>NC_134484.1:178237881-178870381 GCF_040206685.1 Ascaphus truei
GTGACAGCCACAGACACAAAGATTTATAGTGGTCGAAGGGTACAGTACTTGCGAAGTCAAGGTGCTTTTTAACGTTTAAAGAAATTATTCACTTTTTTAATACTCAAAACAAATGTCCCATACAAAGATATATAGATATACTGTATACACACACACGCCAATGAGCACACTGTGTGTGAGTGTATATCATTTCCCAGAATCCCTTGATGCAGTGGAAGCACTGTGTGCTTGGTGATAATGGTTGAAAAGCAGGGTTGCAGACCTGTCCAAGACATGTGCATGTGCTCACAAGTGAATATATATATATATATATATATATTGGTTGAACCTTTGAAGCCATATTGGACTATCTTTCAAAAACCACATTAACCATTTAAGTGGTGGAAAGGCTGCAGCACCAGAATACGACGTAACCTAAAATGTGTGGCTTGTGCTACTTTTCTGGACTCTTTTCTGCTTTGGTTTTCTCTGTTGCCTTAAAGGTGGCATAATTATTTTTTTTAATTACACAATACGAACGCAGAATTCGCCAGATTCTAAAACAGTGAATATAAGTTTCAGACAGCACTAAATGCTAATTTGATACGCAACTATGTCAGCTTGCTCGGACGTCCCGGCACAGAGCCTCGGACGTCCCATCCTCATATGTGACATCTTGATACAGAGCCCACAGTGTTTTTCAGGAACACTCAAACGTAAAAATAATTAAGTGCTGCATAGGTATAAAACCAGGTTGTTCTATAATCAAACCAAACAAAAAATTAGAGGCACTGACAAAATTGAAACATGCAGGTTTCAGCCTTTCAATATATTATTAAAAATGCATTTTGAATATCCTTGGTTAGTACCCATGAGGGGAGACGTGAAAGGTCGTAGCAAGGAGATTTGGGAAGGAAAATGAGGAAGGGTGTTTTTTTTTTTTTAAATCTGATCTACAGTGGGGTTGCAGGAACTTTTCTGAGAGACAAAGCAGAAAAGTGATTGTGAAAAAAAGCCCCCTGTAGGCTAGGCATCGATATGATTTATTTCCATTTGATAGTCATCTCTGCAATTAATATCCTATCAGTCAACATCAGTGTGAAACATGGTAAATGTAATTTTAAATGTAACATTCCAACTGGTCTCAAAATTAATCCTTTTGGACATATTATGGAGATCAACATTATCAGACTCAGACATTAGTCCCAATAATATGGCCAATGTTGACATTTTATTATACAATGTAATTTGCATCAACATGTAAGACCGTTTTCTTTATAGTAACAGTCTAAAACTGAACTGTGTTGATGTGCCCCAAATTCATTGTTTCAGACAGTAGAAACACTCCCTAAATCCTATCTTGATACAAAATAAATACCATGAACCTGGGCATATCAACTTCAAAGTGATGGCTTTGCTCTCCTTTTAACCCCTTACTGAACAGGTTAAAAGACCAAGCACACACAACTCCGATATGGTTGCCACATGTTAATGAAACCTCTTTTTTTTAAATAAAAGCAACACACAAAAAAATGCTACAATTAAAGAAAGCGGGGAAAACTGATCGCTAAAGAAAAATACTGACTTTACAGACAAGCACAACATGGGAACTCCCATTGTGTACCATTTATTTTTTTGGATACATACTGTCTGCAGATGGCTTATTGTACAGGCTTTAATCAGTCTTATTTTAACGTGCCACAAAAGGCTACTAATTTAGATCCCTCAAATGCCACGCTCTAGCAGGTGCAAACTGCTTTGTATTTGATCAGGAATCTGGCGAAGACACATTTATGCCTCTTAAATAAAACACAATACAAAACTATTTACAATACAACATATAAAATAATCTCTTATATCCTAACCTGCAGACAAAGGCTTACAGCCCACTCAAACATTGCCTCTCGGTGAATGTATGTGCTGCCCTCTGGCAGCACAGAGGTTAAAGTTGCCAGCTAGGTCTTTGCGACGACACAAGCAGTAATATTTTTGTATCCCTACAGTGACAGACAGGCCCGCAACCTAACACTTAACATAGCTAAATGGGAATGAGATTTGTTGGCAGAGCCGCGTAGCAAAAATGTAATCCTAGGAAAGCAGTGCATCATTATTATGTTTCATTTGTATGGTGCCAACATATTCCACAGTGCAGTACAATAACATTGTATGAAGAAAAAAAAAAGAGAGTACAATGTTGGGACAAACTAAGACCGTAGAAAAGAGCTCCCTGCTCCAGGGAGCTTACAATCTGTAGAGGTGTTTGGTGGAGACACCAGGAATTGTTTGCGGGAAGGGATAAGTTGCTCAGCATGGGCATTTACTTTGCCCAACTGGTAATAGGGGGTTAAAAGGCAAAGTTATCAGGTACTTTTTCTGCCAGGGCTGATATCAGGAACATGAGGTCACTTTTATGTAATACCCACGCAGAGCGGGTGGAGAGAGGCGGATTTAGTTTTTTTTTGTGGAAAGTATTCATGGTCCAAGACAAACACTGGTTTAATGCGCCTAGGTGTGACCGCCTCACATGTCTGTGACCCTGCATCACTTTCCAACGCTCCCCAGCGACCTTTCAGGATGGGATGTTTATGAAGGGAAAATCTAAAACTGGGCACTGTGTGGGACAGATTAACCCCAAGAAGGTCAAGCACAATTATAGGAAAATAGTTTCCAAAGACTTTTCAGTTGCTGGGTTAATTACCACGTTGCCGTATGTGACCTTTCACTCTGAAACAATTCACCTAGTGTCACTAATGTTAAAGCCTGGCGTACAATCTTTTTATTTATTTGTTTATTTGAATACAACCGGATCCAGAAGACTTAATTAGTGCTTATATCTTTTTAGGATTTTATGCTTTCAAAAGTTCACTTAAAGCAGCATTTGTTTTATATTCCCTTACCAGCTAAAAGATAATGCAGTTCATGCACTGAGAACGATGTAACAAAAGACAACGCACGTAGCCGCAAACCATGAATATGGTTAAGTGCAAGAATAAAGCATTATTGTAAATCTAACAGTGAAAACATCTTCCGTTTTCCCCATACCAATACGTTTTCTTAAACAGATTATAATAAACTTTCACAAATACATGGTGTGTTAGGCCGAGTCCATAGACGGACAGGCCGTGCTGAGGCGTGCGGACGCTCCGCGCTGAGCCCCTGCATCCTCAATGAGGATGCCTTGAGAGGGGGCTCACGCGAGCGTCCGCAGGCGTGCTAACGAGATGGAGGTTTCAGCCGAGCGCCAAGCTGTTTTTCAGCGCCCTGTCGGCTGAAAACCTCCAATCACAGCACAGCAGTGTCGACGTCACGGCGCCGTGACGTTGACGTCAGTGCGTCGCGAGCGATTGGCCCAGCGACGTCACTGCCCCGCCTCCAATCACCTCCCCCCGGCTCCGATCGCGCCCGCTGGCTCGCCTGTATGGGCATGAAATCGCCCAGATTTCATCAGGCGAGCCTCAGCATCAGCGCGGCTCGGATCGCCTCACCCCTCTATGGCCCGGGCCTTAAGAGTAAAGGCAGGACATTAACAGTGACCCCCTGAAATGAGCACGCACACATTCTTGCCAGCAGACTGAGTACTGGTGGCAGAAATTCTACACAGTGCATTAGTAATTTCCCAGAATCCCTAGCTGTACTAGAAGCAATGTATGCTAAGAGATAATGGTGAATAACAGAGTTGCAGACCTGTCTGAGACACGTGAATGTGCTCACAAGTGATATTTTTATTTGCTATACATTAGAACACACTTGTATTAGATACCCAGGGCTGGCTGGCTGGCTGGCAGCTAGAAGCAGTAGATATTTGTAATAATTAGAGTACATTTTCTGTCAAACACAGATGCTGAATAAGGAATTCTAATACATTATGTGCCAACTCAATGGGCATAGATGCAAAGCAGAGTCCTAACTATGAAGATATAAATATAATTTGTCTCGTGTCTGGCATGTTAACCACAACGTGGAATGTCTCTATCTTCAGTCCAAATTAACTTTATATTTTTCACAGATATGGTTTGCATTAATAAGATTTTTCTTTGCAGTGTATAAACAGTGTTTTAACAAGCAACTGGCTGTACCCATGACCTTTTCATCACACAATGGCTGCTAGTTTATTACGAGCGGCACAATCAGTCAATTTATGTCATTACATATTTGCTGTCTCTAATTCATCACCAACCTTTCTCTCCTGCCCTAATACTCCCTCAAATGACTGATTAATGAAAATCAAAAGCGCAATGCTTAGAATTTCTTTAACACACAGATACTTTTCTCTAGAACCGTAAAGTTCAGCTGGCCTCAAAGACAACAAAGAAGGGACTTGTTAAGTATGGGATAGCAGCTCTTTTACAACTTCTATGAGGACCTTTCATGTTGGTCCAGTTAAAAGGTATGTCGATCTGCAGAATAGTTCTCCAAGGCAAGTTCTCCACTTTTGTGCCATCACTTGCTTATCGGGACTGCCATTCTAGGGTTATTGATGCATGGCAAAGAAACCTCTGCAGCATTATATCGCTCTTCCATCGGACACTTAATAGCTAATGGTGACCAAGGCTCGTTGTCATCACAACATGAAAACTCAATATAGAATGAGATTTTAAAATATCAACAAGTGCTATAGGGGTGGCCGACCTTTTTTTCAGGCGTCCCAATAAAAGGGCACAATTTTTGAGGTGGGCCACTGTCCTATTGCCCCACTACATCATCTCTCCCCTCTCTCTCTCTTTTCTTCTCCCCCCTCCGCCCCCCCAAGAATTTTACCTTGGGGGTGGGCGGGTCCAACTTCCAGCACCAGCAGAGGTTAAATGGAGTGCTCAATTGAAGCCCGTTAGGCTTTTTATCGTGTTGGCTCTTCTCACACCATCTTCCTATATGTGCTCCTAGTAACCTAGAGATGACTGAAGAGTCACCAAGTACTTCCCCGGGATTTGATCGATTTGCCAGAGCGTGCATAGTTGGAAGGACAGAGATTTGGTAGCCGCAGTTGTCCCCGAGGTCAGTGGGAACCTCTGTGCCTTTCGTTGGAGAGAAGCAATCTACAAAAGCTGCCCAGCTTTTAATATGTTATTTTCGAGAGGCATCACAGTCAAAAGATCATACATAACGCGGTCTACGCAGGAAGCGTGGCAAATTCCATTTTTGGTATTAAAAAAGTCACATGTCATCTCAAATGTAAGTACGCTGGTCTGCGCATAAGTCAAATATTTTGCTGCACAGAAATGAATTGCACTGGGCATACATATACTAATAGCATGTACTGAATCAAAATACTCCGCCACCTGAGCCTGCCGTAAACCCCGAGGTCTGTTGGTAATGCTAGTGCAGCATTTAGAGAGGCAATCCAAGTGGCAATTAAAATAAATAAATAAATACAAATGTTTTATTTTAATATATGCAGCCTTTTATTACCTTTATTGAAAACTAATTACCTAAGCTGCCGATCGATTTGTTCTCCCGCAATTGATCAGCAAAGAGCCTGCTTCCCAGGGCTCACTAAAAGGCAGCCTTTCAGTTTCAAATCAATCCTTCAGTCAATGTAACTCAGCAGCTACCATGTATCCTTATATTACTCAGGTAACATTATCTATTGTTACAGTTGACAGCTCAAGTTGCTTAGAATATTGGTAACAAATTATCACAAACAGGAAAGTGTTGCAAAGATCTCACACTGCTTGGGAGGTGTGTTAAAACCTGCTATAAAAACCAAGATGCTCAGCATAATAAAAAAAAAATGGCATTAAGAGTTGAATTTTAAACTGAACTTATTTATTTAAAAAAAAAACACACTTGTAGGATATTGCATGGATTGCTTCTTTAAGTTGCAATGGATCAACCACACATGTATTTTGAAGCTGTACAGATATTTCATTATATACAGTACATGCAAAATGTATTCTTTTCACAGAATGGCGGGGGGTAAATATAAATTATTTGTGTAACATACTGTATATAACACAAGATACAACTAAAAAATAAACATCATTGTGGTTTCATTTAAATTGCATCAATCACATGACACAAAGCATGAAAATGATTTTGAAACGACAAACTGCGAATCAGATGTATAAAGCCTTTATACAAATGATGTGCGTCTTATGAAGGTTTGTACTACTTTTTAACGTGAAAATATGGATGCACAATAAAAATAAATCAAACACGATCTTGGATCATAGTCCCCCTTATCGTTAGAATGATGAACCTCTGCTGTGCAACCACATCTCATCTCTAGAGCTGGTCCCGGCGGCTCCTCTTTGTGAAAACAAAAGCACATTTATGTTTGATAGGGGCTTGTCCTACAAATGGTAACGAGCACCAACATGGGCAGTGGCAAAAAGTAGATAGAAACGGCAGATGCTAAATGTAAATCGATGAAGTAACACCTTCCCTACTTGGTGTCACCATGCCATTTTACCAGCCTTTTTTGTTGTTTTGGAGCAAATAAAGGGGACTCTTGTACACAGTATTTTGTTTTTATTTTGGGGACCTTTAATTCTGCAGAGAAAAAAGAGAAACCATATTATATTACAATAATTCATATTATTATTATTATTATTATTTTAAATTCTAAGGTAAATTAAAGAGAAAAAAAAAAAAGATTGAGTTTAAAACTTTCAATTATCTGTATTTTGCACAATAAAAAAAAAAAAAAAGAAGCTTTTATGGAGGAGGGACTACTGCTTTAACAGTTTCTAAGACTGGCACTAGAGAGATTAACAGAAACTTTGCGACTAGCTATTAGTGGAGTCATTTAAACAACCTGGGGAGTCGTGAAATCAAGGAATAGAAGAATACGGAGCAGTAAAGACATCCTACTAGCCAGCGAGTAATGAAAAGAAAGAATGAGAGTTCCCAGTGGTACATTTACAGTGCAACATGCTTTTCAAGCATCGCCAGACATCCAGTAACAGATTGAAAATGTTACATCCTAACTTCACTTCCTATAACAATCTGCATCTCCAAAGCATCCGAAATAATGGGTCTTAAAATAAGCCCATAGGAAGCCATTTAGGCCGCCACACTGACTGAGACAAGTAGGCGTTCATGGTTGGAGAGGGAAAGCGTACTTTCTGAAGCGCAGCATAATTATACCAGGTATCCCCCTATGCACTCCCATTTCTATACCTCTTTGGAGGTTAGACCACTCATAAGAGCCCCAATAAACAGACAGTGTGTGGTTACCACATATGTTTCACTTTAGCCTATCAGAACAGTATAAATAACGATTCCTCCCGGCGGAGAAGCCTGTGTTAATGAAAGCACATTACCACAGCCTTAAAGTTTTAGTGATTAACACAGAGCTCTGTTCTTCTTTTACTTTACCTCATAGGGGGGGGGGGGGGGAAAGAAAAAAAAAACCCCCCTACGATTCTCATTTACTGAACTGACGGCATGTCATTGTAAACCGTTTCCAAAAACATATAGGACATATCGGATGCCTCAGAGCCCCTCTACGCAGTATATTTGGAGAAAAGGGGGCATCATGTTGCAGATAAGGGTGTCAGCGAGGGCTCCAATATTGTTTGACGGTGTTCATTTCCCTATAAAGAAGCTGTGTTCTGTGGAGCCCTTGTGTCCCGCAAGGGGTTACCAGGCCTTCCCGGAGACCCCATTTCATGACAGACCCTTTTTTTTTTTTTTACCCTTCCATAACAAATAATTAGATTGCCATATTTTTTGGGAATGGATATACTTCTATGAAATGGTATACTGGAATATTATAAATTAAATATTTGATATAAAGCCGTTTATTTAGAAAATCTTAGCCATGCAACAGCAACAATACTTTGACGTATACATAGGACAAATGAGTTGGGGGTTTCACAGATTCATCATAGATTTGTGATGGGTTCCCCAGGTCTTTCGATGCTGAAAACCATAAATCGCTTTACACAGCAGTGAAAGTAATCGACAGCATCAAGAAATGAGAGGGGGAGGGGGCTCTCAAACATGGTCAGCTGTTTTAACCCCTGCCCTGCAGTGGGCAACTTACCCCCCACTGCACTTCCCAGCAGAGGGCTGACTGAATTCAGACTTGTGAATAGGTGTATGGGTCTCCGTGTTCTTACCTCCAGATGCTCTAATATATAAGGGGGATTTGTCATGCCAAGTCTCAGCATAGCGCCCTCGGGGATAACTTCAACCAGCTTCCACAGGAGCGTCGGCAGATCTGTGCCAATGTCTCTACCATAAGCCCCTGTGTCTTCGCTGGTCAGCCAGATCTCGCAGACACCCTCTGTGAATAAACGAGAGAGATAATTAGTGGATTTTTTTTCCCCTCTCCCTATTTTATCATACAGCTGTCCCTTTTTAATTCAGTATTTCACAGGGCTATTATGCAGTCGTTCTGGACATTCAATTGTAAAGTAGAATAGTACAAGGGAGCTTATCCCGTGGGCAGCAGTGGGTTATTAAGTTCATTTTATGAGCACCAGAGTGCTGTAACAATGCTGTAAATTATCACTGTGCTCTGAGTGGAGATTTACATTCACAGCTCATGACTAGCATATGGCATCTTAAACAGCATCTCTTTCAGGGCTATTAGTGCACACAGACACACACACAGGCACACACACACACAGACTTTAAATCTACGTGCTAGGCTTTCTAAACTTCAAGGGATAATCTATTATTAACATTAAGGAGACATAGGTATCATCATATATATAGTTCCTGTTCAATTAGATATAACTATCACAGGAGGATGGTACGAGTTGGCCAGGCTCTTCCTGGCAACCACTAGTTTCCTTTCTTCAGCATACAGGAAACATTATCATTGATTTCTACTATAAAGGTTCTGCAGCATTGTGTGCTTACTGTCCTATTTTCCCAACTTAAAGGAGCAATCCAAGCAATATCCTACATGTGGTATTTTTTTTTTTTTAAGTAAATCGGTTCTTTAGTATTAGATAATACTTACTACTTTTTTTAAATTTTTTAATTCAACTCTTAATGCCATTTGAATGAGTTTTAATACACAGAGTATCCTTTGATTTCTATCACAGGTTTTAGCACACTTCCCCAGCAGTGCAAGATACAGTATTTGAAGATATTTGAAACACTTTCCTGTTTGTGATCATTTGTTGCCAAAACAATAGATGTTACCCTGAGTAATATAAGGATACATTGTAGCGGCTGAGTAACACTGACTGAAGGATTGATTTGAAACTGAAAGGCAGCCATTTAGTGAACCCTGGGAAGCAGGATTTTGCTGATCGATCACGGGAGAATGAATAAATCGGCAGCTTAGGTAATTAGTTTTCAATAAAGGTAATCAAAGGCTGCCTATATTAAAACAAATATATATATATATATATATATATATATATACATAATCAAAAAATAAATAGATGATACCGTTCTGTGGCTAACGAAATGCTTTTATTTGTGCGTGCTTTCGAGATACACTGATCTCGAAAGCTCGCACAAATAAAAGCATTTCGTTAGCCACAGAACGGTATCATCTATTTATTTTTTGATTATTGAAGCTCGGCTAACACGGTACTGATATATATATATATATATATATATATATATATACATGTAGAGGTATCATTTCATTAAGGTGCTTGGATTGCCCCTAAACCAGGTTTGAAAAGAAATGGCAGTATAAGTTCAGATTTAATTCAACTGAGAATATGAATGATACAACACAAAAGTAACGTACAAGAAAACGAAATTCACTCAATGTATGACTGCATACAAGCAACCAATGGAAAGAATAAAGCATGTGTGCATTATCTCTCTACAGACTTTTAGGATAACTTGACAGTGTCAAGTATGTTTTCCTTTGATATCATACAATAGGTATTTAATCACTAGGTAGCTACACCTCTTTCATAGAAGAATAAGATGTCGGACATATTGGTCTATCCCCTCAACGTTGCAACAATTCCCATGACAACACACACAATTGTGAATAGTAGAACACAGGTGGTGATACCAAACCTTCTCTATGACAAGCCCCAGCTTCATAATCAAATTGAGGTGTCATCAGTGATGCAAGTACAGGTCACAACTGCTGCACAGTGCAGTGTGCAACTACCGAACGAGTTTGGATATTATTTTCTCTCAAATGTTCCCGTTAAGATGTACAGAACAGCTCACAGAAAAGCACGTACAATGTACAAAACAAAATACTGGCAAGCTTGGTCTTTTCTTTTTAGTTAGTTTACTGACCCGTGCAAACAGTCATGGTCATGTCTAAATCTGTTGTCCTGATCTGCACAACTACAAGGAGGTGCCACACTTGCTAAACCGTATCAGAGTGTCAAAGAAGGTGGTGATACAATGGTACTGTATGTAACTGTATGCACAGAATAGAACGCACAACCCCTGTGGCAATTACTGTGATTCCAGGAAGCCTCTCACCTCTGAGCCTGTGAACGTAAGTACGTTTGACATAACTCTCTGCAGGGTTTTTAGGTAGTTCGTTACAAAAGAAATATAGGTTAAAGGAAAGTCGACTTTTGTCGATTTCAATAAAAAAAATGTGCCAAAAGCTTGAAATGCAAAGTTAACCCATAGTCTTACCTCTCATGTGTTTATTATTATACACCAAGACGCAAAAGAAATACGTTTTTTTTTGTAGGAAACGCATTGTACATTTCAAAACTCCGAACACCTCAAGCTTATGGGCTTGAGACATGATACAAATTATACCGACTCATGACTCTTTAGTAAAGCAAGTTGAGCCAAGAGTTGGGCTGCGCCAGGCTGGGAGCGGGCGCGCTGGCGCTCGAGCACCGTGACGTCATGCGCTCTGCTCGGCCAGGCGATTTCTGGCCAGCTTGTGGCACGTGCGGGGGGGCGCGGCCATGATGTCACAGAGCTGGTTCGCCCTCATTGGGCAAACCGCTCACGTGACAAATCAGGGAGCAGCCAAATCAAATTTGGTCGTCTCGCCAAGCATCAAATGCGCGTGCACCCTCACCTTGGACGAGGGCATTCAGAGTTATCTCGCTGATCGCGCAAAGCGTAAGCGGTTTGCTCCACCCTGGCCGCACTCTTAGGCCGAGTCCCCAGTCAGCACTGTGGCACGCGCGCCTGGCGGGGGGGGGGGCGCGCGTGCAAAGCGCTGCACCGCGATCTGAGGGGAGAGAGAAGGTTTGCGACGGGAGGGGGCGTGGATGTGGGTTTGCGGGGGCGTGGCCATGACGTCCCGCGGCTGGTTCGCCCTTATTGGCTGAACCGCCGGCGGGGGCGTGGCCACGCCTCCATCGCAGATGTTAATTTCAAATTCCCCTGCCTGCCTGAAAACCTGTTGCGCACCGCTGGGGAAAGGTGCGCGACAAGGTAGGGACTGGGACCGGCCGGACTGGGGGGGCGGGGCTTGAGAGCACAGCGCACGCCGAGGCGTGTGCTGTAGAAGTGACTGGGGCCGCCCCCTAAGAGTAAGAGGAGCATGTCTTCAACAATGCTTTCCCATAAAACATTTCCATTCACCAGTACACAACTTCTGAAAATTATAGCAACTATGAAGGATAGATATGCAAAGTGCACCTTTCTGTTTTATGAAGACTACTGGCGCAGTTAACATCTTTTCCAAAATGTCGCTGGCCAATACAGTCATACAAAACAAAGATGGACAGGCCTATGGTTGCCCAAACCCCGATTCTAATGTTCACTAAATATAGAATATAATTCAGCCTGATATAACCATTCTTAGTGTTTCATTAGAAATAATACTTTGTTGCAGGTTAGATGTGGATATACCACTTGTACACAGGGCCGTTGAGGGTTGGGGGGAGGTAAGGGAACCCAGCAGTTGCTGGCCTCTGTTGGCTGTCGGGTCCCAGCCAGCTACAGCCCGGCCTTCACACCAAACCCCACACACTGCTCGGCATCACAAGTCAGGCTCAACTTCTGCAATGGCCCACACGATCAGAGCGGTACCAGAGGCCTCCCCCCAACGTAAAGTGTGGGCATGTGGGGGAGGCAGGTAGTGTGTGGCGAGGCGGGGAGAGAGGGTATTGTATGGCAAGGTGAGGAAGGGTGTATGGAGTGTGGTGAGGGGGTGCATTGAGTGTGATGAGGGCGGGTATTGGGTGTGGTGAGGAGGTGGTGAGGAGGGGGTGAGGAGGGGGTATTGTAGGATAAAAATTACTGCACATCTGAAAATCATAATTTAAATACATTTCTAGGATGCTCCATAATTCTGTATGCACGTTCACAACAATCACACATACACACAACCCCTATTTGCAACACTGCAGGATTACTTTGTTTGCTGACTAAATTCTAAAGTCCCGTCCACGTGCTTGTCTGTATATTTTATACTGTACGTTTGTATAAAAAGGAAACCTCAAGCCTTTCTTTCATTGGGATTATGTATCTGAATTGAATCTTTAATAAACCTGTTTTGTTTATGATCTGCACGCACATCTTTCCTTACACGTCCCTACAAAAGTACAGAAGTCTCACCATGGGCATGGGCATTTTATAGTATTTACATGACTTTCAAACACGTCAAAATTATTATTAACGTAGATGGAAAGCAGTGAGTATCCGAGACTTACACATGTTAATTTCAGCTCTGGGTATCTCCTGGTTCCAGAGATACTTACAAGGGAAAGTGCGCCTGGCAGTTTCCTCTCCAGTGGAAACAAAATGGCGTCAAAATCTCCCACTTGACGGGGGTGTTCTAAATAGCAGGAAGTAACTGGCTGTAGTTTCCCCATTAAGTATCTCAGTAGCCAGGGGGTCTCCAGAGCTGAAATCAATGCAGTTCAGCTCCAGAGACCCCTGCTTCCCACCTATGTATAATAAATAAATAAATAAGGGGGAGGTGGCAAGGTAGATTGCTTCTTAAGTGCAGGAAACATGGAAGGAAACAACAAACTACTGGAAAGAACATAAACCAACGTGTTTTAGATGTTCACTTTCATTTAATATATGAGTTTAACGATGTTTTACAATATTGCTGTGGAGGGCTTACATAGAAAATAGGAAATACATATTCTGCCTGCTAATATATTTTCTTATAGCCCCATGGCTTCCAGTGCAAACCAATGGAGATTAAACCCCACCAGATGGGAGGGTCTCAATCACATTGATTTGCACTGGCATAGGAGACTGTATAAGCTATACACTGCACAAAAACAAACATACAGCAAGTCATTTACAGCTCTAGGTTTGCTTTTGGAGGTCTAGTAAACATAGGTTTACAACACTTCAAAGCCTGAGCATGTCTGCTCAAATCTTTTGAAGTTCTCACTCTTCCTTCCCTCCAACTATATGTATGTAGCAGGTACAGTACATGTTTTATTTCATGTCCTGTACGTCGTAAATCCAGCTGTACCTATTATACCTATGGTATGTCTACCAGTGGTTGCTAAAGCTTCAGCTAATAACAGCAGCTGGGCGATTGAGGACTTATCTGTGAATCATCAACATATGACAGGGATTTAAGATGTATGTATGTCTGTCTTAATTTATATAGCGCCATTAATGTACTTAGCTCTTCACAGTAGTAATACACGTGACAATCACATAAATAACAAATAATACAAATAACAGATCATCATGGGAATAAGTGCTTCAGACATAAAAGTAACGTTTGGGAAGAGGAGTCCCTGCTCCAAAGAGCTTACAATCTAATTTGTAGGTCGGAAGAATGTACAGTAGGCACGTAGGAGACAGTAGGAGGGCATTCTGGTAAGTGCGTCTGCAGGCGGCCCAGCTTGATTATCATGTGCATAGTATTAGCCACGGTGCTACTCATATGCTTCTTTAAGCAAGTGTGTCTTAAGGTGGGTCTTAAAGGTGGATAGAAAGGGTGCTAGTCGGGTATTGAGGGGAAGGGCATTCCAGAGGTGTGGGGCAGAAAGTGAGAAAGGTTTAAGGCGGGAGAGAGCTTTAGATACAAAGGGGGTAGAAAGAAGACATCCTTGAGAAGAACGCAAGAGTCGGGATGGTGCATAGCGAGAAATTAGGGCTGAGATGTAAGGAGGGGCAGAAGAATGTAAAGCTTTAAAAGTGAGGAGGAGAATGGAGTGTGAGATGTGGGATTTGATAGGAAGCCAGGAGAGTGATTTCAGCAGGTGAGACGCTGAGACAGATTTAGGAAAGAATAGAGTGATTCTGGCAGCAGCATTTAGGATAGATTGTAGGGGAGACAGCCAAGAGGCAGGAAGGTCGGACAACAGGAGGTTACAGTAATTGAGACGGGAGAGAATGAGGGCCTGAGTCAGAGTTTTAGTAGTCGAGCAACAGAGGAAAGGGCGTATCTTTGTCATATTGCAGAGGAAAAAGTTACATGTTTTAGATATGTTTTGAATGTGAGAGGAGAATGCGAGGAAGGAGTCGAGTGTAACCCCTACGCAGCGTGCTTGGGCTACTGGGTGAATGATAGTACTTCCCAAAGTAATGGGAAGGAGGTAGTAGGGCAAGGTTTGGGAGGAAGTATGAGGAGCTCTGTTTTTGTCATGTTAAATTTAAATCGGTGGAGGGCCATCCAGGATATTGCAGAGAGACATTCAGAAACTTTGGTCTGTACAGCAGGTGTAAGGTCGGGGGTTGAAAAGTAAATGTGTGTCATCAGCATAGAGGTGATATTTAAACAAAAGAGATGTGATTAGATCCCCTAGAGAGAGTGTGTACAGAGAAAAGAGAAGAGGTCCGAGGACAGAGCCCTGGGGTACCCCCACAGAGAGATCGATAGAGGAGGAGGTGTTAGCAGAAGAGACACTGAAAGTACGATGGGAGAGGTAAGAGGAGATCCTGGATAGCGCTTTGTTACGAATACCAAGAGTATGGAGAATGTGAAGGAGAAGAGGATAGTCCACGGTATCAAATGCTGCAGAGAGGTTGAATAATATGAGCAGAGAGTAATGACCTCTGTCCTTGGCAGCATTGAGGTCATTCGTTATTTTAGTGAGAGCTCTTTCAATGGAGTGAGCAGTGCGGAAGCAAGATTGTGGAGGGTCTAGGAGAGAATACTGTAGGTGTTGAGAAAATGGAGCAAGCGAGAGAATACAAGACGTTCAAGGAGTTTATAGGCAAAAGGCAGGAGGGAGACAGGACGATAATTAGAAAGACAGGTAGGGTCAAGCTTGCTGATTTTGAGTAATGGTATAACTGTTGCATGTTTGAAGGAGGAGGAAAAGGTACCAGAGTAGAGGGAGGAGTTAAAAATGTGTGTGAGCGTTGGAATTATAGAAGGAGCAAGAGGTTTTAGGAGGGGGGGGGGTGGAGTCAAGAGGGCAAGAGGTAGAGGGAGAAGAGGAGATCAACAGTGACACATCCTCCTCTGAGACAGCGGAAAAAGAGTCAAGGAAGAGGAGGGTTAGGAAGCGATGTACTGTCGCGGCCGAGTTTATTCTAACTTTTGCCTGGTCTCGGCCGCGACAGAAACCGGGCGCGCGCCGGAGCCTTGGAGGATCGGACCTCCGATCGAGGCACCCCCCTCCCCTCTCCGGGTCCACCGGGACCCCCGGAGCCCCCCACCGCAATCCCCCACATCGCGGGACACCAGGGCTCCCCGACGCACGCCGTGCGCGCACGCTCCCGATGAAGCGTGACCGCGCGTCACACGCAGAGGGAATTCACTGCAAAAGCCGGGACACCTCGCGGCTTGCGGCTCTAGCCGATGTAAAATAAAACGTGTCGCCACTGTAGGATGGGAGGATGAAACAGAGGGGATGTTCTGACGTATGGATTCCACCTTTCCCTTAAAATAGTCAGCAAAGTCCTTAGGTGAGATGGAGGAAGAAGAAGAGGCAGCAGAGGGTGGTCTGAGTAGAGAGTCAAAGACAGAGAAGAGTTGTCGTGGGTTAGACTTGTGTGTGTTGATTAGTGAAGAAAAGTAGGTTTGTTTAGCCTGAGAGAGGGCAGAGTTGAAACAGGATAGCATACATTTGTAGTGAAGGAAGTCTGCGAGGGTGTGAGATTTCCTCCTGAGGCGTTCAGAGGAACGAGTGGAGGAACGCAGCATGCGAATGTGGGAATTTAGCCAGGGTCTGGGGTTAGAATGACGAGGATGGCAGATAGAAAGCGGGGCATGTAGATCAAGAGAGGAGGATAGGGCAGAGTTGTAGTTCCTGACCAGGTTGTCAGGGTCTGGAGCAGAACTGAGAGAGGAGAGGGAGGAGCGTAAAGGGGAATCAAAAGCTGGTAGGTTAATAGAGCGCAGGTTTCTGCAGAAATGAGGGGTAGATGTATCATTTATATTGTGTGCATATCACTATATACAACTAAATCCATAATTACACATTTTATTAATATGATCTTTGCATATAGTAAATCGTACATATTACTGTGCCTTAGTTGGTGTCACTTGCATGGAAGCTTCTCTACCTTACATTGACATAATGTGGCATATATTGAAGGGTCACAGTTTCTGAAACTGCACATAGAAAGCAGTCTGGGTTTGAGCATACCAATAATCTAATGAAGTGCATCATCTTCATATTTCAGACCCCCCCACCACCCATAAATCCACAAAATACAGGCTTCTTAATGGGGGCTCTGCACCATTTATCTCAGGCAAGTAGTTAAAAATGTAAAGCAGCAACATTATTTACGACATTCACATAAAGAAAAGCTAAAAGTGACACAATCCATGCCCAACTTTTTATAGCGATGCCCAGGTAGCAAATACTGACAGGAAACCTCTGTGAGAAGCAAGTGTTTGTAACCCGTAGTTTACGGTGCAGTGACACTGTACTAATTAAACAAACTATATCCTCAGTCTATCCCATGGCTGTGGGAACTATATTGTATTTGTGATGGCAGCTGAACTTTTGGGACAACACTTTGTACCACGGAAAGTGGAATGCGTTGGAAACTCACTTAAGGATGGAACCTATTTTGTGCTGCTTGCATTGACCTTTACTAGAATATAGCTGTCCTAGTAGACAACATTGGCAAATGCTGAGAGAATGTGGGGGCATTTGCACCTTATGTTAAAATGAAGGAGGATGTAACACCCCGAGTGCAACCACTAGATAACCGAGGCGGTCATATAAGGCACCACCACATTGTTGGGGTGGCGGAGGCAGCACGTGGGAAGACTGGAGTAAAGTAGGTTTCTTACCACAGCGTGTGTCCCACGCTGCACTGCAGCAGGACATGCTCCTGCTGCAGCTACATGTTCTCCCTGCACACTACTATTCAGTGTAACAGAGGGGTGTAAAAATGGAGGTGGAGGGGTAAAACAGAGGTGGGAGGAGGAGGGTGTAAAACGGAGGGGGATGTATAAAACGGAGAGTATGGGGTGCAAATGCAGAATGAGGGGTGGGGGGGAGTGAGAGGGATAGAGAAGGGTGGGGGGATTGAGAGGGGGGAGAGTATGTCGGGAGAAGCTGGTGAGGAAGGGAGCATGTGGAAATAAGTTAGTGAGGGGGCAGGGCCAATGAAACAACTAGGCGGCCTAGGGTGGCACATTTCGGGGGGCGGCTGTGGGTGAGACGAGTGATGGCGGCAGCGCAACTCGTGGGAAGCCATGAGCAGAGTAGTTGCAGGGTAGAGGAGGAAGTGTGCACTGCAGAGGAGGGTGGCAGCGGTGTCTGTGGCAGGGGATGCCCCAGCACTCTGACCTCTGTGACCTGGAAGAAAGTGAGAACTTCCGGTGCCAGGGAGGACCTCCACAGCCAGGTAATGCATTTTAATTGGGAGGAGGGGCGAGGATGAATAGGGGAAGAGAGGCTGATGGGGGTGAGAGGATGAAGGGGGTGAGTGAAAGAGAATGAGTGGTGGGAGAGAGGGAGAGGGAGAGAGAGAGAGAGAGAGAGAGAGAGAGAGAGAGAGAGAGAGAGAGAGAGAGAGAGAGAGAGAGAGAGAATGAGGATGAGTGGGAGTGAGCGAGGATTGGGTCCAGCCAACATACAAAAGATTCCGACTTTTCTTTGGGGGGGGGGGAAGAGTATTTCTTTTTCGGGCGGTGGGGGGGGGGGGGGAAGAGGGGGCATGCATGGCTGAAGGTTCACCTAGGGCGCCAAATCATCTTGCACCGGCCCTGACCCCTATTGCACAATCTTCCATCTACCCCATGCTCTCAGCAAAATAAAAATTTCAATAGTGCTCAAACCAATTCTCCATCAAGGTAACTGAAAGGGTCTGCAAAAAGCAAAGGAACTGTATAATAGAGTTTCTAAGCTTTAAATGGAAACTCATAGATTCAAGAGAATTGATGAAGCCCCTTAAGAGATTGATAGAATATCTATACCTGTCCAGCCTTGTATACAAACACAATGCCCTCCAACAGCACAGCATTCCTTTTGTTGAAATGAATGACTACAGTGAATGGATCACAGCATGATCGCACTCAGCTCCTCTTTCTTTCAGGGAGCAGCCCTGCACTTCTGTCGCTAAAGTATTTTCTATCACCACCACCAAGGGTTCTTGAGCAGAAAAATAGCCTTTTCAGAGAGAGCTTTAAAAATTAGAATTAGTCCATTTGTCAAGCACTGCTAGCACCTCAACGCATTAACAGGACGGAGGGGGGGAGGACGGAGGGGGGGAGGACGGAGAGGGGGAGGACGGAGAGGGGGAGGACGGAGAGGGGGAGAATGGGGGGGGGGGGGTACTACTATATGTTCCCAGTAGAAAGTCGTAACAATACAACAGATAAGATAAAGAGCTCATGTTTGGTCGTTCTCCAAAAGCGAGCATACTGTATAACTAAACTACAATGCACAGAGCAACATAAATGCAATTCACTGATCTCCCCACTGCTTCCAGCAGGAAGACACAGAAACAGACCGGCTCATCTACTTTTTATCATAGAATGCAAAATGGGTAAAGGGGGAAGTAGTTCCTTGCTATGTCGACTTTTTCCAGCAACAGGATTGCATGCTCTGTATTCCAGGCTGCTGGAAGAACGCAGTGAAAATCTGAGGAAACATAGCGATGGAAACTTTCTGCATGTGAAAAGCAGAAGAAGACATTAGGTGGGATTTGCCAACCCCTTATGGGCCTGAACTCCAGATTACATTGCATTTACAAGGAATTGTTGCCATGTATAACACACGTCTCCTTGAACAAAATGTAATCAAAATGACAAAATCAGTCGGCATGGTTTTAAGCTCCATATGGTATTAACATTAGAGTTCGTTTTCAACATTGGAATGAAAATCAGCTCCTTTTGGCTTTCTGTCTCTTTATTAACTTGCTGAAACCAAACAAAACCTTGAACATCTTGTTTCTGTAAAATGCAGAAAATAAGGTGACAGATACATTTACCCTTCTCCCCCCCCCCCCCCCCCAATTCTCCAAAATTGTAAAATGGGCATTACTGTAAATCACTGACGCCCTGCTCATACAATATATGTCTAGTGAAAGGATCCCAATATAAGGTATGAGATACAAGGCTAACCGGCGCCTAAAATAAACATATTTTGATATACATTGATTGAATGCATCAATTATATTTCCTCTGTATACATACTAATGGGACTATCCCTTAAAAATATATGGATGCTTTTTGTATGATCCAACCTGTTGATCACACGTATAAGTAGCATTAATTATGCCATTAATTTTGTTCATCATCGTGCAGGTGTTATAAGTCTGTGCAAGCTTCTGTATGTGTATATATGTGTATATATGTGTATATATGTGTATATATGTGTGTGTATATATATATATATATATATATATATATATATATATATATATATATATATATATATATATATATAGTGTTCGACAAACCTATACATTTGCTCGCCCCGGGCGAGTGGATTTAACCCCCGGGCGAGTAAATATTGGCCCAAGCAGCACACGTTTGGTGCTAGGTGGCGAGTAGATTTTTTTGTGTGGCGAGTAGATTTTTTGGTGATTTGTCAACCAGTGTGTGTGTGTGTGTGTGTGTGTGTGTGTGTGTGTGTGTGTGTGTGTGTGTGTGTGTGTGTGTGTGTGTGTGTGTGTGTGTATATATATATATATATATATATATCCTTTCTCCTTTTTTAATATTTTTATTATTTCCACATTTTATATGTATCTATGTTGATGTTCTAATCATCCTCTGAACCCGAATACACATATTTGTTCCCCAGTAAGATAGCATAAATAGCGAGTATGTTATTAATGATTGATTAGTATGAGAGTATATAAACCAATAGGATAGGAGTGGGCGGCACACTCCTGATGAAGCCGTGATTGGGCGAAACGCGTAGAGTGGGCGGTCCTATCCTTGAGCACAGAAGCAAGTGGAGGAAGTAGGAGAGAGGCTGCAAACTACCAGCTCATCCACAGAAGCCGAGCGAGTGACGTCATTCTTGCGGGACAGAACGTCGGGCAGCAAGCAGTTACCATCACCTTGCTGGGAACTGACCTAGGATCTTGATCCGAGACTGGAAGAGCATTCAGAAGAGGCAGGGTGGTGAGCAGTGTGGTGCGCAGTCGCCTCTTAACACTTGCGAGTGTGATGTGCCTTTTGTATATTGATACTTTGTAAGTGCGATTTTTACACTTCTTAATACAGTATAAAGTTTTATTTACATACTGATCTGTGCTATGGAGCTATCCCTTCTTTATTGAGGTACACCCACCCACCCACCCACCCACACAGAGTGACAGCTTATCCTGAGTTCCTGAATACCACAGCTTACTGTATGTGCCCATATTGCACTTTAATCTTGTGAGTAGGCATACATTAGAGCCAAGATTTCCGCCTGAGATTTACCCACCTGTACCATTCTACTGCACTTAAGACTTGGTGTTGTCGTTTCTCCTTTTTGACATGCTCAATTATAATACAGCAAGTGCAAACAAACAAAACCAAATATTATGCCTCTAAATGTCGTAGAATCTATGCTCATCTGTAAATAGGTGGTGTGATTTGCTGAAATAGCAGATACCAGTTACAAAGTTAAGAGCAGTCAACAGAAAAAAATGTATTCTCTAGACATCTCTAGTAACATACCTTGTTCAAGCAGCCAGGCAAGTGTCAAGATCGAGCAAAAAAATAAAAAGTTAATGACAGCCACTGGTTTGGAAAGCCAAAAACCAAAATTACTTATTTGTGGAGAATGCGTAGCTTTAAGTAAAAGCATGTGGCTTTGAAGATAAAACTGTTCAAGATGCAGTGAATCCCAATGGTGACCTTAAGACAAATGACTAACTTGCCAACATTAAAAAAAAATTTTTTTTTTAAATCTACATTGTAAATTTGTTACGGGAGTGACTGATTTTGTCTCTATTATTTTGTGTCTATATAGGGCAGTAATGAAATAAAAGAGAACCATTTATAGTCACGTGTTTGCGCTTCAGTTAATGTATCTAATTGTTTCACCTGGAGCAGAGCACTCACTTCATAATATCATCCATCTTTCTGTTTAGTTCATTTTGGTGCTAAAACTCCATTAGCTCACCTATGTGGGTAGGGATATAATTTGCTTTAACAAGGGAAAGGTCGCTCAGCACTTTCTAGACCAGGAGTGACCAACTCCAGTCATCAAGAACTACTAACAGGTCAGGTTTTCAGGATTACCCCTGATTCTGCACAGGTGGCTCAACCAGCTCACTTAAGCCACCTGTGTTGAAGCAGGGATATCCTGAAAACCTGACCTGTTGGTAGCTCTTGAGGACTGGAGTTGGCTACCCTAGGCATACATTTGTAGCTTCTCTTTCCCTTTACAAACCGGCCAAAGACAAAGGATCTACTGGTACACTCATTTCTGTACCTTGTCCCATTGGCAACCGTTTCCTAATCTTCACTAATCTGTAACACAAAGTTTACGGAGACACACTTTGACGGTAGGGGTAAATGTGACTGCTTTAAATAAAGGTCAAGCCTGCCATTACCCCTACCTGTCAGTAATACATCTGTATTATGTTTATAGATAGATATATATATATATACAGTGGTTGACAAATCACCAAAAAATCTACTCGCCACCTAGTACCAAACGTGTGCTGCTTGGGCCAATATTTACTCGCCCGGGGGTTAAATCCACTCGCCCGGGGCGAGCAAATGTATAGGTTTGTCGAACACTGTGTGTATATATATATATATATCTGTATTGTAAGCCAGGTTCCAGCACTTCAGGATTAATGTTATGTTCAGCAGGAATGTTACAAAGTGGTCTGTGATCTTTCCAAGTAAGGCACGTTATATAGTGCCGGGCGCGTTATATAGTGCCGGGCGCGTTATATAGTGCCGGGCGCGTTATATAGTGCCGGGCGCGTTATATAGTGCCGGGCGCGTTATATAGTGCCGGGCGCGTGCTGCGCCGGGCGCGGGATTTTTAGTTGGCTGACGTTAGTCAGCCTTTATATAGAAGGGGCAAAGATGAAGAAATGCAACTTTTCGCGCTGCTGCCTGCGTGTGCGTGTGCGTGTGTGCGTATGTAAATAACTGCAGAAGTAAAAAAAAATAATAATTAAAGTTTTTTTTTTCTTTAAAAAAAAAATCTATCTAGGACTTACATTCACTCACACAACCCATGCACACACATACACACACATATATACATTACCTGCAGCTCCCGGCACTATATACAGGAAAAGCATGCGGCACGTTCGCACAGGAACGCGCGGCCGCATCCTGTATATAACAGGCCTTACTCTTTGCATGTAAATGTGTTTTATTGTTGGATTTCCACCCACCAATCAGGGGCTGGGTCATATTGCAAACCCCTGCGGGGAGACCCCTAGCTAGATCAGATAAGATCAGTTCAGCTTTAGCTGTGAGTTGAGAGTTCTTTATAAGGCCTCGGCCATGTTAAGTGCTTGCTGGCGGAAGCGCGCTGAGGCGCGCTCCCGCTCAGCACTGAGCTTCTACAGCCGCAATTAGAGCTTTAGTGATTGTCTTCTCGAAGGCTATGTGTGTTAACTCAGATCAGCTGTATGTAGGAGGAGGATTGAGGGGGATTGAGTTGTCGGGCAGGCCGCAGTATATAAAGGAGGAACGGCGAGCCTTACCCATTACAACTACGGAGCCTGAGGAAGCCCATTCGGCGAAACGCGTTGCTCAAAATCCCCCATCCTTTTTGACCTGTTGCGGCCACCGTAGGGAGCGGGACACGGGAAGTGCAGAGCTCCTCCCGGACGCGGAGGGAGTCCCGCTGCAGCCCCACGATCCCCGTTAAACATCCCCTAAAGACTGGCCTTTTTATCCCACCCTGACACCGCAGCTCACGAGTTGAGTGAGCGGTGAGTTTGTTTATTTGTTTCTTAAATAAAGAGTTTTGGCCTCAACATTCTGGGCTGTTATATTTCCACATCGCACTGGGAGAGAGAAAACAACATCAGAGGGCCGGCACAAGGCTTTATCCAGGGACGCCGGTCAGAACAAACAAGATACCTTTTCCAAGGGTGCACTCACACTTGGCCGTGTGAGTAATATTTTCATTTATATATATATATATATATATTTCTCATTTCCTTATCCCCCACCACTCGCCACAGAGTGTCAGCTGGCACTTTGAAATAGAGAGATCCCGTTGGGGGTCAAGATACCTTCCCCCCTGAGTGCACCCACACATGCCCGTGTGAGTGTTTTATTAAACTTGTGCTAATTCCTGTTTGTATCATTGTGTTATTTTTCTGTTCACATCCCCATGTATTTCTTCCGAGGGGGACACCACATGCAAGAAAAAGGAGAGGAACAGAACAGACGAGAGACATCACATCAAGAAAAGAATAGCCATGACGAGAATCGGAGACTGAATCTACAAGAAAAGAAGCGAGGACGCAAAAGATACCTTGATGCGCAAGCATTTGCACAAGGCCGTGTGAGTGTTTATGTTATTTTAGATCTACACCATCCACTTTTCAGATTCTCACACACCCGCATCAGATTGCATTATATTTTTTATTTTTCACTCCACCAGTGCTCCCCCATCCCCTTCTCTCTTTTTGCTTACATTTGAAGGATCCTGGGTAGATCCTACTTTGGGGTCTTTAGAGTCACAGGAGGAATGAAACCAGAGGGAAAACCTTGTCCACCATCAAGGTTTTTACTTTACTTTATTACACCCTTATCCGCCTTTGAACAATTCACAGGTAGCGCCCGGGCATTTCTGTTCTAAAAGTCACGGACTTTATATTTGGTCAGATTTTATATTTTAGAGGCGCCTGTTCTCCCCCTTTTTTTGTATTATTTGCACTGGTTTTGTGTTAACCTTTTACCTAGGCAGCCCTCAACTTTAAATGTAAAGCATATTGTATATAATACTGTCACTTATTTTGTGTCATTTTTCACAGTCACCGCATCAGCGCTTATTACACTGCTCTTTCCCTTTATTCGTCAAATAATGCAAATAGTCGTGTAGTGAGAGAGAAAATATCAAGAAAAGCGTTGTAAAACCTTATTTTCTACCATACAAGCGCGCACACACACAAACGCGCACACCTTATGATAAATAACAGTCATCTCATAAGAAAAGGTTATATATAAAAAAAAAAAGCTGTCAGGCTTTTACTTTTCATTGATTTCTCTCAACACACTTTTCCCATATATATATTTTGTTTAGATTTTTTTTAATATAAGCAATTTCGAGAGCTTCTTTATGTGGACAGTTGTTTATTCGGAAGCAGTGTGAATCTCTGCAGGTTGCCTCCGCTCCAGGCCCTTAGCTCTGACCTTCTCTCTGGCCCGCGTACTCTTATCAATAACTCCCTGACCTCCATGCTATTCCTTTTCCAACTGAGAATTCTTTTGGCAGCTTAAAGAACAGTCCAGACCACTGAAATACATCTCCCTCTGCAAGGCTGAAATCTCAAAGACCATCTGCCAAGGGGAGGCCTGACATAAGTGTTTGTCAAAAATTGCCTGCAGACTCGAGGACAATCAATCTGAGGCTGCCATGCCAGCTCCCCGGTCCTGGCCTTTAGAATTCATCACTAGATGAACTTCAGGTTTTGTTTATGGCTGGCGAGAGACAGGAGAGCTGTGTGACCTGAATTCCATTTCATTTGATTGTTCAGTCTAAATCTCGCCCTCGCCCATTTCACTTTATAATCTCAATGATCAAGATCAATGTAGCAGGGGAAAATAATAATGATAGTAATACAACAAGTTAGTGTAAATGGCTTCCTTCGAAAGATGTTAGCACTATAAAAGTAACTCCTATATTTGTATCTTGTGGAATTCAATATGTACCACTTCTGCAGGAACACTGGATTCAAACTGATAAGTTAGGTACATTTATGTTCATATAATAGTGGCCCATATTTACTGTGGTGAAACGCGTAGGGTGGAGTACCTGTGACTGACGGACCCGTGAGCACCCGTATTGCATCTACCAATTAGCCCGTTCACGTTTGACGCCAAAACTGTTCACTGAGGAGGAGACGCCCCGGTGTATCGGCGCTGGGAGCGTAACAGACCGGGAGTATCTCTTGCCTGTTCCAGGGAGGCGCTTGAACGGATCACCAGGGAGAAGGTTCCTCACCTGCCTGCTGTACTAGCGCTAGGAGCGGATCACATTTCCCCAGCAAGAAGTTTAAGAATATTGTCGGAGATAAACCGGGTTACAGATGGACAAAGGATGTCAGCGGTAAAAGAAGACTAAGTGGCAGCTGCGGGATACTACCAAGGTGTGCGCATATTACAGCATCAACGCAGAGGAGAAAAAAAGGTTTACACAAGGGGGAGCCCCCGCACAGCTAGAGTATGTAGAGGTGAGGTGCTCACTAGGTAAGGTGCAGATGCATAGACTTGGAGAAAAAGTAAACCTAGTATATGAGCACTCATTCAGAGAGATGATAAGTTAATGTATTAAAAATAATGTTTATTGTCATCAACGAATATAAAAGGTAGGGGTTTAAAATGAACAGCTCTGGTAGTGACTGTAATCAGAGTGACATCGCTGTATCAGCTCTGTTGATAGCCATAAGGTAGATCCCTGACAGATTGTCCGAATCTAATGCTGAAATAATAACAGCTTATTAAAGGATAGAGTTAAGGGGCCAGTGTGAATAACACTGCTGTAGAGTCAGCTGTTTAAAACCAATGGTGTCTGCTCGTGGTGAATCCCTGTAGATCAGTACAGTTGTGGCTGAGTGGAGGGGTAAACACACACCTGTAAGGGATATGGCTCAGAGATGTACCACTGAGATGCCGAGGCTCGCCTGCTGGAACACAAATGTGTTGGTGGAGACGGGTTACCCTTAAAATGTATAGACAGGTAAGTGTGGTAACCAGCAAGGTATTTAATGCAAGTGGTGTTGTGATACCACTGAGCAGAAGATGAGTTCTCCGTGGAGGGAGTAACCACCACTGTTCCGTCAGTAGGGAGTTAAATACTTTCGCTGCTGCGGAGGCTTAAATGTGAGAGAAAAAAAAACAGCTTGAAAGGCAGATCGCATGTGAGAATCAGGGGCAAAAAGTGACTTAAGGTGAGATAGTATCCTAGTTTGTGAGATATGTGAATACCTGCTGCACAGTATAGCAGCCAGATAGCACGGTGTACGTGAGCGATAGTGCTGTCATACTACTGGTGATTTGTATCCAATCACCCAATAGTCTACAGCTGGCAATTATAGAACAGATGCACTGCACGAAGTACGATGCCGTGAATGGGCTGAGTACAGGCGATACAGCGGCTCCCTGCAAAATTCACCCGTGGTAGTACCATTCACGGGAGGATACAGTATGTGCTAGTACTGCAGTGATGCTAGATAACCAGTAGCATGTATCTGATCTAGCGCATGAGTACCGGGCAGAGGTAGGTAAAGATATATCTGTTCGATTACCAAAATATAGTGAAATGCTATCTCATAGTGCACTTGTCCCCTACATCAGCATTGATCATAATATATCAATGTCGATGCCTGCAAGTGAATGACAGTAGTGATAAGGAATAAGGTCCCTTGTTAGAAATGATCCTACGAGGTATAATTACTGTACGTAGGATCGTAATGTATAGAACGCGGGTCTCCGCACCATAGAGTCAATCTCACTAAGTGTTGCGGTCAAAATGTCGGCGTCCCGCATGTGTATCTGAGTGTGGCCAACGCACGCGTTTCACGTAGGAACGCTTCTTCAGGGCACGTAACTCCATTGTAAAATCGGACTAGATCCAACAGAGGAGTCTGGTGCCTCCATTGCTGAAAATCTATGAATCAGAATCTGTGTATATACTGGAACCCACAGCAATACTCACCCTATTGTCCCTAAGCAGCAATAATATTGCCCACATCGCATTTTCATTCATCTTTCATACAACAGCTCATCACAATCAACATTGCTGCAAACTTTCCGGCATTTCATTTACCTCCATGGTACTGTATACATTCCTGCAGCTCACCTCAAGAGGTTAATACACGAGGAATCTCAGTTCATCTAGTCCCAGCTACTTTGAATACCAACATCTTACAAAAACTGCAATATTGCCATCTCTAAACACAAGAGAACACTTCTTGCAGGGCTGCTATTGTGGTCTAATTGTTCAGTTTGTCTTGTTTTTGCTGGTATGATTAGAGGCAACTACTGTAGTTGCAGTATTGGAAAGGGTCTTGTTTCTTTAAACCCAATACCAATTGAGGTATATCCTATTGTGTTATGCATGGATTAATGTGGGTTTAAGCTCATTCTAGTCAAGGTTATTCCTATTTGGATTATTTCCCTATTTGGGAGTTATTTTTGTGTTCATTTGAGTATATTTTAATACATTTTCTGTTTTTATTTACCTTGTTGTTTTGCTTATCTGAAGAAAACGTGGTACACCACCAACTTCAATTCATTCCATATGCGCCCAAGTGTCCTTTTTTTCCATATTTACTTTGCCAATAAGATTGTGGAAAGCTAACAATTTACCTTGAGGACTGGCAGTCTTATCGCCAAAAGACATTACATAAATGTCGTTAAACAAAAAAAAAAAAAAAAAAAAAAAGCCAAAGCTTTTGGTTGATATGGAAATGTGGAAAGATTTAACAATTATGAAAAGTACTTGTAAGATTTGTCAAATCAGCTACAGTACATTTCCAACACAAAATGCCACTGTACTAAATTAATGTCTTCCTAGGCAGATCTGCCTCTTCCATAAAAAGGAACAGAACTGCCAGCACATTACTAAAATAGAATGGGTTCATTTTCAGTAAATAGTCTGGATGTATTTTATTGCATTTCTGGGGGGGGAGAAAATGTTAATTTTGGGGGTCAAATTTAACACGGCTGCCATGCTGATGTTCTGCTTTTCTCCAGACACCCACTTTTGCACAACTCTGTATAAATGAACATTAAAGCGCAGCATTGCGGTTACAGGAGAGAGAGGCGTGCTGCTATACAGTACCATCTACCGGCACTATAAAGGTGGCCTGTTTAGGTGTACACTGCCTACTTTTTAAAAATGTTTACTACATACACTTCCAGGTGAGGTAATGAAAACCCAGCATAGCCAGAGTAGAAATTATCAAAAATGTTCTTAAGAAAATATTTTGAAAAGTGATCACAACTGTAGTCTACAAAAAAAATGTAAAAAAAGGTTAAAAATAGGTATTGTTTCAGACTTCAGAAAAAGCACACAAAATAAAATGTGAAGTTTAATTGTTTCGATTTAAATGCCAAAACAGATTTCATTTATTGTAAACATATATATATATATATATATACATTTTTAACGTTGCATTGCTTCGTTAAAAACAGTATTTTTCGGCGTGCAAAACTGTAGTGTGCGGCAGAAGGGGACGAGTCAGTTAGAAAATGATTACACCTCGCCGATAACACGTGTGAGCTCGGGGTGCGCAGCTGCTCATGTGAGCCGTAGAGTACGTGATATAACAAGACCGCAAAATCTGAGGTGCATGAGAAGCAAAAACCGGTCCAAAAGGTGTGTTAGAGAACAAGAAAATCTAATGAATCTAATGTTTGCAGCATTGTAACACAGCTGTTGATGTGTTTTTGAAATTATCCGATCACATAAAAAGCTACACCACATAGGTGTAGAGCAATACTATTCCTTCTATAATTATGGTCATTTATGGATAAATTATTTGAGTATAAAGCTGTGGAAGGACATTTAGTACAGTACACATGAATATTAGATAGCTATCTATATATCTATCTATATCTACAGTATATCTATAGATATACACATAGCCTGCTCTTTCTAATACTTAAGTGGTGTATATATCACACACACACACACACACACACACACACACACACACACACACACACACACACACACACACACACACCCCCCCCCCCCCCCCCCCACTTAAGTATTAGAAAGAGCAGACTATGTCAACACTTGTCATTTCCATCGGTGGGGCTGATTAGTCTTCCTCCGCTTGGGAGGCCTGGCGTGTGTGTGACAGAAGTAATCTGTTGGGAGCTTGGAACAGACAAGAGACTAAAGGCCTTCAGAAGACATGGTGGTGAAACAAAGTCAATGAAACACCGTATGCGGAGGCTAAACTGTGGGGAACAGTTCAAGTTTACACAAAGTCTGCAGTACCTGATGTTATACGGATAAAAAAAAATAAGGCAAACGTTACTGCAGTGTGCTCATAATGCAAAAGCAGCAGAAGATCCACTAGCTGGGGATTATCAGCATACTTTAGTGATGCAACATTTTAAACAATCTTTTTACATCTCAAAACATTGTTCCTCGTAGGATATTGTAACATCTACAGTAGCATTGTGTTGAAAGCCATCGTTTTCTGCCTGTGTTTATTTTTTTTTAAGTAATGGCTGCTATTTAGTTACATAAAAGTAATAAAATGGGATTCATGTGACTGAACGCACATTTTTGCAATTTTATTTTTGTAATGAAAATGAAGTACAATGTAATGTAATGAAGCACAATTTTTGTAATGGACAATTAAAAAGGTAAAAAAGTAACAATGATGGATATCTTTCCAAGGCCTTGTTTTAAGGTTTGCCTAGTTAGCCCTTCAGGTGACCTGGTGCCATTCACAACATTTTACCTATTATGTTCCACTGGCCACAACACGACTCTGGGAACAGGAGTCACATTTCTTTTCACCTTTCCACTTGGCCAGCACTAAAAAGATAAACATTTTTTTTTTAAAAATAAAAAAAATATGGACTGTATCTTCATACTATCTTTAATAACAGTCATGTGGAATAAGGAATATGATCCACCATACCCATAATGCACTGCAAGGGTTAATTGGTATGCTTAATGGCAAGTCTGCAATGATACTTGCTATTATCTCAATCAATATTAATATCAGCAGTCTCCACACAGAACAAAATAAAACCTAGACAGGAAAGCCATAACAGGAAATACACATACACATACACACATATACAAATACACAAAAGTGAGGACAGGTACTCCAAAAAATACAAAAAAGGTGAGCTTTAATATTGTTTAGTGTCCTAAAGGGGGCACATGGAAGAGCCAGGATCACCATCCGGCTCCAAACAATACCAAAAGAAAACAAGTGCCCAGCACTCGCTCAGTAATAATAAAAAAAAAGTAACAATTTATTTAATCAGCAAATCAAATGAATTACAAATGGGTGAAATTTTGACAATGTAGTCCTTCGGCAAGCTCCTATTGCAGTATATATACATTTGCCTTTATGTAGCTGTCGTGGAGGACAAATTTTCCCCAAAAACAAAGCTTCCGTTTCCACAGTGACTCTCAAAGACATTATCAGGCTTTAACGAGTGCTAGAGCAAGTGAATGCTTACTCCGTTACAAATGGAAATATGTTACCAATGTCCATTAGTTCCCATGCCGACAGGGAAATCTGCCTTTCACATCTTCTCAAATAATTTTTAAAAGTTGAGGTGGGTAAAATAAGTTACAGAAACCCTCCACCTTACGTAAAGTGTACAGCAAATAAAAATACCACTTGTGGTGCATTTGCATGTCTCAGGCAGGTCTGCAGCCATCTATACCCATTATAGATTAGAAAACAGAGCTTCCACTGCAGCTAGGGATTCTGGGTAATGACATACAAACGAGTACGCACACAGTGTCACACTTTACTTCTTGTCCTTTTTTTCGTTTCAAACCGTTTATTTAGAGCATTTACATGCTACAGTTCATCTACATTTCCATTGATCATAAAGGTAAAAAAAAGTTACATGCGTCAAAAAATGTATCAATACAGTCTTAATATAGGATTATACTTGGGCTCATCAGAGAGATAAGATTGACAAATAAAATGGCAACGCATTTCAACAAATTTACAGTGATAATCAGGTTCTGAGATATTGTGCAGCCTCCCAAAGGAGCCAAATCTCAGAGAATTTATCAAGAGATGCTTTCAGCAAACGTGCGAGATGCTCCATGAGATTAACGGATCTTCATTGTTGGAAAATCATATAGTCATATGGGGACGTAGTAACTGCTTCCAGAAGTTCGCGATGGCACATCTGGTGGCCGATAATGCGTGGGAGGTAAATATTTGGAAATGTTTGTATGTCTTGGGATTGTTTATGAAATAATGCTGTAAACGGAGCTCTTGAAATTGTATGATGGGTTAGTTCTTCGATCAGATCAAAAACTGGGACTAAATTTGGGAAATTTTGGGACAAGACCACCAGACATGGGACATTGTACCAACCTCACCATATTATCTCCAGCATCGTTTGGAAGAATGTGGATATATTTGATGTAGTCTAGCTACCTGACTAGGTACCAACAAAGTAGGACGTTATATCCATTCTGTTTTATATTAGTAAAATCAAGCTTTTAGAGGTGTTTGTAGATACAGTATGACATCCCTTTCAAACCCAGCTCTTTCCCAATTAAGCATCTATAATAATTTTGTGTCTGGATACATGCCCAGTAGGAGATTACATGCAATGGACAACTGGTCTCTAAAATAGTCAATTTATTTTTGATTGGAAAATATTCAATTATCTCGGAGGGATAGAAACTGGGCGGGCTTGTATGTATAAAAGCCTGTTATCCTTCTCCATTTTAACATTTCAACAAACTTGAAATGTGCCATCTCTAGTTTTTCATAGTACAAGCATTTTCTATAAATCACAAGTATGGACTTCATGTTTCAGTTTAGAATTATGAATGCATAATTCAGTATATTCTTTCAGGAAAGAGCACAAATCCATCTGACTGACAACTGTTGGGCACTTGGTCCAGAGACCATTAGGTCGCGTCCATAGTGCGCGCGATGGCATTTTAAGGACAAAGAAATTTGTTTGTTCGCGCAACGGACGCATCACGTCACAAGCTTTGAACTAATGACAGTGAAGCTCAACTTTTCTGCCTGGTTACTGCCCAAGTCTTTACTTTTGGTAGTTTCTACTGAAGAGTAGTACTTTTTTATACATTATGGATAATTCTACCATAGAACAACTAATTTCAGAGGTGTATAAAAGAGATCCTTTGTGGAATCAGTGGTGCAAGGCACACCACGACTGGTGCAAACAAAAAACCGGGCGCTTACCTTAAGATATTAGTACAGGGTGGAGAGTACAATAAAATACTTATTCCAAACCATTACATGTAGTCTTTTGCAGTGGGATCCGTAGCTCGCGGTAAGTTCCTCTGCTCAACCCCAGAAAGGGGTATCCAAACCCTCAGAGTGTATGGAAACGAAGAAAAAGGGGGAGCAAAGGATTAGAAGAGAATAATCTATAGTAACAGTGCTGAGATAACTTAATAAAATATTGATCCGTTTAATAAAGGTGTGTTGATGAATTAACAATTAATTGTAGTCAAATACTCACACGGCCCTGTGTGAGCACATATGTATAAGGGTATCTTGCATCTGCAAAATTCTTCTTATCCCAAGTGCTCAAGGGCTGAGGAAGCCGTCCTGAACGGCGAAACGCGTTGCTCTAATTCGCCACATCTTTCTAAACATTGGAGGCCTCCGTAGTCAGTGGAAGCAATCTGCAGTCACAGCCGCGTCAGAAGCTCCCATCGCTTCTGAACCCGGACGCGGAAGACAGCGCAGCTGGGAGGCGACCTGCTACCACGACAACAGGAGTACGACGGGGTTTTAACATCATTTTGTGAGTGTATTTTTCTTTTATATGTGTAATAAACTTTTATCTAGCAAAAGACTATCACCAGAGGCACCCCACAGTAACCTCTCAAGGGATTGAGCTTACACATGGCCGTGTAAGTAGTATATGATTGCTACCATTTTAACCCCCCCTCCATTCCCATCCGAATTTAACCAGCCACTTGGGATAAGAAGAATTTTGCAGATGCAAGATATCCTTATACATATGTGCTCACACAGGGCCGTGTGAGTATTTGACTACAATTAATTGTTAATTCATCACCACACCTTTATTAACAGGATCAATATTTTATTAAGTTATCTCAGCACTGTTACACCACGACTGGTACCTGCACGATAAATTGTTTTGAGAAATTGGGGAAATATTGTCCATCACAAGTAAGTAGATTTAACCATTTGTAAATTATGTAAAATGCTTGTGCTATAGCCTAAAATTGTGTATAATTTAATGGCAGAATGCTTGTGCTGTAGTCTAAAATTGTGCAACAAATTGTGTTAGATGCACATTGCTTTACCATTTGATGTTAACCTGTGTGTTGTCTTTTATTTTTGGGTGACTAAGCAAAAGGAAAGTGGAAGCATTTAAGAGATTCTTTCCGCAGATAACTTAAGAAAATGAAACCGCCACGTTCAGGGGACGCTGGTATAAGTGCGTATGAAACCACAGCTTCATGGTCGTTCTTCAAGCTGGAGTTTCTCAAAGAGCAAATGGCGCCGGCAAAAACAGTGTCAAATCTGGAACTGAATGAAAGTACAGAAGATGCATCTAGAGATGTAACATTGGATGAAGATTCATTGTGCAAGACGGCAACATCCCCAGAACCACAACCCCAAAAACATTAAAGCGTCAAGCGAATTAAAAAAACAATTGATTTCTCTAGAAGAGAAAAAATTAGAAATGATGAGTCATGCATTTAAAGACAAAGCAGATGAAGAGTTAGATTTCTATAAAAGCCTAATTCCATATATTAAAAAATTGGACCCAGTCAAAAAAATCGATGATATGCCAAGAGATTCAAGCTGTTTTGAAGGCGGTACAAGAAGAAAAAAAATAGTTGGGAACAACTTGTTATTGTAAATTGAGTTTGTAATGTGTAACCATTCTACCTCTTAAAAAATAAATGTTCTATTGAGTTTTCCATGTTGTCCCATTCCACTGGTTACACATTTTTTCACTCTTTCACACCATGTCTATGTTTTTACTCTCATTTAAAAATACTATATGACAACATTTATTTCATGGAAAATTGGCAATAAGTGGATCAATATAATATCACATACTTAAATCATTAATAAAATACAGTACCACAAGTTCAGATTTATTATGTTTATTGGTTATTAATAATTATTAAACACTATTTTGCCATGGGACAGCTCCTTCAGTATTGAAATAATCTTTAACACACACACACATTCCCAGCTAGCTCAAACTCCTACACCCACCACATCATGAATATATATTTATGCCAAAATGAGGGCTACGGAGCGTGGCAAATGTATACAACAAAAGACAAGGGTGCCCAATGCGACATCAAATTGACAAAACATATATGGTAATCAGTATAAAGTTTAATATTAAATACTTCAATAATAATAGTAATAACTTGCTTATTTAGTTAAACGCTTTGGCCAAAAGGTTTAACTAAATAACCAAGTTATTACAATTATTATTGAAGTATTTAAACTTTATACTGATTACCATATATGTTTTGTCAATTTGATGTAGCATTGGGCACCCCTGTCTTTTGTTGAAATAATCTTTGAATGAATCACGAATGCATTTTGCCATGTTTCCAGGTGCATTGTTTGCCCCAGATCTCTGAAGCTGGGTATCAGCTATAGGCACACGATCCAACGTTGACACATCAGTGGTGCCTTCCAAATCGATAACAATATTATGTAGTAAAGCCACATATTTTACAATTCTCCGTGCATTTGGCAGAGACGTTTCTATAGCTTTTAATAGTAATCACCATTTAGCAGTCATGATCCCGAAGGCACACTCCACACAGCGACTTGCTCTGGAAATTCTGTCATTAAATATTTCTTCTTTCGTTAATCCTGGTCGACTGTATGGCTTCATGAAGTATGTGAGCAACAGAAAGGCCTCATCCGCTAACAGTACATGAGGTAACTTTTGGCTTGTTCTACTCAACGGCAAGCTTTTATCCAAAGACATCTGCAATTTCTTGTCTTCTATAAGCTGATAAAGGGATGAGGCTCTAAACACCCCGCCATCACTTTGCTTTCCCTACTGTATGCTCCTACTTCAATTGCAATAAATTAAAATTTTGTGTCTGCAACAGCTTGCAAGACAATAGAATAGAAATGTTTATAATTGAAATACATGGCGTCTGGATTTTTGGGGTGCTTTACGCGTATATGTTTGTCATCTATACAGCCAACGCAATTTGGAAAATTCCATTTGCTGTAAAATTCACTAGCCACATTACACAAATGTTGCACACTAGGAAATGGCATATTATCAGCCTAGAATGCATCGTAAACAGCATTGCATGTCTCATGAACAAGTGTTGCCACTGTAGTTTTGCCCATCATAAATGAAAATGCCGAGGCGCAAAATGGTGTTCCAGTCGAAAGAAAACTGTAACGGAAAAAAAAGAAGTATATTAAGGAATTGTTAAATCGATATCTACAGCATTCATTCGTTTTATTTTAACCCTGCATTCAATGACAGGGATATTAAATCGCTTAGTTTATTAAGATATTAACTTCACAATAATAGCAGTACAACTAACCTCAAAGCCAGCATGAGCTTTTCTTCTGCACGAATTGTGCGGCCAAAAATTAGTCTGAACAGGGGATATCTCGTCCTTTATCCCTCCCAAAATATAATCAAATGTAGCTTTTGTCATTCTCATGTACTCCAAAAAATTCCTGTCATGCTTCCGAAGTTCATCGTCCAAACTTGCAAATTCCCCAAGTGATTCTTGCCGACGATTGAATTCATGGACGATTGTTTCTCGACCATCAAATAATGTCGTTCTTAAATATGTACTGTCCATTAGCAATAGCAATTTCAGGTTCTTGGAGAGCACCATGTTTGTTTATTGTGGATGAGGATGTGAAGTCTCGGCCATGCCTCCCCATCACGCGCGTCATCGAAAACCCCAAATCCACGGATCACTCAAGCGACAGGCGCGCGCGATGCCATGCGCTCTGTCGCGCATGCACTATATCCGAGGGCCTAGGTGGAAAGCAAAAACAATACACGTTCTACCTCCCAAAGATACTCCTACTAGATTATACATTGTAATGTAGCCTCAATATCGAATAGGAGAGTATGTTACTGAAACTGAAATTGTTTTCCCTTATATGTAGTACTTTAAATTGAAGATACTCAACCTTTTGGGGTCTGCATTCTAAAAGAACAAGGAACTTTGTGGAGCAAAGCCCACTACTGCAATACCTATGTTCAGTCAAACAGGCAGCCCTTCCAAACAAATTGCTTCTTTAAAAAATGAGAAATCATTGAAAGTAGAGAAGGCACAGATGCACGTTATGAACTGTGCAGTTACAAATAGAATGTACATGATAAGATAAAATCCAGAAATGTATGAAGTGTAAAAACAATATTACATATAAAATGCTTTCAAATAATTGATGGCATAAATCATGGACCAGCACACTCAACCATTTATCTCTTCACCTACTTGAATATGGGTTGACATTATAATTACGCTAATGACCCACACCTCATTGTGTTTTCTATCCAACCCTCTCCACCGTGCATCCCAGTGAAACTTTTTTCTCGGATATCTCCTCAAAGTGGTCACCAGAAGACATGGATCATCCAATTTGTCAACGTGATAGATTACATCATTAATCCCCCATGAAAGCTTGATGCATGCAGCTTCAGCACTAGTCTAACACAAGCACGTGCAAACCTGCCTTCGCCCAGGACTCCTTTTAAGGTCTCAACTTGCTCTTGTATGGAAGGGCATGGATTGGAAGCATCACGCACTTTGGAGCAACCGGGTAAGAATTCACAACCACCTCCGCTTGTTGATGGCAACTTCAAACAGTGCAGAGTAGGACAGCTCTAACATCTTGAGTGGCAGCAAAGAAAACCTGGATTCCATGGTCTATTAAACTCAAAAAGTGCAGTAGCACTGGAAGTTCGTTTTCTTTGTTCGAATTTCTGCAATTATATGTTCCAAGCACCATTTCAAGATGAGGTTTGCAGCGAACATGGATAAATCATGGATAAATTATGGCGATGTTCTGTTTTTGTGCACTGGAAACGTACTTCCCGAAAGCTGTTGCTTAACCCATTCAGTGGCACTTATTGCAAACAATGGGAAGAATCAAAGAGTTTACAAGAAGTCGTTTGCTTTTTCTGTCGTTAAATCTCCACTACTGGATAAAAAGTATTAAAAAGATAATAAATGATTGATTTTTCTTTTCTGCCATAATTTGTTTTTCGTGAGCAGTAATTCAGCAGAGGTGGTTGACGTGATTGTGTTAGGAGACTGGAAATTTGCTTCAATTTTAAAGAGGCTTGAAATGACAAAACTCGTCAAAACAACTACACTAGGACTACATTACAAGTGAGTACTTTCATTTAATGTCTGGTTTTAGTGGGGAAGGCAAGCTGCTTTAGGTCTTTCTTACATGCATAAGAAAAAGGATTAGAGAGTTTGTACATTTCTCCATTACACCTTTTGCATATATTATAAACGCCTATTCCTAAATACAAACATTACTGCCATGAAATGAAACATTTTATTTGGGGGTATTTTAAAGCTATATTCTGAAGCCTGTCTGGTTAAAGAGTCCAACACAGACAGAGAAATCCGATTTGTCTCAAAGCAACTACTTCACCATCACTGCATTCGTCATCACTGTAAAGACACAAGATAGACTTGTGCCCTCATTTATGACTTAAGGTCAGACATGCCTGCTTTGTAAAAATTACTTCAACCACAGTCATAATCAAGTAAAGGAGAGTATTATTCAACAAGGAAGCAGATGTTTTTTTTTGTTTTAGTAGCTGGTCAAAGCAGAGTACCTAAAATCGTAAGTAATCAAGCATCATTCATCCATACAATGCCTGAAACATTTTTTAACATGTGTATACTGTAAATTCAACAGCACACTACAAGGCTGTAGATCTGTACACGAGAGAAAGATTACAGGTAAGGAGAAATTCTTTCCAGCGAGCACACAAGCTTTAATTGTTGAGCAGTTGCAAAATGGCAATAGGGAAAAGTGAAGAGAGCGCGCCAAGAACATACCCTCCGGGGTGCAGCGTAACAAACCAGATCAGTTTATGTACTGTACGGATAGAAGCCACACACAGGCACCCCCGCTGGGCATAAGCATTATTTATAAGAGATTGTCAATGTTCCAGCCACTGCATGTGCCTTTTTCACATCGAGCGGGACAACCACCACACCTCGAAACACACAGATAGTAAAGTGCGTGACGCTGCAGGAGAAAAGATGTTGGTGCAATGATTCATCAATGGTTGACAAGCTGTTCAATTGACAGTAAGAGCAATTATCAGAGAGTGTATGTGCAAGTAAACGTTGAGTGTTGAGAGGGTCTCATGACGTGTGAAGAGCAGTGCAACAAAGAAGTACATCAAATCCCAGAATTCACTACTACTGTATCACGTGCATTTTAGATATAGCTAATATTTAAGCTCCAGCAGTTGGAGCTGACAAAGCGTTTTAGGCATGTAATGACACACAGAGCATCGCAGGCCGGGGAAACATAATATACAGTAATACAATAATAATTCAAAGTTGAATGATTTCATATTTCAAAGTAGCAGCCTGTATGAGTATCATAGCTCAATAAGTGAATAAATCAATAAAGTTCAATATAAATCAGGTACATTACCAGTCTTGATAAGGTCACTGGAGGCATAGAACACAACCTAAAGAACGGAAAAGCACAAAGCATTCGAAACAAAAAAAATATGGCCCCAGCCTTTGCCAACCTATATATGGTGGAGTTTGAAAATTAACACATCATCTCCGATTCCTTCACTACGCATTGCCTGTCTATTTTCTTTGGAGAGGGACTGAACACTTCAATGGCTTCACAAATTAAATACAATCTCATATGATGCAAACAAAATGCTTTTCTTAGATATAACCATATACAGATTCCCTGACGTACTGCAACCACCATTTAAAAACACTGATCATAATACTTCATTCCATGGAAGCAGTTTTCATGCACCAGCCCTGAAGGGAGGACTTCCCCACTCACAGATGCTGAGGTCGGTGAGACTAGTCAGAAAAAAACATCCAAAAATTAGGCATAATTGGGGGTTATGACCAATTAATTTATAGGCTGTGTTCTATGCCTGGAGTGACCTTATTGAGACTGGAAGTGTACTTGATTTACATGTTTATTCACGTACTGAGCCATGATACCTATAGAGACTGCTATGTCAGAATATTAATTCATTCCATTTTGGATTATTGATCAATTATGTTTCTTGATAGTAGGCCTATGTTGCCTTTGCCTGCTCTGCCTCATGCCGTGTCTCTCATTACAGGCCTGAAATTCTTATTTCCAGCCCACCAACTGGACTTCAGATATTCGATAGGTCGAATATTCACTGTTACAGGTGCACTGAGGGGGGGGGGAGCAGTTAAACTGGTAATATTACCCTCACAAGTCATCAATCAAGTACACGAAGTTAAGGGGAGTAATGTGACAAAAACCCGCCACCGTACAGCAAAAATAAAAATACAGTACCACTTATGAGCACATTCGCATGTCTTAGACAGGTTTGTGGAGCTGCCTGTCCCTACAACCTCTTCACATGCAATTCTTCTACTGCAGCCAGGGATCTGGGCAATAACATGCAAAGTCTTACAGTAAAACCCTTTTCTAAAACCCTCTAGTGCAGCACTAGTAAAACCTTTGCACTTAAGTGAAGGTACTGAAGCCAAATAATGTTATGAGCATCTAGGGAATATCTAGGGAATTTGTTTTCTAGTGCAACACTGAAAATGCCATTTGATTTCAAAAGCAGGTTTTACCTATTGATTTCCAAGAATTCCTTAAATGCACAGAACTGGTTAAAATCATGAAGCGTGCATCTCTGGTCTTGTTTTTCTACTGGCAAGTAATACTGCGCTATTTGGAAAGTTAAGTGACTGCCTGTGGGCTAAGCACTGCTCACTAGGGATTTCTTGCTGATAGAGAAATAGGACAAAATAAAAATAAAAAAAAAGTCTGAATTCATGTCTTTAAACTCACAGGCAGAGAATCTATTTCAAGAACCTTTTAGCACTTAGTATTTTCCCCCAGATGTTACACTATTTATCTCTTGAATGACTTCAGTCCCTCTGCCTCACCGGCCTTTTTCCTAAAGGTCTCTAGCAAGGGCTTCCATCAAAGGCCACTTGTGACGTTCTGGAACTGGGTTGTTGGAGAAGCATTCAGCAAGGAGGACATGATCTAAGCCAGGCCTGCACAACTCCGGTCCTCGAGAGCCGCGAACAGGCCAGGCTTTCAGGATATTCCTACTATTCCTATTCAGTATGAGTGAGCCATTAATTTAACCAGTTGTGCTGAAGTAGGAAATCCTGAAAACCTGGCCTGTTTGCGGCCCTGATCTAAGCCATTAAGATATCTGACTCCATAATAGCCAGTGTTAACACTTTGAGGAATTACTTGTGCTCTTAACCCCGTAGTTGTCAATGCATTGCTATGTTGCGGCTTACTGGTTGAATTCCTGTCACTGCCACTTTAACACTTCTTTTTACACGCACTCTCTACAACAAGGAAGGACGGTGGCATTTTGATATATTGCTTTACTGCTCTCCAAGATGGACTGTACATCAAAATAAAAACTTGCATGGACATATTAAACTGTATAACTGATGCTGCAGATATTATAGATACACCAGGAAAGGTTATTTGCAAAAATGCTTCATCAGATATTTTTTTTTACACTTAGAGGTATAGTTCTTACAATAGCTGTACATTGAAAAAGGATATTGTACTTGTAAAATGCCAATAACAAAATATATCTGGTGTTTGGAATCCCAGTCACTTTATCACCATGGGCCTTAACCAGTTCTCCCACTCCAAAACCATTACCATTACTCTAATACCATCCCCCTATGATTTGCCTATTTTGCAAAGCACATGGATATCGTCTCTGTTCACCCACAAAAAGAGATCGCATTAACGGAGAGTAAAAATATAACCCAGGTTCCAAGAGTCATGGAAATCCATTAAATAAACTAACTGCATGATAACGCACAGATTTACTGGAAACCACGCAAAATTTCAAGTGGCAACACAGAGCACTACATTGAGGAAGGGTAATACATTAACGCAGCGGTTCGCAAACTCCCGGAGCTGCGCCCCCCCCTACCTGCTGTGCTCCTCCGTCGCGCCCCCTCTCACCTCTAATGTTACATAGTTACATAATTACATAGTAGATGAGGTTGGAAAAAGACGTACGTCCATCAAGTTCAACCTATGCTAAATTTAGACAACAGATACTTTATCCTATATCTATACTTACTTATTGATCCAGAGGAAGGCAAACAAAAAACCCCATTAAGGGGGAAAATTAATTCCTTCCTGACTCCAAGAATTGGCAATCGGATTAATCCCTGGATCCACATCCTTCCCATGTATACTTATTTGGTATATCCCTGTATACCTTTCCCATCTAAAAAGATGTCCAACCTTTTTTTGAACAAATCTATTGTATCTGCCATCACAGTCTCCATGTGTAATGAATTCCACATTTTAACTGCCCTTACTGTAAAGAACCCTTTCCTTTGTTACTGGTGAAATCTCCTTTCCTCCAACCTTAAGGGATGGCCCCGAGTCCTTTGTACTGCCCGTGGGATGAATAGTTCTTTTGAAAGCTCCTTGTATTGTCCCTGAATATATTTGTATATAGTTATCATATCCCCTATTACACGCCTCTTTTCTAATGTAAATAAATCCAATTTAACTAGCCTCTCCTCATAAGTTAGAATGTCCATCCCCTTTATTAATTTGGTGGCTCTTCTCTGCACTCTCTCTAGTTCCATAATGTCTTTTCTTAGGATTGGTGCCCAAAATTGTACTCCATATTCAAGGTGTGGTCTTACTAATGCTTTGTAAAGGGGCATAATTATGTTTACTTCCCTTCCATCCATTGCCCGTTTGATGCAAGATAAGATCTTGTTTGCCTTTGCAGCTACTGCATGACATTGGGCACTATTGCTAAGCCTGCTGTCTACAAGCACTCCTAAATCCTTCTCCATCAAGAATTCCCCCAATATATCTCCATTTAATTTGTAAGTCGCCTTTTTATTCTTGCATCCCAAATGCATAACCTTACATTTATCTGTATTAAACCTCATTTGCCATTTACCTGCCCACGTTTCCAGTCTCTCCAAGACCTTCTGAAGAGAAATTACATCCTGCTCTGATTCTATTACCTTACACAATTTAGTATCATCAGCAAAGATGGAGACTTTGCTCTCGATCCCAACCTCAAGGTCATTAATAAACAAGTTAAAAAGCAGGGGTCCCAGTACCGATCCTTGAGGTACTCCACTCACTACTTTAGCCCAACCTGAAAAAGTTCCATTTATGACAACCCTCTGTTGTCTGTCCTTTAACCAGTTTTCAATCCAGGTGCATATATTATTACGGAGTCCAATTTTCTTTATTTTGTTCACCAACCTCTTGTGTGAAACTGTATCAAAAGCCTTTGCAAAATCTAAGTAGACCACATCAACTGCATTACCCTGGTCTAAATTCCTACTTACCTCCTCAAAGAAATAAATAAGGTTAGTTTGGCAAGATCTATCCTTCATAAATCCATGCTGACTATTACTAATAATTTTGTTTTCCATTAGGTATTCCTGAATATTATCCCGTATTAAACCTTCAAGTAGTTTCCCTACTATTGAAGTCAGGCTTACAGGTCTGTAATTCCCCGGGTGTGATCTAGCTCCCTTTTTAAATATAGGCACCACATCTGCTTTACACCAATCTTGTGGTACCGAGCCTGTGGAAATGGAGTCCTTGTATATTAGATATAATGGTTTTGCTATTACTGAGCTTAACTCCTTGAGAACTCTTGGATGTATGCCATCGGGGCCAGGTGCCTTATTTACTTTAATTTTTTCAAGTCGCTTATGAACTTCTTCCTCAGTTAACCAATTGGTCATTAATATGGAGGTTGTGGCTTCCTCCTGTGGCGCTACTATTGAACTTGATCTTTCCCGGGTAAACACAGAGGCAAAGAATGTTTAATACCTCTGCTTTTTCCTTATCTCCAATAATCTGCCTACCCATCTCACACTGAAAGGGTCCTATATTTTCTTTTCTCATTTTTTTGTTATTAAGGTACTTAAAGAACTTTTTAGGGTTGACCTTACTTTCTATTGCAATCCTTTTTTTCATTATCCATTTTTGCTAATTTGATTGCCCTTTTGCAATTTTTGTTACATTCCTTATAATTCTGATACGATGTCTGTCCCTTCTGATTTAAAGAATCTAAACGCCTTCCTCTTCTTGTCCATTTCCTCCCCTACCTGTTTATTTAGCCACATTGGTTTTGACTTATTTCTTTTTACTTATTACCCAAGGGTATACACTGATAAGTGTGCTTTTCTAACAATGTTTTAAAGACTGCCCATTTATCTTCTACATTTTTCCCTGCAAAAACATCATCCCATTGTATTACTAGTAGATTAGACCTCAGTTTATAAAAATCTGCCTTTCTAAAGTTTAAAGTCTTTGTTGAACCCAAGTAATCTGTTTTTTGATAATTTATTTCAAATGAGACCATGTTATGATCCCTGTTACCCAAATGTTCCAGGACTTGAATATTTGTTATTACTTCTACATTGTTTGATATGACCAAATCCAGAACTGCCCCTCTCCTGGTTGGTTCCTCAATAATTTGGGTCATATAATTATCTTTAAGCACCCCTAAAAACCTGTTTCCTTTTGTTGTAACGCTAATCACATTGCCCCAGTCTATGTCTGGATAATTAAAATGCCCCATTATGCAAACATGACCAAGTTTTGATGCCTTCTCCATTTGCAAATGTATTTTAGCTTCCTGAATCTCACAGATATTTGGTGGTTTATAGCATATTCCCACAAACATTTTCTTTATACTTTTACCTCCACTGCTAATTTCTATCCACAAGGTCTCTACATTTGCATCATTCCCTTCATAGACATCATCCCTTATAATAGGTTTTAGATCTGGTTTAACATATAGACATACTCCACCTCCCCTTCTATTTGTTTGATCCTTTCGAAAAAGAGAATACCCTTTTAAATTAACTGTCCAGTCATGAGTTTCATCCCACCATGTTTCAGTAATGCCTATGATATCATACTGCTCCCTTGTAGCTATTAATTCAAGCTCCCCCATTTTATCTGTCAGGCTTCTTGCATTAGCAAGCATGCATTTCAGTTTTTTTTCAGCCTGTACTATTATCTTATCTGCTCCTTCCTTTCTGCGCCCACTTGGTTTAGTCTTTAGAAGATTTCTAGTATCTCTATTTACTATGGGTATCTCACTGCTTGTCAAACTTGCACTTGCCCCCATTCTACCTCCATACCACCTTGTATCCTCATCTATTCCATTTAGTTCGTTATCTGTTTAATTCCCCTCCCTCCCCCATCCTAGTTTAAAATCTCCTCCAACCTTTTTAGCCTTCTCCCGCCTAGCACAGAAGATCCCTCTTCATTGAGGTGCAATCCGTCCCTAGAATATAGATGGCACCTCTCAGAAAAGGAGTCCCAGTGCTCTAAAAACCCAAACCCCTCCTTCCTACACCACTTTCTTAGCCATGCATTAACCTCCCTGATATCTGACTGTCTCCCTGCGGTAGCGCATGGCACTGGTAGTATTTCAGAAAATACTACCTTGGAGGTCCTTGCCTTAAGCTTTTGGCCTAGATCCCTGTAATCATTTTTTAGGACCCTCCATCTTTCTCTAACTTTGTCATTGGTGCCAACATGTACCAAGACCGCCGCGTCAATCCCAGCCCCCCCCACCCCCCCAACAATCTGTCTACCCGATCCGCAATGTGCCGAACCCGAGCACCCGGGAGACAACAAACTGTTCGGTTCATGCGGTTCCGGCAACAGATTGCCCTATCTACCTTCCTAATAATGGAGTCCCCTACTACCACAATCTTTCTTTGCATCTGAGCATCCTGAGTCCCCACTGTGCTGGAAGAACTATTCCCCTGGCTGCTAGAGGAATTAGTCTCCCCCAGCCTTGCCATTTCTGCCCCAACATTCCCAATATCTTCACTCAACATGGCAAATCTATTGGGATGTGTCAGCTCAGAAACGACCTGCCTCTCCCTATTGCCCCTGCTTCCCCTTCTGTCACCCAGCTACCTACCTGCTCCTCACTAACAGCAACTAAGCTACCTACCTGCTCCTCACTAAAAGCGCCACCATCTGCACCACTAGTCGAAGCAAGGGCCTGCTCAGTGAGCTCTGATTCCCTTTCAAGATTGCCAATGTCTCTCAATATTGCAAGTTGCCTCTTCAGATCAGCAATCTCTGATTCTAAAGAGACCACCTGCTCACACTTCTCACAGCGGTATGCTCTTTGGAACAACTGCTCCAAGTGCACATACATGTGGCAAGATGTGCCATGAGTGGCATTTTCAATCCTGCTCATTCTAGCAACTATGAAGTTTAGAAGTATGAACAGTAAACTGTACTTCAATAAACTATACCTTGTTTAACTGCTTCCTTGTTCAAACTGCTTCTGGTTCTAACTGCACACACTTTAACCAACCAGCACTTCAATCAACCACACAGATCAATCAGTACATGCAAGCTGTTACGTCAAATGACGTCAAGTCACGTGACCCGCTGCGTCATTTTACGTCACGTCTCCATGGCAATGGGAATCATTTGACGCCGCGTTGTCTTAGAGATGCGTGACTGGAGCCGGGTAAGTAAGTTTACAGAGGCCTCACGCTCTCAGCGCGGGACCTCTGTAAACACCGTGCGCCCCCTCCCCCCACCAGAAAAGTCTCACGCCTTTATTTGTATAGCTCCATCCATGTGCAAATTAATTCGCAGCAGTTACAGAAGCAACAAAATAATTAGATTTAATAAATAATTGGGAAAAGCTCTACAAACATAAAAGTAAACATTAGGAAGAGGAGTGCCTGTCCCAAAGAATATAAGTGGTATGAGACAGTAGGAAGGTATTATGGTGCTACAGTAAGTGCACATGTAGTGGTGAGTATTTTGGAGTATTTTGGAGCTAAGGAACTGCTTATTAAGAGTTGAAGTTTTAAACAGGCCTTGAAGGTGGAGCGATAAGGTGTTTGTCAAAAATCCTGAGGAAGGGCATTCCAGAGGTTGCAAAGCAGTATGTAACGAAGGTTTTAGGTTGGAGAGGGCTTTAGATACAAAAGGGGTAGCGAGAAGACATCCTTAAGCAGAACCCGAGCGGTGAGTAGGGATATACAGTAGCAAGATATGACTGCAGAAATTCAAGAAGCAGCAACGGAGTATATACCCTAGAAAGAGAGAAGGACCATTTTGTAAGTAATAGAGGACTTTGTGGGAAGCCAGGAAAGTGTTTGTAACAGTAAAGAAGCAAAGTCAGGTTTAGGAGAGAGTAACGTGCTTTTAGCAATATCGTTTAGGATGGATTGAACCGGTCGAAGGCAGGAAGGCCAATGAGTTGAAGACTACAATAGTTAAGATGAGAGCAAATGAGAGCCTGCATTAGAGAATTCGTAGGAAAGCGACATAAGAAAGGGTGTATCTTAGCAATGTTATGGAGGAAAAAATCAACAGACTTTAGCAACAGCATTAATGGGAGAGGAATCAAATGTGACACCTAGGCAGTGTGTGTGTTAATGGGGGTGTGATCATGCTACAGAGACAGCAGCGGAGAAGGCAGCAATAGGGCCAGGTTTGGAAATTTGTACTTTGGCAACCAAAAGCTATCAAGTTATCAAGCTATCAAGAGAGACACGCACAAAAAAAACATGGTGGCTCTGGGCATTAAAATTACCTTTCACATGGAATTAAATATGTGTGAAGAGAGAATGTATGGAGGTCAATGACACCGGTGCTACAGGGACGGATTAAAAATTCTTTGTACTTGACCATAAATGATAACAAAAACATGTTTGACACAATAACGAGGAATATTTGTACTGCTCTACTACAACAACTGACTTGGTTGCTGACAGAGTTTCTCTGCCTTTAGCACGACACGCACCAAAACAACAATACTTCTAAACTGTTTGTAAATCAGCTTTGCAGTCTCCCAGTGCAATCACATGTAAAGGAAGGAGTATTTTAGAGACATACTGTATGAACCATAGAGTCATGAAATATTTAATAAAATATCTACTTATAGTAAACCCATTAACAGTTTGGACAAGTGCAACTGTATTACATTGCCTGAGGGAATGGCTAATATAATCACATGTATTTGAGCACATAAAACCATTGAATATTAGTTCAATGCATAAACACCAATGCCATCTCAACCTAATGATCTGAAACCCCAAGCAGAATATATCATAGCAACCTTAACAAGCTTAGCAATACCCTGATGGCACCTTCAGGACTCGAGGCCTGTTCCATGTACTATGCTACTACTAGAGAACGGCCTGCCATGTATTATTGCAGGAGTTAAACGAGGTATTGAACTAAAACACATCATTAATGGCTAGCTAAAGTAGTGAAAAACCCTGGCAACTGAAGTCCAGATGCTGAAATACTGCCAGCCAGGCATAATACAAAGCAGGGATAGCGGTGCCAAAAGCATTCTTTAAGAAAAGAAAAGGGGGGGGGGGGAAATTGTCAACCGATTGCTAAAAGCACCATGTGGCTCAGCTTAAAACTTTGCTGAGAATGTCTGGATTCCCCAAAATCAGTGACTCGGTGCTTTGCACGGCCCATTGTTCTACGTATTTACTAAAGTTATTAGGCTGGCTTCTTTAACTCTGCAGGTAACTTGGGCAACCAGCTTCAGAATGCTAAATCCCGCCAATTGCCGTCTCCAATACCAAGTATGCAAAGAGCAGACTGATTTGTTTTGTGCAACAGCTAGCCACCAGTGGAGCTTGTGCTGCTGGTTATATTTACTTAACCGAATCCTGAAATAAAAGAACGGTGCTGGCTAGATGTGCCTACATATTACCTGGGAAGAGTACGAATAGGAGACCAGATTCATCATTTATTTATAGTGACTCAAATCGGAAAACAGATCGAGGAACCAAAACACTTACATAATAAATATATAATCGTTTTTTCTTGTATAGCACTGGCAGTGTATCTACGTAGCACTATACATATTTTTAAGGCACACCGAGTCCCTTCTCCATAGAGCTTACAACCTAATTTTTGGTGCTTGAGGCACCGGGCGATAAATTGACCTGCCCATAAAGTGTCACAAGGAGATGACACCGGATTTGAACCAGGTTCCCATGCTTTAAACGCTGTCATTATTCACTGAGCCACATATACATATGTAGCCAGGTCCCCTTTTGTGCCGCGACCCCCCCTCCTCTTACCTCCGCTGCTGGGGTTCACTCGATAGACCCGCAGGCACTTCTGGAGGGTGGGGGCCGAGCAGGGAGCAGGGTCCCCGGCAGCTCCCGAGCAGGGCGCCGCCATGTTGCGCAACTTCGTGCATGCGCAGTGAGTCCCCGCATGCGGCGGCCAGCCAGGGACATTGCGCATGCGCAGATAGATCGCGCGAACGCTGGCCAATAGAAGTAGGGCTCTAGAGAGGGACTACATATCCCATGAGCCTAGGAGCGCCCCACATGACCCTAGGGAGCCAATAAGGCTACAGCATCTCCCTGCAGGGGAGATTGGATAAATTTCGCAGGCTTGAAGCACGTTAGTCAGTTGGTGACCGGAGCAGCTAGGGTAAGGAGGTAGGGTGCAGGAGTCAGTGACTCCCTGCACTAGGCCAGCAGCCCCCAAGGCCCCAGATAGCCCTGAGCCACCAGTAGTGTTGTGTTGTTCAGGGACAGGCCCCAGGTTAGGGACCCTGCCCCTTATTATCCAGAGTCAGTTAGGGACACAGCGGACGCTGCGTGTCCATCCAGAGGTTTGGGCTCAGACCTCCGCTGCGGCTGCAGCAGCCATCCGGGTGGGATCGCCCCGGACAGTAGTTCCTGTATTCCCTCGTCATCAGGATCCTTTGTGAAGCTCCTTGGCAGGCCCAGGCACTGGAGTGCTCGGCAGGTAATCTACAAGTGCACCAACTATACCATCTATTCATATAAGACATAGTGGCTGCGCAGTCACACATATATTTATCTCACTTGCGGGTGTAGGACATATTGTGTGAGGTTACTGGACACGGGGTGGGATCACCCGGTGAAAGGGGGGTAGCATCCTGCGAGACGCAGTAGTAGTGTCTCCTCTAGAGAGGGACACCTGTTGATATATATATATATGATTAAGTACGGTTGCTACAGTAAAGTTATTGGTGGTTTTACATGCTGTGTGTGTGATATATATAAATTGTCCTGCGAGGATCACTCCCCCTCTGGTGGGAGCCATCGCAGGTGGAGGCGCTGCACCGAGTACGAGGTTACTCCTATTATTATACGCTCCCCAGGCTCCCCCGTGGCAGAGGCTTAGGCCCCCTGTGAGTCTAACAGGTAAAGCACCACACCTGGTAACATTAGGTTCCCCGCACACACATACCATATGCTCTTGGGTGGGGGAATACCCGTTACACATATATACGTGGTTTGCAAAAGCATTCACCCTGTACAAATAATGTCACATTTTGTTGAATTACGAATAATGTATGCACAGTTTTTTTTTACTTTTTTTCAATTCAAAGCTACAAAGCTGTAGTGGGTAAAATGAACACTGTTCTATGAAGAGCAGGTTATTTATTTATTTATAAAATGTTTTACCAGGAAGTAATACATTGAGAGTTACCTCTCGTTTTCAAGAATGTCATGGGCACAGAGTTATAATGATAAATACATAGTTACAATTAGTGAAAAGGGTTAAACAGTACATGACCAGGGAGGTTCCAGGCGGTTCCCCTCTCCCCCCGCCTTGTACCCACATGCAACGTACAAATAAAGACAGGAAACGGGAGCTGGAGGTAAAATGGCCGCGGCTATTTATTTATACAGAAAACCTAATGGGGTAAATGCACTCCCTGCCAGAGTGCTCCTTTGTCAGGAGGGGGAGGGGACGGTCAGCCGGCCCTCGAACCGCTGACCTCGTGTCCCCTACGCGAGCGGGCTCTCGAAGTCATGGATAACTGACCTTGCCCACTCGTACTCCCCCCGGGCTCAAACGGCCCAGCTCCCAGTCTGGCAAGAACAAGCACCTACCCCCCAAGAGCCGCCGCGACAAAGGCAAAACTGGACAATGACCCCTCCTGCTTGGAACCTCGTCCTTTCACTCAAAAGAGGATGTGCTGCCCGCCAGCCTGGCCTTAAGTAGGCCTTCCGAAAACTCCTCCCCTGTGCTGGGGAGGGAGTTGTGGGGGCGGGCCAGCGAGGGGAAGGCCGGACCCCCCCCGGTCATGAAGCCCCCCCGCCTATGGCTAGGGGGTGCCGCTTTATATACAAGACAACTGTGCGTGCAAAGATAATATATATTATAGGCGTATGTAACAGTTACAGACCAGATTAAAATGTGAGACACACACACCTTTTGTAAAGCGCTGTATGTACTGTGGGCTCTTAACCAATTTATATTTACATACATACACACACACACACACTCACACATCACTAACATTCAGGGACTATTTAACTCCTCAAGTCATAAATCGCATACTGCACAAAAAGGGGGGGGGGTTCGGTTTCAGTCACAGATAACATTTCTACAGTATATGCACTGTTTGTAAGTTTAACCTTGCCTGCTTTATTCATTGTAACACCGCCGGAAGATATCAGTGTATCTCAAGAGCTCGCACAAATAAAAGCATTTCGTTAGCCACAGAACGGTATCGTCTATTCATTTTTATTAAAGCTCGGCTAACACGGTACCGATACATCTACATCTACAGTACATCACTATATGTATATATATATATATATATATATATATATATATATATATATATATATATATATATATATATATATATATATATATATAGAGCATACAGTTGTATTTATATATATATATATATATATATATATATATATATATATATATATATATATATATATTGTGACGCAGGTAAAAGAGAAGTGCATGGGAATGGAGAAAATAATTTAGAGTGATCCATGAAGCACAAACGGTACACGCAAAATATTTAAAGTCAACTCTGTCCAACTGTGCAACAATCCTATTTCTTTGATCTGATGATCTCCAACCAGGAATTCTGCTTTTCTGCTTTGTTTTCTCAGCCGTTATAGACATGTGCAGCTGACAGGTAGTGGAACATAAAAAACCCCAATACAAATCACATGATAAATGAATCAGCAGATATACAGACATTGCTCTGGACTACAGTAGATTCTGTCCCAGTGGTCTTTCTACTCATCTATGCTACAGTTTTTTCAAACTTAAATCCTGACAACTATCTTTCACCACCAATCACGTATGAATGTAGGTGATTAAAAAAAAAAAAAAAATGTAAAAAAATAATAATATATATATATATGTATATATATATATATAAAGATATATAGATATATATATATATATATGAAAAGGGGGAAGAGAGAGCGCACGCCCATGGATAAACCTGCCAATACCTTACATGGCTTATAGATTCCATTATCCTAGATGTCTGCTTTATTGCAGGACCTAAGAATGATAATATTGGCGATTATACAGAAATCAATATTGGTATTAGGACTCTCCTGCTGTGTTTTATACTGTTATGATTACTATTATTTTTAATGTAAATTGTTTAACATGTAGTGTTAGACAGGTTATGGCTCTGATGTAAGGTATTGGCAGGTTTATCCATTATATATGTTTATACATTAGGGGGGATATTCCCCCTTGGGATCCATAGAGCTTCATATACCTGATTGGTTTAGTGATATGTGACATTTCTATATCTTTTGTAAATGGTTCATAAGTAATTGTTTTAGTAATGCATGTTGGTTGTAAGGTTATTTTCCTTACATACTCAAGTGGCGTTTTTTAATGGTTTTATATATAATTCATCATATTTCATTGTTTAATTTCATAGTTGATCTCCACTTCACCTTAAAGTCTCATCATACGATTTAAGGCATTGTGATTGATATCCATTAACAATAAGTACCTTTTCAGCTGAGAGGGGTGTGTTTTAAATCATTATGGTCATTGGACTGGGTATAAAATACCGGACCTTTCCCCTCTCCTGACTTCCCTTTGAGAAAGTCACCCGTTGAGTGACGAAACGCGTCAGGGAGCGTCATTACGTCAGACGCAGGGACATTGACGTCATCACCGCGCGCTGGGACTGACTGATCCGCGAGATTGCTGCAGAGGCTTCCAATCTCGGAGCTACTTTATAGGACTCCAAAACAGGCAGAGAGGAGATCATCTACCCTGGACATTGATCGGGACGTCATCCTGGGACTGCAAAGACCAAGATGCTGCAGAATCTGACCGGATGGTGGTGATTATATATCACAATATGCTTGTTATTATTGTACCTTTGTAAGTGCAATTCTTATCCCCCCTTTCCCCTCCCCCTCATTAAATTTTACAATTTTACGCTATGGGCGTGCGCTCTCTCTTCCCCCTTTTCTTTTAGATTCCCTGTGGATGTGGTTTGTCCACTTTGAGAGCAGCCGGAGACCCTCTACACCAGAACTTACCATCTATTGGACTTTTCTGAGGACTGGTTTTTACACTCTTTTTCCATTTTTTGGACACATATATTCGCAGTATTAATTGTTTATTATTATTATTATTTTTATGGTTTACAGGTTTCATTGCTATTTTCATTAATATTATTATTTTTTATTTACATTTTAATTTTTATGTTAGATAATCCATAAAATTAGTATTTACCTATTTATACAGTGTTGAACTATTCCAGCTAGTTCCATTGTATATAAGCCAACCATTAGCAGAGGCGCAGCCTTGTTTTTTTGTTTGTTATATATATATATATATATATATATATATATATATATATATATATATATATATATATATCCATCACTGTACATACTCAGTTCCTGCAATATAAATATATATATATATATATATATATATATATATATATAAAAAAAAAAAAAAATAGATGATACCGTTCTGTGGCTAACGAAATGCTTTTATTTGTGCCACAGAACGGTATCATCTATTTATTTTTTGATTATTGAAGCTCGGTTAACACGGTACTGATACCTCTACATGTATATGTATATATATATATATATATATATATGTGTACATATTACATACATATATTTGTATATATATATATATATATATATATATATATATATATATATATATATATATATATATATATATACACAAATATAACTGTATGCTCATCTGCATGTCTTAGGCAGGTCTGCAACCCCGCCTTTCCCCATTATCACCCAGCATACAGCACTTCCACTGCAGCAAGGGATTCTGGGAAATGACATGCAAATGTGCACACAGTGTCACTTTTTGCCTCAATAACCATTATTAACATGGTTCCCTATAGGCTTAAGCTTGCTGCATGGTCACAGCTTTGAGCACAGCCAGGGTTAAGGTGCATACCCAGAAAACCACCCACAGACAGCTGTTTCGACCTTGATGGGTCTTATATATATATATATATATATATATATATATATATATATTCTGAGTTAAGTTATGGTGAGTAAAAAAAAGTGACAAAAACCCTCCACAGCAAAATATTCATACAGTATATTTACACACACACATACATATATATATATATATATAGTATCAAGGAGCTGAGTATCTTGGGTTATTATATCCCTCCCTGTTTTTGTTTCCCATCTGCTCTAATATATGTATTTGGGTCACTAAATATACATACCTTTATGTCTCCTTTGCCCTAGCATTACCTGAGTTGCAATAGGTTTACACCTTGCTAGTGATATTTTTTACTGCTATCAGTATAGCACTTATGTTATTTTCTGTAAGAATTTTATCATGCTTATATGTGTAGACCTGTGATGCTCTATGGTTTCTTATACATGTGGTGACCGGCCGGTCCATATTGCCTTATTGTGGGAACTTCTGTTCCCACAGTAAGCTAGTTTCATAAGGGCATTATATCTTTTTGGGTCCATTATTATATGTTGCATTCTATGTTTTTTTTGTTTTTGTTTTTTCCATTGGTTTTTTCATTATTCATTAGTCAGGCAGGCTCTCCAGTTAGTTGTTTGTATGTCTGTTATTTTTTTCTAATTTAATTAAAGTACCCCTTTTATTCTTTGCAAACATTTGTCTGAGTGCTAATTTAGAGGTTTTCTTTTTTGTGTTTCCATATATATATATATAAAATCGGTTTGTTGGTTGCCTCCATGATTTCAAGCCATTCCCTTCAATCCCCCTTCAGCCCTTCCCCAATCACTCCTCCTATAAAACCCTTCGTGTATTTTGTCTACTCAAGGGTCCCTGCTGCTCCTGACAACACATTATAGGAGAACAGAGGTCTATACTTACATCCCCAAACTAGCGTGACCAGCTTTATCAATAGGAATTCTCGTACCCCTGTATAAACTCACTGACCTCTCGCCAGACTCCAATTGAAACATGCAGGCAGCTTGGCTGAGTTTCACAAAAGCTGCACCTGCTGTGGACACTTATTTCAAAATGGCAGCTCTAATAATACCTTTTAGATGTTTTTATTTTATGGGATATAAAAGCAAAAACAAGTCGGAAGGTAAAAGAGAAAAAGAAAAGGACTCTACAACAATGCTCCAAATGGAAGCCAGCTTGAAGTATGCTGCTAAAATCAATGGCAAAGTGTGGAGTGTAATATACATCAAAAGCACAAAATCCTAGCAGTAAATTATGAAGCAAAGTGGACATCAAACAAATTTAAGCCTAAACTGCTCAAAGAATTGTGCAGCTCTAATGGATGTGTAATAGGTAGTAACATCCAATTTATCAAACTGGATTTGGAAAAAAAAAAAGAGAGAAATGAAAACATAAGCAAATAAGACAAACATGCCATATTTTAGGCACAATCTTTACTATTCAAAAAAAAAAAACAATTCAGAGTTGTTTACCTACATGGGATTCATAAGTACAATTGAACAGGAAATGCATAGATCTCCTACGCCTGATGAAGAACCTGGAGAGGTTTGAAAGCTTGTAACATAGCTTGGTGCTCCAATAAAAAGTATGATACCACCTACTCCCTCATTTGTTATTTTACTACATGGAAGAAAAGACCAACACGGTTACCCCCCCTTCTTTGCCTAGATCTCCTACAGAAATGTAGTCCATACCAGCTTCCCCCTCACCATTCTGCTAAAATGTTGCAGTCTCAGTGGGGAACTGGTTGAGAACTTGCCAAATGAATGTACAAGGGAGGACAGGACCGCATCATGAATAAAACAAGGATGCTGCGCTAGTGTAAAGAACAGGTGGTCGCTCACATTCACAATGTAGCTAAAACCTGTTGTTTTTCCTCCGTAACAATGCCCTTTCCTCTGTCGCTCTACTGCCAAAACTGCAACGCAGGCCCTCATTTTCTTCCGTCTCGACCATTATAACCTTTTACTGTCCGGTCTTCCTGCCTCCCCTTCAAACTATCCTAAACGCTGCTACAAGAATACCTCTACTCTCTCCTAAATCTGTCTCGGGTTCTCCACCTGCTGAAATCCCTGTCCTGGCTTCCTATCAAATCCCGTATTACCCACAATTCTCCTCCTCACTTTGCAGGGTTATACATTCCTCTGCCATTTACCTCTCAGCCCTAATTTCTCGCTACACACCTGCTTGCGTTCTGCTCAAGGATTACTTCTGTCTACCCCTTTTGTATCTAAAGCCCTCACCCACCTAAAACCTCTCACTCACTGCCCCACATCTCTGGAATGGCCTTCCCTGCAATATCCCACTAACACCCTCTCTACCACCTTCAAGACCCATCTTTAAATACACCTATTTAATGAACCATATGGGTAGCTCCGTTTGGCTGTTATAATACATCTCACATGCACTGACCCTGAACCCATGGAGATGCTATTACCTCCTACTCTCTAAGTTCTCCCTACTAACCACTTGGATTATAAACTCTTCGGGGAAGGGATTCCTTTTCCTAGTGTTACTATTGTGTGTTAGAGCACTTGTGTTATATTATGTCACATGTATTGCTGCTGTGAAGCGCTATGTATATAGATGGCACGATATAAATAACGGTGAGAATCCACAACAAGGAGCTCTCTGTCACTGGGCAGTTTAATACAAAGTAATATGTTGGTGCCAGTGAAGGTTTTTTAAACACCTGTGCTACTTACTCTATTTTCTTATATTGTTTATGTTTTCTTTCAGAATTCTGTACTTTACTGTGGAACCCTCCTCTAGTCATCTATTAATCAATGTAAGATAGCGAGAGGACTTCCTTTTCTACAATGCGTCCTGCATAATTTCATTAGTCATCTTTCCTTCTGCCATAATTACTCATGGTTACGGAAAAAACAGCCTCTGGGGAGGAAAGTGGAGCACAGCACAGGGACAAATAGCAGGAACCAGCACACCATAGGTTAAAAGAACTACTTTATTGAGCGACACCATGAAAGGAGCAACCACCCACTCTGACGCGTTTCGGGCTACGCCCTTTGTCAAAGAGTATGCCCCCGATACAAAAAACACACACTTATATACACACATAATATACATAATATATATTGCTGTGTGGGACTGGTGCTTTAATTGGTATGCTTATCAAAGAAAACACATTATACTATTATAAAGAAGACCATGCTTCATGGACGGTGATTTAATTGTACAGATATGTTGAGGAAAGTCATGAGATAAAGTATTTTAATCAATTTTAATCAATCTAACACTTCAGAGGTTAATGTGGTTACAGATTGTCTTAAAAACAATTCTTGTGTCTTTATTACCAGTCAAGAAAAATACTGCATTTTTTTTATTTATTTTTTAGGATTCAACTCTTCATGCCATTTGTAAAGAGTTTTAAAACCTCCTTATAGTTCTATAGCAGGTTTAGCCCACTTCCCAAGCAGTGCAAGATCTTTGTACCACTTTCCTGTTGGTAATAATTTGTTGCTAAATTTCCCAGCAGTTTGAGCTGTAAACTGTAACAATAGATAATGTTACCTTAGTAATATAAGGATACATTGTAGCTGCTGACTTAGGCCGAGTCCATAGACGGACAGGCCGTGCTGAGGCGTGCAGACGCTCCGCGCTAAGCCCCTGCATCCTCAATTGAGAGGGGGCTCACGCGAGCGTCTGCAGGCGTGCTCAGGCTTTGGAGTTTTCAGCCGAGCGCCAAGCTGTTTTTCAGCGCGCTGTCGGCTGAAAACATCCAATCAGCCTGAAGCAGCGTCAATGTCACGGCGCCGTGACGTTGGCGCCGTGACATTGACGTCACTGCCCCGCCTCTAACCACCTCCCCCCGGCTCCCTTCGCGCACGCTGGCTCGCCTGCAAGTCCGTGCAATCGCGCTGACTGAAGCAGGCGAGCCTCAGCGTTAGCGCGCATCCGCTCTCCCCACCCCTCTATGGCCTGGGCCTTACACAGACTGAAGCAGCCATTATATTAGTCGCATCAAACGATTGCCAGTTTAGGTAAGAATATAGAATTATACATTGCTACTGTATGTGCTTTACATATACAAATAAGGGGTGAAATAAGAGGAATGCAGCATTACTGCTTTAAGTACACCGACGCAACAGTGAAGATCTGTCTATGTATTATAGAAACAAAGTTATGAAGCTTTTTGTATATAGAAGTAAAACTTTAAAAGACAACAGGAAGAAGATTTTGTCTTTTAAGTCATAAAAATGTCAGGCCAAGTGTCTGATGGATGACAGGGGTGGGGCTTATGTTGTTCTCAATGACGGGAAGTTAGAATATAAAGTCCTACTTTTTAAATAGGAGTTAGAATTCAACAGAGGTGTGTTTTGGGATGAAAGACATGAATTCTCATCTTTTCTACTCCAGTGACCTCTCTGGGAAAGACCTACAGTATGATATGTGGTAACGTACTGTGTAGGGATTTCTGCTTAGGTTTATCCTTTTATTTTAAGTACTGTAACTGCCTGCATTTATTAGAACACTATGTTCTTGTAATAATCTTTTTCTGTAGTCCAAGCACTATATTTTTGAATGTTAAAACTAAACTTTATTAAGTAATACTTTGGGCTCTAATTGAACTGTTGCACGCTTTGGGAGAGCAAAGTACAGTTTCAAACACATTTTGCTATCACAGATGTTTGTTTTAAGTGCATACTGTAGTTTCTCTTAATAAACAGAGACAAGAGGTTCGCACATCTTTTGCCTTTGGTCGTAGCAGCGGATATATATATATATATATATATATATATATAGATATATATATATATATATATATATATATAATATATATATGACTAAGATATGATCCCCTTTTACATCATGCTGCCATACCCACACCAAGCTCACCTCTTAGCATGCATTCTTAATTAGCACTCTTGAAGCAGTCCAAGTTGCTGTAATTCTTGATGGTTTTTCCAGCTTGACATCTAAACAGTATTTAATACAGTTAAAGATGCCGGAGGGATATAGTTTAAGAGAATGCATGCTACATTTATATTTCTTAAATGAAATATTTTTAGCATTTCCGTGTTGATTATTAGACACAGAAAAATGCCACAGAATTAAATTAGCACATGGTCTTTCAAGACATTATAATTACATTTATTATTTACTAAAAGATCAATTGCTGGTTTTGGTTTCAAATCTAATTCGCAACTGAAAATGGCCAAGCAGTTCTAACCATCTTCCACTGGGAGAATAGGGAACCCCAAATTTGAGTGGAGATCTCGAACCCCCTCAAAACTGCAATATGGATACTTTAACTGAAGTGTTGAGCACACTAATTAATTAAGTAACAGTCCTACCTAGAGGACCAAAAAGTTTTTTTTAAACAACTGACTGATGTCATTGGTTTCCTTAGAAAGATTTAAGCCTCCATAAGGTAACATTTCTACCTACTTGCTTCTTCTGCTTGTTTATATTTTCTGTAGGTTCATGTAATTCAAATGTTTAGGAATAAAGGTTATGGTGCCTTTCAAACATGCTTATACTTGTTTGATTTGTTTGACAGTCACTTGCATTTAACCAATTGAACGGCCATTAGCTTACTAGGTGAACCTGCCACTAAAGAAAGAGGGGCTTGCACTCCAAAGGCCCATGTATTCTCTTACTATATTTATTATTTACTTATTATTTATTAATAAATGTATTAATAAAATGTATTATAAATAAAAATAAATGTATTTATTATTAAATGTATTATTTATTTACTATATTTATTATTTAAAGACCATAATTCAATTGGAAAGGGGGGGGGGGAAACAAAAAAAACACCTATAAATCATTAATGTTACAGCAACTTTGACATGGATATATACAAACTGTATGCATCCTAATACAAAATATGACATGGGTGGAAGGGACCACAGGCTGATCTACATTCCCCCACTGACATAGGACCATCTTGTTGGTTTCGGTGGTAGAGGTGCAGATCCATTGCCTGGTGCAATGCCTGTTGTTGAGGCACCATGAGTTACATCAATTAGAAGCTCCTGCAGAGACACTTCCTGAGCTATTCTCTCTATTCGGGACACAGTGGACATATTTGTTTTTTTGCATGTCAAAACCAGCACAAATGCCTCCTTTACTAGCACAAATGCCTCCTTTACTACCACAAATGTATTTGAACGTATTTTCTGGAGACCGAAAGATATTTGAGTGGCTAGGAACTGCATAGAAATGCTACAGATATACCATAAAAATATCATGCATAATGTTCATTTTCAGGAAAGTTATCAACCCCCCCAAAAGTGCACCATTCAACCCACAATGTTACCTGGTGTTCACGCATCTCCAGTGATACATTATTAACTTCTACTTCTAGTACAGCATGGTTATAGTGTTATTTAAAAAACAGCGCACTCAACAGTAAGCATTAAAGCTGCAAAACCTGAAATCTTATGGGTTTTTTTTGTTTTTTTTAATACACCAGTTCTCTAGTATTATATAATAGACTGGTTCCCCCCCGCCCCCCCCCCATACAACTCATGTATTTTTTGGTGAGTTTTAAAGCATCATTTGATTTCTCTAGCAGGTTGTAGCCCACCTCCCCAGCAGTGCAAGATATTTTCAACACTTTCCTGTTTGGGAAAATTTGTTGCCAATGTTCCCAGCAGTTTGAGCTGCAAACTGTAACAATGTTACCTAATATAAGGATACATTGTAGCTGCTGAGTCGCCCTGACTGAAGCATTGCCTGAAACTGAAAGGCGGTCATTGTGTTAGGCACACAATCAGGATTTTGACAGATTTATAACAGAAGCACCAGACGATTGCCAGTTTAGGTAGGAATTTTAAATTATACACCGTCACATGCTTTACATATAAAAATAAGAAAAAAATAAAGGGGGAATGTAGTATTGCTGCTTTAACGTGCTCACACGCATCAATTATGCATCCATATTATAGACACCAATTGTTTAAGAAATGAGATAGGAGCATGATGTTCAAGGCACCCAGCAAGCCCGAATGGGTCGAGTGTTTAGAGTAATGTAAAATAGGCGTTCTGTAATTACGCACACTTACCTTGACAAATAGAAAGGATTCTGTGATTAGAATACAGTAATTAGCTACAAAATGATTCACATGAATTTAATTATCCATCAGTCTACATGTTTCTTAATTACTTTTATCTCATTGCATCAGTAAAAATTTCCGCCAAAGGCAACTGTCAGTCATGTGTTTACAAGGATGCAGGGCTTTCCAGTGAATACTTAGCACCACAGTAAATTATTTAACAGATGAATGACTGCCTTTCTGATAAATCACACACCCATTAATGCACAATTTAGCGACAACTTATAGAGCAGGGCTGCTAACCTCCAGTCCCCCCACCAGGTCAGGTTTCCAAGATATCTGTGCTTCAGCACAGGTGGCTATCAGTCTGACTGAGCCACCTGTGCTGAAGCTGGGATAGCATGAAAACCTGGCATGTGGACTGGAGCTGAGCACTCCTGCTATAGATGACTGTAAATATATGCAGCCCTGGCTAACTGAAAACACACAGACACACACAGACACACACAGACACACACAGACACACACTTGTAACCAGTCTCTTTTGATGCAGAATTGCATGGGGACCCAAGTCCAAGGTTTCTCATGCTGGATGGTCATCTGGATAGGAAAAAATGGACACTGGCAAATCACCACTAATTGAAACTAATTTGTAATGAATTGTAATCCTTCCATATACATTCCTGAAAACGATGGCATTTTTCTTTTTGTGCCAGGGAACAGGTCATTTTTGTTTTCTTTGCATGTTTCATTTAGATAACATATTTCATTGTGAAACTATGTAATATTTTTCATTCCTGGAGTAATAAAGATGTAAACACATTTTTAAAGGTGATCTGAAAAGCTGCTATAACACTCAAATCTGATCACTGCTGTATTCTATCCTTGGTTATGTAGAACCTCCTAAAATCAGTATTTATTTTATATTCGTATATTTTAGCTACTGCTGTATGCGGATTTATAAGGCTGCTACAGCAGCAAAATAAATTAATAAATCCGTTTTGTAGTATTAGATCATACTCAATTCTCTTTTTTTTATTATTCAACTCTTAAAGCTGCAGTTCAAGCAATAGTGTATTTAAAAAAAATCAGTTCTGTACTATGAGAAAATACTTGAAGCATTTAAAAAACTATCATTTTAAAGACATTTTTAATGTATTCCAATGTAACAGGCATTTTTGTTCCTATAGCAATATAGCAACCATATATAGTCACATCCCCATCCCCTTCTGAAACAGCATCACCTTTTGAGTTCTGCCCTCTCTAGCAGTGAACCAATTGAATCTAGTGCCTGCCTGGTCACATGATATTCCTCACAGAACTTTGGTTGTCAGCGCAGCAGAAGAGGACCCAAGATGCATTTAGTGAACCCACAGCCGAATTTCATCGATTGATTACAGGATAACGGATCGACCAGCAACTTAGCTAATCACTTGTCAGTGTGTAGATTGTATTGATGCACATATTGAATGTTTTTGGTTTTTTTAATGGCAGCTTAAACTGCAGCTTTAAGGCATCCTCTGATTTCAATCGCAGGGTTTATCCTACCTCCCAAGCAGTGCAAGATCTTTGCAACACTTTCCTGTTTCTGATCATTTGTTGTCAATATTCCCAGCAGTTTGTGCGGGAAACTGTAACAATAGATAATGTTACCTTTAGTAATATAAGGATACATTCTAGCTGCTGAGTTACACTGACTGAAGCAGCCGTTATGTTAGTCACACAGGATTTTGTCACATTTATAAACAGGAGCACCAAACGATTGCCAGCTTAGGTAAGGATGTAGAATTGTACAATGTTACATGCTTTACACATGCAAAGGAGAAACAAAAACAAAAAAAGTGGAATGTTATTGCTGCTTTAAAACCTTTTCAAATGAAATCATAAAGATAGGATGTGGCACATTATTTATTATTCTATTATAACTGCAATATATAGTGGAATTTACATTGCATTCTTTTTACTAGAAAATAGAACCTGGATTGTATTCTTCATCAAATCAGGGCCCTCAAATTAACCGATATCTCAACATTGAGGAAAATGGCTGCAATTACTTAAAAAGAATGCACAAGTTATTTTAAATCTGCTTATGTAACCCACCTTCACCCAAGTTTGGGGGTCATGACTGCTTTTTGTCACGGATCAGAAAGAATTTTCATTATCGTTAAGGAAGCCACCACGATGCCCAAAGCGATATCCTTTATACCAATATAAACAAAATATACGCACAATTCTTGTACGGTATATTGCACCTTATAGGACAGCAAACCCCTGTTGTGAGACACCCTTTACAGGCTATAAGAGGCCAAGTAGTCTGAATCAAAGGGTTTTGCTCACTATAGGGCAGTGAAACGTATGGATTTTTCCCATTCCCAAAATTGGCATTGGAATGTTTCCAGCTTTTGAAATTGTATTGTATGTCTTTATTTATATTACGCCAAAAGTGTACTCAACGCTTCACAAAGAATACAGTACAGGGAATTTTAAAAATACATTAAGTGCAGCAAAAATCAGACAATGGGAAAGGAAATCCCTGCCCCGAAGAGCTTACAATCTAAGAGGTTTGAGGGGAAACTTACAGAGACAGCAGGTGAGGGAATAAGTGCTGTAGATGGGTGTTAAATGAAAGGGTTAACACGATTTACAGGGGAAGAGATGGCAGGGAGGCGTAGGTGAGATCAGGTGTGTATGTTTGGCTTCAGGCTTAGGGGAGATCCCCAGCAGCAGGAATCAATAAGTACGTCCTAGGTCAGGGGTGACCAACTCCAGTCCTCGGGGGCCACCAAAAGGTCAGGGACATCCTTAAAACCTGACCTGTTGGTGGCTCTTCAGGACTGGAGTTGGCCAATCCCATCTTATGTGAATAGGCATCGCTGCTCCTGAACCTGCAGCGTCAAATAAGTAAGAATAAGTCATCTCTCTTGAGGCCTACAGTATTTTAGCGTCTGGATCAATGTAGCACATTTTGGAAAAAAAGCAAATAACTCCTTGGGAATTTTGGGGTGCAAAATAAGTCAATTCTGTATAGTTTGCAAAGTGTCGCGAATATTTCACACCTCTATCCAGAAGGATTAACATTATTTAACATTTCATTTTTTTTAAACGTTTCGTCTCTGATTTCTCCATCTCTCCCCCCACCCTCCTGAATTCTGAGCTTACTATTCACCACCCCTCATTCCTCTCCATCTCCTGCTACTTCATCTCCTCACTATTCGAGATCTTTTTTTCATTGACCTCTGTGCTGTGACATCTAACTTGAACTTAACCTCTCTTCCCCTGAAACTGATAATCTTGTTAAATCTTACAACTCTATATTCTCCTCCTAACTATATCTACATGCCCTCTCTCAGCTTGGTCACACCCATCGGCCTAGCGGCCCATCGGCCTATGGGTCACACCCGTGGCCTAGGCTAAATTCGGGAACACTCTTCCTTTGTACTTCAACTTGCTCCTCTGAGCGTCTCTTCATGCTGAATTTCATACACTCTAAATGTCTTCTCTCCCGTTTTAACTCTACTCTCTAACAAAAACTACTACTTCTCACTTATTCATTCCTCTCACTTGTTCATACACAAATCCAAGTCACTCTTTTCTCAGTGTGACTCTCTGCTCAATATTTTCCTCCTATTTCCCTTCCTTCGGTTCTCCTCAAGACTTTACCGACTGCTTAGGGGCAATCAAAGTGCTGCGTTTTGACAGAAAATAAAGCTTTGAAGTCATTCGGTGCAGCTTCATATTGGGCCCCCGTGATCAGGATCTTTAAAAACAGGAGAGATACCAGCACCCCCTAAAGAGCAAAGTATTTCAGGAAGCAGGGGGCCACCGAAGCCAAAATTAATGGGGTTCAGCTCCGGAGACCCACTGCTTCAATCCTATGTATTTAGAAAGCAGAGCTTGGATTCCTCTTTTAAAAGGTAAACTGGATGCTATCCACAGTGACATTACTTCTGTCCCTGACTACTCGACACTGCTTCTACTGAAACCTTTCTACATCTGACTCCCACTCCTAGTAAGCGTTGGACGTTTCTCAGCTGCTCTCCTCTTTTCCCTCTACCACTCGATCCTATTCCCTCGTAGCTCAAAATATCTCTTGCTTCTACCCTAGTGTCCACTCTAACCCATACCTCCAACTCCTCCCCATCAACAAGCATGCAGTCATAACTATTCTCAATAACTGGACCCTTTTCCCTACATGCCGTATTAACTAGCGCCCTGTCACCCTCCTGCTTCTTGCCTCCAAACTACTAGAACGTCTTGTCTTCTCCCGCAGGATCAAATTACTGTATGAAATTCCCATGGCCTGATCTCTGCAATGTGGCTTTCATACAGCTCATTCAACTGTCCTATCTGAAGTAGCCAATGATGTCCATGAAGCAATATCACAAGGTCATTTTTTCTTGCCTTTCCTACTTGATGGGAAATATGGGAGAAAGTGCTATGGGGTGAAAACGACAAAAATAAAAACTATATTATATACAATAAAAAAATTTTAAAAATAATCTCAGTCGAACAGAATAAAAAGTCTGAATATATATAAATGAAGAATGCACCTAAACAAAAAAAAAAAGGAAATAACGTGAAAATAAACGCTGTGCTAATGTCCAAATAGGTGCAACATGTGACTCCTCCCTTTCTCTCCATTCACGCTCAACTGTTCTCATCAAGTGTCTCGTTATCTTCAAGACGCGTCTGTGCCTCCCTACACATAAGCTTTTGATCACACCCTGTGCCCCTGCTCGTCTCCTGTGCTCTGCACAGAACGGTTTCCTTTCCACCCCTTCTACCTCCACTGCTCGCTCTCACCTTAAACCTTTCTCTGTCGCTGATCATTACCCGTGGGGACACACCCTGTGCACGCCAAGCACCTTCCCTCCCCACGTTTAAGTTAAACCTAAAAACATACCTTCACAATTTAGCATTTCAATAGGATGGACCATGGTCAACCCTAATGTAACACTTTGCACCTATTATGGTCAACTCCTATGCCTGCGGTCTCCAAGTCTTCTAAAAAAACCACTTATGTTATAAACTCTCCAGGCCAGGGATTTCCTTTCCTATTGTCTGTTTATGTTTTCTATTATAATTTCTTGTAAAGCGCCACGTACCGTTTTAATTTTTTATATCTAGAGACGGACACATTCATTTTTAACATCAGTGTTCTCAAACTTCAAGGAGTCCGATTTAAGTCAGAATATTGCCATTAAAATACCATTGTTGAACCACACCCTCCTCCAATTTAATCACGATATTACTCATTTGGGGTCTTTTGACATCATATATAGCACTAGATAGTTGCAAATGCTGGAGGAAATGGTGATAAATTTTTTCTCCAATGCAATATTTTATAGGTCGCCAGTAATGAACAGAGGTAAATATACATGCGCACGTGTGTCTGACCTATCATGCTTCACTTTGTAGTGAAACAGCTTGCAGGGCGAGAGTAAATATTAGCAGAATATTCCTATAGGTGGGGTGTGAATTCTCATCTTTTACATACAAACACATAATGCAGATAATCACTCTTAATACACAATGGTTCCCTCGGCTAGATGATGTTCCCCCCAAAGTTTGACTTTCCATACAGAATTACGAAGGGTTGGGGGGGGGGGGGGGGGAGGTTAATGTTCAATAGTTGTACACCTTTTGAATTATTAATAAGCAATACATCTGGACATTTTTCCTTTTTCCCATTCTGGAATGCGTCTTGCAAATAATTTTCAAATGGGAGGTGCTGAAACATGAAGATCTGGGAATGGGCGGCATCCCTGATTCCTTTGGTTATTGCCACAAAGTCGATCGAAAGGATCCAAAGTACCCTAAATATTGCACTCAATACATAATGTGATGATAATTATGACAGTAATAGACCTCCAGATAATGTCTGATTGATTGGCAATCATAATAGATCTATTATGATTGCCAATCAGACATTATCTGAAGGGATATTACTGTCCTAATTATCACCACAGTATGTATTGAGTGCAATAATTGGGGTACTTTGGATCGACTTTGTGCAAATTAGTTATTACTCCTTATGCACCTTACAACACATTCATGTTTCGCTTATATTAGGTGAGCGGTGTATTTCACTTTTTGTAATACATATCTTTTGGTTATTGTCAAGGAAGCCGAACCTCCGCGGAATGCGGACATGAATTTCACCTGAATCCCTCTCCTACATTAGAGAGCAGGGCTGACTCCCCCAGCTGCTATGTGAATGCATTTGTCCCCTAAATATTTAATGTGCAGGCGGCCTTGTTTAAAGACAATTAATAATCACACAAAATTTTACTTGGATAATGGATCACACTGTACAACCTACAGTACAGTGAAACCGGTACTGGGGAGGTCGAAATGTTGCAGGCAGCCCTGGGAGCAAAGGGCTTAACACTGTCAAAGTAAAGATTTCGTTTTCAACCTTTAATCTCCAGAGGAGGATGCCAAGGTCCACAGAAAGAGTATAGTAATGATGGATATTTTGCTTTTTTTTTTAAATTACATATATTTATCTGATCTATATATCTATATCTGATCTATTGATCCATCTGTCATGTTTTGCTCGCCTTAACTTGAAAAATCAAAGTTTTTAAAAGTTGTATTTTAATGGTTTTGCTGGGTTTCCACAGGTTACATTGAAAAACACTGAAGTAAACAATAGCTGGGACACCCTTAACTGAATGACTAAATCAACATCAATTCTCAAAGGTTTTCTTTTTTGTCCCATCACGTCTCCCTTTCCATTGTGATCATGGTTCTCCTATGAAATACTCTAGCAGCTTTATAAGAGATGTATCATGTTCTCAGCGCCATCACTGGATTTTTATTTGAATTATTATAAATTGCTATATAAGCCAGCTGCTTAAAGAAATAAACCAGATACATTATTTCCCCTGTTCCCATAGTCTTTCCACTCTAGTGAAAGTATAGTATCTTGCTGGAGTATTTGATTCTGTCAGTGATGTTCATACTTTAGCCTTCAGGTCTAAACGTGACCTTCTTAATTAACACAAGCAGCCCTGATTATGCTGTAAGCTCGTGGGTCTGCTCTCTTACTGGCAGGTCACCTGCAGTTATCTGAGAAAGCTTTCAATCAGGTGCCCGGCTCTCCTCACCGTCAGCAACGGGCTTTCAGCAGAGGAGTGCATGGGGAGGAAAGTAAAGCAAGAACCATGGGGGCATGAAGGAGAAAGAAGGGAATACGTATCAGTGACTGAAGGTATGTGTTATGTGTTGGGGGCATATGAGAATAGACGGGACATACAGAAGAGAAAGAGTGGGGCATGAGTCATTAAAGTGTAATGGGTGGTTGAGAAAGGGCAACCAAAGAGCAAATTACAGGACCAATACAGCAGATGCAGAGTTTTCATTGGGGGTTTGTTAAAGGATCACACCTACTGTAGCTGACACAAGAATGCTTAGGAAATGTAAAAGTTGCCACATTTTTAGCTGAGTTCATGCATCCGTCATTCCCTAGAAAAAGTCTTTTTCAGAGGGTTGGTAAAAAAAAAAAAATATTTTCCATCAATATTTCTCTGAAATTGAAAACTAGTGGAGGATTTGACAGTGAAGTACATGATTAAGAGGAAAAAGGAAAAGTAAAGGCAATTGAAGAAAAATATAGATATTTTTGAACCATGCAAGACGTGTACTGTACTTGAAGTGATTTTATTACAATCAAATCTGGAGCAGTGCAGGATATTGTACTAGTGAGGCAAGATTACAGTCCCTGTCCTTCAAACACGACTGTCACTTAGAACGTAACCCAAGGATTGCTTTATGAATAGTACAGTATGTGCTGCACAGTTCTATTAGAATACAAATAGTGCTACTTGATTACAGTATTAGTCACCTGTAATGCACTTGGGTAAGTGGAAGAGCTCAGCAAAGTGAACCAATGACCAATATAATGTAGAAGCTGCATGGTGATACAGCAATCTTACAGTATGCAATAGATAGCCCACTCCTAAGCCCTGCTCCAAATGATAACTTTTATATTAAGGCATACCCACAGACAACCCAAGCTAATCAGAGGGCCACAGGTGCAGCCCTCAAGAACCCACCGTGGCTGAATGTGATCGTTTAGCAGGGTCAAAATACTGTCTGAAATGTAAGCTAAGAAACATAAAAGATAGAATAAGTAACATTTCAATGCAAAAATCCTTCAGAATATGACATTTTCCCTTTTGCCCTAGAGATACAGTAATAATAGATGTATTTAACCACTGGGCAAAAACACACACTTTGTATATACAAAAGGAAGGTTAAAAATAAATAAAAATAATTAAGCAGCCACTGGATTGCATCAGTCCAAAAAAGGAACGAATGAATGTAGGTGGCATAAAACGGTTTGTTAAAGAGCGTACATAAATAGAAATGTGTCTCTGGTAGTGACCTGTAAGCCGAGCTCTACATTTCATTTTTAAGGCCTAACGACTCTTCTCCCAAACTGCATACTCTTTTGGTGCCTGAGGCAAAGCGAGGAAACGTGATTTGCCCAAGGAGTGTAGAAGATTTGAACCGGGTCAGCCTGCTCCAAAGGCAGTTCTCTTGCCATGGACCTACTTCAGCCCTAAAACATAACAAACCAGCCACACAATATGCTTTGATTAAATTTTCAGAAGGATACACAAGCTACGTAAAATACAAGATGACAGCAAGATTTTGGGTAAAGTGGTTAAGTACATCGCAAAATAGTTGCTTCATTGTGCAGATTTGTTTTATACTGTGCTGTATTATCAGGTAGAAATGAAAGATGGAAAGCTTATTTATTTATTTTTTTCATTCTATTTTAATATAAATTAATCCACACACACGAGGCTGTGAGAACTTTATTTTTATGCTAAAAATTCTTTGAAGAATTTGCATCCGAGCCACTTCATGTGGCTTGTTTTTAAACTAACCACGTCTGACGTGAACCTGCTGGCACCTTTTCAGAATTCGGCCTTAATTGCAGCTGCAGGCTTCTTGTCCCCTCTTCGAGGTGCAGATAAAGCGCCATCTTTTGTGCCTGGCCTTTTCAGAGCTGAATAGGCCTCCAATTGTTAAACTAAGGCAGCTTGCAACATTTCAGACAAAAAGAAAGGGAGGGGGAGCAGAGAAAATAAAATAAAGAGGGATAGAGAAAGCACCTAAAAAAAAAAACCCCCTCAGATTTCCTAAAGGCACGCTGCGGTCTTTATGCTTTGCGTTTCTTTAGATCCTTGTCGCGCTATCCTGACTGATCCTTACTGACCCTTGCATTTGTCACCTTCTGCAGTGCTGTCATGGTAACCCCTCTCACTTAGGAGGTATTCAAAAGGCTGGAGTTAGCCTGGCTTGGATTTGGACGTCCCTAATTCTACTTGGGGTCAACAATATCAGCTGAGCAAAAGAACAGGCAGAGCAGATGGCACAGCTTTGCCTCTGCGTGCACAAGTAGATAATTTAATCCTTGAAGCACCCGAGGGGCTCACAACACATTTCAGACCAATACATACAAGTGCAATGCGAAAAAACTGAAAATGTATAGTATATATTACCATTCTCCGGAGATCGAGATACTGTATACACCACATGTATTACGCAGTTTTTATTACAAAAATGTACACAACAGTAAGACAAAAGGTGCTGCAGATTTCGTTTCATAAAATCGAGAGGTGACAATCTTCTTTCTAAGATAAAGAAAACTTTGCCCGAAAACAATGGAAGGCGCGGAGGCAAAGGAATACAGGAGATGTTCCACTGCAGGTAATCTTTTGATCCCAAGCTTTTTTTAAATGCTCCTGCTGTGCTCATACAAATGATGGACGATGTCTATTTTTAAAATATGCGAATCCTTGCCATAGAATTTGAAAACTGTTATGATATATGATGTAATGAGGACAACAGACGTACTGTTATGGGTAAACAAACGCTTTAGGAGAAACTACTGGGGGGAGGGGGTTAATTTTTCCTCAGAATCAAAAGGGGTCGTGTTTTAAATCATTGCTGTGATAATAGGCACAGTTATTTCATAGTGGCTTTTTCAGTGTCGCAATTGGAATATATTTCACCACAAATTCTAGAGTTGGGGGGATTATAAAAAGTTAGTGCTACCATCTTGTTTTTCTTTTACATTTATTTTATTGATTGCCAAAGTATATCAAGTTAGGGGGAATACAGTAACGTCACTATGATGCCTCTATATAACTTTTTGTGTGTGCTGAATCCATGCCATTTGCAAAATAGGAAAATCGCTACAGCATCACCCCCTCCCCCCCCCCCCCCACCTAGCACTGTGTACTTTATTTCTGGTCTCTGTTAGCCGTGAATGAGGGCCTCATTTGGGAACAGATTAAAGACGCACCATATCAGTAGTAGTATCCGAACAAGAGATTAGGGATGAAAGTGGATGTCGACGGCAACACAAGCCAAAAATAATATGTTTGTTATTCCAGCAGTCTCACCCCTCACCGCACAGGAGGGGACAAGCTCACACTTGACTACTTTCAGAAACCTTATTCCAGACTCGAGACGCTTTCTTTTTCTTTGGCAGAGCAGGGAAAGCCACCCTTCCATGGCACAGAAAGAGCCCACAGCCGAAGCAAACACAAAAGTGTCTTCTTTTTGTTGTTGCACTTCAACAAAAGAGAGAGGACGATCACCAGGTGTGATTTACAGAGCACGTACTAAAATTACAAGAAAATATGGCATACTATATTATCGTAGCAGTGACAACTATTGTGCCATTGGTGGCAGGGATAATGGGCATGGTTTATGCACACACAACACAAGTTCCCAATTAGCATGCTAAGCTGGAAGCAGAACATCTCTGAACTTGAGTTTTGTAAATACTTTACGGTTACATGCATAAATGTGAGGTGTATATTTCTGGGACCAATGCAAAGTGATTTGGCTTGGATTATTCACTTAAAATAGCCTTGCGAGTTACAGTAGAAGAGGAAAGTTTAAATTAATTCCACCACTGCTGCAGTTTTACAATCATTGAAGCCCACTTTGAAAACAATTAGGTTAGGAAAGGAGTCAATTTAGATCCATACTGTGCACCTCTGATGTCCAACACAGAATGCAGTACCGTCCATTTTTGCTTTGGGATTTTAGAAGCAGCAAAAAATAAATAACGCAAGTGCCATGTAATATGAAAATTAAATGTATTGCATTGAAACATTTTATGTTGAATCTCAAACTTCTAGATCTTGTCATAATTAGGCAATCCCAACAGAAATAAATTCATATTTGTAGTAACACCACTAAATCTGCAATCTTATTTCAAATGAAGGAGATTTTGTCAGTGTGGGTGGTCTAACACCTTTTTTTAAACCCTTTACTGATGGGGGAACTGCAATGAAATACAAATCACAGTGTATAATATTCTGAGGATGCTGAAACAAAGAGGATCAACGCATCTGATTTTCTCATCTTCTCCATTGAGGTTTTGTTCCAAATCCGGGTCTGGTTTGAGGTTCTGTGATGGTAAATATGTAGGGGGTATTTATTCTTCTCCCAAATACACCAGCATACCCAGGCATGCCTCAGAATATCACAAAGTTTCCATAGGATTTAATGGTAAAGTTGCTGCAGAATACTGAAGTATGCCAGAGTATACCTCAAAAAAAGGCACATCTGTACCACAAGGAATCCGGTCACTCGTTCTCTTACCGTGCACCTCACATCTGGGACAACCTACCAGACTCTCAATGCCACCCCCAGGCCAAGTTCTTTCAAGCCTTCAGCTCTCTCACATTTTCATCTAGCCTAACTGTTATACATACGCCTATAATAATTTTATCTGTTTATAATGTATAACCCTGTTGATTTAATGTAACCATGTATTGTCATCATAACTCTGTGCCCAGGACAAACTTGAAAATGAGAAGTAATGCAATGTATTATTTCCTGATAAAACATTTTTATAATGATATATATATATTTTTTTTTTAAAGACATCCACTGCACTTCTAAAAAAAAAATGGCGCTCATGTTAACGCAAACAGGACCGACCAAACGACAGCGGTTTATTGGTGCTGTTACTGTACCTTATAACAGTGTTTTATGGAATAGGCTTGTATGAAGTCTAAAAGTAATCCTACAGTACATACTCGCCAATTAAACGGAAAACCTGCCAAATAAAACTCCTGCTTTAAAACCTGTCTCGCTAACATGCAAGTCTGCATTATTTCTATGTTCGTTTTAGATAAAAGCCCAGTCTAACCTCCTGAGCTACTGTAAATTTAAATTCATTAAGCTGTTTGGAACAAAACCAAAGCTCTTTGCAAGACCCCATGGTGAGGAAGAGTTAGCATTTTTATTTACACTATGACGATCAGAGAAAGGTTTTTAACATCTGAGAAGCTGGGTGAGCAAAATGAAAACAAGGTCTTTGTGCAAACCATAAAAGTGTGACTGAGAAAGTCCGATAGTAGCATTTCAGATTTACAAAATTAAGATGCTGCAAAAGTTCCAACTAGCATCTTAACCTCCCAATGCAAGTACACACAATGTTTTGTATGTGTAACGTGCTATTATTTGTATGGCAACATGAAAGATGTCCTGTTGATGGAAGTAGCAGAATAGATAACAATATTTTAATTGTTTACAGTATTAAAATTAGTAAGCTATGCAACATAAAAAAAAGCCAGTGTATCCGATTCAAAAGTATGTGTAATGTAAATATAGAAAATGCTTATAGTGCATATATATATATATATATATATATATATATATATATATATATATATATATATATATATATATATATATATATATATATATATATATATATATATAAATAAAACAAGCAGCGTTAACAAATCCAACACAGGAGATCTCCAAGACTATTATATATTTTTTTTTTTTACCAGGTATCCCTTGCCCCACACGACAAGCATTTTTAGATTTACAGTATGTATACTGTGCTCTTGATTTAGAGACCCTGTTCTTTTTTTGTTATATCGTACGGCTGCTAGCAAAAGTTACGGAGGAGTTTCAGGAGGTGCTAATCTTTTGTGTTTATATGGCAAATAAGTTTTTCTCTTTGAACAAAGTGATTTTTGTGTTGTGAATCACTTATTTATTTTGGATTTAAATTAGCAAATTAATTTGGAGTAAGGCTGCGTCCCTGCTAACGCTGAGCGTGCTGTGCGCTCGGCGCTTGCTGCTTTTACTTATTGCAGTCTTTATGTGGAAGTCCCCGCTCACGCAGTGCGGGCACGCACGCTCACCCAAGCTTGGCGCTTGAGCAGACCAAAAAAAACTGACTTTGAAGCGCACTCAACTTGCCCACAATACCCCCCCGTCCGTGCTTGCAAAACATGCAGGACACCCGGCGCTCATGCTTAGAGAGTTAGTGACATCATCGCTCAAGCATGAGCGCGGTCAGTGCTAGCGGGGCCGCAGCCTAAGAGGAGCTGCTGCATCTCCATGTACATAAAACTGAACAGTACGGTATTATTGTGATTTTTGTTGACAATAATGTCACTGTATATGAAAACATTACTGTGGTTTTATTTTACATAGGGAGCACCTCCTACAGGCACAGTAAAATACCATGTTTTGGAATAAAAGTTAGTTACTACAATATGCTGGAGTTCAATTTAAAGTACAGTTTTATTGTTACCATGTGTATTTATTTTAAAGTTGTGCATGTTTCCAATTGTGTATATCATCTTCAGCGCTGGATGATATACACAATGATCTCCCAGCTAATGCGGTTGCAAGCCCCTCTCCTCCATGTTGCTCCAAAGAGTGTGCATGTGTATGCATGTACACACTTTTTATATTAAAACACATCTCCACATTGGATAGTGTACACTAAATAATGATCGTTAATAAAAATGATGATTATGCAAGGTTTATAGAATTGTACTGCAAATAAAAATATCACTTGTGAGCACATTCATAGGTCTCAAGACAGGTCTTCCACCCTGCTTTTAATCATCATCTCTCAGCATACAGTGATTCCCCTGCAGCCAGGGACTCTGGGAAATGACATGCAAAAGAGCACAGTGTCACCTTTTACTTCAAATCTATTTTAAGTGTATTAATCCATTTAGAATTGTACTAGAAGGTTCATCTAAACTATGACTGCAGAGGGAATTGCTCTGCATGGACATTCAAGACCCGAGGGGTTATTCATGTAATTGCAGTATTGCACATAGGGACAATTGAAGTCAATAGCATGTGATTGTGCCCTGGTCGGCACTATCACAGTTTATTATGTACATTTTATTTGCAAAAAAAGTGTAAGCACTCCGGCATTTAACACCTTGTCTAACATTATTAATTGCATCAGTATTGCTATGTAATTGAAGGCAACACAGTGATAATTTAAGAGAAGCCAAAACCTGTATAAAGTCTTTGAAACACAATGAGGTGCCTTTAATTATATGGCTTTACATTAACTTATTGATTGTATGCTGCTCCACTTGTTTGGGGGGGTTGTTATTCACACATTTGTGGCCACGCAGGTCCTCAGCTATACCATGGTTGTAGATGGAAATGAAAAACTGGCTTCCAACGTGGTCCAAAGTGGAATCTGGGTGTGACAGCGGTGTATGTTATCCTCAAATTATTCTGCTGGCCGACTACAAATACACGGATTGAGTTCTGACATGGAGAAGACCTTCACTGGAGAAAGGGAGAGTGGCGAAGAGAGGCCTAGCTCCAGTCTTTCTCTGTATGTATGTATGTGTAGCACGAAACATGTTGGTAGGGTAATGCCTTGCCCTTTTTTCCTTCCATGACTATTAAATCTTTTTATGGATAACGCACTTTCCTCCTAGTTCTCGTTTTTTGGATGATTCCGGTTGTGCTCTGCAATTTCTCTCCTCTACTGCTTTCCAATAATAGAGCAAAGCTGAAGAAACACTACCACTAATCGACAACAACAAAGGGACAACAGGAAGACTGCCATCACACAGCTCTAAGAAATATGTCATACCTCATACTAAAGCCTTCAGATTACAAAATAGCACAGATAATGGGACCATTAACAAAGAAAAATAGCAGCTTTACCCAATTAGCCCTCTTAAAAATCGTCAAATCGTCATTGTGTGCTTCCTTTCCCCTGTACTAATGGTGTAAAGTGATGCCGTTTATGTAGGTGATGTGCATATTTCCTTTTTATCTCAAGTGTATTACAGTCACCTCATCTACTGCCTACACCGCTCCTACATACGTTTCTATATGAACCCTCACTTCACAGATGGGACGGCTGCACTTATGAACATTTTTTTTTATAAAACAATGTTACAAACTATAGACCAACTTAAGAAAACTATTTCACATCTCTGGAAAAACCTTACTGTGCAGTCAAGTGAATATGCAAAGCAGATGAAAACAATAACTAAATTAATATATAGTTAAAAAAAAAAAAACAACAACTTGAAAGTAGGTGTTTTTCAGTATAGAATTAAAAAAGCCACAGTTTCTTCAAAATCAAAAGGCTTGTCTTTTGCTTTTTATTTGTACCAACTGTTCTAAAAAAAATAAAAAAATAAAAATTTAAATAAAAGGAGAGATGACTCCTGTATTTAACCACTGACCACTAGAAAGTCCACAGTTGTTGCATGAGTAGAATGGTTTGCATGACAGGATATACAGAGTCTTTATGTCCTTACTGTATTCTAAGAAAGTCAGCCCTCTGAGGAACTAATTCCGTGTAAGTCACAAACACCGTCAGGCAGTGATTGAGCGTATATATGATTAAATCAATGTATTGCATCTTTAAAATGAATTATTAAAAATTGAGCACGTACTGTTGGTACATCCTCCCACATTCACTTTAATCCTCCATGCAGCTCATTCACACATACAATCACCGGATCCAGCAAGCTTAGACATACATCCAAAGAGCGCACGCAAAGAAGGTGCATACAAGTATAAGAATTACTTTATATAAACAATTTGTAATAAAAACACCTACAATTAAATAAAAAACGGGTACAGCAGTCCTGCCACCTTCATGGCAGTCCATCAACAAAACATGTGTTCCTAGGACTCCAGCTACAATCCCCGGGGGCCTGGCTTCCTTTTTGATTGTTTTTTAAATGTAGCATTTCCACCCAAGTTACAATTTATTACTACAGCATATGAACCGAGGGGTCCCGAGGAGTTTACTGGTGACGTTACCAGTTTTTCCCGATCGGATTTAAATGGCCGCTCACTAGGAAGCTGCAAACTATGATATTGTGGCTTCCTACTAACCATGGGGACCTGCGAGATTTGAAGCCCATTTTGTCTCCCTTGGAGAAAGCATGAACACCAGAAAGTATCTAGGAAAGCAGGGGTTCCCCTGAGCTCAAAAGAACACTGTTCAGCTCTGGACTCCCTGGATCAAATGCTGTAATAAATAAAGACGTAGAGGCAGTGTTGCTGCTTTAATATGTGAAGACTGTATATATAAAGAACAGCTGCGATGATCCACTCAGGATAATGACAACTTTGCAGGCCCCTCTGCCCTATTTATGTCTTAACTTGTATGCTAGCAAAGGAAAGCTTGGGGGGACATTTGACATGAATAAATGAAGGTCATTTTATTATACAGTCTAAAATGCTAGTTTGTGTCCACTTCTTTCCTTTACCCAATGTCTTCTGAATCATCATCAAGTCAAACCGCTAGATTAAATATTTTTGTGTGTCAATTATGCCCCATTGCCAGTAGCTTCCTCATGCTCGAGAATCCAGAACTTGAGTGAGCAAGGCACATGAAGATACAGAACAAATTCTTCATTATAAAACAGGCGACAACCGGAGAATATTTCTGCCGTGTGTGGCATCAACTTCAGTGCGGTTTACTTTTTTAGACATGGAAACGTAAAAAGCACCAGTTCATCTTGCTAGCTGTCAACTCTTCAAAAACAGAAAGCATCTGCCACACTTTCTACAAAGAGAGCTCAGGGATATCTATACATCAAAAAAAAAAGGGTTTAAATGGGACTTCTTTTGCAAGCAAACATAAGCCCGGGACAGTAGTTGTTCATTCTGCTGATCACAAAGAGCAGTGGGATCCAGTCCCTGATGGCGCTTGGTTTTAAGTTGCACTCTTGTGCAGCACTTTGAAAGAAAGACTTATTATCTTACCACTTCTAGTCAGAAGTCTAAGCAGGAGCCTTAATGCCTCTTTTCCAATAGCAGCTAATGTGAGTTTCCTTTGTCAGCTCTTCGTCACAAGCAGCTATTGAAAAGGAAGGTGCACAAAAGGCTGCATACTTGGGACCATTCCAGAACCACCGACGGGGTAATGCTATTCTCCTACCAACAGCTGTTTATACTTACCTGATGTGCGACAGGTGCTGGACAAAAGGCTCAAACAGCCCTGCACCTGCTGCCTGCTAACCCTACACAGGTACACTAGCAGAAATGACCTTTGTTTGCCTGTCACCACAGCAGATGTTCAGTGGAGGGCTGAGAGCAGACACACCCACTTCTTTAGCTTGCCGTCCGTGCCTCGCTTAGTCGACCTGATTAGTCAGCAAACTGATTCGAGTGAGGCGAGCAGGCCACCGATACGCTGCTTTGTCAAAGAGCGCTCTGCATGTCCCATCTCAAATGTTTAAGCTGCTCTGGCAGCTTGGCGCTCCTGGCTAGGCTGCTGTGCTGGAAAAACATACTGATGAAAGTCAGGCATCTTCCTGCATTCAGTGGTTTTAGAGGTTACAGTATTTCTGCAGTGAGAACACACAGTGTGCTCTGTATTATATTCTACAGCGTTATTATTCACATTCTTACTACTATTCTGCCCAGGGTGTCCAAGCTCTGCTCTAATGTAACTCATGTTAAAAGCTCATTCACCTCTTGACATAAAAAAAAAAGGAAGAAGAGAAAAAAAAAAAAAAAAGAACTACTTTGTACACAAACGTTCATTCATTTTTTTAAATAGACCTCAAAACTATACCTAATGCTATCCTGACACCGACTTCTCTCTCTTCATACATTACTATTTGGAGTTACTATGGCGCAACAATTGTGCCCTACAGAAACTGGCTATTAAGACGCTGTCCGGTGCTTTAATTGAAATGTGCCATTTACAGTAAGTACAATATAAATCGTTAGAGAAGTACGTTTGTCTGAACAGTCACTTTTTACCAAAGGCACGTTAAAACGAGAAGCAGTAAGCAAATACAGAGCACAGCCCAAAATAATTATCCAGGGCAACTCAGAAAAAGTTGACAAATGTATTGTAAGCTCACAGGGGGATCCGATGAAACGCACCTACGCTCTGCACGAAACGCGTTGTACACCATGAAAATTAAGGGAATCATTTCATTTTGCCTTTCCACCAATGGTGAATGGTAAGATGATCTTCATTAACACAAAACATCACCCAATTAATAAAAATGTAACAAAAAATGAAAACTATTTATTAAACTTTTTGCGATGTTTACAATTATCAAAACGTTTGTTAATGTTGTGGAACATAACTGCTGCAGAACCAGCACAATTGTTTACAAGTACCGCAACTCTTAAAACCAGTCAACAGCTACGTGAAAACACTGGACTAACAATGAGTGTGGTTGATAAACCATGTTAAGCCAAAGAATAGGCCATGATGAGGAATCTGCACTAGCTCTGCCCTTCTATTCCTATGTCATGAGCTCTGCCACTGAACGGATACCTTGGCGAGTCCCACTGAAGGGATTTGGAAGATCAACAACCATTGTACCCGCTTCTTCACATGTTTGTACCCGATATTTGTAGCGACTCTGCAGCACTACACACCGCTATTCACTAGTCTGAGACAGATTAACAACACTACAGATTGGAGACAGGAACAAGCTTTGAAGATTTGCCCAGCAAGGTGCTCTGTACAAGTGAGGGTTCTGTGAACGTCTGTAAACCTTTCAAGCCTGGTACAAAAGTGGCATTAAGAATAGTTACAGGACAATAGTGAAAAGGTTCACCATGAACAAAATGTGCCCAGTGCCCATGTTGCACCAAGTCAAATAAGAGATGCATTTGATTTCTAACATTTTCTTTCCAAAGCAATCTTTCTCTGGACCTACCCACATGTAATAGTTAATGATTCCTTAATATTCATCAACTGTCAGGAATGTTTTAATATTATTCAATTAAGAGATCCTTGGACCTTTGGAACAGTATTGGTATTAGAGACACTGTTAGCAAGTCAACAATTGTATGTCGTACCAACAAATTAAAGTGACAGATGAAGGTACATCATGTGTGGCTGGTCATCAGGTGTATACCGAATGCTGCTCATTTTGGCGACTCTTCCCCTGGAAAACCCTAGCAAAATGGTACATCATATCTGCAGCAGAAGGGTCAATTTTACATTGCTACATACGTTTTATATGAAGCAGCAAAGTAAAAAAAGATGTGCAAGAATACACAGTACACAACTTTCCTGTGACATGGCCTGTCCATTCTCTTATGTAAGAATAGTAACTGTTATCCAACAAGAAAATATCATTGGATTTACCTGCGCAGCTGTACAATACAATCTCACTTCTCTGTTCCACATATTCAAACTTGGGATCCTAGTTAAAACAAGCCATTTGTAACTAGGATTAACAACTGAAGTCAAATGGGAAGAGTGGAAAGCAGTGAAATTGGTTTTAACGGTTATACATCCAATTCCAGAGAGATCTCCAATTCCCCACAGCATTGCAACAGGGATTAGGTCTGCTGTATTTCAGCCGATGCACAGCATTAGCGCTCATCAAAAGTTCTCCGATTGTACAATATACTGAGAAATAACACTGCCGTCACAAAGCTACTGCACGCCAGTGATGAAAACCAACCATCCCTCAAAGGATCAAGCCAAGTCATTTAAAAGCAGTTCTCCATAAGACAACATTGTCTGGAGGCAACTGAAGGCATCTCATTTCATCGCTGCTGTTTTAAAACCTGTAATTGCCCTATAGAAAGCGCACCAGTAACACCTTCTCCCAATGCCACGATTAAAAAATGTTCAAAGACGCCTAGGACAAGTTTTATAGGTATACAGCACCAGGAGTTGTGTTACCAAGTATAACCAGATAAAGCCAACTCAACTCCTCATTTTTTTGACAGATACAAATAATTTAAAATCAAACTGATGGTACATTGGGTGTAACAGGTGGCATATGCATGCTTCCTCTGCCAAACTCTGTGCAGGTACATTTTATTACCATCATACAGAGTAAGTGACAAGGTCACAGCAGTCCCCTTTTTTATTACCAGTCAGATCTAAAGCAGGGTGCTTGTGTCCTGACTTAATGCCCAAAGTCCTTTTAAAGCGGTCATATCTGGTAAATGATCTACACATTGTATTTTTCCCATTTGTGGTCTCTTTGAGGAGATGACAATGTGAAGTTCTGGCTGGATGATGTGGGAGTTTTCCTACTTACACCAAAAATGCAGGATTTTTGCACAGAAATTGTGAATGTTCTCACATTCGAGTTATACTATATTCGAATTTATTCTTTGCATATACGTTGGAGAGATTGCACTTCAGCACATCTAAAGGAAACAGCTCTTATTATACCAAGGTGAAAGGCACTGCAAACCTGCAAGGAGATTGGCCTTTCATAATATTTTTTCTTATCGTTACTGTGCGCCTTTGCATGTCATTTCCCAGAATCCCTGGCTGCAGTGGAAGCACTGTATGCCAAAAGATAATGGGGAGCAGCAGGGTTGCAGACTGTGTGACATGCTAATGTGCTCACAAGTGATATTTTTCTCTCTTTATAAGACTGACATGGTTGGTACACAGCGCTGTATATACAATTTTCAGGCACAATGAGACCCTGCCCCATGGAGCTTAGGGCACATTGAGATCAAGTGACTTGTTCAAGGTCACAAGGAACAGACACTGGGATTCGAACAAGATTTGGGGGTTCAATCCCCCATTTACCTTAACATGTGATTGTAGGGAAACAAATGTATTACACTATGATGTGCCAGAGCAAACCTGAACATAATCACACGAGGACGAGTTAGACACAGCCCAGAACATTGCTGCTGTACCACATATAATCTTTCTGTTGAATAAACAGCATCAAGAGTACAGTATGCAAGACATTTTTATTTTTTTCCCCTCTTGCTCTATATATTTTCCATTGTGATTCGATAGTAGAACTAAAAAATAGAAGTAGTATTCTACTTACAAGAAGTCTTGCAAAAGGTAATCATTTATTTCAGAACAGAGAGACAACAGCGACGTTTCAGGTCCAACCCGGACATTTCATCAGGTGCAAATAACAGAACCACACACACTTAAAGACAAAAAAGCGGTTAAAATGGAAGTGATATCACAATTAATAAAAAATGAGTACTATAAAACATATCCAAAATAGAAATAATACATATAATATACAGTGCCGTCACTAAATACATATTATAAAGTGCATATAAAGCTAAGCTTAAAGCTGCAGTTCAGTCTTTTTTCTTTTTAATTTATTTTTTTACTTCAATAGTTTCATGTGGGCAATCTCTAATTACCTAAAGAACTGTATCGCTGCAGGTCAATTCGTTCTCCATGTATTGATAGGCGAAATTTGGTGACATAATTAGTGAAGGATCTGTTTTTCTTCTGCTTCTGTGTCTCAGTGGAAGCTCATGAATATTCATGCGCACTCCTGCACTGACGTGCTAGAGGGAGGGCAGGACTGACAAAGGGGTGTGCCAGGGCTTGTGACAGGACATGAAGGGGCAGTGCCTTAGCAAATGGCTGTTAAAATAGAATACAAGAAAATTGGTCTTTCAAAGTTGTTGTTTTTTTAAAACAAAAAATGCTAAAAGTATTTTTTCTTACTACAGAACTGATTTATTAAAAAAAACACACATGCAGGATATTGACTGAACTGCAGCTTTAATACCAGCGTCTCATAGTGCAATGATTCCACTTTAGAAGACACACTTGAACCCTGATGTAGTAGTCCTGTAAACCATCCCTCTTTGCTCATTTTAATGAGGGAGGTGTCATGATAAAGATCACGAGACAAAGTATTTTATCAATCTGGTGCTTCAAGGGTTAAAGAGGTACCGTTTGTCTTAAAAATACAAGATAGTGTGTTTACGACAGGTGAAAGCCCTTCCTGTGTCTGTGTTGAGCTATAAATTGGCGGGCTATCACTGATGGCCCACTACAAGCAAAACATGTGTCATTTAGAAGGCTATAGACGATAACCAGATCCTGGGCTGTCAGCCTCAGAAAATGGACATTCTTGAAAGATCACTTGTGTATCCCAGAGAGAGGTGACAAACAGGTCAAATGATGGGCCTGACAGCAATTCATAAGAGTAACAAATGGATATGTGTCACCATTGCGATCAGACAATCAAATCCTACCACACACTGCATGGGCAAGAGGTGCAAAAGACAGATAACTGTTTCTCCAGTGAAAATAGACGTTAGGCTGTCAAATACTGTATTAGGTGCAGGTGAAGCACACAGACATAACGGTGAAGTTAGTGTCTAGCCAAGTATTAAAGAAATTAAGTTATGAGGCCTTTTATATATTCAGTCATGACTTTTTAAACGTCAAAAGACTTGGGGGGTATCTGTCATCTCGAGCTAATTTACGACGGGTGGGTTTTGTGTGTGTTTCAATGCAAAAGGTCTGGCCATAAATGTTGGCATGTTTGAACAGAAAATCAGAATTCAGAGGTGTGTTTGGGATCAGACACGTGAATTTTCATCTTTCTGCGCCAGTGAGCTCTCTGGAAGAACTAATGACATGTGGTAACGGATAGGGAATTCTGTTTGTTTTATCCTTTTATTTTAAGAAAAACGGTTCTGCATTTATTGTAACCGCATGTTTTGTTATTTTTCTGTAACCCAAGCGTTGTATTTTTATATATATTAAAATAAACCCTTAATAAGTAATGCTATAGGCTCCGAATTAACTGTTGCACACGTTGTAGAGAGTATTTACATTTTTTGACACATTTTGTGTTAGATCTCTATAGATCAGGTCCTTCTAGGGCAAGCAAAACATAACTTCTCCTGGGAGCTACTGAAACGCAACAGATATGGGATTCTTTCAAATAGTATAGCATACGAGCTCGGAGCTGTAAGAATTCAAGGAGGCTCGTAGTTGAATTCCCACAACTGAGTTTTAATGGTTCACAAAGCAGGTTTTATACATAAGGCAGGGACAAAAATACAGTTGTCATCTGTTACAAATATGGGTACACATCTAAATTTACATGTAACCTTCACATAATGCCTTTTCTGTAGAGCTTAAAACATTTAACTGCTGAGCAAGAGGAATATACAATGGTGACTTATAAGGCAGCCCTATCCTCTGTAGCCTTGTTTTAACAACATATGAAAGGCACGAAACAGTTGGTCTAAAAGCTATTTACACTAGCCTCCCGTGAAAATAGCAAGGCCAGCGTATTCTGTTTAACCTTATCAATTCCAGAGCTGACAGAAGACAGTTTTAACCTTACATTTTGCTAAAACAGATGTGTGTGTTAAGGGCATAGTTTTTCTTTAATAAACGGGGACCCGAGACCCTGGCAAACAAACACATACATTTATACACATTTACATATTTACATATTTTGTACAGTTTTTAGGTGGTGTAAATGGATAGATATGATTACAATTGAGTAAGGGGTTAATATTAACTTCTGAAAGTACCTTGCGCAGGAGAAAGGCGAGTTGCCTAGAATGCCCACGTGTATTAACCCTGCTTGCATATCTAAGTCACGTGCTCACTTGTGCGCTGTTCATGACAGATGGTATATGGGGACGGATTGAGGGGAGATAATGTTAATTTGTGGGACCTTTGCAAAGGTGAAAAGTGGGCCAGCTAGAGAGCTATGTAGCAACCCTTGTCCCATATGCAGGTCACAGGTGTGCCATACATGACAGTGTTGGATACAGTTTTTTCCCCTCCTGAGATTTCCCCCTACTTTTCCTCGCGATTACGGTTCAATAGCGACAGTGGACATTACTATGAGCCTTTTCCTTATTATCAAACTGCAGTTTGAATACTCTCTATATTTTATACTTCAGTACAACCTGCATATCTTCTTTAACATTTCGTAGCGAGATATCGCTGCTTAAAAATACATGTTAGAAGAGGCCTGTATCTTCAAATATATGCATGGATTCACAGAAAATGTGTAAAGCCACTAGGAGACAAAGCTCACCTAGGTAAGTATGGAAAATTGTGCTGCATATATAAAAACAAATATCCATACTTACAATATAGTAAGTAACGGCATGTTCATAGCGGCCGGTAATGCTGGATGGTGGCATTTGTGGAGAGGTTCGCAGTAAGCTTCGGGCAATAGATGCTTTTAACCAGAAATAGCTGAGCTCCAAATGGTTAAATATGTATCAGTAAAGAGCATATAAGATAGGACAGGACGTTTCAACAACATGCTTTTCTATCTGCTGAAAGATGCACAGGATTTCAATGCAGTGTTTAACAAAAATGGTAAGTATAACAAGTATCGCTTATACAGGCCATGTGTAAATAAATCCCTGTGTGCAGCTGCTCTTTATACAGTAAGGGACCACAATAGTACTCGGCTTTGTGAATATTTTAGTAGGTAAATAGCAGTCCTCATGATCAGAATGAAGTCCTAAGTTAACCAGCAAAAAAGTTTTCTATACCGTTCTTTTTATAAAAAAAAATTAAAAGGCAAATCAAAAAATGTGGGAAGATAAAAAGGTTCCCCTTTTTCTATTGCTGAAATTCTTCTTTATTTCCTGTATTGCTTCCATGCTAGGAAAAGTGTGCATTGAAACTGAAGTGATGGGACCTTTTCACCCTCTCTGTGCCAAATGCATCAGCCCTTTCAGCACTTGAGGATTACAATGTCCATTGTTTTTAAGGTACAGTATGCAGTACGTCTGGGGCATATGTATTACATTATGTTTACAGCACATCCGACATCCAAACAGCTGCAAAAACAGCAGGACAAGTCACCTCGTTTGATTTATATAATTGCCTTAAATATAGATTACACCTATATAACATAGCATCTACACAGATAGTAGTATTTGTACCTGGACAATGGTAACATTGACGATTGGCTTTGAAACAAATTAAAGGCTTCTGGGTTGCTGCACTGCACACATCCGAACAAGGCGTATACTAGTAACACAATCTACTACATACATGTAACTGTTCATATAGACCTGTAATAAATAAGAAACATCTATCGCTGCTCTCTCCCTTATCAGATATAGTGACGTGCATGTTAATCGGAGGCTTGGGCACAGCAGGGTTTTTTGTGTTTTTTTTCTTCCAAGCTGCTACCTTTCCCCAGTGCCCTGTGTGCCAAAGAAATACTGGCACTTACTGTCATGTTAATCACAAACCAGTCCTGCAAGTTTCTTAAACACAACCAGAGCAACTCTTTATAAAAAAAAAACAAACAAAAAAAAACCCCTAAGCAGAAGCAGCTGTCGAAACGGAGCGGCTTGTTCCTTACTGGCCCATAGTGAAGAGACTAATGAACGATATTAACCCTTTTAGTCCGTGTCGATTTCATAGGGGTAAAAAAAAAAGGTGCCAGACACCTCAAGCACAGAAAAATTAAATTTATACCACAACTACAATAAATAATTCAGCTTCAAAAAAGAAACGTGGTAGAAAAAAGTATCTATCCACTCCCAGTCATTATTTCAGTCTCATTCCTAATCATTTCATAATCCCTATGTGGAGCTTCTTGGGGGATACCTCAAAGACAGCCCCCCCAAAAGAGCTCAGCTTTCACTCCTGGATAGGGCTGCAACACATTATTAATGGTGAATTCTTACAATCAATGTGTCAACTTGCCAGAAATACAGTAACAAAAACCAAGTAATAAAAGCAGCAGCTTATTTTTTTTCTTTCTTCCCAAACATTACTTTTACTATTTCCCGAGCTGATGTGTTCTCTGAAGTTTTTACAGGGTGATGGAAACATTTGAATATTTAACTCTGTTTGAAGCAGAGCCGGTGACATTGACTGCTTGCTTTGCAACTCTCCAGGGACATCATATCCGCAGAGATTTTAAGTCACACGACAGGGAGAGAAAAAGTCTAGACCAGGGAAGATTTCAGATCAATACTGTTTACAAGTCAAACGCGGTAGGTCTGAATGAAGGGGGGGGGGGGGGAAAGAGAGAGAAAGAAAACAAGGAACAGTTGGAAATACGGCCCATCGCATTTCAGGGTAGGTATTTCTGTGAAGAATGCATCCTCCAGTGTCCAAACTATAATAAACCAGCCAGTCTAAATATAAAGCTAGCTAAAAGCTAACTATTTTTAAATGTATGTATTTCATGTGTCCATCCTGAAGGCAAGTGTTTTACGAGTAGTTGGTTTAAATAGTTTTTTTTAAATAAACTGCTGGAAAGGGAATACATTTAAAATAAATCATTGCAGGGGTGTATTTTTACACTCGTCACATCTCGACTCCCTCTCGCTCGGGTGCTGCAGATAAAGCTATACTTGGTCTGCCAAGTTCAGAGATTCTGGGAACCAAGGCCATTTCCCCCCCATTCGCTATTACATCAGTCATCTTGTCAGAGCAATGTGGCCCGAAGAAGTTCATGCAAATTGTGTTACAAAACAAAAAGTCAAAAAGAAAGATGACCCTCCACTACTTCCCCTGGACATGCCCGTCAGGTGAAAGTGATGGATTTACGTCTAGAAATCTTTGACACATACAATTATCATCATCCAGAGGCAAAGGTGTGCTTTTAAGGCAATAGGGATGCATATGCCACACAGCACAACCAGCTCTTGCATTGGTTCACTGGAGAGGAGACATTTATAAACTATGTCCTGTCATTTCCTAAATACAGCGTTTTGTGCTTAACCATTATTCTATGAAGCTCTTCTGGGCAGGGACGCCTTTCCTCAAACTCTTACTGGTATAGATTATGTTGTTTTCTGCCCTGTATTGTCTTGTATAATTGTGTATCTCTAAGGTTCTGCATACACTGACTGGCACTATATAAATAATACAATGAATACAGACCCATGTGTGGGCATAAGGAAGAAGACTACGCAAAGCTTTTCCAGGAAGGTCACAGACAATCTGCTGGCCAAAAAGCTTACAATCAAATGTGTGCAGTACTGAACATAAAAAGTATCAGTTGCCTCACTGGCTGTCTGACCAAATATTTAGGAGGGAACGATGCAGGGTTATAATTTCACATGATTGTAACAATCCATTTTAGCCCAACATATTGGTTCATTCTGCTTCTGAGAAAACCTTACCTGCAACAGGAAGATACAACGAAACAAATACCCAAGATGACTTTTGACTGTTTTGAAACCCTTCTGTCCCCACAGAGAATCTATGTTGCTTCACAGTACATTAAGTTAGATCACATGCCAAAAGGTAAACTCGCCAAATACCGTGTGGGCCTTTCAGCCTTACGGCTCCTGCCTGCAAACAGGCACGGTCAGTGGATTTTCGATCCACAGTATTATGGACTAAAAAGAGCTGAAAATCTGTTCTCAGTGGAACTTAATGCAGTTTTAGGTTTGTGAAGCTTTACACAGATAGTTACGCGAGCGCATGCCCCTTTCACTACAGCATGACAGGAAAGGAGGCGGCAGACTGGTCTCATCAGCGAAGTAGTCACTGCCGATTCACCGGTCCTGGTCATGCTGCTAGGACCAGGTCTCTGCCAGGATCTGAACTGAGAATCTGAAACTAAAGGTTTGGCTCATTATTGTATTGTAGGTCTTTATTTATATAACGCCATTAATGTACATAGCGCTTCACAGCAGTAATACACGTGGTAATCAAATAAATAACAGATAATATAAATATCAGATCATGGGAATAAGTGCTTTAGACATAAAAGTAACATTAAGGAAGAGGAGTCCCTGCCCCGAGGAGCTTACAGTCTAATTGACTCATTATATAGTAATAGGGATAGCATCTGCATGCCATACCCGGGAATATTTTAAGTGTTCCCCACCAAATAGGCCCTATTACATCTGCTTTTGCTTGATTAAAAAGCGGGGTCAAAAAAATATTACTCGGACTCCTTCAAAATGATGACTGCTGAGCAGTCATCAATATCACTCGTCCCACCTTCCAACCAGCAGCAAAGGTACTCCTATCCTATCGCCTCCTGGGGGAAACGAGGTTTAAATATTTGGAAATATATGTAATTATATAATACAACACGTGTTGGCTTTATGTAGGGGAGGGATGAGAGTGGTACAAGGTTTGGCTTTCGTGCATGTAAAAAGCCACCTCTGCAATAGCATTTGAAGTAACATGACATCATGCAGAATGAGAAGCGAGACCAGGTTACAGATAGAAAAGGAAGGAGGAAAGCAGCAGTCACTGGGACCAGAGAAAGAACGCCTTAACACATGAGGTGCTGGGGCTCAGCAATGGCATTGCACTGCCAAGCACTGCTACCCACTCCAATACTGCACAAGGTTGAAGATAGCTTGCGTGGCTAGATCATGAGCAGAAGGACAGAAAGAAAAGGGCATTAAAACGTAGTTCCATTTTTTTGCAGCACACAGAATGAACAGTCTGCAGCTGCTAAGAGGCTTTAAACATAACATTTCCCAAAGTCTGTCCAGGAAACACTGCAAAGCCATCTAGCATGACTTATTGGCAGAGGATGAGAACACGGAGGGAAACGAATCTTTACAGCTCTGCTGCCCTCTAATGGCTTCAAAGTTCCCCCTCCCCCACTATTACAGTAACCGGACCAGGGCCCTGTAAAGTCCTACTAACGTCTCTGCTGCCAAAAGGTGCCTGCCCTGCAGGTCCTTACACAACAGGGACGTGGAGAAAGGCTCCACCTGCACTACGGACGCCATTCTCTGTACCAATGAAGCAGATCATTTTCTCAACAGCAAGATTATCTCAGATGCATTCTGAATTTCCTAGCTAAAGAAAAAACTAATCTGTAGCAGGTTATTTACCTTTGTTAAAAGAATGAAGTAGGAAAGCCAATATGTTCTTTAACCCATTAAGTGCTAGCCTATAAGTGGTGACGATTGCACCTGTCATGTGTTTCTGCTGGACACTTTTGTCCCATGGTCAGGCAGCTCGTACATCTATAGGAGCTGCCTGATTAAAGTGAATATTTTTTTTTTTTAAGTGAAAATATTGCCCAACAATATATGAGCGAGGTCACTAAACTCTAAAACATTGGCACCTGGACCAATGAAAGCCAAGAAAACAAGTGCATAACTAACAAAAAAAACCTCACAACAATCATTGGGAAACATGAACCTGCCCTTATCCAAAGCAGTGACTCACCCGGGACAGCTGTACATAAGCAAGCTACTGTATGTATTAAACAAAACACATCACCAACCCAACCTTTTCCTGGCTAATGTTGTACTTGCTCATTTCAAAAGCACTGCTCTCTCTTTAATTCCTTCAATTCTCTGCTTTATTAGCAGCAAACAAAAGTAAGGTAGGCGTGATACCTTTAATAGCTAAATCGTGGATATAGAGTGCAAGCTCCCAAGACCACAAAGGTCCTTTCTGCATGAATAAGGGACCCCTGTGACCCTGAAAGCAGGCCTACCTCTTTTTAACTGCCAGTTAACTATTACAGGGTACCACATCTTACCTTACTTTGGTTTGACTATTCTATGGGCAAACAGTACCAGCCTTCATTTATTACTGCAGCGACACCGACTACCAGTTACATACCAGTTCAGGTTTATAGTGAGCAGGCCTAAAATTAAACAAATGCAATTGTAAGTGCTGTTAGCTTTTGTTGCTATCCCTGAATCCCTTTATTGTATGTCATTCCCACCCATTTCCCTCTCCTGGTTACTTTGACTATTACAGTACAAGTGACCAATATCTGAAGTCTGTTTAGGAGTTAAAAAATAACCCCGCAATAAATAAAAATCTTTTAGACTCTTCCGCTCTGTGCCACAAGAAGTTAACAACCAGAATTATATATGAAGCGGTGTTTCTATACACTGTAAAAACAACAACTTTCAATTACAGGAGTACGTTTTCGTGGGAGCCACGTCTCACTTCTGGGCCACCAGTTGAGCAGCCCTGAGTTGGACCCTTGCTAACCACTGCAGGAAGTCCCAGAAAGAAAAGCAATGCCATGGCAGGAAACCGAATACTTACTGGAAGTCTGTCTGTGCTTGGAAGTGGATTCAGTGTGTTGCACAATTAGTGTAAACAAGAAAATGACGTGCAGCCTCCCTTGTTAAAGTAATTCCAAAAAACAATGTACCATCATTTTGTTTGTCCAGCAATTATCCAAATCAGTGAATCATCCAAAGAGATGGCTGCTTCATTTCACCATACCTTTCTTCAATAAACTCTTTATAAGGATGTCCTAAAATCAAGATCACGTTGCCTCATCTTAAAATTCTTAAAACTAGCAGGTAAGACGGCATACAAAACATTTGTTTGAACCTCATCTAAACTCTTGCATCTACCCCAGAATGTAGTAGGCTGGTACGAGGTAGAGCAGATATAGGAATCATTACAACAGGAACAGAAACTCTCCCCTAACAAAGCAGCGATGTCACTCTTCCACCTTATGCAGGAAAACCTGGCATGGACTTTCACAGTTCCAACCATAGCACACTAGCGGTCTTATTCCCAGCTTTACATACAGTGAACAGTTAACAACAACCAAGCATTGAGCTTACAAACATTGTAGACCTATCAAAAGAACACATGTGGGTGAGCACTAAATTTCCACACCTTACCAACTACACCAAGTATCTTCCTCAATGGTTACCAGTTCTCCCTTAATTGTTGTGGGGCTCTCATGGCACACCTTTTGGCCCCTCTAAGTAAAAAGAAGAACAAAACAAGATGGTGATGGGACATGGACTGGAAAAAGTCACATATGAGAAGATGGATAGGGGGAAGAGACAGGGAACATGTGACTACTGAGTAAATAAAGTGTGGTAATATAAAATAAGATGTTTCAACTCCTTTAGACCGTTTTTCTTTTCTTTTTTTATTCCCAAGGTTGAGCTTATAGTGCAGGCGACGCGACTGCGTGACGTCATCCGTCACCATAGCGATTCCTACTTATAGTGCAAGAGACGAGAGAGTGCTACCGGGGGCCTGTACTCATTGGCTGAACCGGTCACATGCCGCTGACGTCATGTTGCGATCACCGAAAAAATCAAATTCTATTGACTTCCAGCGATTTTGGTCGCTGTGTCATGGTCACGCCCACTATATGCGCACGCGACGGATTACATAGACTTGTTTTCACGCTACGCGCCGTCGCTGAGACTATAAATGTGGCCTTAGAGTTGAGGCTTAATTTATCTGCCACTGTAAATTTTGAGAAATGTATGAGGGAGGATGTGTGTATGAGAAGAAGTGTGTATAAATGTGTATGTATGTATGAGACGGGATATATGTATATGTGTATTAGTGTATAAGTGGGGAAATACAGTGGTATGCAGAAGTATTCATCCCCTGCACTTTTTTCCCATCTTGTGGCATACTCCACAACTCTTTCAAATTAGACTTTACATGTAGAATCTACAAAAACGACTCCAAAGTGATTAAGGTAGAAAATGCATATAGAATATAAAGATGTAAGATTTACAGGGAAAAAAAAAACAGATTAATCTCAGTTGCATAAATAGTCAACCCATTTGCTACTGCAGCCCTAAATCAGCTCAGGTGCAAATGAATTGTATGAAAGGTCATAAAATGAGTGAAATGGTTTCAGCCTGTGTGTAATCAAAGTGATTTAACTTGTAGATCATTTCCCTCAGGTATATAAAAACGTTCACACTGCAACTCGCATAGTGATCCAACAAAACAACCATGAAAAAGGGTAACAAAACTATTTCTAAGAATTTGGGGCTCCACCAATCCATTGTTAGACAAATCGAGAAGGTTCAAGACCACAGCCACTCTACATAGGAGCGGTCGTCTAACAAAATCTCTCCCAGAACAAACCGGTAAATCATCCAGGAAGTCACAAAGAACCCAAGAGTAATATCCAAGGATCTGCAGGCCACTCTCACCTTGGTTAATGTGAGTGTTCATGACTCAACTATCAGAAAAAGACTGAACAAAAATGGTGTCATGGAGGGATAGGAAAGAGGAAACCACTGCTCTCTAAAAAGAACATTGCTGCCCGTCTGAAGTTCGTCAAAGAGCACATAGATCGAGAAGATTTCTGGAACAATGTTCTCTGGACAGGCGAGTCAAAGGTAGAACTTTTATGTTTGGTGAAAAACATGATCAACTGTGTCAAAAGCCTTTGCAAAATCTAGGAATACTGCACCAGTGAGTTGTCCCTGTTCCATTCCACAAGCATGGTGGTGGGAGTATGATGGTTTGGGGCTGCTTTGCTGCCTCATGATCTGGACGGCTTGCCATCATTGACAACCACAAATTCTGCATTGTATTAAAAGATTATATAGGAGAATGCCAGGGGATCTGTACGTGAGCTGAAACTGAAGCCAAACAGGGTCAGGCAGCAAGACAATGATCCTAAATATACACCCAGATCCACAAAAGAATGGCTGCAGAAGTAGAAATTCTGAGTTTTAGAATGGCCTCGTCAATGTCCAGACCTAAATCCCATCAAAATGTTGTGGCAAGCGGTCCATACAAATTTAATGCAATCACTCTTTTGAAAGTCAGTATCAACTTTCACACATAAAATACACTTTCAATTACTATCACTTTTATCAACGGTCTATCTATACTGCCCAATACTTGAAAGCTTAAGGGAGATTTTAGATGTAAATGTGAGAATATCTTATATTAACTTGCATTGGTTGGTAATTGAGCCTTTATCTCCTGGTATCCTCTTCAGCAGCTCGCTTCCCTTCAATATCGTTTTATAGCTCTCAAGTCTCTCTTTACCCACAGACTCCCTCCCCTGCCCAATTATACAACTTACTGATGCCCCCTTCAACAGCTATTTATCTCTTCTTCTGCCCCTTAAACAGCACTCTGCACCAACACCTGTTTCAACCATGGATTCAGTGGTGCACCTTTGAAAAGATTCTTCTGTCAACCAGAAGTATCAATCAGATATTATTTAGCTGGTGCATTCCTGGTTCATACAGTCTTTGGTGGGAGTGTTTATGTTGGCTATCAGAAGCCGAACCTGACAATCAGAATGTGTGGCTCAGCTTTGAGTCGCTGGAACATAATGGAACCAGAAGCCAGAGATTCACTTCTGTCTTGATTTTTGATCCTATGACTGTTAATATAAAACTTTTTAAAATGTAGATTGAAGTATATACAGGTTCGAAACCACCTGATTTGTTATATTTCTCTACGTATTCTCGTTACAAGTTCACCTTCCTGTATTATTTTTACTGGCTCCAAGTTAAAATAGTATATATATATATATATATATATAAAAAAAAATTGCAACTAAGAATACAGTATAAAGAGTTGTAGCATAGCAGAGCCGAATATACAGAGTATATAATTTACAAAGGAAAACAAAAGCTGTTATTACACTACACTTTTTATTCTAGAAATACAGTTAAGTGACTAGAATATTTTTTATTTTTTTTTAGACAAAGATATGTTTCATATTTTGTCTGGAAACATAACTGTGAAACAAATCTTGAGGAATAGAAAATACATCCTGCTTTTGTTATTTATGAGCCACTATGAGAAATGAATGTAGCCACTGCTCCAAATACAGTTATCAGACTGTAAAGGAGGAGAAAAATAAAAATAACCGGTGACCCAAAGGGGAAGGTAGTGTTCAAAAAAACTCTCAATGTATCAGCGGCTCGCCAGCTTTTACAGAAGCTCTTTAGTAAATTTACAGAAAACCTGCTTGAATGAAACACAAACTTTTAAAAAAATAAATGAGGTGAAATGCTAACTATTGCTTCCTAGCACAGGCGCTGATTCCATGCATCTGCTCTTCTGGTGACTGCTGCCAGAACAGCATGCGTGGGGTCCTGACCTCATCCTTTGCGCCTTCATTTGTAGGCTCACATATCAGCCCACACATCATTGTGCTATGGTATTAACCAAACACATTTAGTGACACCAGAAAACTATGGAATCCTGCCCCAGAGTACATATTGCTAAAGCGGTTTGATAGGTTAGGCCAGAAATTATTTGATACAGTTAATGTGGTCTAAATAGAGTTTCGCTCAATGCAAACACAACAGGTTTCAACTTCCTACCTAAGAGACTACAATATAGCTGATGCAAAATCGCATCATGCGAAGAGGTGGAGACTGCAGCCTCCTGCTTCGATCTCCTCATCATGAAGCACCTGCAAGATACCATGCACTATGTGAGGTGAGAGTGCACAGCATACAGTAGGCACGTGACACCTCATTCCCTCTCTTTTGGAGGCCAGAAATTCCTTCTAAGCCGTAAAATTAAGATATGGGTGTTGTGGGACTAAATGGTGTAAGATGGAAGCAGTACAGGTTTGACAGTCTGAAGAGCCATGATCAAACTGTGTGCAGCAGATCATCACAACGCAGAAATGGAGCAGACAAAATGAATACCTGTCAACCAAATTTCTTCCCAACACAAGGTGAGGCGAGAATTCAAGCAGCCAAGTTGCATACTAAAAACTATTACACGACTACACAAATACAGGTTAGAAGCAGGGGGTCTCCAGAGCTGAACCCTGTTAATTTCAGCTCCGGTGACCCCTTCAGTCCAGATACTTACCTCTGAAGGGGGTGGCGTGATCTCCTTCAGGTTGCTGCAGTTAGGTCACATGGGCCAATAGTAAGTCGCACCTGATGATGTCGCGGCTTCCAATTGGCCTGCAGGGCCCGGAAGCATTGAAAAGCAGCCATAATGTGAACCCTGGAGTGGCTACCGACACCCACTACGGAGGTAAATACCTCTGGCAGCAGGGGGTCCCCCGGACCTGCAATTAATGGGGTTCAGCTCTAGAGACCCTCTCCTTCAATTCTGTATTCTTAAAAAATTTAAATTAAAAAATAGATAAGAAACTATCTTTAAAGGTGTGGAGAGAAAAAGTCTTGTAGGCATTTAAAGCTTCTAGCCCAGAAAATAACTCGGAGTGATCAAATGCAGCTTCTTATGGGAGGGGGCCTGTGTGTCGCCTCAAATGCAGTAGCGTAACCACTGTGCCACTAAATCTCGCACTGCGGCGGAGGGAGGACGAACCCGAGAGAGTAGGGGAGCCCTGCGGGCGGCGCTGGAAATTGGCCGGACAGAGGCCAGAGATAAGGCTCAAGTTCTGCGCGAGCGGATATGTCTCTACCCCTCTCCCACACTACTGTTTGATACAGGGGGAAAGGAAACAGGGAGGGTTAGTCTGTGTGGCGTGTTGGCCCCACCCCCACATCAAACAGCAGTGAAACTCTTGAAATTGTCTGCAATTGTGCGTGTGAAAATGTGTCGCAGTGCCAGCCTTAGGACAATGCGAACAAGGCAGCTGCCTTGGGCCCCGTGCTCTCTCCTCTCCCGACCCTATCCGCGCCAGGATCCAACGTCCACCCGACTGGAAGGGTGAGATGGAGGGTGAGTCCCCTGGACCGGCATAGAGTGAGGTGTCTTGTGTATGTCTCACTGTGTGTTACTGAGTGTGTGTGTCTCTGTGAGTGTGTGTGTCTCTCTGTGAGTGTGTGTATCTCTGTGAGTGTGTGTATCTCTGTGAGTGTGTGACTGTCATTGTGTGAGCGTGTATCTGTGTGTGTCTGTGTGATTGTGAGTGTTGTGTGTGTGTGTGTGTGTGTGTGTGTGTGTGTGTGTGTGTGTGTGTGTGTGTGTGTGTGTGTGTGTGTGTGTGTGTGTGTGATTGTGTGTGTGTGTGATTGTGTGTGTGTGTGATTGTGTGTGTCTGTGTGATTGTGTGTGTCTGTGTGATTGTGTGTGTCTGTGTGATTGTGTGTGTCTGTGTGTGTCTGTGTGAGTGTGTGTCTGTATACGTTTGGGAGAGGTGTCTTACCTTTTCAGGATGTGTACGACACTGTGGAAATGTGTGTGTTTGTAGAGGGAGGGAGAAGTGTGTGAATGAGAGCAAGGTGTGTGTGAGAGGGGGTGTGCTCGCAAGGCCGCTGACAGACCCCGGTGGAAACCATTTTGTTGTTATTATTATTTAGGGGGCCCAAAAAAGGAGCTACGCCACTGCTACAAATGTGAAAACATATATAATGACAAACACCTTAAAATAACACATTTTAACAACAACAAAGGAGTGAAAAGAGCAAAAAAAAAAGTACATAAAGGACTCAAATCCAGATAAGCTACATTTTGAGTTGTAGCGAGCTTTGTTGGCTTTAATGGTGCCCCCTAGTCCGTGGTACAGACATTTTTTAGCATCTGTATAGGGGCTTTCCTTTGCTCTGGCCATCACCCATAATAGAACATATACATACATTTTTCATCATATTCTACAGAGAAATCACTACACTTTAATGAAACGTTTAATTCTAGGCCTGTCATAGCAGATTACTACATTTAATAATTATTTGATAAACTAATAAATATTCTTTGGAATTGCTTACGGCATGATGACCTCATCAAGTGCATAGTTACAAAATGGTGTTTAGCGAAGATCAGCACGTTATAAAAAGGTCGCGAGACAGAGAATTATGGCCCAAAACAGTTAAATAAAATGTTTCCTTATCAAGGATGGTCGCTAGGAGGGCCGAAAATACTCATTTGTATCTTTCATGAGTGGGAGCAGCTGGATCAATGCACTATCGATTATCCAATCAGTCGCGTTTCCATTTTGGGCATTTATTTCAGACAACAATCATTTAGTGCTTCAGATTACAACCGTTTTTAACACATTTACCAGCTGCGAAGGAAAAACTTCTGTTTCTTGTTTAATGAACATGAACTTACTGCAGTCTATCTTGTACTTGTTGACATAATACAGTGACATTAAATGTACTTATCAGTTGATTGTGTACATTGTGTGTCTTATATATTTTTACTCTACATAAGAGACCTACAATTGTGGCTGGGTATTGAGCGGGAAATATGTAAGATATGATTAAAGGGGTCGCTTTATTCTTGAGCAGTGCGTGTCTGTGTGTGTGTATATATACAGCTCAATACCGTTATAGCGCGATTCGCTATAGCGCGATTCGCTACAGCGCGGATCTGCTTATAACGCGGTCTGAGCATGGCTCACGAAATAAAAACATCTCCGTTTTTTTTAAATTATAACATTCAATGCTTTATTGCTAACGGATACACACACACACCTCCCCCTACACTAATAATTTTACCGTACCATGCAGGAATCGAACCCACGACACTTCTTACAGTGGTAGCAATTCTCTAGCTGCTACACCATAGGATTGGTGTGATGACATTGACTCTATACACAAACTTGCCTTTCAGTACTGTGCAGTAGAAGTTAAGTTTGTTGATAGAGGCAAAGACATCACAATAACCAAGTGGTGTAGAAGCTAGAGAATTGCTACTAGTGTGTGAAGGGTAATGGGTTCGATTCCTGAATGGTATGGTAAAATTATTTTATTTTAATTATAATGTATAATTTATAAATTATAAAAAATAATAATTTATAAATTATACCATACCATGCAGGAATTGAACCCATAACCCTTCATACACTAGTAGCAATTCTCTAGCTGCTACACCATAGGATTGGTGTGATGTACTGCCTTTCAGTACAGTGCAGTAGAAGTTAAAATGTTTTTAGAGTCAACTACCAGTGTATGAAGGATCATGGGTTCGATTCCTGCATGGTATGGTAAAAAATTTAGTGTAGGGGGGAGGTGTGTGAATGTGTGTCCGTTAGCAATAAAGCATTGAATGTTATTAAAAAAAACCTGGGAGATGTGCGCTGCGCATGTGGACGCTGCTGAGGAGGGTTTTTGTCACTTTTTTTACCCACCATAACTTAACTAGGTGTGGTATGTGTGTGTATATATATGTGAGTATATATATATATATATATATATATATATATATATATATATATATATATATATATATATATATATATATATATATATATATATATATATATAAAATAAAAAGATCACTTGTGAGCACATTCACATGTCTCAAATGTCACCATTATCACCTAGCATACAGTGCTTCCACTGCAGCAAGGGGCTCTGGGAAATGACATGCAAATGAGCACATCGTGTCACCTTTTGCTTGAAATCCATTTTACATGGAACCTATATAAGCTATATATACGTATACGTACTGTATACTTATATGTACACACACACACACACACACCTTCCCTATGTTGAGCCAACAAATCTTTGGATTTCATCCTCCAATCTTACGTTTAGTCGTCTTAGTCTTTTAATCTCCTTTGGAATCCAGTCGAGTACCATCTTTGTCAAACGATGGTCATTTCTTCTTACGATATGTCTGGCCCACTGCTATTGTAATAGCTTAACCTTTGTGATGTCACAGATTTATTTTTATTTTTTTCAAACCCATTAATTCTTCCTCTCTCTTCGGATAATCTCCATGGAATGGAGAAGATGGGATGGAGTACATTTGGAAAAAGGACAATATTTCAAGGGAACCTTCCACTGTGCTGCAAGAAGTACGTTTTCGACCAGTTTATTCTGCTGTGCTCACGTATGGATGCAAAACTTGCACCCTAAATACAAAGCTAATTGAGAAGCTTCAGACAACGCAAATAAGTATGGAGAGATGTATGCTGAGTATTATCTGAAGAGGCAGGAAACAAAAAATAAATAAAAGGTCTTTAACATCATATGGGTGAAGAAATTAAAATAGCTGTGGGCCCAACATGGCAAAAGAAATGACCAGTGTTGGACAAAGATGGAACTCGACTGCATTCCAAGAGAGATTAAAAAGACCAAGATGATGACCAAAAGTAAGATGGGAGGATGAAATGAGAAAATGTATTGGAGCAACATGGACGAGAGATGCTTGCAACCGCAGTATCTGGAAGATCCTTGGAGGGGTCTACAGCCAGCAGCGGATCGACAAGGGCTACAGATTATCAAAATATATACACGTATATACATATATATATATATATATACATATATATATATACATACACATATATATATATATACATATATATATATATATATATATACACATATATATATATATACAGTGTTCGGCAAACCTATACATTTGCACGCCCCGGGCGAGTGGATTTAACATCGTGGCGAGCTCCTATTGGCCCAAGCAGCACACGTGTGGTACTAGGTGGCGAGTAGATTTTTTGGTTGACAAATCACCAAAAAATCTACTCGCCACACAAAAAAATCTACTCGCCACCTAGTACCAAACGTGTGCTGCTTGGGCCAATATTTACTCGCCTGGGGGTTAAATCCACTCGCCCGGGGCGAGCAAATGTATAGGTTTCTCGAACACTGTATATTATATATATATATATATATATATATATATACATACACACACACACACACACACACACACACACACACACACACACACACACACACACACACACACACACACACACACACACTTCTTAAACGATATGCATGTGTATTAGATGAAGAACTGGTAGACTGGTGGGTGCCTCAACAATTGGATTATACAAGTGTTTCTTGTGGAAGAAAAGCAAGAAAAACACTGTGCTCAAGTCTGTAAGGTGGTATAGCTATAAGGCAGAAAATTGATTGGTTAAATCAGTGGAGGGAAAAATTGAAATTTGTCTTTTGTAAGAAATAATTTTGGGTATCTATTCATCCATCCTTTTGATACAAGCATTAATGGGATTATTGCATTGTTTAACCTACTCCACGCTGGAAAGAATAAGGACCAAAAGGTCAGAAGATTTCTCCTCTCAACTCAAAATGCACAACAGGTGAAAAAAGTTTAATCTGTTCTGGTATTGTCTGTGAGCGCCTCCATCCTCACAGCTCTCAGGTTTTAAGGAAGCTATGGAAGATTTGCAGAAGAGCATTCAATGGTAGAACAGGAACTGCTATCGAGGCGTCTTCTCTTAAAGAAATTCCCAGTCAGTGGACAAGATATTTTTCCTCTCCCTAGTTCCTGATTCCCCCTCTCTTTGCACCATGAATCCAGGATGCATATCGAAGAGGAAGAAAGCTTTATTTACTCCTGCATAGTTTGCCAACAAGAAAACTGCTGATTTTCATGCGATTGCTAATAAAAACAAAACGTTTTTTGGCAGGGTTTCTGGGTTGTGCAGTAATTATTTTACATTTTTCCTTCACTATTTGAGTTCTCAAGGTGCAGCCTGTTCTTTTCTATTTATAGTACTGCAAACTGGCTTGTTTTGTGGACACCAGATTTTTAGAGCTAACACCCATCAACGTTGCTTACAAAAACTTCTCTCCGACATATAAATAATGTTTCATTTAATTCCAATGGTGATGTAAATAAGCCTAAATGTTTAGCAGCGGATATCAGCGGATACAGAGCCTGTGTGAAAGTGGGGTACTCTGTTCAGGGTCGGGTTTGGAAGAGACAATTATTGTGTGCATAGTGGAGATACTCCATTCTTCCTGAAGGTTGAATAGCTGAAAGGTAGAGGAGATGAAGAAAGAAACCAATGTTTACGCCTTCCACAAGAGGACAAAAAGCCAACACTTAGCAGGAAGTACCACACCTCTTTGGATACTGTGTACAAATCGATCATGTCTACAAAAACAGATTTGAACTCTGTTTTATGGTAAACCGACAAATATTGAGATTTGATGGTCCATGAAAGGACTTTTTTTTTTTTTTTTTTTTAATGAATAGACAGGGTTTGACATCAAAGAGAAAAACTACGCGGATGGATCTGCAAGATCACAGAAAATGTTAAAAGTTAGAGGCAGCCATTGAGATTAATGTGGGGCTGTCAAGTTTCACCAAACTGCTCACACAGTGTAAGGGAGTCAAAATTGGCGCAATGTTTTTTGCCCCATTTATGGAGTAAAACACAAGGAAATAAACCACTTAGATACCATTCACTCCATTATATGTAATAGAGAAAATGTTGTAATGTATTGTACTTTTATTCAAATAATCAAGGTAGACTTCTCTTTACTAAAGCACATCCATAAATAACACAAAAACGGTGCTTAAGAGATTTCTGAACATGGATTGTGTGCTCTGGAAAGCGGCCCTTTCTTTATTAGTTTGCTTACCCATCATCTTTAGGATGCTTGCAGTCAGGAGTGGATATTTCACACAGCGACAACCCGTTATGTGTAAAAAAGAAAGTTTCATGTTACACATCACATACACCAGGGGTGGGCTACTCCAGCCCTAAAGGGCCACCGGGCAGGTCATCTTTTCAGAATATTCCTGCTTCAGTACATGTGGGTAAAATCAATACCTACTTCAGCATAGGTGGCAAAATCAGTGGCTTCGACCGAGTCACCTGTGCTGAAGCAGCGATATCTTTAAAATCCAACCTGTTGTTGGCCCTTGAGGACAGGAGGTGCCCGTCCCTGACATACATGCACACTGGACAAATAAAATAGTGTATTCATTTATAAAAATGTTTCACCAGGAAGTAATGCATAGAGTTAATTCTTGTTTTCAAGTATGCCCTGTGCAGCACAGAGTTATGATGACATTACATGGTTACATTAAATATAATGTATAACCATGTTCATTTAAAGACATTGCATGACCAGTTACAGATACTGTATGTTAAAGGCGTATATAACAGTTACAGACCAGATTAAAATGCGAGACCGCTTACATTTTCTGTTACATGACAGAGACTTTGTATATAGCCCCCAATACCATTTATACCAGTTTGCATTGGTTTCACCTTCGTATGCCATGCTCCATACATACATGTAACCGCTGTACTGTGCTTTGGAATATGCTGGTGCTTTTGATGTAATAATATACTTTCCAAGTGTAAATGCAATGTGTTCTTCCAATGCACACGTGCTTCTGTACATCGGGTGGCCAGTCTTGTACCACATACAAGCAACTTTGTGCAGCACCCAAATGGGAAGGGCTTTGAACAACAACATATCATCTGCTCAGAAACAAAGTCAATGTGCTCGCTGGCTTCAGGGACAGAAGAATTAATGAGAAAATGTGAAAGCAGCAGATGGTGCAGCCGTACTCCTCACTGCACACATCCTCCTCTTCAAGCCGCTTCTAAACATGCAAAGCTCCAGGGCCCCACCTGGTAGCGGTATAATTACCCTAAATGTGCACTTATGTTTCATTACACCTTGGCTATTACTATGCGCACTGATTACAAGTATCAATCCCTTTCATTTCCATTCACCTCTCTCTGGTTCTACAGCAGACAACTGCAAAGACTCAGCGGTCCCTTCCCCTCTGGAGCACAGCTCACGCTGAGAAAGCAGCAGCCAGGAAATTATTTGTCACACCGCGGGAGCCCTATTGGGTCTGATAAGGATGACATCACCCTCCTCTTACCAATAACAATGGGTGCTAACGAGAAGACACAATCAACAAACCGCCTCTCGCTCGTCCGGGGCTGTGGCAGGTGCAACTTTTTTATGCCTAAAAACAAGCCCAGCATTAGCTTCCAGCTCAGAACTACTCCTTTTTGATCGCAATGCTAAGCAGAAGTTGGCCCCTTCCATACGGCTGTGCAGCTGCTGCTACTTCCACTGCAGATGCTTTCATTAATTTTATCAAGGGCATGCTGAAATAAGTGCTTATTCAGCATGCTGGCTATTTGGTAGCAGCTGGAGGTATAAAACAAACTATCAGAACAAGACTGCACAAACTCATCATGTAAATTAAAAAGGTTTGCCTTCTCCCGTGTGAATGGGCCAGAGGCTCAATCGTCATTTGTTTCCCGAAGAGGTACTGTTTCGTGCACTTTAATCAGCTCTTACTATTTTTTTTTTTTACTATTATGGTGCCATTGGGGAGAATGTAATTGTGTCCATACTGTACGTCAGTCCATATACAATAGATGTTGCAAATAGTTGGATAATAATTTACTCGCGTTTAAAACATACGCCATTTGGAAGTCTGTCTCGCCTTATAATCACCTTACATAATTGGACACAAATGTCAACTGTTGATGATATTTATGGTTTGAGAAAGTAGATTCAGGAATATAACGTAGGTTGCCGTGTACCTGCATTCGCTCGTTTGCTTTACTTTGTATGATTCACAAGCATTTCATTACACAGATTAGGTAATCATGGGAGAATCCATCTTCACCCTTCTGGTGGCAGCAGAACGGTCGCACTACAGCAGCAAAATACACAGCAGCACCAGAACCATGTGATAGTTAGTGCAGCACTGCAATACAAGCAGGGACTAAGGGCACCTACATTTTCTTCTACAAGCAGTCGAACTTGTGAGCAGAGATTTGCTATACAACTGTAGAACCATTGAGAAACTATGCGTCGGTTGCTAGTTCTGCACATCGAGCTCCTAAGAATTAAAACCTTATTTCAAGGCAGTGCTTGTGTAGTGGTCAGATGAGCCCATCTTGCCCCCTGACATAAGAAACGGAAAATAAAGTCCTCTTCCCCGAGAGACGAGGACACCATCTCCGCTAGAGAAGCACCAAAAATAAATAAATGGGTGATTTAGCATCAACATTATATGAAAACTGAAAAAGTGATCCACCAAAAATGCATGTCATTTCTCATATCCAGGTGACTTCAGTATTAGAAAAAAAGTGTGTGTGTGTGTGTATATATATCTATATCTATATCTATATATATATATAGAAAGAAAATATATACACACACACAAAAGTGTGTGTATAGGGACCATGTTCTATTTTCCTCCTTGTGTTTAGGGGGATAGGTTATTTTTGCACATTTTGCTAGTGTTTGAAACAGTGGAGTGATTGTTTTAATTTTGTGTTTTTTTAATGATGTTGTTACCAATAAATATAATGCTTAATGTACATTTGTGAGTGCTCTATTTGGAATTTCTGTCTGTTTGTTTCCATATCATATTTGTCCCTGAGCAGCATCAGGAGCTCTACTTGTAGCTTTATTTAACCTGACTTTCAGTACGTTTTATTGTGGATCTGTTGCAGGTATACTCTCTTCGTTGTACGTATATACGTGTACACACACACACACACATATATATCAGCATGCACGGGTGATCCAAGATGGCCGCTGCGTCTCTTTTGGTGCTTGGCATAGGTAGACATAAGTCCAGCAATGCGCGGTTCAGTAAGTAGTATCTACCACCTCATTGCGCATGCGCAAAGAGTCCGCAGCACTAACGGCTGATCGGATTCAATATGGCTGACTGTGCACATTAAAGATCCTCAGGTATGCTGTTTAGGTGGGCTTTTGCCAGGTTTAATTAATGAATTGATTGCAATTAGTGTGATTAAGTTGCACTTGTTTTGTGGGTTATATTTGTGTACACTATACTCCATTCATTACACCAGGGGGGCGCAAACTTTTTTCCCTGCGCCCCCCTGACGGCTGTCCCCTCGCTCCCGCGCCCCCCCCAACCTCAACTTACCCGCGCTCCGGCGTAATGACGTCACGTTGCCATAGCAACGTGACGTCACATGACCTCGCAGCGTCATTTTGACGCCGCGTTGCCATGGCGACGCAGGGAGGAATCCGCCGGAGCCACGGTAAGTTAGGTTTACAGAGGCCCTGCAGCTCCCCCGGCACTTAATTTAAGTGCCTTCGGGAAGCGCGCGGGGCCTTTGTAAACCCTGCGCCCCCCGTCGGGAGTGTCGCGCCCCCCCTGGGGGTCGCGCCCTACAGTTTGCGCACCGCTGCATTACACCACCTTGAGAAAGGTCCCGTTGGGGGACCGAAACGTCGTTTTTTTGGTTTCATTTTTCTAATACAAAACCTGTTTACTTACTTAACTGAGCGCTGCCCTCTGATTTCGCGTCAAAAACGGTATCTTATTATTATTTATGGGATTAGCACCTACCTGCATGGACTCACCAGTGGAGTGCTGGCTGACACCTGTGTTTTATATACATATACACACACAAATTATACACGCAGACACACTGTATATACTTGGCAAATCCACCACACCACATATTTAGGGCGTGTGATTATCTTCTTACTATTCATAAACACCACTGGCAGATTGCCATTAAGTTTACTTTGTGTCACTTGAATCTATATACTGGTTGGGTTAGTACATCTTTTGCCCAAGCTTGGGTATACAATGTGCTGGATCGAGCAGGCTAAACCTTTAAAGCAAACTGCTTACAATGGGAGTAAGCTAAAAGTCACACGCTTGGGGGGTCCATAGTCGTGCCCACGCCCAGATTCTTTAAGCGATTGGAACAGGTTTGTGAAGTTATTTATATGGAGTATTTTTTGCTCCTCCTTAAGCTACTTCTTGTATATACTTTCTATTTAAGACAGACTGTGCGGAAATATTTGGCGCTGAACGGATGCCCACATCATCCTACAAAACATGCCACAGCTCAAGAACCACCACAACCTGCAAGAGGTAGAAGCTTCCACCACATTCCATTGCGAAGTGGGGAGCAACACCCGAGGGCTGGCATCTTCATCCTAAACCTATACTTACCTTGGGAGAAGAAGGAGATGGGTGGAGTTACATGGTGAATATATTCTAATGAGATGTATCAAATTCTACATCTCTGCACCATATTCATTCCCTCTTATTCCTCAAAAAAAAAATCTGCGTATTTGAAGTGGGGCAAGTCTAAAATGCGGCATCAGGTGCAAGAATCCCTTCTGCCACAAGCGGTGTTTCAAAACAAACTTCTCTCTGTGCATTGGTACATTAACCCCTAGGTCACAAAAATGTGCATCCTCTCCACATCTGGGGGGGGGAGGGTGAGGGGGGTGAATGAAGGTCGTTTGAAACTACGTATTACTTTTGATCTTATATTGCTTTGTGAAATCCTCCACTAGCTTTATAATATAGAATTAAATTGGTGTGATTGTGTGCGAGTGTGTGCAATTGTGTGCGATTGATTATGATTGATTGTGTGTGTGTGTGTGTGTGTGTGTGTGTGTGTGTGTGTGTGTGTGTGCATGTGAGTGCAGGGAAAGGGGGGATGTGTGTGAGTACAGGGAGAGGGGGATGTGTGTGTGAGTACAGGGAGAGGGGGAAGTGTGTGTGAGTACAGGGAGAGGGGGATGTGTGTGTGTGAGTACAGGGAGAGGGGGAAGTGTGTGTGAGTACAGGGAGAGGGGGGTGTGTGTGAGTACAGGGAGCGGGGGATGTGTGTGAGTACAGGGAGCGGGGGATGTGTGTGAGTACAGGGAGAGGGGGATGTGTGTGGGTACAGGGAGAGGGGGATGTGTGTGGGTACAGGGAGAGGGGGGTGTGTGTGAGTGCAGGGAGAGGGGGGATGTGTGTGTGTGAGTGCAGGGAGAGGGGGATGTGTGTGTGTGTGTGAGTGCAGGGAGAGGGGGGGTGTGTGTGAGTGCAGGGAGAGGGGTGTGTGTGTGAGTGCAGGAAGAGGGGGGATGTGTGTGTGAGTGCAGGATGAGGGGGGATGTGTGTGTGAGTGCAGGGAGAGGGGGGATGTGTGTGTGAGTGCAGGGAGAGGGGGGATGTGTGTGTGAGTGCAGGGAGAGGGGGGATGTGTGTGAGTGCAGGGAGAGCGGGGATGTGTGTGAGTGCAGGGAGAGCGGGGATGTGTGTGTGCAGGAGGGGTGATGTGTGTGTGTGTGTGTGTGTGTGTGTGTGTGTGTGTGTGTGTGTGTGTGTGTGAGTGCAGGGAGAGGGGGGGATGTGTGTGTGTTTGAGATCAGGCCAGCAAACAGGGGGGGTCTGCCGGGGTTGGCGTCCTGAGCCCCGAGAGTCAGGGGCGTGCCTGTTTTATTAAAAAAAAAAAAAAAGGCGTGATTCCCGTGTGCATGCGCAGAGCCGAGGTCCCGGCGCAGGGAAAGCTGGGTGTCCGGCCTGCTGCCTGTGGGCCCGCTTCCCCCCGCTCCCAACGTGGGATGGAGGGGAAGCGCCGTGGCGAGCCCGCGCCCGCCAACCCAGCTCCCCCCGCGCCCGCCTCCTGCCCCGGGGAATTAGCCCGCCAATCTTGCTCCCCCCAGCCGCCAACCTCCCGCACCCCCCCCCCCCCCCCCCGAGTCTACTTTCCGCCCCGGGCAGCAGCTGAGGGTATATCAGGGTGGGGGGGATAGGGGGGGAGAGTCTGGCAGGCAAGGAAGAAGCACCCACCCGGTCACTCACTCACCCACCCATCCAGTCACTCACCCAGTCACTCACCCACCCAGTCACTCACCCACCCACCCAGTCACTCACCCACCCAGTCACTCACCCACCCAGTCACTCACCCACCCAGTCACTCACCCACCCACCTACTCAACCGCCCACCCAGGCAGTCACTTACAGACCCAGGCAGTCACTTACCCAAAGACAGTCAACCCACGCAGTCACCCACCTCACCCACCCAGTCACTCACTCACCCACCCATGCAGTCACTCACTCACCCACCCATGCAGTCACTCACTTACCCACCCAGGCAGTCACCCCCGCAAGTCACTCACCCCCGCAAGTCACTCACCCACGCAAGTCACACACCCACCCAGTCACACACCCACCCAGTCACACACCCACCCAGTCACACACCCACCCAGTCACACACCCACCCAGTCACACACCCACCCAGTCACACACCCACCCAGTCACACACCCACCCAGTCACACACCCACCCAGTCACTCACCCACCCACCCACCGACCCAGTCACTCACCCACCCTTGCAGTCACCCACTCACCCACCCTTGCAGTCACCCACTCACCCACCCTTGCAGTCACCCACTCACCCACCCTTGCAGTCACCCACTCACCCACCCTTGCAGTCACCCACCCACCCAGGCAGTCACTCACCCACCCAGGCAGTCACCCACCTATCCCACCTCACCCACCCACCCAGGCAGTCAAGTCACCCACCCAGTCACCCACCCAGTCATCTGTCTTTTGTTGAAAATATAAAAATAAACAGATTGCATTGTAATGTTTTTTTCCGTATTACAATAAAAAGAAAACAGTTAAGTAAAAGGTGTGCACTAAAAAATATTTTTTTGTGGTAGGTGCGCTATAGGTTCGGGGGGTGGACCCTGTTCCTTTCATTTGTCGTGGCCCCATGATTTCTGTTGGCGGCCCTGTGTGTGATTGTATGTCTCAAGTGAAACACACTATATTAACAACATTAAAATAGTAAATCCTCCTGTAATTTAAAGTAAAAGTTAATTAAATTCAGCATACAAACAGAAATTACAACTCCTCTCCGTCTCCGCCTTCCCCCTTGCTCTTGTCGCCGCCCCTCTACCTTCCTCCTTGCCTGACATCTCTCCCCTTGTAGCCAGAGACGTCTTCAAAACTCAAACTACAACTTTTGCCATGGCTACGGAGACGGGTGAAGTCATCCGTAGCCGGCACTATAAGAGCAGCCTAAGGCTAAGGCCCCGCTCCCAGAGTCAGCGCGCCCGCACTGCAGACAGGCGGGGCGCTGACATACACAGACCGCGATATGCGGTCTGTAGGGAGCGGGAGCCGGAGCGGGAGGTGGGCGGGAGTGGGAGGTTTGATAGGGAGGGGGGGGCTTGGCTTGAGCGGAGGGACCCTCTACTCAACCCCCCTCCCTCCACGGGCTCGGGCTGGAGCTGCTGATGGTAAGCAACACACACACACGCGCGCACACACAGGCACACACATACACACAGGCAGGCACTCACGCACTCATACACACAGACAGAGGCAGGCACTCACGCACTCAGACACTCAGACACACACACAGACAGGCACTCACACGCTGCTCCACACTCCTCCCCGCTCACCGAAGCCTCTCCTCCTCCCGAAGCCTCCCCTCCCCATTGGCTCACAGCCACACCACGTGACGCGTCAACGCTAGGGAACATCATTCTCTTGTATCCCATAGCGGCTGACGCGCCACAGCGTGTAGTAAGCTGTGCAGCCAGGGGGACCGGGACCGGCTCCGCAGGATTCCCCTGCTGGTGGGGAACTCGCGTGTGGCCTCCCGCGCACCGAGCGCAGCGGGACCGAGGCCTAAAGCCGGCGACACAACCGACGATGTCACCCGTCGCCATTGCGACGAGTTGTATTTTAATGTTTAGGCGACGTCGCTGGATGACGTCATAAAAGGGAAGGGCAGAGGCACGGAGAAGCTCCCGATTGGCCGCAAGGGGAGACCGTCGCCGGAAAAAAAATCAAATATCAGTGACTACCAGATTTCTGGTAGCACTGTCGCTCTGTCGCTGTTGCGTGCACTATAAGCGCCGGCGACAATGCATTTGTTTTGCCGCGACACGACGGCGATGTCGCGTCGCCATAAGCGCAGCCTTAGAGTAGCGCCATGATGGGAACATAAAATGTTAACTCCTTTGGTTATGTATGAAAAATTATCTTAAGAGGTGAAAGCACCCTCTATACGAAACACAAAATAAGTTACAAAAAGATATATTTTTTTATTATCAAAATACTCCTTAAAAACTAGATAACTTGCAACAAAGTTTTTCGCTTCAGACATAGAATTCATTATTCTGGGCCCGACTGACCAATGAATAAACACTGGATTTTAGAACAAAGCTAGATTCTAATTTCAATAAGCAAGACTCCACCAAAATTGCCATTGACTGAGTGAGCAGGACTGCCTGCGTTTCATCCAGCTCATGTTGAGACCGCAGCCCTGCCGGACTGACAGTCAATAACCTGATATGTATGTTTGTATTCCATCTGCATATTTACATTTTAATCCTGTGTCAGCTGCACAATTATACATGCCTTGCATTGCCATTAGAATGGGTGAACTTTATTTTCCCCTTTGCTGCTGGCTAGGCTCTGCTTTCTGGCTTCAGTGTCAAAGTTCAGCTCAGACTCCAGCTGAGAGCTAATCAGGGCATCTGACCTGGTCTGCCAATAAACCGAGAACAAAGGGGGGCTTATTTTACTCTTCTGTCCTTTGGGGCACTAATTCTTCAAATGAAAAGCTGCATATCCAAGGCTAGGTCAGAAATATAATTACCTTGAATTGAAAGCAGGCCCAGCCTGCAGTCACAGATAAACTGGGCCTTGTTTTTTGGCAATTTGGAAATGTCCTGGACTTTATAATCTATTTTAATCTGTTAGGGGCCTGGTTTTTATAAATGCATGTCCAATTAAAATTTACAGCTCACTTAATGCCAGACCAAGGAATAAGGAAGACTCATAAATTTAAGGCTAGCAACCACTGGGGTACACAGAAGGGGTTTGTGTAACTGTATGATTCCCTTGTCTTTCTTTTTACTGTGTATGTTTGCTGCACCATTGCCCTTCATTACTCTATTTTCCCTGCACAATTTGATTCAATTTGATTTCTGATCACTCTCTGCATGTGAACGCACATCCCCTCCCACATACATTTTTTACTGAACTAGCCAATCTTATCTTCATAGTATTTTCTAGGATGTATTTGTATAGGATTTTGGTTGTACAAGTATCTTGTAAGTGGGAAGAGGGGTACGTGTGGCGGTAGGAGGTACACAAGCTACAGCAGAGAGGCAGAGCAGAAACCATGCAAAAAGGTAAGGCACTAGAAAATGCTACAGCTTTCATCTGTTCTTTGAAGCGGTGTTAAGTCTTGCTACAGTGTACATATAGGATTATTTCTTTTGTGAGGCCAGCCCTTCACAGCAAAAACATAGTGCCTCAACTTCAGCAATTGTCCGAAACAATCGTTGCCTTTTAAAATTAAAATAACAACTTGCTGCCATTTCAAGCAAAGGTGTTTCCAACAGTTTGTATACGTCCCAACAAAATGATGCTTAAATTAGTATTTACTTATATTAAACAAGTGCTTACAGCCAGAGGCATCCTATCCGTACAAGCTCAGACCAGGGACATTTGCCCGAGAAAGTCATTGATTGACTTGCAGTACTTTGTGAGAAAACTTTCATCAGTGACAGAACAGGAACAATACATTTTCAGCTAATTATTAAAAAGTTTACCTGCTCGGCAGGCAGATTTGGCCGTGTGACCAAGTATTACTGTACTTGTTTACTTTTTACAAAAGGTATGATCCCATTTAGGCAGCAAATTAGGTGAAACTCTAGGCATGCACGTTTTTTTGCTTGGATAAGTTTGGGCGGGAGTGTGCCCCTAGGGTGAGGGGAGGCCTGCCTCATGCAGGAACTGCACTACAGAAAAGGACTTTAAGACTGACCCGTAACTGATGACAAAAATCTATTTTATCTATCATCATCTATTTATACCGCACCAATCAATAACAGTACAATATGGTAGGAGGGCGAAAACCATATAAAATAATAATGATTATATCCTCCAAACAATTGGCAGGAAGGAGGAGGATCTATTTGAAAGCGACAGCTATACTGAATTAATTAGTCCAGGGGGCTCTACTCCAGTGCTCAAGTCCTACCAACAGGTCAGGTTTTCAGGATATCCCAGCTTCAGCACAGGTGGCTCAATCACAAAGACTGAGCCTCTGATTGACCAACCTGTGCTGAAGCAGAGATATCCTGAAAACCTGACCTGTTGGTGAGGGCAGGGGGGGGGGTGACTTGAGCACTGAAGTTGAGCACCCTTGCATTAAGGTATCGGACAGGAAGTGTGGGCTTCTGAAGAAATCTAGAAGACAAAATTAAAAAGTGGACATGCACAAAACATGATGCATTTGACCATTTTAGTACTGTATTTTTCTTGTTCCCTTGGCTCACAAATAAGAGGCAAATAAAACAGGCATCTGCAACATACATTTTGTACCGCTAATAAGATCACAAAAAAAATACTAAAACCCTGGTTAAAACCTATATAAAATACTTAGATTCCAATATTTTTCACTGCTAAAACATATCATCTTTCAACATTAAAAAGTGGACCTGAAAGATGCAGAGGAGCAATTTCTGTATTCCGGTTTCCAAGGCCAGATTCCATGTCTAGTTTACGATTTGCATTACTGACAATAGGAACTCGCATGCGGAGCAGATGCAATATAAGCTTTTCAACATATTTTCAAAACTAGACAACAAAAAAAACCAGTAAATAGACTTCCAAGATTGGAAAAAAAAACAAAAAAACACCTTTCACTGTAAACATGTAGCTGGGAATAATGAAGCATTTATTTTCATTAACTATCAATTTGTCTTCAACAAAGACAATTTTATCTAAAAACACAAGAAATGAAAGCATTGTGCAGACTATGAATAGGCATGTACAACATTACAGCGAGTAATGTGAAGGAGCAGAATAGAGAAAGCATCTAGTGCACTTGCTACAATTAGCAATTTTGCTAAGGCACTTTTCGGCGCTTTGTGCCATTGTTGAGCACGTGGCCCCAATGCAGGGAACTCAATTGTGCGGTCAGGTGCAGAGAGCCGCTTCTTCAAAATGTTCACTCCATTTCGGGAGTTCAAGGCCGGTAGCAATGGCAACGCTCCGGTAACAGCTGGGAAATAGGTTTCTATTAAAGGCTTTAAAGACACAGTCGAAATAGTAACAGCATCAAATGGGCTCCAAACAAAGAAACATTAGCAGGAGAAAGAGGGTTCAGTGCATCCGTGAATGGTATAAAAATTACATAAATCAGGATAAACAAATGGAGTCAAACAAAGATCATTTCACTTCCAACACACAGTGAGTGCAAGTAACTGTGCGTGATTGGAATAGGAAGATGGGGAGACTTACCCTTCAGTTCATGCTAGCGCCCAATGTTTGGGATGAGCAAAAAGGAACCCATGTCAAGTGTACTTTGAAATGTCCGAGTGGCTAATGGCAGCAAAGCATCTGGTTAATTCAGTCATGGTGTGAGAAACTGAGCAATGTGTGAGTATCCGAGCCATGAAGCATTACAAAATATAGATGTAAGGATGGTACAAAATTGCTAGGAAAGTAGCTTTGCCTATCTCCTCATCAGTGAAATTAATGTTTTTATTTTCCCCAGGTCCTTTCAAAGTTAAGCTTGTAAACGTACTTATTATGCTACAGGTTTATCTAAAATACAGATTTACGTGTAGATCCTCGGATCAACAAACAGGTATATGAAGAAAAAAATATTGCTATAGTCTAAAAACCCTCCAAACCATTTGGTTACATTGGACAAAAATTGTAAATCGATAAGAAAAATATTCATAATTGGCGGATTTGTAAAAAAAAATTCAAATGTGCACATTTATTACATTTAAGCTATTACCCCTGCCAATAACATTACAATAGTTCAGTTTGATGCTTCTAGAAGGACTTTCTCAAGTCTATCTCTAAAGATAAATATTTGCAAAACCACATTGGAATCTTTCCAGAAGCGAGAGCTTTCTTAAACTTCTCAGTAATGTTGGTCATAATTGTCTACATGTTAATTGCAAATTCCATTGCCTTACACTGTGAAAAAAATTCAACAGGGACTCTTTGAAGTGTAGTATTAACAATAAAAAAACAATATGACCTAACAACCACATGCGGTTACAATATCACTAGAAGGGCAATGTCCAGTTATGAAAGCTGCCCTGTTGAGTAGATTGTACCCGTCAGTAACCCAAATGATGACGTATGACTATTGCATTATAAAAACTAGTTTTGCAGAAACGTCAAAGGCCATCAGTAAAGTTTTTGTCTAACAGGTGACTGAATCTTTCTAAGGAAGCCAATTGCATAAGTACAGTAAATAGATTTTTTTTTTAAAAAAAAGAACAATGGCATTTTTCCAATGAAAGAGCTAGAAAAAAAAATTGCAGGTAAGGATGCTGAACATTAATTTGAGTAATAATGTAGCACCTGTGACCACAGGGAATAATTTCACTTTCTCCTATAACTGTCCTTGCTCATTAAATCACTCTCCTGTCTTCCCATCAAGTTTCAGATCACCTATAAAATTTCACGTCTTAAATTCAAGGCTCTGCACTTACCTGCTCCTGTCTACATATCAGCTTTGATCTATTGCTATGCCCCCTGCTTATCTCCTGCGCTCTGCCCATAATGGTCTCCTTTTCAACCCTTTTATCTCTACTGCTCTCTCTTGCCTTAAACCTTTTTCCCCTTATCTGTCCTTTTCACACATGATACTGTATATGCCAAACACCTTCTCTTCCCACTGTTAAGTCAAACCTAAAAACACACCTCTTAAAGGGAAGCCTTTCAATAACCTTGACTCATGGTTAGTGTCCCACTCGCTCCTACCAACCATTCTTGCCAAGCTCTGCTGTGTACGTTACTTCTTCACCTGCACTCTCAACAAGTCTCCCAACAAAACACTTAGATTGTAAGGTCTCCGGGGCAAGGATTTCCTTTCCTTACCGTTTTGTCACTTTTTTTAAGTGCCAAGTACAGTGTGGGCACTAAACAAATAATGCTATATATACATACATACAGTACAGTTCCTCTGGAACAGGCTTTGGGGGTTATCTCAAAAGGCAGAGCAGGAAAAATCCACTTGTCTGCTCGAACGGGACGAGTGGATATTCGGGAGACTAATGAAAAGTGTAGCATCTTTTTCGTTTGACCGTGCACTGCAACTGCAGGGAGTGTGCAGGCAACGTGCTTGTCACTAGGGTTGTCAGATGTCCGGTATTGAACTGGACTGTCCTGTATTTGGATACTCCGTCCAGTAAAAAAATGAGAGGTACTGTAATACTGGACATGTGTGTGCCCGGTATTTTCCTCCCTGGACATAGTGACCTGACGCACCTTTCACCATTGAGTCCAGTATTTTTGGAGAAGCCACCTGGCAACCCTACTTGTCACACCACTGGAGCTTCTCACCCAGGCCTTGTACCTTGCCACTGCTGTTCGGCACCTTTAAGTGCAAGGCATTGTGGGGTGCTAGATTTTGGCTGGTGAGCGACAGACACGTTGCCAGCACTCACCTGCAGTTTCGGAGCACAGTTCAATGTAAAAGAAGCGACATTTCCTATTCCAGGCCGGTTGATAGAGTTAAGGTGCAGGAGTCCAAATTATTTGGGGGTAGGGTGGTTTGTGGATATTGTATTGTATTGTATGTCTTTATTTATATAGCGCCATAAATGTACATAGCGCTTCACAGTAGTAATACATATCATATAAATAACAAATAATATAAATAACAGATCATGGGAATAAGTGCTTCAGACATACTGTAAAAGTAACATTAAGGAAGGAGTCCCAGCTCCGAGGAGCTTACAATCTAATTGGTAGGTAGGGAGAACGTACAGAGACAGTAGGAGGGAATACTAGTAAGTGCGTCTGCAGGGGGCCAAGCTTTATGTGTCATGTGTCCATGATTATCCAGTGCTACTCAAATGCTTCTTTAAGCAGATGTGTCTTAAGGTGAGTCTTAAAGGTGGATAGCGAGGGGGCTAGTCGGGTATTGAGGGGAAGGGCATTCCAGAGGTGAGGGGCAGAAAGTGAGAAAGGTTTAAGGCGGGAGAGAGCTTTAGATACAAAGGGGGTAGAAAGAAGACATCCTTGAGAAGAACGCAAGAGTCGGGATGGTGCATAGCGAGAAATTAGGGCTTACATGTAAGGAGGGGCAGAAGAATGTAAAGCTTTAAAAGTGAGCAGGAGAATTGAGTGTGAGATACGCGATTTAATCGGAAGCCAGGAGAGTGATTTCAGCAGGGGAGACGCTGAGACAGATTTAGGAAAGAGTAGAGTGATTCTGGCAGCAGCGTTTAGGATAGATTGTAGAGGAGACAGGTGAGAGGTAGGAAGACCGGACAGCAGGAGGTTGCAGTAATCGAGACGTGAGAGAATGAGGGCCTGAGTCAGAGTTTTAGCAGTTGAGTAACAGAGGAAAGGGCGTATCTTTGTGATATTGCGGAGGAAAAAGCGACAAGTTTTAGAAACGTTTTGAATATGAGAGGAGAATGAGAGTGAGGAATCAAGTGTAACCCCTAGGCAGCGTGCGTGGGCTACTGGGTGAATGATTGTATTTCCAATAGCAATGTGGAAGGAGGTAGTAGGGCCAGGTTTGGGAGGAAGTATAAGGAGCTCTGTTTTTGCCATGTTAAGTTTCAGTCGGCGGATGGCCATCCAGGATGATATTCCAGAGAGGCATTCAGAAACTTTGGTCTGTATAGCAGGTGTAAGGTCAGGGGTTGAAAGGTAAATTTGTGTGTCGTCAGCATAGAGGTGATAATTAAACCCAAAAGATGTGATTAGGTCACCTAGAGAGAGTGTGTAGAGAGAAAAGAGAAGGGGCCCCAGGACAGAGCCCTGGGGTACCCCCACAGAGAGATCAATAGAGGAGGAGGAGGTGTTAGTAAAAGAGACACTGTAGGTACGATGGAAGAGGTAAGAGGAGATCCAAGATAAAGCTTTGTTCCGAATACCAAGAGTATGGAGAATGTGAAGGAGAAGAGGGTGGTCCACGGTGTCGAATGCTGCAGAGAGGTCGAGTAATATGAGCAGAGTGTAATGACCTCTGTCTTTGGCAGCGTGGAGGTCGTCAATTATTTTAGTGAGGGCTGTTTCAGTAGCGTGAGCAGTGCGGAAGCCAGATTGTAGAGGGTCTAGGAGAGAATAGGTGTTGAGAAAGTGTAGCAATCGAGAGAATACAAGACGTTCAAGGAGTTTGGAGGCAAAAGGCAGGAGGGAGACAGGTCGATAGTTAGAAGGACAGGTAGGGTCAAGCTTGCTGTTTTTGAGTAATGGTATGACTGTTGCATGCTTGAAGGATGATGGAAAGGTACCAGAGTAGAGGGAAGAGTTAAAGATCTGTATGAGCATAGGGATTACAGAAGGAGCAAGAGGTTTTAGGAGATGGGAGGGAATGGGATCAAGAGGGCAAGTGGTAGAGGGAGAAGAGGAGATCAGCAGTGACACATCCTCCTCCGAGATAGCGGAAAAAGAGTCAAGAAAGGCAGGAGGAGAGTTGGGAAGCATTGTGGGATGGGAGGAGGCAACAGATGGGATGTTCTGCCATATGGACTCCACCTTTTCCTTAAAAAAGTCAGCAAAGTCCTGAGGTGAGATGGAGGACGAAGAGGAGGCAGCTGAGGGTGGTCTGAGTAGAGAGTCAAAGACAGAAAAGAGACGGCGTGTGTTAGACTTGTGCGTGTTGAAAAGTAGGTTTGTTTAGCCTGAGAGAGGGCAGAGTTGATACAGGATAGCATACATTTGTAGTGAAAGAAGTCTGCGAGAGTGTGAGACTTCCTCCAGAGGCATTCAGAGGAACGAGTGGAGGAACGCAGCATGCGTGTGTGGGAGTTTAGCCAGGGTCTAGGGTTAGAAGGGCGAGTGCGGCAGAGAGAAAGCGGGGCATGAAGATCAAGAGAGGAAGATGAGGCAGAGTTGTAGTTCCTGACCAGGTTGTCAGGGTCTGAAGCAGAACTGAGAGAGGAGAGGGAGGAGCGTAAAGTGGAATCAAGAGCTAGTAGGTTAATAGAGCGCAGGTTTCTGCAAAAATGAGGGGGAGATGGAGATGGAGAGAAGCGAGAGAGAGAAAATGAGATGAGGTGATGGTCAGAGAGAGGAAAAGGGGAGATGGAGAAGTCGGAGAGAGAGAAGTTTTTAGTGAAAACCAGGATATGATGGGGGGGATGGAGGGGGTGAGGATGTGTTGTCAGAAAATGGAGGGGTTGGTGCGGGTATGAGGCGTGAGGGGTCTGTGAGTTTGAGGGGTGGACAAGTTACTTTTTACCTCGACTGGTTACGGTTAATGCTATTTTTCCAGCCCTGGCAAAAAAAAGTATATAATTTTTATAGAACCATGTGGTTTAGCAGGATGTGGAAATATTAAAAACGTATATAATTACAATACAAAATAAATACAAATATAGGAGTAGTATCTAATTTAACTACATTTAACATGTACCCCTATGGTTCTTTTCAACCTCATCTACTATGCAACGACTGTATGCAAATACTGCATATTGGAGCAGGCGCGATTGCCTGAAGCAGCCAGAAATGCTATCGCATGTTTAAAAATCAATAAATAATAATAAAAAAATAAAAAAACACATTTCTCCCACTGCTTCTCTCACGTCGCATGGCAATGATGTCCGATTTTGTTTTACTGAACATGCAGCAATAAATTGCACATTTTATTTATCAGGAGATTATCGGTCAGTCCAAAATGTGATGAACTAAGACCAATTTAAATGGCTCCAGCCAGAGACACGATGGCACTACGAAGAGACAAATAAAAAAAGCCATTTATCCCTTGTCCAAAACCAGTACTTCTGTCCCATCTGCTTCGGTAACATCACATTGGTGTTATATCCATTACCTTTTAGTGCCAAGTTATCTGCACCTTCTACTAACACAGGGACTTGCAGCCCTATGCGATGCCTACAGTACATCTTGCATTTGAATAAAGTGACAAGTGTGTGCAGAAGGTACTTCCAGCAGTGAATAAGGGCTCATAGATTACAATCTCCCCCTGCATCTCTCCAAAAGGCTAAAAACATGCCATCTACCCCTAATGCATCAGAATTGACCATAGCAATAGATGTGTGCACAGCTCTGAATAGAAATGAATGTGAAAAATAAAATGCACTAAACATTTGCATTAGATTACTGTAGAAAAACCCGGCAACAAGGAAAGTATGTACTGTATAAAAACTGCAGGTAGCACGATTTGTTTCTGGCAGCATTGCTTTTAAAAAATATTTCAGGGAGTATTTATTTTTAAAAACCCACTTGGTAAGACAATGTTCTGTGCATATTTGCCAGTAGAGAGAAGCATGGATAAAGGAGGGGAGGGGTGGATTAAAGCAGAGATCCATTCCCACATTTGTAATCTGAACTGAACAGAGGGATTCCCCAGGGCATGACTGTATGAGTCCCGCCACCTGGTGCTTGCTATTTCAATAAAAAAAACCCAGGAAGATTCATTAAGCTCTAAGCCAAGGCTGGATCGCAGTGTGATGTCCGGTATCAGAGCTTAGTGAGTCCTGGTGTCAGTCACAAAGTTGAGAGTCAAGAATGGGCACAAAATGAACAATGGGGAAAATGTGCAACCTCTTCTTTATTGATTGGAACCATTGCAAGAACACATTACCGGTGTTCATTTTAAAATCGCAAAGTATTTTGCCATCTCCTGAACAGGAGCATACCAAATAGTATATATTTATTTTAAGATGCATAGTCCAATTTGCTTCACTTTAATCCAAATACTGTCTAGTCAAGTACAGGCTGCCCTCTATAATTGTTGGGCTAACCAGCAGGCTGAAGATTTCCTTCCTGACACTGAACTAACAAAGTACATCTGCCAGAACTAAAGTTAAGACCGGTGCATTGGGGTCTGGTATGTCATTTCTGATGGCCAGTTCTAGCAACCTGTCAACCTATCAAAATGTGGCTGAACAGGATACAGGATACATTATTGCTAGTCCCACTTTGACATGTATTTATTATACAAAGCGCTTCTCTTTTTTACATTCTTTAATATAGAAATCTGTGGACAGGAAGTTGGGACCAAGCGGAAGTCAGACACAACAACTGAAAAAGCATGTGGGTGTACCCGCCAATCCCCGCCTGCCCTACAAGGGCCCATGTTGTCCCCTGCCGGCTCAAACTCTAGGGCCTCCCCCAGCTGAACTGCGTTCAGCACCGCCTCATCTCCTTCTCCCCCCACTCAAACACGGGGCCAAGGTGAGTCCTCTGTCCAGGGCTATGTAAAGCCACTTGGTTGGCCGGTGTGAGACACTGTTGCTGACTGGCTACAGCCAAGTCCCCTGCAGACATGAGAATAGTGCAAAGGTGGACAGTGGCATTACCAGGAGACTCCTGTAGGTGAAAGCTGCTTGTGCCTTACATTCAGGTAATATAGCTACATTTTATTTAGGGTGGGTAAATAAAACATTACTAATTTAACAAATTTAACAAATTTAGTCCAAGACGCAGAATAGAGAAAGGTACAATAGAAAGATATCAAATAATTTGCAGCACTGGACCTACTTATTCTCATTGTGAGCTCAGTTAACAATTAAATTTAACAGAGTTCCCAACTGGTAATGTATAGGAACAAACAAATCAGAAATGGTTTGCAATATAAATAGACGATTGCTTAAGATTGTCTCTCAAAAACGATCCAAATATAACGTAAATCAGAGTAATGAGCAATAAAAAACAAATAAATACAAAAACACAAAAAGTTGTTCAGAAAGGTATATTAAATCCAATACAACACTGCAGTGGGATAAAAGTCAGACTCGAATTATCACAATAAACATTCAATGGCTATATAGACTCTATATAAAACGGGCAGGTTGCACCCCCGAAACATTAAATGTAATACCCCAGGGTGTCAGCCCACAATTTTTCGACTATTGTACATTGCACTTAGACTTGTATTGTCACAGAATGTGTCATTTCTACGTACTGTATGTATGTTTATTGTTGTGATCATTGGAGTCTGGTGACTGTGATCCCACGGCAATGTTGTATTGGATTTAATATACCTTGCTGGACATTTTTTTGGCGTCTTGGAATTTGACTCCTTGTGAACTCAAACATAAGCAAATAAAAGAATACAGTAGCGGTTCCAGAGCCGTGATAGTCCGTGCTCGCAATAAAATGAAAACCACTGGGAGGATATTTATTTGTAAAATGCATATCATCAGGAAATCATACATTGAGAGGTACCTACCTCTTGTTTTCAATTATGTCCTGGCACAGAGTTATAGTAACAATACAGGATTACGTTAATTTAACAGAGATTATACATTCAATATACAGACTTTTATGGACAGTTGGAAATATGATTATTGGCTTATGTAACATTCATAGACAAGATTAATTAGATATTGCAGCAAAGTACTTGATTATAATGAAAAAGGCAAAAACGTTGCGACTGCCAAAGTGCAGTAGGAGTGGGGCCAAATATACCTGTACTATGTAATTGCTTTGTTTCCTTTATAAGACAATAACACAGCTAATTGTATTATGAATGAGGGAAGGACCCTGGTCAGGTCAAAATTTTAGAGTCAGGAATTTCGTTACAGAACAAAATAGGTGGTTCTCAGTGCAAGCTCTTACCAAGGTTAACATTCTGAAACAGAACACGTCCAGCAATTCTGTCTCTTACTTGAGCAAGGATAACAACCTCATCATTTAGATTTGATACAGTATGTAAAATAAAAAAAAAATAAAAAAAAGATTTGAGAATAAATTGTGAGGCATACAAGACATATACAGGTGGGGGAAAAAAAGAAGAAAGAGACCATGTGAGGCAGAAGACCCAACATATCAAGTCATAAATCTGCTTTGAATCGGGATATCAGTCATCCACGCTGCTGTACTACGTGAACTGGAGTCACGGTGATAAAAAGAATAGAATGAGGGAATCTTTGATAAACTGCTGGCTATATAAATGGAAGAGACTTTTGCCAATTCACCTTGAATCCTCCTCTAGGATGTAGAAATGCATTTAGAGTGCTCTAAAATGAACGGTCTGTCGCGAGGCATACAAAAGCATTCAGGCAAGGATTATCAGGACAGGCAAGAGTACAAAAATGCACACCAAATCACCTCCATCTGACAGCGCTGAGCTGCTTTCCAATGTGATTAGCCCGTTCAAAGGCACAGGGGTCTGAAATGTCAATCTGTTGGGTGCCCCTAACACAGCAAAGAGTTTGACGTAGCAGTACATTCCTGCCAATCCTCTTCCTGAAAATGAAGATGCTGCACTGTACAATAGTTCAAAAGTAGCTAGATTCACCTCCTCCCACTTAGCCAAAAATAAACAGCACATTAAACCAACAAAATATAAAATACTGTGCGTGGAGGCCAAGTATTTGAGCTAATTACCTTTTACTGTTGCAGGGGATGCTTTTAAGGGGCTTCTATGTTAGAAGCACAAGTCCATAGACAGCTGGCACTGTACAGTCAGGGACTGGGAAGCCGGTCAGGATAGAGGGGAGAATGGATGGTGCGAAGTACAGGAGAATCCTTGAGGAAAACCTGTTTTAATCAGCCAAGACTGAAACTGGGGAGGAAATTCCTATTTCAGTAGGACAATGACCCGAAGCACGAAGCCAAAGACTCACTGGAGTGGTTGAACAAGAAGAGAATTAATGTTCTTGTGTGGCCCAATCAAAGTCCTGACTTAAACCCAATCGAACATTTAAATAGTCAGACTTGAAGATTGCAGTCCATCAACGATCCCCAACAAACATATCAGAACTGGATCAATTTTCCAGTGAAGACTGGGCACAAATGTGACCATCCTACTGTGCAAAGCTAGTACAAACCTATCCAAAAATACTTATAGCAGTAATTGCTGCAAGAGGCGAATCTACAAAGTATGGACTTAAGGTGCTGAATAATTATGCAACCAGTACATTTCATTTTGCACATTTCCTTTGTTGACGTTTAATCTCCTCCTCATATAAAACAGTATTCCGTTTAACCACTACAGCTTTGAATAAAAAGTTTGTTTGAAAAACTATACACACATTATTTGTAATGCAACAAAATATGACATTGGTTGGGGGTGAATACTTTTGCAAACTATTGTACCTAGAGCGCCGAGGCTAATGAAGCCAAAGTCCGTGGCACCACAGATGGTATCTGCCACGGTCACGCTACGGTGAGTACGTGTTTGCGAATGGGCTCCCACGCAGCATTAAATCGCCACTGAAGACAGTACGATTAGCTACATCTGTACTTGCACACAGTACAGGAATCCTACATGTTGATAAACTAACAATAACGGGGATGTCTGATTTTGCTAAACCTGACAGTTTTAGACTGTACTGTACATTTCTGACATTTGGTAGACTGGACAATATATGCACTCATATCAGGGAGAACAGTTTTGTGCAAAATTAGAGCGCTCTCCAGTTACTATTTCACTGCAATGGGTTCCATATTTATTCTTTACAGGAAGAAATAGAAAACAATATTAATTCCTCCTCAGATAGCCATTAGGGAGCCACATGAAGAGTTGCTCAGCATGGTTATGGCTACAACAGAAATTGCACTGGCGTGGGCATGGCTGCACTGGCGTGGGCATGGCTGCACTGGCGTGGGAATGGCTGCACTGGCGTGGGCATGGTGCCATGCAATAGTATCATACAGTCTACAAAAAGTTCCTGTGCAAGTGGCATTACTTTACACATTTGGCAATACATGTTCCAAGAGGGAAAAAAGCCAATTCCCCCAAAATAACTAACATAGGATAGGCGGGTACCAAAATATTTACTTTGGCTTCGGGGTTTCTGTTGAGGCAGTGTTGCCAAGGCCTGAGGAAAAAAAAAATGAAAAGAACACCAGACAATATGGCTACAATTTTAATAATTGTGACAAGCAAGGCTGCTTTATACCTTAGGGAACTCATTAATCAGGACTTGAAGCCGAATTCAAGAGATACGTTACGCAAGTCATAGCCAGCGCTCCTAAATCTCATCTGGAGCGTTTTCCAGTTCCAAACTGTGATCGGTCTTATTCGATTTTTAGATCAGGTACATGTTCAGCAAACCTAAAAAAACCTGCAGCCTCTGCTTAACCCTGTAACTTTTCAGGTAAGTTGCCAATTGTATGGATGTGAAACAACTAACAAGCTGATGGCTGTAAAGTTTAGGTTTATATTTGGAGAGTGGGACACCAGTCTTATAGTCCTCTAAAATATTGCTTATTTAAACATAAATGGTCTATAAAATACCCCTTCATCAGGACCTGCATGTCAAGTTTAGGCCACAGATATTTCCAACTGCAGTAAGGCTAATTTCCATTCTCAAAAACACAACCAGCAGGGGGAGTCTTTTTTTAAACATTCAGCACTCTAGAAGCTGAGCTTCATACAGTGCTCAGGAGATAATTAAGTCTTATCTGTCTTGAACCGTTATCATAAATTTGTCAACTTTTAAGATCATAAATGTAATACTAGTGCTTGAGTCCCAAAACTAAATCTGTACGAACAGTACCATTTTAAATGAGGATTACACTATATATAATATTTGGTTTGCTTCACTGCTATGCCCAAATTGGCTCTACCGTTTGCATAAAAATAAACATTAAAGATGGTCTCTCACATTTTAGCAAAAGAAGCAAAATATAATATAGAGGCACCCCCCAGACATTAGAAAAAAAATATATATTATGTTATTTCATTATGCCGGGAAATCACTTCTTGTACAACTTGGATGTGGTCCATTATGGTATGTTGTATCTACTGAACAATCGCACTTGTTCCCTAGGCTATGCGAAGTCCAGTGTCAGTTGTAGCCGATTAGTGAATATCTTCATAAAAAAAATCTCTAAGCGATTTTGAGTAGCCCAATTCTATCATTCTTGAGGTCTTCTTTGTCTTTCTTGTGGATGAGGATAACTATGGCATTGTTCTGTTGCTCTGCCATTGTCCGGTTCTTAAAGCAGCAGGTAAAGAGGTTTTGTAAGGATTTTCTCTACTTTTTCCCCAGATGCTTTCAAGATTTCAGTTGTAATTCCATCTTCCCCAGGGGCCTTCCCATTCTACATGGACTCAACTTCACAGCGGTAACCAAGATTGTCTCATCTGAAGAGCTTGCATTCAAATTGTTGTACCTAAAGTATCAGATAATTAACGTGTTGTAAGTGCACCTTCAAATGCAACTTTCCCCTTCACTGACATACCAAAAAGGTGAAAAGACAGAAGAGAAAAGTTTACTTTGAAAGAATAAGGATATTCCCAAATATATTTAAAGAAAACATCATGGCCACCAAACTACTACTGGTTTCAGTCACGTCGCAAGCGCCCATCTTGTTCTAGGTTACCAACAACTTTACTTACAATGCTGACAATTAATATGCAAGCTTCAGTGTTGATGAACACAACTCTAAATCAGGATGTTTCCTATCAGAAAACATATATGAAAAATAAATTTGAAAAAAGTGGCTTTGGCTACTTGATTGCTCCCAAAAAATGTTTGCCGTTCAAAAAACAATCCATTAAAATAGCTCTTTTCAGCTTTAATAAACATGTATGTCTCATATTTCTACAAATAGGGACAATGACATAACATATTCCTTTGATGAAGACATACCGGAACGAGGAGCAATCTGAATATTATTTTTCTAACCCTGAACCCTTTAAATCTCTACTGACATGCACAAACAGAGTCAAATATATGGTATATTTGGTAAGCCCAAATCTTAACAACCTTGCTGCGATTGTATTGCTGGTCCCACTGGCAGTGAAGAGGTTATTGGTGGCCGATTTATTTTGCCCACTGACACCTAATGCCAGTACCTGATACTACTAAACACTACTGAAGAAATTCACCAACACAATGATACACACAGATCCACAAGCTAGACACGGTTTTATACAATGATGTACTCTGACTTGCACACGCACACAAGCACTTGTATGGGTTGTACAGTATATTGATTGAATTGCAAGTAGGGTTGCCAGGTGTCCGGTCTTGAACCAGACAGCACAGTATTTTGCTCCTGCGTCTGGTATAAGATGAAAGGTAATACCAGACATGTATGTGTCCGGAATTATCTCTCTCCGAACGCAGGGTGGCTGTGGGGTGGGGTCGGCGGACGGTCAGAGCAGAGCAGTTGCCGCCATGTCCAGCTCTGCCCCGCTGCAGTCTTCTGTTTTCCCTGTCTGTCCCACACCGAGGTGTCTGATGCTGACACGCGCCGGATATGCAAAATGTTCACTTACAGTACACGTTTACAAACCAGGCATAAATGCGTAATTTATTATCTCAAAAATCAGAAAGCTTTGAAAAGGTTCAAATGGCCCATTAGATGCTGTCATTTATTAAAAGTTCTGCTGAAAAAATTAGGACAAGAGAAAATGTATTCAGCTTACCACGATTTTCTTTTCCTTTACCCCCCCACTGATGGCAGTGGGCACCAAATGAGAAAGCTTCAGCTGAGGCCCGAATGTTCATTTTGCAGTGTTTCACAAACCTGTGAAAGAATGACCACACTGCCGCTCGGCATATCTGTGTTGAGATGCTTCAGCCCTAAATGCCCATAAACTGGAGACAGCCCTGGCTGAATGTGCCTAACCGCCCTGCGAGGTCTGTTTATACGAGGTTGTATGCTATTTTAATGCAGGATGTTCTCCTGGTTCAAACTCTGTGTCATTGGGTTCCAGGTGGGTGAATCGTACACTCCTTTGCTAGTGTGGTATAATGACAATCACCACTGTGTCATCTATTATTTGTTGTAGCAATATTTTGGTGAATAATGAAATTGAAGGAAACATGGAAGCTGGAGTGAATTTAAGTTAAATGGGAGGCATCTGTTTGACTGGCGTGACTGTTAAGGACACTGGGCTAAGAGCTGTTCTATAGTGCGTGTGTGTGCTACGCCGTGCGCGCGCACGGCAGATATAGATGGCTGAGGTTAGTCAGCCCTTCTATACAAGGGCTGCGCGCGCACGGCAGGGAGCAGGGAGCGGGGAGCTGACAGACAGCGCCGAAGACGGGGAAAAGATGATTTTGCGCCGCTACCGGCGCTCAAATGTATGTATATGTGTGTATGTATGTATGCGTGTTTCTATGGATGTGTGTGCGTGTGTCAATGATTGCACAATTACACACACACACACATTAATATATATACATACATAAATACACATACATATACATACATATATACACATACATATAAATATATATACATACATAAATACACATACATATACATAAATATATACACATAAATATAAATATATATGTATGTATTGGTACCGTGTTAGCCGAGCTTTAATAATCAAAAATGAATAGACGATATCGTTCTGTGTATATATAATATATATTTTTTTATGTACTTATTTTTATGAAGTTTGGCTGTTTAATATTCTTATAATAATTCTAATTGATTAACCGCCATTTAAATATAGTTTTCATTTGTGAAAGAAAGACATCATGACTGTTTCATATTAAGTATAGTTCCATTTACACAGGCGCCCTGCACTAAAAAACTGCCACTACAGTATATGGGACTCAAATGAGAGATTTAACGTTCCACTTAAATATAAAGCATGCTTTGGGAAATCTTAATGGTCGTTAAAGAGCAAGCAAACAAACAAAGCCAAGATTCAGATTGTTGATTGTTTGCAAAGTTTTACATTAACACTGGACTTGAATCAAAAGTCTAATTGTACTGTTATATATACACTATACTGTATGCAACAGGTTTCCCCCCACCCTCTGGGAGATTACGCTATTATACTGCTGCGGCACAGTTTATTCGAGCATTTGCCCGTTCTGTGCCGCAGCAGTAGCCTGGCGCGCGCCCGAGTGTGACGGGCGCGCGCCGAAGCAGCGGAAGAGCGCCCTCCGATCGGGGCGCTCTCCCTCCCGCTGCCGGGTCCGCCGGGTCCCCCGGAACCCCCTGCCGCTGTCCCGCGATCGCGGGACACCAGGGCTCCCTCGGGGAGCCCCTGGACGTGCGTGCAGGGGGCGCACGCTCCCGAAGACGCGTGACCGCGCGTCTATGACGCGCGGCACGCCGAGGGGCGGCCACTAGCAAGCCGGGAAATCTCCCGGCTTGCGGATCTGGCCGCAGTGCAATTAAATGTGTCGCCAGTGTAGGGTGTCATGTGCTTGGTTCCTGCTGGTTAACAGAAGCACTCAGGTTCCGCTGTTAGTGGGGAAGACAGGACAGGCTTTTGGGGTGATGGTTGGTTCTTTCTCACTGGTGCGGTGCCTCCATCTCTTGCAGGCTCCAGGAGTGCTGGAGGCAGTCCCTGCAGGAGAACTCTCTTATACTCCCCCTGATTAATTGTAGACTCAGGCAGGAGTATATAAAAGAACGGGAACTTGATTCTTTAACATACAGAATACAGCCTTCAACTGATTGAACTATGTTCCTTCTTCCGGATGGTCCCTGGAATCAACCCTGGGGCTTGTGGTCTCCAGAGCCTATCCTCTGCTCTTCCCTCACGCCCTGGTGGGATGAGGGGTAGCTGTCCACTCCCCTAAGGGAGGGGATGGAAGTGGTCAGAGCCCTGACTCCAAGCTTCCAGCAATCCACTCTCTCTCATGGGAGATAACCACTCAATTTGGCTGTGCAGCCCCTTAAGTACCCTGGGGGAGGGAACCTGGTCTGAGGCTCTGATTGGGCAGAACACAGACCCCAAGCCCACCTCTCCCTGTCACTCAAGGGAGCTGCTTACGGCAGGGGAAAACCCAGATTGAGCCCAACACTGCCTGCGCTGTACCAGGATTTACATGTTAGGCAGGGTGGATTAGTAGCCAAAAAGAAGACATGGCTACATATATATATGGAATAAGACATGCAGCTAAAATGTCAGCGTTTTCAGGAATTCAGTGCTTCTGCTCTCACGGCTTGTCAGGGGAACTTCACAAAATGATGCAGGATAAATCTGATAGCTTTGCCAAAATGCAAAGAACTGAAGGGACCTATTTAATCCGTTGGGTAGCGTGCCAAAACAGAAAAGTTTCCAGATACAAGCATCTGTTTTACATACGAACTATGTAATGTATGGTTTATGTTCAATCACATATGTACATGCAATCATTAGGTTAAGCTTGACAGGGGCAGACACATGTGTATTCATCAGTGCAGTTAATGTAATACCTGGGTTTTAAATTGGAAGAAGCTCCGACCTGCGACACCTGCACAAACCGAGAAAAGGACTGGCGAAAAAGGAGTCATGCCCAATGCTGGAAAGACTGCAACCTGTGCATGCAGTGGATCTGTTTGGAGGCACAGCTGTCATTCATTAATGCGCTACCAGAAGTGTTGCCCCACAAAGCCTTGCTCAGCTCTACAGAAGGTACTGAGAGAGTATGACTTTGTGAAGCAGAGCAGTGATTCATAGGTCTGTGCAGGCGGACGAATGGCATTGGTGGTAGTCATTTCAGCACAGCAGTGGACAAATTACATTTTTAGTTGACGGATGGGGGTAGGGTTGCCAGGTGGCTTCTCCAAAAATAGGGGACACAATGGTGGAAGGTGCGACATGCTCAAGGCTCGAGACACACACACACACACACGCACACCCCTCATCTCTCCTCTCTATGTTGTTTCGTCCTCTCATTGGCCCCACCCCCAGGTTCCTGACACCTCCTCCTGATTGGCTGCATTACCCATCAGCAGCCAATCAGGATGCAGGAAGCTGCCCATCCCGCTAAGAGCCTTGCACTCTCCCTGCTCGGGGAAATCTCGCGCCCCCCAAGCCGGTACGGTCACAATGTCGAAGGAGGTAATACCAAACACACATGTCCAGTATTGACTTTATTTTTCTTACTGGACAAATACAGGACAGTCCGGTTCAATACTGGACACCTGGTAACCCTAGAAGGGTTTAAGTGAAATTTTCCAAGCCCTGGACATCTGGTATAACTACAGAGGTTTCTCTCCAAACTAGAGATACAATGTAACCGGTACATTGTATGCCTTTTATGCCTTCGTAGCAAGAAGATAGTAAGAAGACCAATAATGAAATGTACCGTGAGAGAGAAATTCTCTAACAGCGTGACAACAGAAACATCAATAGCTAAGACTTGAAGTTTCATAGTACCAGGTTTAAAATGTAACCTAGGAAAAGAATATGGACGCGGTTATAATTACCAAGATTTAAGGTTCTAGAAGTGATATTATTTGTTCATTTTGTTGCTAGGTACGACTGCAACACGAAAAAAAAGTCCTGCCAAAAAACAATCCCAAATCTACTGTAGCCAGGGGAAAAGCAAATATTTTCCTTGTAAAATATTCTACTTAGCCCCTTTGGTGCCACAGGTAAACAAAAAAGAATATATATATTTACATATGAATGGGTTCAAAACTTAAAAATCTGTGACATCATACCGGAGACAAAATTAAAATGGCAGTAGGATGGACACATCGCAAGAATAAATGACATCGTTGGACAAAGATGGTACTCGACTGGATTTGAAGGGAAATGAAAACACCAAAACAATGGCCAAAAGTAAGATGGGAGGATGTTGGAATAACGTGGAGAAGATTGCCTTGCAATCGCAGTTAGGGTTGCTAGATGGCTTGTCCAAAAATACTGGACACCCACGCTCCCCGAACACACATAAAAAATACCCCCACGCCCCCGAATACATTTTAAAAATACCCCCACCTCCCCAATACATATAAAATATACCGCCACCTCTCCAATACATATAAAATATACCCCCACCTCCCCAATACATATAAAATATACCGCCACCTCCCCAATACATATAAAAAATACCCCCACCTCCCCAATACATATAAAATATACCCCCACCTCCCCAATACATATAAAATATACCCCCACCTCCCCAATACATATAAAATATACCCCCACCTCCCCAATACATTTAAAATATACCCCAACCTCCCCAATACATTTAAAATATACCCCAACCTCCCATCATCATGATCTCATCTCCCCAGGCTGTTCCCCATCACCATCTTATCCCCCCTATTACCATCTCACCCTGGCCCCCCCATCCTTTCACCATCTCACCCTGCCCCCCCATCCTCTCACCATCTCACCCTGGCCCCCTCATCCTGTCACCATCTCACCCTACCCCCCCATCCTGTCACCATCTCACCCTGCCCCCCCCATCCTCTCACCATCTCACCCTGGCCCCCCCTCATCCTCTCACCCTGGTCCCCCCATCCTGTCACCATCTCACCCTGGTCCCCCCATCCTCTCACCATCTCACCCTGGCCCCCCCATCCTGTCACCATCTCACCCTGGCCCCCCCTCATCCTCTCACCATCTCACCCTGCCCCGCCCTCATCCTCTCACCCTGGCCCCCCATCCTGTCACCATCTCACCATGGTCCCCCCATCCTCTCACCATCTCACCCTGGTCCCCCCATCCTCTCACCATCTCACCCTGGCCCCCCCATCCTCTCACCATCTCACCCTGGCCCCCTCATCCTGTCACCATCTCACCCTGCCCCCCCATCCTGTCACCATCTCACCCTGCCCCCCCCCCATCCTCTCACCATTTCACCCTGCCCCCCCCTCATCCTCTCACAATCTCACCCTGCCCCCCTCATCCTCTCACCCTGGCCCCCCATCCTGTCACCATCTCACCCTGGTCCCCCCATCCTCTCACCATCTCACCCTGGCCCCCCCCATCCTCTCACCATCTCACCCTGGCCCCCCCTCATCCTCTCACCATCTCACCCTGGCCCCCCCTCATCCTCTCACACTGGCCCCCCATCCTGTCACCATCTCACCCTGGCCCCCCCTCATCCTCTCACCATCTCACCCTGCCCCGCCCTCATCCTCTCACCCTGGCCCCCCATCCTGTCACCATCTCACCATGGTCCCCCCATCCTCTCACCATCTCACCCTGGTCCCCCCATCCTCTCACCATCTCACCCTGGCCCCCCCATCCTCTCACCATCTCACCCTGGCCCCCTCATCCTGTCACCATCTCACCCTGCCCCCCCATCCTGTCACCATCTCACCCTGCCCCCCCCCCATCCTCTCACCATTTCACCCTGCCCCCCCCTCATCCTCTCACAATCTCACCCTGCCCCCCTCATCCTCTCACCCTGGCCCCCCATCCTGTCACCATCTCACCCTGGTCCCCCCATCCTCTCACCATCTCACCCTGGCCCCCCCCATCCTCTCACCATCTCACCCTGGCCCCCCCTCATCCTCTCACCATCTCACCCTGGCCCCCCCTCATCCTCTCACCCTGGCCCCCCATCCTGTCACCATCTCACCCTGGTCCCATCCTCTCACCATCTCACCCTGCCCCCCCCCCATCCTCTCACCATTTCACCCTGGCCCCCCCTCATCCTCTCACCATCTCACCCTGGCCCCCCCTCATCCTCTCACCCTGGCCCCCCATCCTGTCACCATCTCACCCTGGTCCCCCCATCCTCTCACCATCTCACCCTGGTCCCCCCATCCTCTCACCATCTCACCCTGCCCCCCCATCCTCTCACCATCTCACCCTGGCCCCCCCATCCTGTCACCATCTCACCCTGGCCCCCCCTCATCCTGTCACCATCTCACCCTGCCCCCCCATCCTGTCAACATCTCACCCTGCCCCCCCCCCCATCCTCTCACCATCTCACCCTGCCCCCCCCCCCCCCCATCCTCTCACCATCTCACCCTGGCCCTCCAATCTGTGTCCTTACCTTATTGCCAGGAAGGACACCGACTTCTCTGGGCCGCCGGGGTGTGGGCTTCCCCCCGCTGTCCTCTGATTGGCTCTTAGCTCCTCCAATCAGGGACAGGCTGCACACAAAAACACACGAGTGCTTCTGCCCGCCCCCAGTCTCAGTACTACTCTCTGCACTGCCTGCTCTTGCCCTCGCTGCCCTCCGCCACCGCAAAAATGGTAATACCGGACACATATGTGTCCGGTATTACCTCCGATTTTATACCGGACAGGCAACGGAATTACCGGCCTGTCCGGGTGAAAACCGGACACCTGGCAACCCTAACCGCAGTGCGTGTTAAATGCTTGGGGAGGCCTTAATCCAGCAGTGCATCGACTAGGCCAGAAAGTGGTGATGAAGATATACTGTCCCCAGCAAAGTCAAGCTCTATATTCACTAAGTAAATCTTGGTTATGTCTAACACGCAACAGTAAGTTTCACATGAATTGGCAAAGAGTGGGACCCTACAGAGGAACAGGAGTTTACATAACACTTTCCTAGCCAGATAAAATTTCAACCAAAGAGGAAGTATATAAATTGGTCAGGAGGAAGGGTAAATCAGACATACTGTAACAGAGATACCTGGCGCAGCAAAGCATGTGGACACAAACTGTTCTGGGTTGGCTTTGGTAAAGAACAGCGGTCGAGAAGACGGGCCATACAATTTAAGTGTCAAAGTTTGTTTTTTCAAATTTATTGTGCTACGATACTTTGACCAAATTCATCTTTAAGAAGAGGTGTTTGTAATGGGTAATTATGATACATTTCTCAATTGGAGAAATTGCATGATTATGTGGTAGGTTATCAAGCCGGCATTAAAGTGAAAATGCTGAAACCCAAGAGATTAAAAATCCTAAAGACACATTTGCATAGCCGCTCGCACAAAGCGATTTTATTACAATTATTGGTCTCGGCGCAAATTTCTATTTACTCTGGTTTCTCGGTGTGTGCAATGCTTAAATAAAATAGCAAATCACAGTCCCCACAAAAATTGCATAAGAGCCAGAGCTGCAGTTTTTAGCTGTAGCAAATGACAGTTCGGCCTGTATAATAGTTTTAATTTTAGAAGGGGAACATTTGCTGATTCAACAGAAGGCTGCTGGCTTTACAAAGTCAGATTTGTGCCCAGCTAACATCTTGCAGAAGGTCAGGTTAGCAAACCACCAGGTAGCAATATCCATTTCATATCTTTCTGTGACCATTAAAATTCCATTAAATATAATCTTCCAAAACCAATTTAGCCCAAGCAATTTAGCCAAAATGATCCCACAGAAACATTTGGATCCAATGCAATATCTCAGAAAAGCCTTAGCTGAACTTGTGTTTCCTTGAAAACGTGCAGTATTCGCCCACAGCAATTTTGCTCGTTCTCCTGTTAGTGGCACATAAACAGAAATATAAGCAGAAACATGTGGTAAGTGTGGATCTCTGCCAGCACTCCTTAAAGCAGCACTTCCACTTGCAGGGCACGAGACCACTTTAACATACGTTACTGAGACACGAGCCCCAAAACTGCACTGACCGGGGAGACAACAGTTTTCACAGCCTGTTCATCATGTACAATGTTACCTGCCATAGGACCTTTCCCAAGACAAGACCATATAAGGCCAAAGAGCCTTGAGGAGATGAGCTTGACTAATCTTACAGCAGATAAGTAGCACCATAGCCTTTCCAAAAAGGTAAACACACAGAAAGTGAGATATTACAATTTCTATAGACAGGAAGAAGAGAGGTTTAATATTTGTAAACCACACAGGACTGATGCTTTAAATGAGATTAAAGAGTGTTAAACAAAAGCGCCCATGATAGAAGAAAACAAAATGTAGTTATCACTGGAAACCGTGTAAAAGTTTGCATTGGTGCTTTTTTATTTACTTCAGTCCCATCAAGACCTGCAATAAATGAAAGGGTTAAAAGAAAAATAAGGGGGGAAAGCCAAACTAGCAGCATGATTATAGAATATCTCAAACAAAACACTAAATAATTTGAATCAGGGATTATCACTTAGTAGCTAACATGCAGCAAACTGAAGCCTTTGTGCTTTGTTTAGAGCAATGACAGTTGGTAATAATTACGGGGTTGTTTGTGGACTTTTTTTTAAAGCTGCATTTAACTTCTGTCACTGTTGGTTCTTGAGCTACTGAGATACCCTACCTAGCAATGTGTAAAAGGAATGCTCAACACACCAAATGGATTACTGCAGCATGGCACTTACAGTCTGAGAGACCAATTCCTTCCATGCTCTGACTCTCCAATCACACGTGTGTGTGTGTGTGTGGTGTGTGTGTGTGTGTGTGTATATGTATATATAGTCAAATGGAACAGATGGCACTCCTTAGGTGCTGGTAAGCCGCAGGTGCGTATCCCATATAGATAATATAATCATATGTTACCGTTCCGAGGTCTGGTAAACAAGAGACCTCACTCAATAGTAGAAACTTCAAAAAGGTGTATTAGTGATACATCAAGGAAACCAACGTTTCGGTCCTCCAAAACGGGACCTTCCTCAGGGGGATACATGTATCCCCTTAAGGAAGGTCCCGTTTGGAGGACCGAAACGTTGGGTTTCGTGATCTATATGTATATATGCGTGCGTGTATATATAGATCTGTGTGTAGGTATGTATATATGCGTGCGTGTATATATATATATATTTATACATACACACACGTGTATATATATATATATATATATATATATATATATATATATGTGCGTGTGTATGTGCGAATATATATATATATATATATACACACATATATACATACATATATATATATATATATATATATATATATATATATATATATATATATATATATAATGCTTGTATGTGTGTGTGGGCATGTGTGTACGTGTGTACGTGTGTGTGTCTGTATGTATAGACCTATATATGTATTTTATTTATTTTTAAAGCTCAATTATATGGAATAGATCATTACTGAAATTGTTCAAACATGCTGGTGACCGACGATATCAAGTTGTGTGCAGTGGGATATGGTTTTTACATCGAGGTGCTTGGCTTTTGCAAGTAGTCACAAGCACCCGCAGAGCACCGCATACAGAGATCAAAGGGCCATAGAACAGCAAGTGTTAATGTGTTTCATTTGCAGAAAAGTACAAATCCGTTTATACAAAAGGTGACCACTTTTTTACAACCAAAAAGGATTACATTATCAATTCAAGATTAATAGAAGACTGTATTAATTGGTGCTGTGCAAAACCATGTTATTCTTCATGAATAAGAGGTACAGTGTCACTGCCTGTTGAAAATACACCTTTCTCCAGATTGAAGCAAGAGAGCTGATCACTGTCCCCTTTCCCCAATGCATTTGTGATTTTCTGTTAGTCATTCACTGTGCTACATCCAGTACAACTCAGCATTCCTCAGCTGTATTCCCTGAGCCTAGGACGGGTTTGCTTCCTTTGCGTGGCTTCAAAAGCAGCCACTGGTTATAAACACAAGGGCCAGTACTAATGTTCCCATTTGTTATACCAATTACAGAGCAGACCGATGCCAGCACTGAATAGTCGCACTGCAATCACCAGGGCTCCTTCTGCTCGTAAATTAAACGTGTCTCTCCTTTTTATAAGGTTCACAGTGTCTTAATTATTGAATCTCTGTGTACCCCTTGTAAAGATTTTATGAAATCTACACTGGCACCATACTAGGGTTCACAGCTCTGAGCTAGATAAGAATTGGTTGGACAATATTAATGCGTCTGTACTTCCAGCAAGGAAAATGCTTTGAGTCATTAAACCCTTTCTACGCCAGAATAACTACTGCCCTGTGTATCAATGCATTGCACCACCTCTGTGCTACTTACTGCCTCTTCCTATGAAGCAATTAGACTAGTATGCATGTACAGGGTAATATAAACTCCTGCATACTTAATAGCATACTTTCTGTTAACATTCAAGTGGTACAAAAGCAGCTCTCCAGGCTGGGCCAATGTTATGCTATACTGAAGATCCATTAAACCGAAAGCACTCAAAACCAGACAGAACCAGTGGTGCCGTTTCCAAGGCTTGTTTTTATAATCTGCAGAGTTTCAAAGTTGGATATGGAAGACACAGCCCACCAAAGGCACGATGGGAAATATTGGGATCTGCTATCGTAGTCCTGTTTGTACCGGAAAAACCATCTGTGTGGTGATTTCAGTGGTGAAGGAAATGGGAGTGCAGTTAATATGCTCAAATGGTTCCCAGCACTCAAAGGAAATAATAAAGCAGAAATGATATAGCAAAAGAGTATTTCCCTCAAATAATGTTTGCGATATATTATTATACAGTAAAATGAGCAATAAAGTAGCTACACAGATTAAGCCAATTAGTGCAATGCACACATTACACACAGAATACATGAAGCAGAGTAAATACAAAGAATAAAGCCAACACTGCTCAAAAAAGTAAACCAACCGGCTACTTATCTGGAGGCAGGGAACAGAAATAAATGGCAGACTTGAAGCACATAGGAATTGGAAAAAACTAAGACAGGCGGCAACGTTTCGGGGCAAGAACCCTTCTTCAAACCCATTCCCACAGGACAAATGCCTGTGCTGCTTCCCTAAGTACTACACACCCACACAAACACACCTACACACACACTCCAAAAAGTGAAAAAAGGCCAACTAGAACTATTCTGCAAAAGTTACACCGAATTAAAGCACACTGATGTCCACAGAAGAGATGCCTGGCATCTCTTCATTGCTACGGACTTCTGCGACACAGTGAGCACTACTTCCACTTGGACAGACCACAGGGACACTTCCATTGCCTATTGCATCCGTGGACATCAGTTTGGACAGTATGCTCTTTGCAGTTAATATGCTGTTAAGAAACATTAAACCAGGGAAGTTGGAGGCCCTGATGTCTTCTTGCCCATGCACCCTAAACTGGTCTATTTTGAAAAGAATCCCCAATATCTAAAATTAATCGATAAACAGGTGTCATGGAACAAGAATCATATTTCTGTTTGATCCCCCTTCTGCTTGTCTGCTCCTTAAGTTCAGCTGCATGCATTTGTTCCACACACATACACCATGCCTGTGTGATGTATGTTGCCCTTTCTGCCTCTGAGCATGTAACCAGTGAGTTGCTACAGCAACCTCTGAGATTCTTCTCAGAATGGGCTATTCTGCCCTCCCCCCTGTCTTCTTTCTACCTGTTTCTAACTACAAATCACTACTACACACCATCCACAAGTGCCTGTATTTACTGCTGATTTTCCAATAAAGTGAAGGAAATATTATAGGACTTGGAGTGATTTGGAAAGGGAGCTGAGTTAATGCTATCTGGGGCAATTCACACATCACATGTGACACTGGCTTCAGAATAACAGGTATGCAAATATTGGTATGAGCAGGTTGAAAATAAAGTCATTTTGTATTTAAAATGTGATCGTTCTATACTTATTGTATGAACAAACCTGAAAATGAACACTGTGCACAGAACAAAGATGATGGTCTATGTACTGTATGCAGCACCTATATGCCCATTCGCAGAATTAGAACTAAAGTAGACAAAATATGCAAAGCAACACCTACTGAAATTGTGAATTTTCTGAATTGTTCCCTGTCATTTCTGTGGACTAGTGGAGTGGCTCTTCAAAGAGGTCTTCATTCGAGTGTCTTAGGCTACGGCCTTAGTCCACAATATCTGTCCTGCCATTGGCTGCCCACACACCACATGACCGCGTTACTGCAAGGAAAGACACAATTCTTGTCTTGCCTGCCAGCGGTCGCATCATCGCACTTTGCGTGCTCACGCACACACGGAGACTGGGGCCTGCCTCCTAGAGGGCTGTGCTGTGTGACGCGCATGCCGTAGCATACGCTGCAGCGGCAACCGGGGACACAACCTTAAATAGATTGAGGGCATTTCGGGTTTTTTTTTTTTTTTTTTTTAAAGAGTTCCAATGAAGTTTTATGAAGTCTGTTCACCAAGAAGCTGTAGTCTTTATTACACCATAAGACCTTTATAATCAACCATACAGAAGAAATTGCACACACCGATTCACTGTATGTGCTTTGGAATAAGTCGACAATTGTTTTCTTTAATAAATAAATAATAATGGCATTACTGATGAGACGGCACGGCAAGGTGCAGTGGTATGAACTCTAATATGGTTCTCTGTCTTGAAGACAGTCTTGAGGCCATATAATCCCAGAGAGTAAGAGAGCAACAACCACCAAACTCCTCAGGTCCTTAACCTAAGGCCGGGTCCATGGTCAAAAAGACAGCGCTGACCCGCATCATCCCTACTGAGGGCGGCTTTAGATGGCGCTTCAGCACGCTTCCGCAGGCGTGTGGAATTGCAGCAGACAGTAAAATTAAATTTTTCCCGCGGAGGGAAGCGGAGGGCTAGTCATGTGACCGGCAAAAGCCAATGGCACTCCGTGATATCGGCGCCGTGGCGCGCTAGCCCCGCCTCCCGCACCACCTCCCAAGCGCGCTCGCTGCCTCGCCTGCCAGGCCACGAAAAAGCTCCGGCTTGAGCAGGCGGGCCTGAGCAGGAGCGCGGCTGGAAGCACCATGCCCGAGCCTTAAGGGTCCACCAGTTCCCACAAGGCAAATAAACCAAGCGTGGCCAGAAAAGTAACTTATTGACAAACTGTAGACAAACAAGTACAGATTGGTAAATGTAGAGGGAAACCTGATCAGCTGGGCCTGTCACGTCGCTCTCATGCAGTGAGTCTCCCACTCATAGTTTCTTCATTGCGAACATTCACATATCATGGATTTCCATGGCATGTCCAAATTGTGTGTTTTTTTTTGTTTTTGTTTTTCATCTAATTTCTTTACGTGACAGTAATGTCTGTCGTTGTACACCAATGAAAGGGTTAGCATTTACACAGCTCCAACAGACGGCCTGATGCAAGGGAGACAAGATCCCGTGCAACATACATCTGTGATGCAGGTTCCCAGTGTATAGTAGCTTATAAAAGCTCGGGCCCCGAGGCATATTCATACAAATGCTCCTCCATGCCTCACTCCCATTCTGTGCCAGAGGTTAACTGCTCAGCCCCCCTTTCCCCCCAGTTCATATCCCCCTGGTAGCGATATATATCCCGTCCTAAACTTGTGCAGACGCTCTTAAGCAGTCTGGAAAGGAAGGATTGCAAACACTTCATTTCCTTCTGCTTAACCAGGAAGGGCTGAAAAACATTTACTATTCCCGAAGGAGTAAGCAGCCCTAACACGCAAGAGCAATTGTAGAGGATTGATTAAAGGGGGCCGCTTCTCTGATTAGGTATCATTTGCAATCCACCTTCATTATCTGCCTGAAGTCAGGACCATTTTATTCACCCCTTTTTCCAAGGCAATACTACACAAAGCTAGAATGGCTTTTAGTTTATATGAACTCTACTTTCTATTGATTAAAAAAAAAATTGAACAGGAATTAGAAAGAAAACCGTCTTTTGTGCGTTTCAGCAACAAACCCAAGGAGTTTGGACACAAATAGCACACCGACACTGCACAGTATACACGACTCACTGATCACGAATAACCATGCAATGCACAGCATTTCCCAAACACAGAAAGGATTATGTCCTATATTTGCTGAGCAGTCTTCTTCTATACAACACCTTCCAGGGATGGGAGGCTCCTTATAGTCCATTGACTTGAATATACTGTAATGCATCTTCTAGCGCTGGAATGTGTCTGATGGCATAACACCACTTAATAAATACGACGCTAAACCACAGAAATATTCAGTGTTGCAAAACACATTTGATTTAGCATCTTTTTTGCTACAGGAATTTTCTTCCCACTCTTAAGAGGACTAAACTTTATATCTCATCTTATTTCGATTAAGCAGAGGAATAAACATCTCCATGACAATGTGACTTTAATCCACTGTTCCCACCTAACCACAACAGGCCTCATGCAAAATAACACTGAAACAAACCATCATTGACATTAGTCATTGAATTGTTAAACCAGTCAAAATACGACGTGCAAGATCTGGGCCTACAACGAAGACCCAAAAGGGTGGAAGTTTGGTGGTTGAAAGACAACGGGAGAGGGCAAAAGATCAATTCTCACCAGCGTTCCCTTCCCATCACCAGCTTCTGAAGTATTACTGATAAACTGCATCCTTCATCCCAACGCTAGATTTCAGGAATTACCGCTAGTAAATTAAGGGTGTTATGGTGTAAGGTAAGGGTGCATAAGGGTGTTCATACATAAAGGCAACCAAACTTTTTAGGGACTGATCATGAGGGGCCTTTATTTTTACTAAGTGAAATGTAAACAAACTTAATCTGAATATATTTTATTCCTCAAGATTGTAGGATCTCATGAGCAGGGCGCTCTTTACATTTTTGTGCCTGTTTGTCCTTGTTTGTACAGCTCAACCCCGTTATAGCAGCACGATCCGCTACAACGCGGTGATAACGTGGCTCCCGTTTAAAAAAATAGTTAAAAATCTTTTTTGGGGGGGGGGGTGCAAACTTCCAGGATGCGCCATGTCCGGACACACACACACACACACACACACACACACACACACACACACACACACACACACACACACACACACACACACACAAATATACCTGGGCTGACACACACACACGCACACACACACACACAGGCACATCAGTGTAATCAATAACCTCTTCTACGCCATAGTTATACTGGGATTGGGGTGCAGGAACAAGAGAAAAACAGAGCGGGTTAGAAAAATTGTGTAATCTCCAAAGTTCTGTACCATATTTAGCACAAGGAGAGAAGGGAAGTTAGACATGGAGGTGGATTAAGATATATTGCTATATAGCTATATACTTGACATAGGACATCATTAAATAAAGTGATTGAGTGCTAATGAGAAGGCTATGAGAACATGTCCTAATCTAATAGGACATCCAGACAATTAGACCAGGCTTTGCCTGCAGTGCCCAAGCTGCCCAGCCTTAGATGAGAGACTCCATATGCATTCACCTATTTCCTGTGTTTTAGTCCTAGAGTTCTCCGGTTTTATATCCCGGCACTCATATCCAGGACCTCAGTATCTCTAGAGATGTCAGGCTCTGTTTCCTTTCATCTACACCTTAAACTGCCTTCGGTGTAACCTGCTCTGTACTCTTCTCTTACTCTGTATACCTCCATTCACTTCTTAGCCCCCACACATGAGGAGTGTTCAAGACACCTGGCCAAAAGCCACTGTCAGTCTATCCTCTTGCATTAAATATCATTTGAGCCTTCACCTTAAAGCTGCATTTTCAGTTTCCCATTGAGTATTAGTACTCTGTTACATAATTCTATGAATGATAAAACCCCAATAATGTCATTGGGGCTTTCCAAATATGTGTGTGTAATACACACACACCCCTACACCTACCTGTGGTTTCATTTGACCCCCTCCTAACCGGCGTGGGGGTGCCGCTGGGTTCCCTGATCGCGACAGCCATTTTTTTCCTTTCTTTTCTCTCTCTACTATTCAATGCTTTATTGCTACCTACATACGGAGAAAGACACACGGAGACAGACAGAAATCCCCCCAACTCCCCTCCCCCCAACTCCCCCCCCCACCACGCACGATGGCTGTCCCGTGGTGTCGGATCCACAGCACCCTGCTCCGGGTAAGCCTGCGTGAGGGTGCCACCGAGTCCCCTGATTGCGACGACCATTTTTCCCCCCCGCGTGATCCCTCTTATAACGCGGTCATATTGGGTGGACCCCGGGCACCGCGTTATAACGGGGTTCAGCTGTATTTGTATGCAATGGCTTATTTAATGATCAAAACGTTGTACCACACTGCGAAATATGGCGGCACTTGACAAACAATTTATATACTTAAAATGTAAGACCTAAACATTTTCATGTGTCCCCAAGTGTCTCTGTATAACGCAGGGTTTTTCAACCAGGGTTACTAGGAGCCCTTGGGTTCCCCGGGCATCCCTGAAAGGGTTGCCTGCAATTTTCCGGTCATTTCAAAATTGAATCAAATACAGAAGAATTTACAATGCATCTGATCACAGAGTTGCTATTAGAGAGGGTTGGGGTTCCTCAGAATTTCACTTACGGTTTCCTTAACCAAAAAAAGTTTGGAAACCACTGGAGTAAGGCATACATGTTTCACTGCTGTTTATAAAGCACCACCGGAAATGCCACACCTCATTATTAGATCATGCTAAACAGGTTCTATAAACTGTGGCTGATTACAACCTCTTTATTTTAAATCGATGGTGTTGGACAATTTATTTTCCTCCCATATTGTGCAGCTTCCCAAATTTGGAGGCATACATAGGAATACCTAATCCAGCATTCCTCAATTGTAAATTCAGTCACATCTATGTGTCAAAATTGTACAAATTTACTTGACAGCAAGAGAAAAAAAAACAACAGATAGTCTACATGGATGTGAAGTTAAGACATGTTTAGCAATTCATCATACAGCTAATGGATGAAAAGATACCAGCAAATCAAACCCAGAGCACCATATGTTCCCATTAAAGAAAATGTTATCCTGAATAAATTGATAAAAGCCATGCCAACTGACAGTTGTTCCTTGCATTTTTTTTTTTTTTTTAATTATTTACCGAGATTGCATTACATTATCTTGGACGGCAATTTCATGCTCCAGTGTAAGAGAAATCTTGCAGCCTCCAAAAAGAACATGTCTTGAAAAGAGCATAAGCAGATGCTTAAACATTTTATGCACGTACGAGGTGACATTTTTTGTGAAACGATCACATACACATGAATTGCCAAGTGCATATTCAATAAAACACACTAGATACAAAAGCAAAAAAAATGGTGTAATAAGAGGAGGATAAGTAGTATGACAATGAATTAAAGTTGGCAAAGGGGCTTAAACAAGCAGAGGCAGTGACTTTAGCATAGGTTGAACTTGATGGACGTATGTCTCTTTTCAACCTCATTTACTATGTGACTATGTAACTAATGTATATGGGATCGCTCTTATAGTTGTATGTTTACATCCTTTGTACCCACCCCATTCTCTAGGCCAGTGGTGCTCAATTCTAATCGTCAAGAGCCCCCACCCCCCTTCCCCGTTGCAAAAAGGCTAGGCTGTAAGGATATTCCAGCTTCAGCACAAGTGGTTCAATCAGTGGTTCAGTCTTCAAGGCTGGGAAGGAAGTGGGGAGAGGGTGTAGGGGGTGCTGGAGGACTGGAGTTGAGCACCACAGCTCTAGGCAGCAGAACTGGCAAGAACAGAGCATATGATGTCTCATGTCTACAATTTTTTAATGCAAAGCACATAGTACACAAAAATGAAAAATTACTAATAGCCACAAAATAAAATGTCCTTCTACATATGCACTCCGGATGGAAAAAAAAAAATAAAAGAAAACAGAATACAGTACATGCAACAAAAGTTGCTTAACGCATTATCCAGTTGATTTTAACCTTCTGGCTTCATGTAATGATCCTGATATCTATCCTGCCAATTGGTCTGCAGAGAAATCATTACCTTAGGAATTGAGTGCAAATAAGCTAAAGCTTTACAAAAACATTAAATGTACTGCGACAATGTGACAGCTAACAATATTCACTGAACTTCCCTCGGAGTCAAAGGCAACCCACATTTCTCCTGGAGGATTACAGCCGAATGGGATAGCTCTCTCTAGAGAATTTGATCTAATCTACTACACAAATGACCAAGTAACCAATAACCAAGTAATGCATTACGCTCTCTGGAGATACACATTTATTAGGAAGCCATGCAGTAAGCTTTAAATTACTCCCACACCAGAGACCCACCAGCCAATAACCCAGGAGATAGATATTACAGGGGTCCTTGAGCAATTCCGCAAATGGTGAAAACATTGAAGGCCAAAAACCCAGTATATCAATATGCCAACAGCATTACTAACATTCCAGCCACCAACACCAAATTGTCCCAATGAATACAATTAATTCCATCCATAATTATTTAACCTGACTCCAAACGCCATATCTATTAACATGACGTGGCTAGAAGGTATAAGGTACACGTTACGTGCACTGAGGACTGGGAACTTTTCCTATCTGGAACGCTGTGAATTTACGGCCAGTTGCCGGAGGACTCCCTCAAGAGCAACACGCGTTGGGAAGATTCGTGAGGTGATCCTGCGACTGACCGCGCAAAGCAGATTGAGCAGAACAGCGTCCTAGTGACATGTTGGGGTACGAGTTCTCATAACACGCTTAAAAACTTCGGATGTTTGCGAGTTTTAAATTATCATTGTCCGAGACTATTACACTTTAATCATTGGTATCACACTAGGATCGGGGGCTTTTTCTTCTTTTTTCTCTATTCAGGTCGTGTACAGGGAGGTAGTTGTACCCGTGAAGAAGGCTGCCAGTATCCTAAAAAGATCTATCAAGATTAACCGATTGTGGTTACAGTAATATCGGACTATTTCTACGGTTTTGTTTTTTTGAACGTAATATTTTTTAAAATATATTTTATGTATATTTTTTATGCACAACTTATTAGCTTAGCACCATTATTAATATTGTTTTTTATAATTGCATATATTCTAGTCATATTCAAAGTATATTATTTGCTAGTTTAATAGGAAATCGTGTTGCATTTATATATCCTTACATTGAGATTGATTAAACTACATATTACTTGTAATTTATATACCCCATTCAGGGGCATTTAGATTTGCATATATTACTACACATTTATAGGCGCTGTCTAAATCAATTGAATCTTGTGAGATATATATATATATATATATATATATATATATATATATATATATATATATATATATATATATATATATATATATATATATATATATACCACCACTATTAAGGTTATGGTGGGTAAAAAAAGTGACTAAAACCCTCCACAGTAAAGCATAAAGCAACTGTAAATATTCCTGTATATTCATTTGCATGTCTTAGACAGGTCTGCAACCCTGTCTTTCACCATTATCACCCAGCAAACAGCACTTCCACTGCAGTAAGGGATTCTGGGAAATGACATGCAAATGAGCACACAGTGCCACTTTTTATCTCATGCTCACATTACACAGCATTCATTGGCTAAGGGTTGCTCATGTAATGTGAGCATGAGATAAAAAGTGGCACTGTGTGCTCATTTGCATGTCATTTCCCAGAATCCCTTACTGCAGTGGAAGTGCTGTTTGCTGGGTGATAATGGTGAAAGACAGGGTTGCAGACCTGTCTAAGACATGCAAATGAATATACAGGAATATTTACAGTTGCATTTTGCTTCTCTGCGATCTGCCAATATGGTGTACCCCCAGAAGGGGGACGGTCGAGGTCATGCATGCGCAGAACGGGGGACCGGCCGAACCTAAAGAAGGTTCCACAGGGCACCAAAACCTCGGATGTTTATGTTTGTTCCAATACAATCATTTTAAACAGCATGATTGCAGTGCTGAGTCTTCTTTTTCCACTTTGGTTTGGGTGATAGAGATAGAGATAGATATATATCCATCTAGTTATAACACAACACTGTAGTAGCCGTCTAAAAACACTGTCACAATCCACTAAACAATTTGGCCATGTGGTCACTCACTCACTAGTATTTGTAAAAGAGGGAATTTGAAACGCGTTGTAGATAATAAGACTGTACTGACAACAATTAAGCTGGATAAACTTTGTCTAAACAGTTTAGACAAAGTACAACAAAAACCAATGGTATCTGGAAAATATAAGCTAGAAGGGAAAAGCATGGATAACCCCATGTCTGGAGCAAAGGACGTGCCCTTTTGGGATCTCTAACCAACAGATGCATTTTACTTTCATATTTAAAAGAAACTTGCATAGGTATGTGCTGTCCTGATGGCAAACTCTTTTGGTTACAACTGGTTTAATTGGATTGTTCACTTATCTCATCTTGTTGAGCCGAGATAAATGAACAAGGTACAGATATAACGCGGCTATTTGCTTGCGATTGCAGGTGGTACAGTCAGGGCCGTCTTAACAGCATTATGCGCCCGGGCAAAGTAGTGCACTGGGCCCTGCCAACTCTCCTCTACAAGTCGTCATTTTTCTCCTTCTACAGAGTTAGCGGGAGATTTGAATGTTGAGGCGGGTGATCGGAAAATGCGTGTTAAATTCTGGTCTGTGCATAGATTAGCATGGGGCCCCTATGCTTGTGGGGCCCTCAGGCAACTGCACAGCGTGCCCATGCATTTAGACGGCCCTGGGCACAGTCCTGCTTCACCTGAGAACCGCCATCCAAGTATTACCGGCAATATGACCACAGTGGCTGCATATTCACAGTGAATTAATTTCTTCGCCTAAGGTGAAGGCGAGTCAGGCTACATCTGCATTCAAGTGACTTGGTAAACGGATCTTGTACATCGTTCTTAAAGGCAACCTTGAAGTAAGTTTGACATACAAACATGGGGGCATACAAGCCAAGACTATTTTGTGGTCCTTCTCCGGGCTCCTGTGGTGCAGAACCCCCACAAAAATATGGGTTCCCGGGACTCTCCTCCAGAAAAGCAGTTACACATTGTGTGGAAGCGGAAACGGGGGCATTACAATACCTTTACTAGCGCACACAAGTTGGATTGGCTCAGGCAAAAAAGCAAAGAACAATTAAAGTGATTGCAGTAGAGAAAGTGGAGGCAAAACGGAACCAATGGGGAAGAATAACAGACTATGGAAAGGAGGAAAAAAGAAGGAGAAAGCATAAACTTTGGAGCCAGTCAGCAGTTAATGACAGCAATAGAGGAGAAACAGTGGTCTCCTGATTACCTTGGAATACATATTACATACAGTATGTGGAATGATCATACCTTGAAAAGACTGTGTGGCACGGTCAACCAGCTCTTCTATAGGGTAACTGGCTAGCTCTCCTCTGGCATGCTTTGTTTTGCAGTAGGTACATGCATTCAAGCACCTGGCAAGGTAAACAACAACACGTTTTAGGAATGTATAGCACCAAATGCATTGTGCACCATCAGCCTTTCACCAGCCCCTATTCTTTCCAACACCCAGCAGAGGAAGCATTCGAGAGATTGATTTACAACGGATACAGTTTATCAGACGGCCCAGTAACAAAGTTCAGTTGTTATTACAATGCAAATACAACATACTATGTAAAATCACACTTCTAATAATCCATTATATGCAGAGATGGGGTTAAAATGGGAAAAAATGTAATCCTGCTTAAACCTTCTATTTATCAAAATAGTTGTACATGCCTACAGACAAATGCGTTCTACCTGCTGGAAAATATATATACATCACTGAACATCAAATATATTATTTGACAACATTTGAAAGCTTGATTAATCCCTCACAATGAGTGAAATATTATTAAAAGCTATTCACAACACGCAGCATTAGGCTTATTTTGGCAGTACAAACCACATAATAGATGGGCTGCTAGCACCGCTACTTAAAATATATATCTTTAAGATGACTTATTTCCCTCTAGACCAGATGTTGAAAACGAAATATGGCGCAAGAAAAGAAAAACAACTATGAATTACTCCCGTTACAAATAAAAGGTTCGTGCGAGTTGAACTTCTATGACAGAAATCAAAAGAATTCAAATCAGAGTTTTATGACCCGTATGTGAAGACGCTATTTTACTTGGTAACATGGCGATGTTGCAATAACATGAAAAAGCGAAGCTATATCATACCTTTTATAACCGATAACAGTTACTGCATAACAAACATTGCCAGGCAGCACTAGCATTTGAGATCAAATTACATTTATACCGATTGTGTTTAGGGGCTTACTACAAAATACAAGAAAGGTTACATAAGGGATATTAAAAATGCAATAATCACAGATTTTTTTTAAGACATCCTACATTTATTCTACTTTTTCTTCAATATGGAAACATTGTTTAAAAAAAATAAAAAGAAACACTGCACCTGTTAAGGGGGGTTGCAATTTTAAAGCTGCAGGGCAAGCAATATCCTACATGTGTGTTTTTTTTTTTAAATAAATCAGTTCTGTACTATGAGAAAATACTTGTAGCATTTAAAAAACAATTACAAATGTAAGACATTTTTTACAAAGCACCTAGGTCTAGCAGCCACCCCCAAACAATTGGAGAGCTACACCGGGACACCTCTGGGCAAGCCCACATACCCCCCTCCCCCCATCCCATGTTTGTCTCCTCCTCCCCTCCCCCCCTCCTCTTCCCCTTACTCTTTTTCCTACTGAAAACAGAAAACTGTTATTGGTCCTTCTCTGAAAATAATGAGCAGAAATGTTGTGGGCCCACGACACTACTGTATGTAAATTTATCTGTGACCAATAAAAAAATTGTTACAAATAAAAATGTAAGACATTTTTTTATGCATTCTAATGTAACAAGCATTTTTTTTCTATAGCAACCATTTACAAAGTTACATGCACATCGTCTTCAGGCTCTGGCACACCCCTTCCTACCCTCTCTAGCTGTGCACCAATTGAATTTAGTGACTACCTGGTCACATGATCTTCCCCACATAACTTTGCATCTTGGGTCCTCTTCTGCAGCACAGACAGTGATCTAGTGAACCCCGAGCCGAATCTTCGCCGACCGATTACAAGAGAACAGATCGATTGGCAAGTTCGCTAATCACTTGTCAGTGTGCCGATTGTATTGATACATATATAGAATGGGGGGAAAAAATTAACTGCTGCTTTAAGTAGTCAGTTGCTGAACACAAAGTGCTCTGACATGCCAAAGTAGACACAAAACACACTGCACTCTTTCAGCCAGCAATGGGCTGGTTTGCAACACAATGCTAGAAAGGTGCAATCCATGTTCATTGGCAAAAAAACATTTGCAAAGTAATTGCATTCCCTAAATATTTTTATCATATTTGAAGCCAACATTTGCTTGTTTTGACTTCTATGGAAACTCTCAGAATTGTGTTTTTATTAAAGCTTCTGCATGGGGGAGCTTTAGTCAATCCCGTGTTTAGTCTAACTTCAGCCCACCATGTGCTTTATCCTTTTATTCACAGGCTTCACAAGGATATATCGATAATACGCATCTTCACAAGCACATATGTAACAAGAGAGCCAATTATATTGAAAGTTACATGTTTACTACTGTACGTGAATAAAAATAATATTGTAAAGTCCCCCCAAAATGTTTCTTTTTCTTACGCTTACAAAAGAAATGTTCAACTTGACAACAACAAAAAAATGTCAACAGTTTAACAGATTCGATAGACTAAAAGAGAGAGCATGGTCCACGGCAGTGCGTGCGTGTGCGTGTGTGTATATATATATATATATATTATATATATATATATATATATATATATATATATATATATATATATACATACATATAGTTCATGGGAGGGACTACTCCTTTCGAACAAACCCCAGTATGAGCAAACATGGGAGTACACCTGTGAGGTCGGAGGATGCATGGATGCGTAAAGGAGAGAGTGTTCTCATTAGAACAACTTCAGATTGACAAACGGCTAGATAAGAACACGCATTTAAAAAAAAAAAAAAATACGACAATTACCATATTTGGTTGTTTGAAAAGCAAACCATTTGATTCGAGGCTGTAAACAAGTTTTCGCAAGAACTAACCCACAAGCAATCTAAATCAAGCAGCCATGTCAAGCGTACAATGATCCATTTAAAGCAGCAAATAAACCTGACCTGTGACCTTTAACCTTCGTAAAGTATGTGATTCATTCCTAGCATTACGGTCTGATTCACCACAGATTTATGCCACATTTATGTGAAGGATTTCACGTTCTTCACCCATAAACCTGTGGAACCTCTCCAAACAGCAAGATCTGAGCTCCCAAGGGCCTCATGATCAATTATGTATTTGTGTAATGAAGTGGGGGAAAAACACATCATGTAACAAAACAATGGCACATACCTGGAGTTACCACAGGCTTTCTATTGATTTATTTTCTTATTAAACAGCCAGTAGATTTAGACATTTGTATTGTTATTTATTTATTTATAAAATGTTTTACCAGGAAGTAATACATTGAGAGTTGCCGCTCGTTTTCAAGTATGTCCTGGGCACAGAGTTATGATGACAGATACATGGTTACATTAGGTGAACAGGGTTATATATTATATATACAGACATTGCATTACATTAGGTGAACCGGGTTATACATTATATATGAAGACATTGTGGAGGCTTTTATTTGTAACATGAGTAATCACCCATGGACACCAACACAACAAGCTTGTATTTCCATCAAGTGGTCGAGATGGACGTGCTCCGATGCTTGTATCTAAATCTATAGATCGAAACCCAAGGTTATTGTATAAGGCACAATGACTGTATATAATCAAATAGAATATATGTCAACTGCGCATGGTCTGAGAACATTGTGTTGAAACGTTCTGAAAAGGTATGTTGATTTTGCAGTTGTCACAAACCAGGTGAGTTGTAATTGTGGACATGCCAAACACCCTTTAGAATGTAGAGAGAAACATAAATTAAAACGTTGGAACACCTCGCCATTTAAACAAGCTTTGCAATGCGCACAGATAGTATTAGAACATGTGCAAAAGTTTCACATCCATGCGACAATTATTTTTAAATCCGAAAGGAGTCAGCATTGGGAGGGTCTCTGCACTGGTCCTTTCTAGATGTAATCACCAAACCTCCATCGATATTAACCATTTAATATTTACCCACTCGGAAAATAAATGGGTGCTGGAGACTGTTGTTCATGTGTTCTACAGGAACATTCCTATGAAGTTGCCATTAATAATTTGCTTTCCTTATTTAGGCAAAAAAAAAAATCAACAGCAGAACATTAAAAAAAGTATGGCGTTATAGACAGCACTCCAAATATATATTTATATATATATATATATATATATATATATATAAAAAAAAAAGAATAAAGTATGTATGGTGCAAGGGAACAAAGGGAGGGACCCTGAACCTTCCCAATACTAATACAGAAAATGGTTGGTGTATCAAAACTTGAAATTATATTGAAAACGAAACAATAAAAGGATATATACAGTGACAGACACTGCATGAATACATATCTAGGGAAAAATGTACAAAAAAATCACGTGAGCCTAACCGGCGTATGGGGGAGGTAGGGGAGTGGGAAAAAGCGGAAAGGAGGGGGGGGGGGGAGGAGTGGAAAAAGACACGGGATGGGGAAAACAAAAGCCAAAAAGGGCAATACAGGGAGCTGATGCGGCGGAAACAAAGGGGGGCAACGTTTCGGGGCTAAATGCCCCTTCCTCAGACCAATTCCCACAGCACCTCTAAAGAGGAACACGTGGTACTTCCCTTAGACCCAAACCACGAAGATCTCCCTCCGTAAAAATAGGGTAACTACACCTGATGGATCTAATAAATTCTAACAAGCATGAAGATCACTGTTACAGTGGTTACCCTATTGAGATCAATTAGCATGGATAGGCTAGAAGAAAATTCAAAATATGGCCTCTAAAGTAGCACTGAGCCTCTGTACAAAAGGCTCAGTGGTGAGTAAACAGTTCAAGCTAAAGCTCCTTAATGGGTAATGTCTCTCTGGTACCACTGTGCCTCACAAATGAGCAATACAAAGGCCATACATTATGAAATCAGAGTTGTCAGTCCTTCGGAGCAGGCCATATTTTGAATTTCCTTCTAGCCTGTCCATGCCAATTGTATTGCCCTTTTTGGCTTTTGTTTTCCCCATCCCGTCATTTTCCTCACCCCCCCCCCCATCCTTTCCCCCAGTCCCCTACCTCCCCCATATGCCGGTTAGGCTCAAATCATTTTTTGTACATTTTTCCCTAGATATGTATTCATGCAGTGTCTGTCACTGTATATATCCTTTTATTGTTTCATTTTCAATACAATTTCAAATTTTGATACAACACAGTGTTGAAATATTATTTTCTACATTTACTTGCACTTTGTGTACTGGGAACAACTACCATTAAAAAAAAGGTTTATTTAGCCAAAGCCAGGGAATGTTTCTCTGTGATAAAAACATTGAGCTGCTCAAATTGCAAATGTAAGTTCTGAAAATACTTGTTTAAAAACAAAAAATGTACCCAAATAGCCTGGGACCAAACATGGCTGATTATCTGACGTGCGATTGACACTGCTGGGAAACGGACCCATGGCAGCGCCGCTAAATGAAAACCTTTCGTATGATCTTTGTAGCATTTCAGTGTCTTTATTTTTTTCTCTAACAAGGAGGTAAGTATCTGAGGAAGCAGGGGTCCGCAGAGCTGAAATTAACGGGGTTCAGAACCCCTGCTTCCCACCTACAGTACATTAAAAAGAAGAAGAAAGCAGCCGTGCTGCTACGCTCTCCCTTTTGCCGCCCCTAGGTGGTGCCTTACCTACTTACCGCCTAGGGACGAGCCCGATTGTTAACATTAGGAAGATGAATGATCTCTTCAAATTGTGAATATACAGAAATTACTCTTAATCTGGCTATTATATATTGTTATATTAGTAGAAAAAGAATTCAACAACTTTTTTTTTAAATCCATGGCATTTTAGACCCCATTAGGTTCAATTGTTAGGCACACGTTTGCCAATTACATTCTTTGCACATACTGTACTGTAGTTCTTCCTCCTCTTCAGTCAAACAAGATACCATAAAACAAATTAAAAAAATTAAGTCAGATTGCAGTACATTTTCATGCACAGAGAGGCTGAGACTACATGCAAATAGGATAGTATCATCAGCATACACATGCAGAGAAGTTGTCTTACAAACTGTGGCAGGTCATTTATAAAAACAGAAGTAAAGGCCCAGGACAAAGCCTTTAGGGACCCTATAGGTTTCAAAGTGGTTAGAATTTGAGCCAGAGATAGACACATTTTGGGATCTTCCTGATAAGAGTTAAACCAGTTTAGAGCATGTGGTCCAATACCAGAGTACTGGGGCTCGTTTAACATAATAAAATGGCCAACCGTATCAACAACTATTGCAAAATCTAGGAATATTTCACCAGTCAGCTGTCCCTGTTTCACTCCACATTGAATCTCAGAGCAAATTTTTAAGCGGGTCATTACTGTGGAGATTTGGTCGGATGCTAGATTGGAATGGACTAAGAAATTCCGAATACTTATAAAAGTTGCTTAGTTGGGAATCAATACATTTTTTCACAACTTTGGATAGTAGAGGTAGAATAGAGATATCTGTAATGTGAGATAATATTTGGCACCACTTTTGAAGACTGTGATAAGACATTTCCCATGCCTTAGGGATTTGGCCAAAAGACAAAATGGAATTGATTATTCAGTCAATTGGTTTAGCAATGACAGGGGCACCAAGATGTAGAAACGTAGATTGCAATTGGTCAGGCCCACACTGATTGTTTAGCTTTAGCTTGAGGAGCTCCTGTACAATCTCTTTAGACACTTAACGATAACATATTAAGCAGTTCTATTACTACCACGCAAGGTCACCCAGTGGGATAAAGTACAATATGGATATTGGCTAACTTAATAAAATGAGGGCCCAACTACTTCATCACTGTTATTCATTCACCAGCCAAATACAAACCCTTCCTGGTGACTTTTCCTTGGGTTGGTAGCAGGAGAAGCATTCGGGTGATGGGCTAGAGTAGCCAAGACAAGACACCCAGACGAATCTGCTTCCTTCAGAGGGAGCAGGATTAGGTAGCGGTATCGATCAAATGAAGAGTATTAAGCTCTCGTCCCAGCCCCTGTTGCAGAAGTATTGCATACATGACTAAGGCCAAAATCCCAATAGACATCCTCTGAATGGCAACCGACAGATAGAATAAAGCAGGGAGTATATCCAACTTTAACATTGAGGTTGTGGTAAGTTTAATATTCATTTTTTTTCTATATGACCTGTAAAGTAAAAACATTTGGCAAGTGTTTCTAACATTCTTACACTGATTATGAAGATGATGATGTGAACAAACCTATACACAAAACTCTCACTTACTGCTCAAAAATGTCCTATCCATCATTACCTGCCAAACACCTTCTTTCTCCACCCTCAAGGCCCGTCTCAAACCTCACCTCTATCTAACAAAGCATTTCATTAGCTCCAAAGTACTTTGCCTTTTGAATACATAGTGCCTCTCTTGTAAACAGGAGATCCTGGGTTTAAACCTCAGTAATGCCTTCTTAAACTTTTAATGTAATACTAAGAAACCTATTGTGTGCCACCTCTGTAAGTTTTCCTTACCTAGATTGTAAGCTCTCCAGAGAAGGGACTACTTTTCTTAACACGTAAATATGAGACTTAATGGGATTAAGTGCATCAAACATAAAATAATGTGTCACCATTACTGTGAAGCTCTATGTGCATGGATTGCGCTATACAAATATAGAAACAAGGTGCTGATTATGTTAAACCTCATCAGTAATAGTTTTGTAATTTTTTTTACTCTTGTGAACTGGGAAGGGGGAGGGGAGGTCACACAGAGTTCATCTGTGCGCCCCTCCCTCCTTCTCTCTCCCTCCTCCCCCTGATTTAAGAGTGGCGAGCAGGGGTTCAGCCAGCAATTCAGGGTTAGCAATATAACCTCCGGGGTAAGTATTTGGTCCGGCAGGCAATAGAAAATACGTGACATCATCGGGAGAGGACATTGCAGCTTTCTGTTGGTGACCCAGGTAGCCATGTTTGTAGTTTTGTGTGTGTAAGAACCAGCACAAGAGAACTACAAATATCTCTGGAACTGGTGGGTGCTATGACTTTGGGGGACACCCTGGTTCAGGTAGGATTACAAAAAAAATACTTCAGGAGTGAGTGCTTCTATAGCTTGTTAATGAGTTTGGGGGACACCCTGGTTCAGGTAGGATTACAAAAAAAATACTTCAGGAGTGAGTGCTTCTATAGCTTGTTAATCCCTGCTCTAATGTACATGTGCTAGGTATGCTTTGTGTCTATTAATAAATGTGAAATACTATACCCCCACAAAGCAAAAAAAAAAAAAGAGAGGATGAATTTAGACACTCAAATCTTACAAATATCCACCCTATGTTTTATAGTCTATGGGCAGTTCGTTATACAGAGTACGGACTAAAGTCTCAGTTGTCTCAATGTACTCAGTTTAAAGTTCACATTTAAGACAAGGCTTCAAAAAATATCAACCACGTTAAATAGTTCACTCCCATCCACATTGGCATTTCCTGTGCAATGTAACTAGCATCGTATGAAACAATTTTTGTTTTTGCCTTCTTTAAAAATTAAGAAACCCCCTACATATGTAGCAAATATTATTGCCCCTCGTGCAGTGCGATGTTATCCGCACCTCCATTTGTTTTTATAATGGAAACTCAGTAAATCGAGGCAGCAATGATGAAATCGCATGATAAAAGGTGCAATTAAGTTTGCCACATCTGTAATTTCAGTGTTTTTTTTTTTTTCTCCTTTGTTTATTAAGCAAGGGAACCTGAAGCGCTGTCTGCATGTCATCCAGGTGTTTCCTTCATCTGCCCTCAACCCCATGTTTACATCATAGTTATTTATTCACCTGCCTTATTAGCAAAGCAAGGATAAGTGGAAGGTGAGGGAATGGTCACAATGCTAGTAGAAGGGCAGGACAGGTCATGCTCAATACTGACATGAAAGAATTACTGTAGGAAGAGGTTTCCAGTGAGACATCTCCCAGAGTTCAAATGACCACTTTAACCAACTGAATAATGTACTGAATTGTTTTTTTGTTTGTTTGTTTTTTAAACCACCATTGTTTTTAATTTTAATTTTTAATTTGATTTTAAACCACCGCATTACACCAATAAGACAAATAAGACAAATACAATTAAGTGAGACTGAGGAGATGGCATTGCAACTGTAATGAACAATTTTGTGTTTTTGTGTCACACTGTTGCTATACACACACAAACACACCCCAGAACACCCTCCTACAGTCTCTGTACGTCCTTCCTACCAACCAATTAGATTGTAAGCTCTTCGGAGCAGGGACTCCTCTTCCTAAATGTTACTTTTTAAGTCTGAAGCACTTATTCCCATGACCTGTTATTTGCATTGTTATTTACTGCACCGACACACTTTATTCGAGCAAATACCCAGTATGTACCTGGCAGATACCTGGAATGCGCCGCTCCTCACCTCTGACAAGCCCCGTTGCGTTTGCCTTCCCAGCCTGGGTTCATGCCTGGCTGACGGGCGGCTGATCTGTTAAATGATAATGATTAGGATTTAATAGGCTGCAATGCTTCGCGTGTCTACCAGATGGCATAAATTCATGAATTGTAATGCAGTATATATATATACTGTGCAGTATTGCAGCCAGCGGGAATAAAATGCTTCAATCCCTGCCTGGAAAATACCTCAATGCACTCGGGCAGAAAACAGTCACAAACCTCAATACACCCGGGTATACCCGAATTCGTGGGACTAGCCGAGCTCGAATAAAGTGTGTCGCCAGTGTATATGATTATCCCGTGTATTACTGCGGTGAAGCCCTATGTACATGTAGCACAGTTTCCCCCACCCTATGGGAAATATGGCGGCTACTGAGTGTGTGGTGCTTCACCTGTAGCGTCCAGGAGGCCTGATCCTCCGCTGCTGGGTGATCACGTTTGCTAGCACACAGCGCCACCACCTGGGAGAGATCCGAACGCACTAGGATAGCCTCTTCCAGGAACCCAATGCAGACAGTAATTACATACAGCTGGGTAAATACACAACAGTATTTACTGACACATAGCAAAACACAACAATATATATATGGCCATACAATACGCTACTAACCAAAGTAACACCTCCGGGGCGGAACCCCCAAAGTACTGAAGTGCCTGGGCACTTAACCGTTTAGTGTCCACAGACCAGTCCCTCCCCAAAGAGCGTGTGTGGGTTAGCACTACCCACAGTGTGTTGGGCCGATGGTGCACATGTAGATAATACCTCCCTGGTCTCAGTCCAGATCAACCGAGCCGCTGAGTCCGTGGATCGACAATGTGGTCCCACGCCGCGCTCGGACAAATCCTCTCCTGCTCTGATCCGCAGGCGGTTACCTCTGGAGGGGTTTCCCGCTGGCGTGTGCCTCAATAAAATAGTCTTTAATGATGTATGCCAGGATCTGGTCCCAGACCGCAGGCTGTGCTTCATAACGTGGCGTCATCACTGGCACTATACACTAACTATATACAGCTAATGGGGAACTGTCCCTAGCTGGGGGTTTCCCTGAAGCAGCCACAATCTGATTAGGTGATTGGGGACTATCTTGGACCTAAAGGGGGTTAATCTGACCTAGTCTGGGTGCCACTGACACCCAGACCCTACCTTTCTCTATCCCGTCCCAAACTGTCCCCTAATGCAGCAGCCCTATTGGCTGAGCTGCCCACATTATCTTTCCCATCTTCCCCCTTTGATCACATTATCTCAGCTCCTGGGGCATTCTGGGGAGTGTGGTTCCCCTGCGGATCTATGCAGAAGATGGCCGCCGCTTCCTTACACTCACTGCGCATTCGCACCCCATCTGAAATGGCCGCCGCACCTCCGACTGTCTGCGCATGCTCAAGTGCTTCTGCGCATGCGCGAGGTGTGCCAATATGGACGCTACCTCAGGTGCTACTGCGCACGCGCTGCCAGTACAAACAAGGCCGCCTGCACAATCCGGGTAATGGTCGCCGCAACTAAACGCAGCGCCCCCACGCACTTTCCCCAGCCTCCGCTGCATATCTGAAGGTAAGGGGACAAACGGGATCAGGGGGACCCAGGCTATATACATTAATTGCGCTATATAAAGACATACATACATAGAACACAATTGGAACCAGTGCTGCATTCTGAGCCTTTAATACACCACAGACTCCTTCAGCTGTGAAGGGGTTTAAAATGACAGGATGGACCAATTCCTACTGGGGTGCAGTGCCGTATGCTGCTTTATTGTGTGTCTGCATTTGCCTCAGGCCAAAGCATTACCATTAAGGGGACGATAAAAGACCTAGGTGGGAGACTTTGATGGTCTGAGTCATATTCCAGGCAAACAGGTTTCCACATCTGAAAAACATCCCAGTCGGGGTGCTATATTGCCTTAGACAAAGGTTAAACTGGTACTAGGAGTGAATTGCTCTTATGTTAGAGAGAGGTGGAGGAGTGGAGAGGGGGGGTGGAGGAGTGGAGAGGGGGGGGGGAGGGGGGAGAGGAGGGGGAATGTGTGCCCAGACAGCACCAGGCTACAATGTTGATGCAAGACAATCTTAATAGATCTCAAGAGACAAGAACCACAAAAACGGTCATTCTTGTTGCTGTGTCAGCAACAGGATGGCTGTCTCATTAGGGATAGTGCAGAGATAAAGAGCAAGTTCTGTATTTCTTTGCCTTTGCTTTTTACACTGCAAGAATGGACACATCTGATGAAAACGTGCCTTTAAGAACAGCTGTCTTAACGCCGCAAGATCTGACATAATTCTGCCAGTGAACCTTTTCCTCATTTGGGAGACCAGAAGAAACACTGTTGAAAGATTTATGAACTGGAATAGGATTAGCATGAGCTAGTAAAACACACTTTTGACTGTAAAAGCATGAATTCTCCACCGATAAATCTGCCTGAAGGTTGATTATTTAGATCAAAAGTAAGAAAACAGGGTGTTGGTGTAATCCTGGCTCCTGCAATGGCTTTACGGTGTGGGTTATATAGGGTACCATGTGAAATGTAGCTCACTACAAGAATGACATTATAAGGAACAGTATTATAAACCACTGGTTGATGGACCACAAGGATCTAAAAAGCTATAGGCTCCCTTTAGCTGGTTCTAATTTCACTTTATTGGTTTGCTTAACAAATTAACTGTATCTCCCTTTTCACCTGGATCATGTAACTTGTGAAATCTTGTATTCTTTCCCCCCCTCCCTGGATAAATAATACAAAGGTGGAAAGTGACAAAAAAAACATCACATAGGTTTTCTAGAAATTGCCTTACAATTGCTCCATGGTTTATTGCTGTGAAATTAATAAGAAATAGTGGGCTCAGCTGTTTGACAAGGATAACAAACATTACCCTACATGTTTTTAACAGATTTTTTCCATTTTGATTATACACAAGTAAGTAGGTATACCTGCATACATAAGGCAGCAATGCAGCCTAAAATGTGTGAGATCGATATACACACACCCACCAGTTCCAGAGACATTTATCAATTTAATTACCAGTGTTTCAACTGGAAATGTAATTGGCCGTCCAAATAGAAACCAGCTTCCTACTGGTCCACAGGCCCTGAAATAGGAGTAACCTACCTGAGTAGACAAGTCATTTTATTTAACATTATTTATTGCAATATTTCCATACTTCTGAACATGTGTCCATGCCACTGGGTGCACCAAATTGTGACTTATTTTATGCATTTATGCTTGTAAGTCCTCCTGTGTGAAGTGGAAATGACGACACTCAGCTGCGCTTGTCTGATGACTCTGTTCACGATGCGCTGCGGCATGTAGTACGTCTAACCCCGCGTCTCAGACTCCCACAGCTGTGTTCTCTCCGGGGGACCAGCATACAGTGCGCTCCGGCGCATAGATCGTCGGGATACCGCCTCTGCTGGATAGTAGTAACACCTGCTACCGTAATGAGACCTCTGTGTGCTCCATAGCAGATGAATAGGCAAAAATAAAAAGTAATGAATGGTCACTACTCCTCCGCACCAACACAAGCTTGAAAGGTTAAAAATTTACTTTAATTACAAAAAAAGGCTAGACATCGTGGAAGAGACCACTCTGACGCGTTTCATCCCGACATGGGACTTTATCAAATAGTCTATGGGCAGAGGGAGGAAGGCACAGCAAAAGGCTGGCACGCAGTCTTGGAGATTTTAACAAATCTTGTTAAAATAAAGCTGTGGCGTTATCTTCCACTTAAGGTGTGATCTCATTCATTTCGGGGGTCTTGCATTGATTCCAGGAAAGAATGTGGGCTAAGCCTTTAAGGAGAGGAAGAGACTCCACATGGGCAGTCGCCACCAAAAGGGCTGCAGTAGAAGGGCTTAGAGGTAAGCCATACAGTATGTCGCTTCCCCTATTGCCCCGCACCCTATTGTCTGGCAGGCAGAGGAACAAATGGAGAGGGCGAGGCTTAGGAGGCAGGGGATCGGCAACATCAAGGAAGGGGGCAGGGCCAGAAAAGGAAGTCCTGTATCGTAACTTTTTAACTATAATACACCCAGTATCAGAAGCACGCTGCCTTGGTCACATTTGACTCCTCCCTCACATTCACAATGTAGCAAAAACCTGTTGTTTTTCCCTCTAACATTGCAAAGATGTTTTTTTCTCTGTTGCTTTACTACTAAAACGCAAACGTAGGCTCTCATTATCTCCTGTCTCGACTATTGTAACCTTCTAATGTCCGGTCTTCCTGCTTCTCACCTGTCTCCCCTTCAATTTATCATTAACGCTGCTTCTAGAATCACTTTACTCTCTCCTAAATTTTCAGGAACTTTTTCAGGTTGGGCTAAAGTTGTGAGTGGAGTACCTCAAGGATCGGTACTGGGACCCCTGCTTTTTAACTTATTTATTGAGGACGGTGAGGTTGGAATAGAGAACAAAGTCTCCATCTTTGCTGATGACAGTGTAAGGTAATAGAATCAGAGCAGGATGTAATTTCTCTCCAGAAGAACTTGGAGAGACTGGAAACTTGGGCAGGTAAATGGCAGATGAGGTTTAATACAGATAAATGTAAAGGTTATGCATTTGGGAAGCAAGAATAAAAAGGCAATTTACAAATTAGATGGGGATAAATTGGGGGAATCCTTGATGAAGAAGGATTTAGGAGTGCGTGTAGACAGCAGGCTTAGCAATAGTGCCCAAAGCCATGCAGTACAGAGGCGGCACATTTTATTTGAGTGCGGCTAGCTCCGCAACCCTGGGGATGCCCCGGCATGCTTGCCGCACTCCCTCAGCCCTGGTGTCCCGCGATGTGGGGGACGGCGGCAGGGGGTTCCGGGGGACCCGGCGGACCCGGCAGCGGGAGGGAGAAAGCCCCGATCGGAGGGCGCTCCTCCGTGTCTTCGGCGCGCGCCCGGCACCCTCTGGCGCGCGCCAGGTTACTGCTGCGGCCGAGAAAGGGCAAATGCTCGAATAAACTCGGCCGCAGCAGTAGCTGCAAAGGCAAACAAGATCTTATTTTGCACTAAAGGGGCAATGGGTGTGGATGTGTGGGCATTAGCTAGACCACACCCTGAATATGGAGTACAATTTTGAGCACCACTCCTTAGAAAAGATATTATGGAACAAGAGAAAGCGCAAAAGAGCCACTAAATAAACAAAGGGGATGGATAATCTGAATTGAGCAGAGGCTAACTATATTAGAAAGAGCTTTCAAAAGAACTATTCATCCAAAGGGCAGTACAAACGACACAGGGTCATCCCTTAAGGTTGGAGGAAAGGGGATTTCCACAGCAACAAAAGAAATGGTTCTTTACAGTAAGGGTGCGCAAACTCGGGCGCGCCCCCTGATTATCTGCGGGGGGGCTCGGGGTTTACAGAGGCCCTGCGTGCTTCCCTAAGGCACTTAAATTAAATGGCAGGGAAGCAGCGAAGGCCTCTGCATACTTCACTTACCTTGGTTCAGAAGGCTTCTGGAGACGCATCGCCACGGCAATGCCAAATGGCGCACTGTGATCATGTGACGTCACTTTGCTATGGTAACATGACATCATGGCGCCCAGAATGCCGGAACCAAGGTAAGGGGGGGGGGCACCCAGCACTCCCCTGCTTACAGTAAGGGCAGTTAAAATGTGGAATTCATTATTCATTAAGACTATGATGGCAGATACAATACATATATTTTTTTTTAAAATGGACATCTTTTAAAAAAGGAAAGGTATACAGGGATATACCAAATAATAAACATGGGAAGGATGTTGATCCAGGGAGTAATCTGATTGCCAATATTTGGAGTCAGGAAGCAATTTATTTTCCCCTTATGAGATCATTAGATGTTTCACTGGGGTTTTTTATTTGCCTTCCTCTGGATCAATATACTGCAAGTATAAATATGAGAAAGTATCTGGTGTCTAAATTTAGCATAGGTTGAACTTGGACGCAGGTCATTTTTTCAATCTCATCTACTATTTAACTACTGTATGTACATCTGCCTTCGGGTCTCTCCTGCTGAAATCACTCTCCTGGCTCCTATCAAATCCCGTATTACGCACAAAATTCTCCTCCTCACTTAAGGCTACATACACACTCTTCTACCCCTCCTCTCAGCTTTAATTTCTCGCTATACACCTGCCCGACTCTTGCATTCTGCTCAAGGATGTCTTCTGTCTACCCCTTTTGTATTCAAAGCCCTCTGCCTCCTAAAACCTCTCACTCACTGCCCCATACCACTGGAATGCCCTTCCCCTCAACATCCCACTAGCACCCTCTCTCTCCAACTTTAGGCTCTTTCTTAAAACACACCTCTTTAACGAAGCATATGGGTAGCTCTGCGGCTGATACTTTAAATTTCATTCTTCGACCGTGGCCCCTTGCAGATGCACTTACCAGAATACCCTCCTCCTGTCTAAGTTCTCCCCACTTACCACTTAAATTGTAAGCTCTTCAGGACAGGATCCCCTTATCCTATTGTTTTCTGTCTGAGGCACTTATTCTCATTGTGTTATAATATGTAATGTGCATCACTGCTGTAAAGTGCTATGTACCCAGACCGCGCAATATAAATAAAGATATATAAACATTGCTGTTTGGAAGCCTTTAAATTAATATACACAAACACACACACACATACATACATACATACATACATACATATATATATATATATATATATATATATATATATATATATATAAATATATATACACACATATATATATATATACACACACACAGTATTTATTTTTACAACTTAAGGATATGAATATGCAGTAACAGGTTTGTTGGATGGATGACCTAGTTTTATGTTGCTATGAGAGGAGCTAGACAGAAAGTTGAAATGTTTATGCATAGATTTTTTTTCCATGCAAATATTTTGAGATGTGGATCCTGAAGTCTTTAGTAATTTAGTTAGACCTTGGCGTCTCACACTTCCCGCTCTCCCTTTTAACGTAGCATATTTATTTACTTAGAAACGCAGAAACTAACAATGCGCACAAGTTGTGGAAGCAGTGGCAACACTTGTGTAGGTTTATAACCTGCCTTGCTTTACTTTCAGCTTTGGGAAACGCTACGGTTACAGCAGTGAGGTGGACGCAGAAGCCATTTTACATCCCCAACACAAGAACTCTTATCCATGGAATTAAAAAGTAAATATATAAGGAAATGGTTTGGTCCAGAGAATATATAAATGAAGCACAATTTAGCTGCTGAGGTCTTCCGTTTAGTATTCTTTAAAAGTAATATACTGCACCGACACACTTTATTCGAGCAAATACCCGGTATGTACCTGGCAGATACCTGGAATGCGCCGCTCCTCACCTCTGACAAGCCCCGTTGCATTTGCCTTCCCAGCCTGGGTTCATGCCTGGCTGATGGGCGGCTGATCTGTTAAATGATAATGATTAGGATTTAATAGGCTGCAATGCTTTGCGTGTCTACCAGATGGCATAAATTCATGAATTGTAATGCAGTTTATATATATATACTGTGCAGTATTGCAGCCAGCGGGAATAAAATGCTTCAATCCCTGCTTGGAAAATAACTCAATGCACTCGGGCAGAAAACAGTCACAAACCTCAATACACCCGGGTATACCCGAATTCGTGGGACTAGCCAAGCTCGGATAAAGTGTGTCGCCAGTGTATATATAATTTTTGTTTGCTTTTTTTACACTAGTGAACGGTTGAAGGGTTGTTTCCGTGGAGTTGTCACATTTCTAAGTTGTGATTTCCCACCCAGATCCGTAATGAACGGCCATTGAATTGAATCGCAATTGAAGCAGGGTCGGAATGAGACACCCTGCATCGGCGATTAGTGAATCTCCTATAGTTCCATTTAAGGTTTTCAATGTAGACATTAGTCCCTTAAAAGCAAAAGTACATCCATGGCCCCCCTTTTTGAAAAGAAAAAAGAAAAAAGGTGGAAAGCAGGGGCCCCCTGGAGAACCTTTATTTCACCACTGGGGATGCCACAGTTCCGGGAGACTACGTATCTCAGGAACCCCAGAAGCAGACAATGTAGTTCAGATCTGGAAACCCGCTGATGCTCCTTGAAATTCTCCAATCAGTTTATGTGCATCTTCATACATATAGCAACATCTGTAATAGTATCATATCTGCTTACTATAGACCGGGGTAATGTCAGAAAGCTCAAGTCCTAAGCATTATCACACTTCACCAATGTTGCCTACAGTAATTCTGTTCATTCAGACCTTTTGGTGGCACATTAAACATTTTCTGCATAAGACCGTGTGCCTGCTTCCATTTTCTACACTGTTCTCCTCTGGGATGTCTGGACCTCCCTGGACCCAGTGCACCGGCAGATAAGTACAGTACCCCCCTCCAGCACCATATTGCAGTGTGCATGTACTCCAATTTATGTCTGTTCATTGCATCACAGATGTCCCGCCAGTTATAAGGCAGTATATACTTTCCCACTGTGAAAGTCAGAGACCTTTTGGAGAAAAAGAGAAGGCAAGGGAAGACGAGCTAAACACTAGTTTGCATTTGACATGGGACCCTTAGGGATCAAATGCATTTTATAAAACCAATATATGTCCCCTATACTTTGCATCTCCAAAGTCATACCCGCTCAGTAAATGGGTTGAATGGTCTTATGACAGTGCAGCATCTCCTAGCACCAATGTTAAACAGTGACAGGCCACATAACAGCAATAAATCAGTCGAAAAGAGCATCAATCTCAAGATTTATTCTTTACGGTTTGTGTGATGTCAAAGTGTATTTATTAGGATGTGCCCACCACTTAACTTTAATTGGTTTGTCTGTCTGGGAGAGGGGATTTGTAATTCATCTGCAAAGAAATCAAAATGGTTAGCTGTGAATGATTACATTACCCTGAACTAATCTATTAAATGGTTCATTCTCCCTCAAACTCTTAGACATACCACTAGAGCGTCTCCCCAATATGGTTTCACTGCTCCTGCCCACTAAGGCAGCATGGACAGGGTTATCATTATGAACAAAGAGGCAACTTCAAGAGACCTGGTGTTTGTTACCCCCTTCCACTGGCATGCCTGGTGTGAGGGGGGGGGGGGGTCAGTTTGCTGTGCAGCCAAATTCACTTTCCCTCAAAATCCTGGACATACCAGAATTGCGTCAAAGAGACAAGCAAAGGGTGCTAGTCGTTTGCTGATGTTCAGCTGCTCTGTTATTGATCTTGGGTAAAATATTTTACCCCCTTGTACCTTATGTCTACACTCTACAATCTGTAAGGAAGGGTATCTCCTTGGGGCACGGGCCTCCTTTTATACATTGTTACAGTATGTTATGTCTTATCTTACGGTTTGTATACTCCAAACCTCTTGTAATGCTCAACAGAATATGTTGGCGCATTATAAACACATTGTTGGCAAATACGATAGTTTAAATATACAGTACATTTAAGTGCAGAATAAGTTAGTCCAAATAAAAAAGGTATCACCTAACACTTAAGTACTAACAATTGATATTATAGGACAAGCATTCGAGAATTCTCTCTCTTCCTCGGGTCCAGCAATACCCATTTTACAATACATACATAATGGTAAGAATCCCAGTACATTGTTCGCAATCAACATTCAATAGAACACACCATATATGCCTGACCATATTCTTCGATACAGCTATAAATTTACCTTCTACAGCAAAAGTGTGCGCTATTGAAAAGCACAGGTCAAAGTGTAATAACTGGTTATAGAGAGTCCTATAACATTTTCAAATTCCCAAGTGTGACAGGGGGTGTCAAATAACAAGTGAAAATCTATAAGCAGAATGGACCAGAAATCTGAATAACCAATTAGTCCCAGACTTCAGTTTACCTTTGAGTGTCTAACTAAATCGCAGGTCAACTCCGTGATTACAGTCAGTACAGGAAGAGCGTATCTGGAAGTTGCTTTACACAAGGAGAGAATGCCGTGTGAGACACTTAAAGGGGGCAATCTCCATGGAACCAAATTGAACTAATTCCATTGATATGTGTCTCATCTGGGTAATTGATACCTTTTTATAACCTACATTTGACACCTATAAGTATGGTAAGTAGGTAGCGCAAAGATCACATAATAAAAGAGTGGTATATAAAAGATTTATAATATCGAGTGAATAAAAAGGACATTAAATAGTGCCATATATAGTACACAATGTTGAATATAAAGTACTACTAACATTTTCTATCAACAAACAACCCTGTCATTCAAAGGCCCCTAAGGCCTGATGGTATGGCCGTTAATCTTGTTCTCTCATGTAATTGATGTGGACTAAGAATTTTTGCCACTCGAAAAGACAAATCGAGTTTAGAGGAAAGTGCTGCCTGAATCCTGACTCAGGGCAACACCTCTTCAGAAGCGCAAGACGAACAAAACCGGCTTCCCAAAACCGCGACAGTTGGGCTTTATTTTTTTGTAAGAGAGTGTAATAAGTATAATACACAAGGCATACGCTTATAGGAACCATGTTAAAATGGACAAGAAGCAAAAGGTGACACAGTGATCATGTGCATGTAATTACCCAGAATCCCTGGCTGCAGAAGAAGCACTGTATGCCGAGATGGAGAAATGCAAGGTTGCAGACCTGTCAGATATGTGAATGTGCTCACAGTAGGTATTTTTATGTTCTGAGAGCAAAATATGTTTATTTATTTTCTGGCCTTGGAGCGACTTCTTTAGCTTGCCATCGGTACCTGCTACGCCATGTCAAAGCTTTTCACTTTTATTTCAAAAATTAAATTTTCAAAGGGTTTATAGGTTAAAGAAAAATTATTTATAAAATGTTTTACCAGAAAGTAAAACATTGAGAGTTACCTCTCATTTTTAAGTATGTCCTGGACATAGAGTTAAGATGACAAATACTGCTGCGGCCGAGTTTATTCGAGCATTTGCCCGTTCTCGGCCGCAGCAGTAACCTGGCGCGCGCCGGAGGGTGCCGGGCGCGCGCCGGAGGGTGCCGGGCGCGCGCCGAAGCAGCGGAGGAGCGCCCTCCGATCGGGGCGCTCTCCCTCCCGCTGCCGGGTCCCCCGGAACCCCCTGCCGCATCCCCCACATCGCGGGACACCAGGGCTCCCTCGGGGAGCCCTGGACGCGCGTGCAGGGGGCGCAGGCACCCGATGACGCGTGACCGCGCGCACGCTGAGGGAGTGCGGCTAGCACGCCGGGGCATCCCCTGGCTTGCGGTGCTAGCCGTGCTTCAATAAAACGTGTCGCCAGTGTACATGGTTACAAATACATAGTTACATAAGTGAACAGGGTATACATTATATACACAAGACATTGCATGCACAGTTATAAAGATAATATATATTATAGGTGTATGCACCAGGGAACACCAGGGTATGCAACAGTTACAGACCAGATTAAAATGTGAGACAGCTTTAGTTGTGAAAGAATATAGACTGGTGGTGGCTGTGAGAGTCTCCGGTAGACTGTTCCAGTTTTGGGGTGCACGGTAAGAGAAGGAGGAGCGGCCGGATACTTTGCTGAAACTTGGGACCATGAACAGTCTTTTGGAGTCAGATCTGAGATAAGTGCTGCATGTGGTTAGGGTGAGGAACATGTTCAGATAGACGGGTAGCTTGCCCTGAAAGTATTTGAAGGCAAGTCAGGAAAGATGAACTTTGCGCCTAGATTCAAGTGATAACCAATCTAGTTCTTTGAGCATTTCGCAGTGATGGGTGTTGTAGTTGCATTGGAGAACATAACGGCATATTGAATTGTAGAAGGTGTCAAGTTTGCTAAGGTGGGTTTGAGGTGCCGAACCGTACAGTATACTATGTCCCCATAGTCAATAATTGGCATTAGCATCTGCTGTGCGATACGCTTTCTGACCAGCAGACTTAGGGAGGATTTGTTCCTGTAAAGTACACCTAGTTTGGCATAGGTTTTGGATGTTATTATTATTATTATGTCAGGGCATCAATGTGCATCCCAAATGTTAAATGAGAGTCAAACCATATGCCCAGATATTTAAAACTAGTAACAGGAGTTAGGGTGGTATTAGAGTTGGTTCTGATCTGGAGCTCAGTCATTGGAAGCTTTAAAAATGAAGCCTTGGTCCCAAATACCATTGTTACAGTCTTGTCAGTGTTTAAACAGTTTGTTTTGGGAAATCCAATTAGGTGCAAATAAGAATACCCTCGTACGCATCAGAATCAGGCATTGCAAGCACAGTAGTCCAACTTTTAAATACAGTACGCCCCCATCAATACCCGAGAGTAGCTTACAATGCACAAGAGTAAAAATATAGGTTACAAATATGCTCAAGAATAAAAACATTCTTGTATAACAGGACACACCTCTCTATCCGAAAACAATAGCAGCAAAAGAGGGGGAAAACATAGCAGGAATGTTAGAGAAATGACAACTCCAGACTAGAGAAGCAGATATAATTTTTGAAGTGAAACTTCTTTACTGGCACCTAGTCAATTTTGATGGAACAAAACTCCTTCATGGAGACGAAAATGTGAAACGGAAATGACGTCACGCGCCTAACGGTCGCCGCTCCCCCCACACGCCCGCTGTCGGCGCAGCTCCTAACGGCCGCAGCTCCCCCCACACGCCCGCTGACATATGCTGCGCATGCGCAGTAGTGATGGCGACGCTGACGGACGCCACGCATGCGCAGAAGCGGCTGGCATCGCTCAGTTCTCCGGCGCGCATGCGCAGAGGCTTCTGGAGCTCGGCAGTGCATCGCGCATGGGCAGCAGAGGAGAAGAGGAGAAGAGGAGACGGAGCGCAGACCACCCACCCACACCCCGTGTCACACACCCTGTAACACACACACACACACACAAACACAGTCACTCACAAACACACACTTTCACACACAGTGTGTGACAGTGTGTGACAGTGTATGTCACACACACACAGTCACACACACACACACACACACACACACACACACACACACACACACACACACACGGAATTCAGTTAAGCGCAGAAATAAAACTACGTTCAAAATGATCTCAAAAAAATTCTCAAAATAATCTAAAAAATAAAAATGGCTAAGACTAACACAGAAAGAGTGCGTGAGTTTCGTGCTCGTACTAGAGCTACGACAACACAGTTTCACTTACTATGCGCGTGCACAACACACACAGCTTTTTTTTTTTTTTTAAACACGATTGTACAATGGCTCTCATATCTGAAATTGTGACATGAATGAATCCAAAAACATCACATTTTTGAACATTACAAACCCTGTCCTATAAACTTGCTCAGCATCATTCATTGAACCTAATTTAAAGCAGCAGTTCCACCTGAAATTGAGGTCAACATCCACGTTAACAAGGAAAGCGTTTCACTCTTTGTACTTGTTATTCTTTTTAACAAAAACATTGGAAAACATTGTATTAGATACTCGAAGGAGACCAGTTTGCGTAATATTCGTACATTTTATTTATTAATTTAAAGCTCAGCCGGACCAGGTTTGTACCGGTACACGAATGGCACGACCGTTCGTTTTCTGGGGAAAAAATGTAAATATAAACACGGCCAAGAAGGGCACGAATAGAAAACCACAACGTTCTCTCTCGATTTCCCGAAGGAGAGCGCCCTGCTCCCATGGCCATGTTGTGGTTTTGCTAGGTGAGAGACTGTGGGGACCCGGACAGCAGAGCATCATGGAGAAACCCTGCTACCCCAGCTTAATGACGCTTTTGTCAAATATAAAAAAGGTCAAGCAAAGCCCTTATTAAGTATCCACTTCGATATTTTCCAATGCTTTTGGGCTCAAGTACATACTTGTGATGTTACCTTTAAGGTTTGTTCACCAGGGAGTGGTCCCTATGGTTTCTAATGGTCCAATAGTTAAATGGAATAAAAGAATGGTAGGGTACAGAGGTTCACAAGATGGAGCGTGAGGTAAGAAACATTTTGATACATCTTTGCATCAAAAAAAAAAATACAACAACAAAAAAAAACATTTGCTCCAAAAGAAAACAATTGGTTGGACGCAAATTATAACTTTACTAACCAACCATTGTATTTCAAAGCAAACGTTATTTTCTTTTGGTTACCATAATGTCCATACTTCTTGGAAAATAAGACTAAGATAGCAAACACTGACTACACAAGTGCTGTAATTGCGTAATATCAATTAAGAAAAGAAAATCATATTGGTTGCTCCAATCTACTCAGCAGAAGAACTTTTTCCAAACAAACTCTGTGGTAAGTAGATGAAATAACCTAGCCACCACCCTGCCTTAAAAAATAAACATGCCAACAAGGAGATCTAGAATAAATATATATATATATATATATATATATATATATATATAGAGAGAGAGAGAGAGAGAGAGAGAGAGAGAGAGAGAGAGAGAGAGAGAGAGAGAGAGAGAGAGAGAGAGAGAGAGAGAGAGAGAGAGAGAGAGAGAGAGAGAGAGAGAGAGAGAGAGAGAGAGAGAGAGAGAGAGAGATTTGCACTCACGTTTGCTAGAAGGCAGATGCTTGTCCCATATGAAGCATATAGACATGTAGTAACCAGGGGGATCCTGATGACAAAAGACAGCACACCGCAGTAATAATCCAAAAAGTGTGTAATGTGAACCCAGGGCCGCCAACGTTTCGGTCCTCGTAGAGGGACCTTCCTCAGGGCAGTCAACAAGTGACTGTTCTAAGCACCCATATATACCCCCATCATCATGCAACAAAACACCTGAAACCAATTAAAAAAACAAATTAACCATCCCAGGTACAGCCCACCTCCAACAAGTACCAATAGAGGAAAATGTTACTAACCAGCACCAAAGGGATAACTGCTTCTAAGGTAAGTCATGGGGGGTGTGCTTATCGACAAAATCTATGCCCATACTTCACCTGACACCCAATTGCGTGCTTAGCAACCTATAGGAGCTATGAGTCTGCTTGGACTTTCCGTCGCATATGGCGCCTATTTACCTGTATATTACTGTTGGCGGCTTGACCGCGTCAGTGAGGGAAAGGTAACGCATACGCACACACAATCGCAGAGCGGGCCCTGCGCCTACCAACCCGATAGGGTCCTTGCCGACAGGAGGAGGGGTGCACGCGCAACATGTCCCACTGTATGTAAATAACGGCCGCTCAATCGCATCAATGAGGGAAGAGTTACGCATGCGTATGGACCCGATCGGAAGGCAGGCCCTGCGCCTAACTACCCGGTGGCGTCCTTGCCGACAGGGGGTTGTGCATGCGCAACATGTCCCACTGAAAAAACACATATGCACAATCAAATAGCAACAGCGCCCCTGGTGGCACAGCACACTGCACACACACACACACTGACACACTGACACACACAGTCAAATACACACACAGAGACACACTGTCTCTTTAAGGGAGCTTGCTCTCACAAGACGGAAGCAGAAGCAGGAAGCAGAGACAGGGAGAAGAGCTGCCAGATGCCGGGTAAGTGCTGTGTGCTGTTGCCGCTGCCCCACCGGGTCTGGGAACGCTGGGAGAGTTCTCAGCTTTCCCCCTCCAGCGGACACAGTACCAACACAAAAAAAAATTAATTTTTTTTCCTGCGACCCCGTTTATAGCGCGGTGGTCGCGGGTGGCCCCCGAGGACCGCGCTATAACGGGGTTAAGCTGTATATACATACACACATATATAATGGACAGTTACTGATTGCTGGACCACAGGGCAGCTATAGGAAATCCCCAGGCCTGATGAAGGGACCAGGTGGCAGTGAAACGTTGCTCTATTGTGCACATATAACTGTGTGTGTCTGCTAACTTCTCTTTTCCCTGTGTGTGCTGTTCTTTTTGTATGGCTGCTGCTTTCTGTGGATATATTAAAAAAAAAACTTGGTGAGACCAAAAGCAAAACGAGAGTACGAATAGAAATTTCTATTTATTTTTTGAGTGCTGATCCAGTATGTTTTTTATATATATAGTTGTAGGCTATGCATCTGGTGGTATAAATGCAGGAAGGAGCCTAGCACCTCCATCTGAATCATACAAGACGGGGCGAGTGCACATTATTTAAATATAATAACTACATAATTAATATATAATAAATAGATCAACTATGTAACAATGTTTATATATATATATATATATATATTTATATAAAGTCATAATGTAAGCAACAATCTGTGCTGCCTTCTCCTAATTTTGCTTTTTTCTCCCCTGAACAGAGGGGGACCGGTACAGCTGATCCGCAATGTTCCAATTTCCAAGTACCTCGTCATAACAAAAATAAAATACGTGTCTGTGGACAAGTGGGCACAATATGGCTGCTTGGGTCCGGCTCGCTCAGGTGGTCAACAGAATGTATCTATTGGCACCATGTTGCTGCCCCCCGCCCCCCACCCCCCCTTTTGTGTGAACAGAGATAAAACCGCAAATCTCTCTGAAAATTGAGGGGTGCTATTGCAGATCAACTATGGGGATACCAACCAGCTTTAGTTATAAAGAAATATATAAGATTTATTTTTAATTTAGGGGAGGGGAGAGAGGCCGATTGCTGCTTTAAACTTTTTAAACAATTCACTTTCATAATAGGAGAGGATAGACGCAAATTAACGTAGACCGTTCACCAATGCCCAGACATTTAAAGGTGCCCTACAATTACAATAGCCGGCGAATACCTTGTACGTTGCTTACTCAGACTGGCCAGCAAAACGTTAAACATATGATGTATTTGTTTTTTGGTCTTCTAAACCTCCCAAGATCAAACTACTTTAGCTCAAAAGATTCAAGCAACAGAGAGTAGATAATCTGAAACTAGAAGAAAGAGAGCTGTAATTCATGCTCATGACTCATAGTGTAATTAAGGTAAATGCTTTAAAGTATAAGGAAGATAAGGAAGGAAACTGAAATACTCCAAACATGCCAGGCTTAAATCAAGACATGAAAACTAACTTCCTTAACAAATGTATATATTTTTTCACTTGCCTACACAAAATGGCAAGTGCCGTCTACAGATATATCTGTCTTTAAGCTGCTAAATCTTTGCTGAACGAGTGTTAAAAGTGCATCTTCTATTACAGCTGCTGAGCATACACTTTATACTGCTGTTAAACTTTATCTAGAGAAAATACTACACTAGTTTATGACTCCAACTTGAAGATACATGTAAATCAAAAAACAGAGCGTGAAAACGTTTCCTGGCAAAAAAGTTTAAATCTAGACAAGATTCGTTTTTGCCATTTGCAATCCCTAATTCTGAATCCTTATTTTCAATTTCTAATCCAGAGCATCGCTGATACCTCATGTCCTCTTCATGCCTCTTGGTTTCTGTCCTGGCATTACCTTCACTCAATGTTCATGATTGATGAGCTTTGATTGCACAAACGCTAGGCAATCAGGTCAGTGCTACTAAAATCAACAGCTACTTTAAATTAGAGAGAAAAACATCAGACATTCACCTTCAATGTGATCCACAGAAAATTGATTTATCTGCTTTGGCTCTAAGTGCAGCGATCTGACTGAACTGAAGGTACAGTATGAGGTAAACTTTCAGCTACAAACTATACATAGCATAGGCATCATCACCAGGACCATTTCCAAAGAGATGCAATACTCCAAATTAAATCTGCTACACAACTCCATAATAATATTACTTATTTAACAGTGGACCCCATGTTTAATATCCCTGCCACGTTTCACAACACACACATATATATATATATATATATATATATATATATATATATATATATATATATATATATATGCCCCGTTATAGCGTGATCTGCTACAACGCGAATCCGCTTATAACGTGGTCTGTGCGTGACTCCCGATTTAAAATCATCTCCAAGTTTATTGTTTTTTTTTTAGCTAAATGGCCGCCGTGCCAGAGAGACAGACAGAGATACACACACACACACAGACAGAGAGAGACACACACACACACACACAGACAGAGAGACACACACACACACAGAGACAGACACACACACAGAGTGTTAGTGTGTGTGTGTGTGTGTGTGTGTGTGTGTGTTCATTAGCAATAAAGCATTAAATGTTATAAATAAAAAAATAAAAACAAAACCTTGGAGATGTGTGCCGCATACGTGGACACAGCCTAATGAAGCAGGGAGAGAGCTGCAGATACCGGGTAAGTCCTCACATGGCTGCCATTTCGCGATCCCGGTAATAACGCGGTATCATTATGTGGACCCCGAGCACCGCGTTAAAACGGGGTTCAGATAGATATATTTAGTAGTAATCTCCCTTGCTCTATAAAATTTGTTATTTTTTTTTCAACATGGAAGCACCTTTTAAGGATGCCTCCTTCTGTGGAAGCAATTATTGCCTAACGGCTTTTGGAGACGGTGTCCTTAGAGCTGTTGCCGTGTCTCTTTTTTTCCCCCAACAACCCCACAAACACCTTTTGTTCTTATGTTGATATAACGTATAGTTACACATTTGTATCTATAAGGTATAATCTACCAATTATATCATGGAGAGAACCAGCAAACATTATTTCAGTAAGCTTAGCATATAGTAACACTAGGTAGAGAACTGGCGTTTTCACCCAGTCTGTTACAGTGATAGGGTGTGCAAGTACATTACATCATTATGAGTCTTAAATATGAGCTGTCTACATTACCGCAACAAGAACTGTACCCTAAGTGTTATGTTGAGACCACATGTATCGCAAAAGTTACTGCACTTATTTGTTTGCAAAGATTCTGGCAGCAAATGGGTAGCGCTATAATGTACAATGTTTTAGAACCAAAGCATAGAGAAATTGAAGGTGTGAAGTGGATAGTTTGATTTAATTGATCTAGTGTCTGCAGGGGAGACATGCTCTGTGCACCAAGCTTTTAGCCTGGATCTATGTAACAAAGTCAAACACATTAGTACCGATAGAAAAGGAAAGAGTAAAGATTAATGGTTCTCAAAACTCTCCTCGGGGCCATAAGCCAGGCCAGGTCCCTGAGGCAAGCCTCAAATGTTCTATTCATACGCACATTAGGTGCTGTCTACGGTGTACAAGTGCTGTGGTTATTTCGAAAACCTGGTGTGATCAGTGGTCAAAGAAGAGAGGTTTGAGAACCACTGATAAATGATAATTATCACCCAGGAAACCGAGTTACGTCTCTCCATTTAGTGCAAAGAGGCAGTAGAAAGCTGTGTCAGGTTAGACTTCAATATTTCATCCGTGTCCCCATATAAGCTTTCAAAAACAAACTAAACCGAGCTAGGGACCCATAACTATAAGATTCAGCAGAGCCCATCTCCACAGCAATTTTTTACACCTTAAAAAGGAACAGCTGCTTCAATGACTGCAGTGAAAACACATACACATTGCACACCGTTGGCAAAGATCAGAGCTATTGTTTCTTAAATAGCTTTTGGGACAGAACTATTTAGAGTGGCGAAATTTCACAGGAAACATTAGTCTGTGGTTAGTCCTGTAACCTATGACAGGTACCACCGTCTGATTTGTTGGATAATAGAGTATTGTTGAAACGCTGCTCAAAACATCCTGGGGGGTGGGGAAGGATCATAGGTTTATGCAGCGTCACAACCATGGTACAATATTTAGACGCTCTTAAGATAGCCATCAGTCTCATTTTCAGATAAGTATTTGTACATCGTCTGTGGGAAAACAGCCTTGAATTGTTTAAATCAAATAATAGTCAATGTAATTACATAATAAGCATACAAGTGCCACAATCATGTTACAATGGCACCACGCGAGTTCTCCATAACTGTAATGAAATTGGAAGTGCAAAATAAATTTGCAATCGCATCCTGGCAGAAGTGCTCAGTAACCACAAATGCAAATACAATTATCAAAGTGTTATTGGTACATGTACCTCGTTAGTCTCAGGGTGGACAATATGTACAGTAGGGGATGATCTAGTAAAATATCAAATTGAAGAGTTATAGTGATTCAACTATTAAAGGAGCAGTGTCTCCTCTTTTCTTTCTTTTTTGAACACCATCTTTTTTTCAGGGTGGGAAAAGGAAGTCTTGCTGAGCCAGACGCCCAGTATCTTCAGCTCCGGGGACCCACTGGTTACCGACATACTTAGCAGTGAAGTTATTGGGTTCAAATCTCCCTCGGGGGAAATAAAATGGCAGCCAAATCTCTGCCATTAGGAAACCGCAACATCGGGTTTGGCTTCCTTTTGGATGGCTATTTAAATCCCATTTAAAAACCAGGCAGTAATGCCCATATATTCGCCCGTATCTTCGGAGGAACAACAACACAGAATCTGAAAACTGTGTGGTTCGGCTCTGGTTCCAAACGTACAAAAATGGAGGCTAGTTAGGGTGGATTGCAGCTATAAGGCAATCTGGACAGTGAAAATTACCCAAGCACAGCAAGCATTTAAACAGAAGTGTAGATCACTATAGGAAATTGTAGCCGGAGAAAGGCCCCGTGAATATAGCTCCTGCAGCCAGGTAGACCCCCACCAACTCAGTAATTAAGTAGTGATGACATGGTAACAGGCAAATGTTTGAATGCTGCCCAAAGAATCGTACAAAAAGTAAGGCACAAAATGTACGTCTCAGAAAACCTCATTAGTAGCTATGTTCTATTCATTTACATCAATGACACTTCAGGGCAGTGTTCCAATGTGTGCAACTTTCATGAAGAAGGCTCTGACTGCCTGCAACAACTGTTAATGAGTCTACAGCATTCTTAAATACACTGCTTAGCATATCAGCTCTTAAACGTAGTTAACAATTCCTTCTTGTTAACACTTCTTGGTTACCAAGAAGTAATGTTTCCCCTGTAAAAGCCACCTGTGATCTAAGAAGGTAAGCCTATGTTCATTCAGATCTCATTGACATAAGCCCCACCTGAAGCCTACAAGCGCACAGGAAAAGGTAGGAGACAGGAAACAAGAGGTGCCAGATTGTATTCAGATCTGGAGCACACATTTTCTCTGCAGATAGGATTATTCTGTGCCACAATTCTCCAGTATCGTGGCATATAATAGCATTAACCTTTCCAAGGACCGCAAAGCTTTGTGACGGTTCAACATTCGTGATCGTGAATCATATCATGTCATTTTCAGGTACCAGAAACAAGGTGTATAAAAAATAAAAATGTGTTAAATATTAATGATTGAACAGTGCACCAGGCTTTGTTCTGTAGGATCATTTCCCCCCCTCTGTTACTGGAGGTACTGAAATATCAATGCTGAGGTTCTGCACTGAATGGATAGATATTTGGGTGGATGGAAGAAGGTTAAATTGAGATTATTTGAGTGAGTGAAGACCAATAACATGACTAAGGAGGAGCAAAGGTTTCATTTCTATCAACCGCTATCCCAGTAAATACGAAGATCAAAAAACCCGGGATTTACAATACCTTATTTATTTAATTTGTTCTTAATTTCTAAGAACCAGGATATTTCAACATCCTATGGGATTATGCCACACATCCTGACAACATTCTTTTTAATATCATTGACACTTATGGCCTGGTTATTGTAATCCACCCCCTTTTAACAAATTCCTTACCCACTACCAGCTTTGCAAGCCGCTTTATTTATGGTCTGTTTTGCAGTGTTTGAGACTTATTCCTGAAACACACAAAACACAGTTTGTAGTTTAAAGATTGACAGTGTGTGTACCACAGAATCCATGCCTAAGCACCATTTCTCAACAGGGACACTTCTGGTCATAGACAAAAACAAAATTAGTGTTAGGAATTATTTCAATACAAATATCACATTACAATTCAAAGATCAAACCTGAGGTTTATAACAATGTAAAAAACATTAAAACAGCTCTGATAAAATATTAATAGAAAAACAAAACTAAGTTATGGTGGGTAAAAAAAGTGGCAAAAACACTCCACCGTGTATACTGTACAGCAAATACAAACATTGCTCGTGAGCAGATTCACATGTCTCAGACAGGTCTGCAACCCGGTCTTTTCACAGAATGGAAAACGAGGATATATATGGTGCACACCAACTTTAAATAGCCAAAGTGATAGTTACCGCGGTGCTCCTGATCCCAGGGAAAACCGGTCAATGATCCAAAGTCTGATCCAATACAAAACCGAATCAAGGCACTACGGATTTGCTTCAAAAGAATCAATTTATTGGCCGATTAAATACGACGTTTCGGATGCTACATCGTCCGAAATGTGGTATTTAATGGCTCAATAAATTCATTCTTTTGAAGCAAATCCGTGGTGCCTTGATTCGCTTTTCACAGAATGGGACATTTGGTCTAGGCTGTCCCGCTGTGACTAACTCCCCTGCCGTCGTTTAGTCGCAGGGAGACCCTCCGCCACAGCTGCTCCACGCCGGCCGCTTCGTCGTTGATTTTCAGAGTTTTAGCAGTTAGGGTAAGGGCAAAGGGTAAATGATGTTTAGTGTAGGTAGGTGGTAGCATGAGTATTAGGGGTTTTTAGGGTAAGGTGTAAGGTTAGTGACTTACATTAACGGCCGGCGGCAGTGTCCCGGAGGCAAAGTGAGCAGCGGCTAAACACAGCGGTCATTTAGTTGCAGCAAAACGGCTGCTACCAAATGTCCTAGAACCATTATCGCCTAGCATACAATGCATCAACTGCAGCCAGGGGTTCTGGGAAATGACATGCAAATGAGCACACAGTGCTCATTACTAATATAACTACTATAATCAGATACCAACAAAAAAAACTGAAAGATGAAATCAGCAATTCATGCTCCAAACCACCCCACCCATTGAACCTTAGAAAAAGCTTCCAGAGTTCAAAGTTTTCTATGTGAAGAAAGACTCGAACACATTATTGGCTGCTGCCTTCCTCGCCTTCTGGCCTCCGCTGACCTTTCAGCCCCCTCCATAACAGCAGAAAGGAAATTCTTACTGCTGGGCAGGGCTCTTAACACAATTATTATAATTGTGAGTTCAAGCCAACTCACTTGGCTAAACAGTGCCCTGGGAGACCATTTCTTTTATTATTAAATCATCCTTTTATAACAAGATAAATGTCTTTTTTATATTATAAAAAAAAAAAAAAAAGACCATACCCACAGATCACCACTGTATATACAGCTAAACCCCGTTATAGCACGGTCCTCGGGGGCCACAAAAAAAATGGCCGCTGCGCGCCTGATCGGGAGGGAGTGAGGAGGGAAGGAAGGAAGGAAGGAAGGAAGAGGTGGCCGGAAGCCCTACACGTCCCCTAGCAACGGCGAGTCCAGCCGTAACCTGCTCCTTACCTCCCACCACCGGCATCCATTTCCTCCCCCTCCAGGCCCCCACACCTACCGGCCCTCCGCGGCACAGCCCACGCGGGCCTCCGAGTCCCAGCCTGCTCCTCCCTCACCCCCCCTCCTCCCTCACCCCCCCTCCTCCTGCCAGCTCTGCTCCGATCTCAGCAGCCGACACCAAAGGTAGGGAGGGGGAGTGGGAGGTGTGGTGTAGTGTGCTGTGAGTGCTCTGAGTGTGTTGTGAGTGCTGTGAGAGTGTGCTGTGAGTGCTGTGTGCTGTGAGAGTGTGCTGTGAGTGTGCTGTGAGTGTGCTGTGAGTGTGCTGTGAGTGTGCTGTGAGTGTGCTGTGAGTGTGCTGTGAGTGTGCTGTGAGTGTGCTGTGAGTGTGCTGTGAGTGAGCTGAGTGCTGTGAGAGTGTGCTGTGAGTGCTGTGAGAGTGTGCTGTGAGTGCTGTGAGAGTGTGCTGTGAGTGCTGTGTGAGCTGTGTGCAGTGAGAGTGTGTGCTTTGAGCAGAGTGCTGGGAGTGTGTGTAGTGTGCAGTGTGTGCAGTGAGAGTGTGTGCAGTGAGCTGTGTGCTGTGTGAGCTGTGTGCAGTGAGTGTGCAGTGAGTGTGCAGTGAGAGTGTCTGCTGTGAGCAGTGTGCTGGGAGTGTGTGCAGTGAGAGTGTGTGCAGTGGTGCAGTGAGTGTGTGTGTGCAGTGAGTGTGTGTGTGTGCAGTGAGTGTGTGTGTGTGTGTGTGTGTGTGCAGTGAGTGTGTGTGTGTGTGTGCAGTGAGTGTGTGTGTGTGTGCAGTGAGTGTGTGTGTGTGTGTGTGTGTGTGTGCAGTGAGTGTGTGTGTGTGTGTGTGTGTGTGTGTGCAGTGAGTGTGTGTGTGTGTGTGTGCAGTGAGTGTGTGTGTGCGTGTGTGTGCAGTGAGTGTGTGTGCAGTGAGAGTGTGTGCAGTGAGTGTGTGCAGTGTGCAGTGAGTGCTGGGAGTGTGTGCAGTGTGGTGTGTGGTGTGTGCAGTGTGGTGTGTGTGCAGTGAGTGTGTGCAGTGAGAGTGTGTGCAGGGAGTGTGTTCAGTGTGCTGTGAGCAGTGTGCTGTGAGTGTGTGCAGTGGTGCAGTGAGAGTGTGTGCAGTGGTGCAGTGAGAGTGTGTGCAGTGGTGCAGTGAGAGTGTGTGCAGTGAGTGCTGGGAGTGTGTGCAGTGTACAGTGTGCAGTGTGCAGTGAGAGTGTGTGCAGTGAGTGCTGGGAGTGCGTGCAGTGTGCAGTGAGAGTGTGTGCAGTGAGAGTGTGTGCAGTGAGAGTGTGTGCAGTGAGAGTGTGTGCAGTGAGTGTGTGCTGTGTGAGCTGTGTGCAGTGAGTGTCTGCTGTGCAGTGTGCAGGGAGTGTGTGCAGGGAGTGTGTGCAGGGAGTGTGTGCAGTGAGAGTGTGTGCAGTGTGTGTGTGCAGTGAGTGCTGGGAGTGTGTGCAGTGAGTGCTGGGAGTGTGTGCAGTGAGTGCTGGGAGTGTGTGCAGTGAGTGCTGGGAGTGTGTGCAGTGAGTGCTGGGAGTGTGTGCAGTGAGTGCTGGGAGTGTGTGCAGTGAGTGCTGGGAGTGTGTGCAGTGAGTGCTGGGAGTGTGTGCAGTGTGAGTGTGTGCAGTGAGAGTGTGTGCAGTGAGAGTGTGTGCAGTGAGAGTGTGTGCAGTGAGAGTGTGTGCAGTGAGAGTGTGTGCAGTGAGAGTGTGTGCAGTGAGAGTGTGTGCAGTGAGAGTGTGTGCAGTGAGAGTGTGTGCAGTGAGAGTGTGTGCAGTGAGAGTGTGTGCAAAAAAAAAACCGGGAGCCACGTAAAAAACGTGTTATAACCGATTTCGCGTTATAATGGGTCGCGCTATAACGGGGTTCACCTTTATTTGGTTAGTGCACAACAGGGAAAAAAATGTGCTCAAAAATCACCCAATCAAGAGGATGTAAATACCGTATATGAAGCAATATAATCAACTAACAGAAATATGTCACCTGTTCGGATCCTTGATATTCAGCATGCATTTTTGCCGCATGAGGCACGTTAAATAGTGCCGGGCGCGCGGATTTTTAGTTGGCTGACGTCAGTGCGGCACGGTCAAGCGCACGGCAGGGAGAGGGGAGCCGACAGACAGTGGCAAAGATTAAGAAATTCCTCTTTTCGCGTCACTGCCTGCGCTCAAATGTATGTGTACGTGTATATTTATGTATGCGTGTATGTATGCGTGTATGTATGCGTGTATGTATGCGTGTTTATATGCGTGTGTGTGTGTGTGTGTGTGTGTGTGTGTGTGTGTGTGAATGATTGCAGAAGTTAAAAAATATATATTTAAGTTTTTTATTTCTTTAAAAAAAATCTATCTAGGACTTACATTCACTCACACAATCCATGCACACACATACACACACATACACACACATATATACATACATACACATACACACACATTACCGGCGGCTCCGGGCACTATATACAGGAAAAGCATGCGGCACGCGCGTTCGCATAGGAACGCGCAGCCGCACAACTGCATCCTGTATATAACAGCCCTTAAACTTCGTTACAGACAAAGTCGTTATCACTTTTACACCGGGTTTCACAAAAAAACCTCACACTTGTTTATGTTGATCTAATAAAAGGTATTGCAGCCGACAAAATCAAATATCAGAGTTCAAAAGAGGTCAACACAGACATATAACACAAGAATTGTTCTTTGATACAGACATATTCACGATTTTCCTGTAGAGCTGGCTACAGCAGGAAACAAAAGATCAATACGTCTGGTTGACAATTTGTCAAAGCCTGCCTGAATTTGTTAGTTACAGTATGTTGTCTCATCTTTAACTGCCAATGTGACCAGGACACTGGGTCTGCCTTAAGATAGTTTATATAGTTTTAAGGATACTGAAGAATCCGTCACATGAGCATGTAGTAACTAGTACAGAAAGTGTAATGATATCCAACTGGTGGATGCCAGAAAACATAGCCAGTGGCACAGAGTCGAGCAATGAAGGGATGTTCTATGTACAGCTTTCAACAGGCAGCTTTTAAATAAACCTTTGTGCAACAATACGTTCAAGAAGTTGTAGCCCTAGAGATGGCACAAACATGCAATGTCTACAAGCACAGATCTTGCCAGTTTAACTTTGCAAAACGCTATTTCTCAAAAGTTGTAGTCATGCTGCAATCGTGTAATCTGTAACAGGCCATCAAATCTGAACTGAAGAACCAGATCAACAAGTACACAAACTCCATCTAAAACAGTCACTCCACCTCATGGCTAAGTGAATCACTGCCATAGTATTGGGCTTCCAAGGCATTCAGTTTTTTTTTTCTGTGAAATAATATGCAACCCCAATATTTTGCATCCACTGATAGGGATCCTCAGGTACATGGACTATTGCTCAAAGTCAACTTCCCTGTATTCAAAAGGGCGGACATGGGGTCACCCTCCAAAAGCTTACCCCACACTATCAAAACCCTCACTCCTGCAACCCTTAACATCTGGACTGTTCCGCTGGGTCTAGAAATCGATGAACAGGACTGTATAAGATTACATTAAGATACAACTAAAGACTTTAGGCTTCCATAATTTATGAATACTAAATACTTAAATGTAATAAAATAAAATCTAAATAAAGTTAGGTTCTACAATGACAGTGCAGACATAACAGTAGCGTGCACTTGATCTCGTACCCAGCCTACGACTGAATATACCTCAAGAAAACAAGAAAGACATTCAAGTTTTATGGTTCTGGACATCTCACAAAAACTCGTTTGTTCCCGACATAAAATGTCTCTGCTGTCATCAGACACAGCTGATACAGATTAAGCATTCTTGGCTTGGAACACTAATGCATCTATAATGCAGTATGAGGCAGACTAAATCAGACCATTCTGTGACTTTGCTTATGTTACATATGATGGAATGGAAGAACTTACTCTAAACACAAACATTTAAAATTGCCTTATTTAACATTTTGGTTATCTTCATGGTGATGGGGAAAAAAAAAACATCTGTCAAAAAAGTAACGTGACCTCAGCTAGCCCCAGCAAGTATTCTGTTTGCAACATTTCTCCCCCACTTTACCCTTGTTTACATGTATAATTATTTAACATTCCCCATATACACCAGGCAGATAGAATACCTTTAGACTCAGGGATTTGTTTAAACATTTTTACATCAGCAAAGTCATTCAGTGCGGAAAGAGGAGGCATATTTGCAAAGGAAAACACAATGTGTTTTTTCACGGCTGTACCTGTAGAACAGTAATGGCATGGCATGGCATTTTAGTGCTCAGATTGCTTATATCATGATACCAACTTCTCCGTTTTGTATACATGAAAACAAATTGTAACGGCCGCAACCGGGCGAATCCACCATACCGCTTGCTACTTCGGGCCTCGATTATACCAAGAGCTGCAGGGCTATCCTGTTACGTCACCCTGTGCTGCCGCTGAGCGGCATCACGATTATACCGGGGAGACAGAAGAGAAGAGTAGCAGAGGAGGTTCGGAGGTGTGGCCGTGGGCGGTTCGCCCACATTGGCTGAACCGCTCACATGAAGCGACCGTCGCCTGCCAATAACAATTTCCTCTGTCTCCTCACCAGTAGCCCGCCCTGCAGCTCCAGGCTGCGCGCACGCCGCTACAAGTATATTTACTTTGACTCATGTATTATTTTTTTTGATCCACCGGTGTTTTTCGGTAGAATCACGGTCTAAATTAGCATGCCTTTATTATCCTTTAGTCCAAGGTGCAGAAAACAGGAAGTGACAACATTTGAGTGGCCATGCCTCTCACGTGCCACCTGACTTCCTCACCTTCTTTCTTAGTCTGCTTTCTGTGTAGCTACTGTATCGGACTCATAATGTCACCAGTATGATGTCACGTGCCAGATATAACACCTACCCGGTCTGAGTGGCTGACTTGCTGAGAGAAATTGTTATAATTCATAGAATTAAAAAGTAGAATGAATCCAATTGTATCCAGACTGACAAAAACCTGCTCCTTGATCTAAGGAACCATCATGCAAAATTTGGTTATGATACCTTAAAAGGTACCCAAATGCAAGCGAACAGACAAACTGCTTTCCAAAATGTATAGTAGATCCCTTTGTTCGGGGGCACAAAACCCCATCTACGCTCTTCTTTTAGATCCTATTAGAGAGCATGCCAAGTTTGGTGGCTCTAGGGTTAGAGAGTGTGGATTTCTATAGCCAGAAAAAAAAAAAATACTACTGAATCCTACCATAGTATAGATTATTAAATGAAAATCTGTCTTAACTACGGGTGACATCTCCCCTAAAATATCCCTTGCTTGAAGACCTGAATCTTTTCAATGCCAAAATATCTCACTCTCTACCCATTCAGTCGAGTAGGACTCCCGGCCACTCTATGGATCAGTGTTCTCCATGTCTTCGGTCTCATGGCATGTCTTTCGGTCTCATGGCTTCTTTCAATTCTGCTATGTTCAGTCCAGTATCTTTCTTGATGGTATCTAGCCAGCGAGTTCTTGGGCGGCCTCTTCCACCACCGATCATTCCAAGCATGACGTCTTTCGCGAGCGACTTGCTTCGCATGATGTGACCAAAGTAGGAGAGCTTTTGCTTTGTTATTTTGGCCTCCATTGAGATTATAGGTTTGGTCTCTTCCAGGACGGCTTGGTTCGTTATTCTGGCTGTCCATGGAATACGCAGAAGACGTCTCTCTAGCACCACAATTCAAATGCATCGATCTTCCGCCTGTCTGCCTTTCTCAGAGTCCAGGTTTCGCAGCCATGTGTTGCTATTGGGAAAACGATCCCACTGACCAATCTGCATTTAGTTGCCAGGCTGATATCTTTATTCTTCCAGATGTTGTTCACACAGACCATCGCATTTCTTCTAAGTGCCAACCATCTCTTAATCTCAGGGGTGCAGTTGCCATCGCAATCAATTGTGGAGCCAAGGAAGATGAAATCTTTAACCACTTCAATTTCTTCATTATTGATCTTGATATTAACGTTCACATTTTTTGCTGTTGCCATGATCTTTGTCTTAATGTTCAGGCGAAGTCCACCCTTCTCACTTTCTTCTTTGACTTTCATGATCAGATGTTCGAGAATATTCTTGTTTTCAGCCAGCAGGGGGGTATCGTTGGCGTATCGGAGGTTGTTGATGTTTCTGCCGCCTATGTTCACGCCAATTTTGTGCTCATCCAGGCCTGCTCGCCGCATGACAGCTTCTGTGTACATGTTGAAAGCTGCTGGTGATAGGATGCATCCTTAGCGTGTGCCCTTTCCAATCTTGAGCCAATCCGTGTCTCCGTGTGGCGTTCGGACTGTAGCTTCTTGATCTAGATAGAGTGATCTTATAAGTTCAGTTAGGTGTGGTGGTGTGCCCATTTCCTTCAGTGATCTTATAAGTTCAGTTAGGTGTGGTGGTGTGCCCATTTCCTTCAGGCAGATCCAGAGCTAGTTGGGCTCAATTACATCGAACGCCTTTGAATAATCGATGAAATACGTAGAGATCTTTCTGATACTCCCTGTTTTTTCCCCATAATCCATCGAAGGTTGGCAATGTGATCACGAGTGCCTCTGCCTTTCCTGAAGCCAGCGTGCACATCTGGCATTTCCCTATCGACTGTTGTACTCAAGCGTTGTTGAATAATTTTCAGAAGCATTTTGCTTGCATGTGGTATCAAGGCTACCAAAATATCTATGGTCAGTCATTTCTGCCAACTGGGCCACATGACAAACTATGACATTCAGGGACCTTCACAATAGAATTATAAAAGGTCAAGTCTGAGCTAACAAGCCCATTAATCATCACTGATATAGTAGGAACATTTGCCAGCTGTTCACAACTCATTGTTTCTAAGGTTGATCACGACTTTCAGGTTTTTTTTTTATACAACGTGCCTGTGTTTTAGAATCCATTACACCTCGCGCTAACAAAATGCCTAGTGCCATAAAATACCAAAACAATTTGGCCCCATGGTTTGTGATCGCAATTACACCGGTCACAGTACCGCGATCTTTCTCACCCCCAACCTGAACCGATGTGGAAAGCCTCCCCATTCAGAGCACTGTCTGAGCAGCAAATCAGCCTGGCAATCGCAGTTAATGACTAGCTGTGAGAGTGCTGGTAACACAGGCAGTGAGAGTGCTGGTAACACAGGCAGTGAGAGTGCTGGTAACACAGGCAGTGAGAGTGCTGGTAACACAGGCAGTGAGAGTGCTGGTAACACAGGCAGTGAGAATGCAGGTAACACAGGCAGTGAGAATGCAGGTAACACAGGCAGTGAGAGTGCTGGTAACACAGGCAGTGAGAGTGCTGGTAACACAGGCAGTGAGAATGCAGGTAACACAGGCAGTGAGAGTGCTGACTATTAAGCGCTTTCTCAAAGCAGCATAAGGGTACTTATACTTTATACTAAAGACTGCACTTTAAGAGTAGGCATTTGTTATAATTAAGGCTACTTGGAGAACATGTGGCCAGGCTGCCACAATGTGATACTGTTATAGCATGGATGCTGAAAGATTGTGGTAGTCTCTGTAACCCAATCCATTTTAACTCCTGAAAATGAACAATAAGAGGACAACTGTAGTGTATCCATCCGTGAAGCTTACTCTAAATTTGTATCAATGTGGGGAGGGATCTGAATTGCTTATGATCATTGTCTAAGGCTACGCTTATAGTGCCGGCAACGTCAGGCTACAGTCTCTGGAAAAATCAAATTGAGATGAAATCCAGGGATCGCGACCCAGCCGTCGCTTACTATAAGCGCACGCGACAGCGGCAATGCATTTGTTTTGACGCGACGTCTCAATCGCCAGCACTATAAGCGCAGCCTTATTCATAGCAATTTGGGAAACGCTGCAGCATTTTTCTCCAAGTGTCTTATCCCTTTACGTGTGCTTGACAAGGATAGGGTGACCAGATTTACAAAATTAAAAACCGGGACACATTAAAAAAAATATTTATAAAACAAATGAAATCACCAACTGCGCTTTATGTCTCTCCGCCACTCTCTGTCCCCCCTTCTTACACACCCCATTCTCTTTCCCCCCATCCCTTCATTGTCGTTCCTCCCATCTTTGTTCCCCCCCATCCTCGTTCCACCCTTCCAATTCTGTCTCTCTCCCCATTCTCTGTGTCTCGCTCTACCCCATTCTGTGTCTCGCTCTACCCCATTCTGTGTGTCTCGCTCTACCCCATTCTGTGTGTCTCGCTCTACCCCATTCTGTGTGTCTCGCTCTACCCCATTCTGTGTGTCTCGCTCTACCCCATTCTGTGTGTCTCGCTCTACCCCATTCTGTGTGTCTCGCTCTACCCCATTCTGTGTGTCTCGCTCTACCCCATTCTGTGTGTCTCGCTCTACCCCATTCTGTGTGTCTCGCTCTACCCCATTCTGTGTGTCTCGCTCTACCCCATTCTGTGTGTCTCGCTCTATCCCATTCTGTGTGTCTCGCTCTATCCCATTCTGTGTGTCTCGCTCTATCCCATTCTGTGTGTCTCGCTCTATCCCATTCTGTGTGTCTCGCTCTATCCCATTCTGTGTGTCTCGCTCTATCCCATTCTGTGTGTCTCGCTCTACCCCATTCTGTCTCTCTCTCTTCCCCATTCTCTGTGTCTCTCTCTCCCCCAATTCTGTGTGTCTCTCTCCCCCAATTCTGTGTCTCGCTCTACCCCATTCTCTGTGTCTCTCTCTCTCTCTTTCCCCCATTCTCTGTGTGTGCGTCTCTATCCCCCATTCTCTGCGTCTCTCCCCCCCATTCTATGTCTCTCTCCCCCCATTCTATGTCTCTCTCCCCCCCATTCTATGTCTCTCTCCCCCCCATTCTATGTCTCTCTCCCCCCCATTCTATGTCTCTCTCCCCCCCATTCTATGTCTCTCTCCCCCCCATTCTATGTCTCTCTCCCCCCCATTCTATGCCTCTCTCCCCCATACTGCCTCTCTCCCCCATACTGCCTCTCTCCCCCATACTGCCTCTCTCCCCCATACTGCCTCTCTCCCCCATACTGCCTCTCTCCCCCATACTGCCTCTCTCCCCCATACTGCCTCTCTCCCCCATACTGCCTCTCTCCCCCATACTGCCTCTCTCCCCCATTCTGCCTCTCTCCCCCATTCTGCCTCTCTCCCCCATTCTGCCTCTCTCCCCCATTCTGCCTCTCTCCCCCATTCTGCCTCTCTCCCCCATTCTGCCTCTCTCCCCCATTCTGCCTCTCTCCCCCATTCTGCCTCTCTCCCCCATTCTGCCTCTCTCCCCCATTCTGCCTCTCTCCCCCATTCTGCCTCTCTCCCCCATTCTGCCTCTCTCCCCCATTCTCTGTGTGTGCGTCTCTCCCCCATTCTCTGTGTGTGCGTCTCTCTCCCCCATTCTCTGTGTGCGTCTCTCTTCCCCATTCTCTGTGTGTGCGTCTCTCTGCCCCATTCTCTGCGTGTGCATCTCTCTGCCCCATTCTCTGCGTGTGCATCTCTCTCCCCCATTCTCTGCGTGTGCGTCTCTCTCCTCCATTCTCTGTCTCTCACCCATTCTCTGTGTCTCTCCCCATTCTCTGTGTGTGCGCGCGTGCGCGTTTCTCTCCCCCATTCCCTGTGTGTCTCTCTCTCACCCATTCTGTGTCTCTCTCTCTCCCCCATTCTCTGTGTCTCTCTCCCCCCCATTCTCTGTGTCTCTCTCCCCCATGCTGCCTCTCTCTACCCCCCATGCTGCTGCCTCTCTCCCCCCATGCTGCTGCCTCTCTCCCCCCCATGCTGCTGCCTCTCTCCCCCCCATGCTGCTGCCTCTCCCCCCTCATGCTGTATCTCTCACCCCCCCTCATGCTGTATCTCTCACCCCCCCTCATGCTGTATCTCTCTCACCCCTCATGCTGTATCTCTCCCCCCCTCATGCTGTATCTCTCCCCCCCTCATGCTGTATCTCTCTCCCCCCCTCATGCTGTATCTCTCTCCCCCCCTCATGCTGTATTTCTCTCCCCCCTCATGCTGTATCTCTCTCCCCCCCTCATGCTGTATCTCTCTCCCCCCTCATGCTGTATCTCTCTCCCCCCTCATGCTGTATCTCTCTCCCCCCTCATGCTGTATCTCTCTCCCCCCTCATGCTGTATCTCTCTCCCCCCTCATGCTGTATCTCTCTCCCCCCTCATGCTGTATCTCTCTCCCGTGTGTGTGTATATCCGTTCTGGTCCCTACCTGCCTCTGTGGAACATTGGTGGGGTTAGGGGGAGAAGCCATCTTGAGCCCTGGCAGCAGACACCGAAGCTCCCACTGTCTCACGGCTGGGGCTCCTCTGCCTCTAACCCGCCCCCACCCTCTGCAGCTACAGTCAGACCGGCCTCTGCTCTGTTCCTGCATTCTTGCTCTCTGCTGCCCCCCCTGCTCTGATGGTCAAAGCCGGGACAGCCACAAAAAACGGGACGTTTTAAAGAATGCAGTGCAGCCGGGACAGGCATTAAAAAACCGGGACTGTCCCGGCTAAACCGGGACATCTGGTCAACCTAGATAAGGAGCCATTTAAGGAAGGGGATAGAGTCAGATATGAAGGTTTCTCTCCCCACTTTGCCTTGCAGTTACCCAGGAGACGTAGCTTAAATCAGCAGTAAAATGTTAACAGAAAAGCAAGAAATTAGATGCCAACAAGCAAGACCCATGACCGGTCTTTCCCAGAGGGAGGGGGGGGGGGTGACAGATGCACCAGAAGAGAGGTCTTTCTGATCAACAATTATTCATCCATCAACAGCTAACGAAGGAGTGTTTCTCCATTATTATTTTTTTAGCTTTCCAAAGGGAGTGGGAGAAAAAAAATATAGCAGAAAATCAAGCAGTGCCAACCAGACTGACAGTTCCTCCAACAAAAGCCAAAACATAACAGGAAAGGGGGGGGGGGGGGGAGAGAGAGAGACTCTGATGACTAATGAAACCTTTCTGTAAATATGCTGAGAGCTGCAGGTTTTAAAACTAATTCTAGCTCTGGCTGTTGAGCTATGGTCGCCCTCGTTGAAAATAATTGAAGCTCTGAAGAAAGGATTGAGAGAAACATATGAGTGACTCACGCACTTCTCACATCAAAACAAAGTCAATCAACAGCCATCTCCTGGACAGAAAAGACACGAAGTCTGGAAACGGGTGCTACAAGGCACGGGAGTGCTCAGCAGCACGTGACCACCGGGAGATAAGCATGTGTTTACATGGGGGTGGGAGAGGGAGGCACGGCAATACATTGAAATAAAGAATCTAAAGCAATGTGATGAGTGACTGACCTCTGAGAAAACGGTTTCTCTTTTTATGATTAGAAATCGTTTCAAACAAAGCCAGCAGTGAAAAAAAATTAAATAATGTTACTGGTTTATTCATTTGCATCAATTAATTATTCAGCCTGGTCTTGTAGGCGTTTCCAAATTCCCTAGTGGAGTTGCCAATAAGTCAGAACTAGGGTTGTATCGAATAAAGCTTTATAGCCATTATAGATCAGTAACAACCATTCAAAAGAGTGGTCAATAAATATCAATAATGCTTTTCACACTTGAATGAACACTATCCTTCGAGCCACTTTTAAAGACAGATTACAGCAGTGAAAAACATTATTTTGCCAAGCACTGCTACCCCGTTGCATTACACCACAGACTTGTACAGAAGAGTGGTATTGTAAAACCTCTCAAAAACCTTGTGTGCTATGACACTCACATTTTTAACGCAGAGCTGTGGCGTATGTGAGAATAGTTTCTTACATCTGATGCAGAATGTAAGGACGGGTCCCTACTGGCTACACGGACAAGAGCCGCCCCATAAGGAGGCCGGGCCCAGGGGGGAGGGCGCCACGCTGCGCAACGGAGATCAGGCGTCTCAACGGAAATTGAGATCAGGAAATTGAGTGCTAAGCCACGCCCCTGGCGGTTCAGCCAATTAGGGTGAACCTGCCAGGTGATGTCACGGCCATGCCCTCCCCCCTGCAGCTCACTGCAGACCGGGGGACTCTGCTGCACGCGCCTCCTGCCTCGCAGATGCGCGTGCAGCGGGGCTGTAGCCTAAGACTTTCGCCAATTCAGATGTGGAGGATTTTGGGGGGCAAATAAAAGGCAGAGTGGTGCAGAGAGATGCAGACTGATACATTACAATCTGTGCACAATGCAACTCCTCCCACTAACACTCCCCATGGAGGAATATAGGGTAGACGAGGAAGAATTTGGATACATTGACCACAAAACATTTTCGGCAGTAAGATGCTGTGACAATTTTGATCACATTTGTAATATAAAATAAAAATTGTGGTCGTTTAAAGTTGTAAAGAGAAAGCATTTTGTTAAGAGGCCCCCTTCGTTAATTTGGAGGGGACACTGGGTGAACATTAAGGTTTTCCCAACCACCCGAATACGCAATTACTGTAGTGCCAAGACTTTGTTTAAGTCATACAATGTTATTTGTTTTTGCCACTAGAAAAGTATTCCAAAGGGCCTTTTGTCCTATAGAAGTAGGGTATACATCTTCCTTTCTGTGGAGCTATGAATATCTGACACATTCCACCTGGTGAACCTTGAGGGGGGGGGGATGTATGTAGATGCTTAATTACAAAGTCATAATCTTTCTGCAAATAAGGATTATTAACGCTTACTTTTCCTCTGTATTCATCAGAGCAAAGAAATAACGTAAAAAAATTCTCCTCTCATCCTTATAGAAAATATATTGACAAGTCTCAGAAAATAAAAACCTGTGTATACTGCTCAAACAGCCAAAGCACAACCCAGCTTACATTGCTGCATGACAAAGAAAATGGGTCTCCATCCAGTCAACCATAAAAGAGACTTACTGGGGCCAAAATATCAGAGGTAGTCCAGCAACCTTGTAAAACATACATGTGCCTCTTCTGCTGGCATGGGTTTATTTTTAAGGCTGTATGGCAGTGGTTTCCAACCTTTTTTTGGTTAAGGAAACCCCAACCATCTCCAATAGCCACTCTGTGATCAGATGCATTGTAAATTATTCTGTAGTTGATACAATTTTCTAATGACCAGAACATTGCAGGGAACCCCTTAGGAATGCCCAGAGAACCCAATGGCTCCTAGGAACCCTGATTGAAAAACACTGCTGTATGGTACGAAATACCAATGTGTAGCAACACAAAATGTATTATGTGCAGCCACCTGTCTGCTATTTACATCAATACACCACACAGCTTTTGGCAAACTCAATGTAAACACCATTGATACAATGTATAATTTACAGATGACTTCCAGAAACCTATGTTGCAATGCACATGAAATTACTCCAACAATTAGGCAGCAACACAGGTTTCATTTATTTTTAATTTTTTTATTACTGGATTGAAGCAGGGGGTTTCCGGAGATGGACTGTGTTAATTCCAGCTCTGGGAACCCCCTGCTTCCCGAGATATTTACCGCCGTAGCGGTAACGGTATCTGTGCAGCCAGAGAACTATGCGCCTAACGAAAAGGCGGCATTTAAATGCCCTGCGGGCCAATAAAAAGCCGTGACATCATCTGGAGCGGCTTCCTATTGGCCCGCGTGACCAGGATCTTTAAACTCCATAGAGATACCAGCACACCTTGCAGAGTTATCGCCGGAAGCAGGGGTTACCCCGAGCTGAAATTAATGGGGTTCAGCAGCGGAAACCCCCTGCTTCAATCCTGTAATAAAATAATACAAAAATGAAGCCTGTATTGCCGCTTTAAACCAAATTCCCCAAGTAAGCCACAATCCAAAAACATATAAGCCCAAGTTCTTGCGTTAGAGTGCACAGGTGGCGACTCTCTAACCTCCGTAAAGGGGTCAACGCAGCTAATTCGACGTTAAATCCCACTCAACGGGCATTAACGGCTAACAGGTTAGTGAGTAACCCCAACCCCCCCAGTGTGTAAAATGTTTTACTTCTACATTAAAATAAAATTTAAAAAAATGTAAAAGAAGAGTGTTTCTAAAGATTATTTCAGCGGTAACAAACAAAGGCAAAGCGTGTTACTCACTAAATCCATGACCAGCCGTGAGATCGTGATACAAGTCATTAGCAAGCATAACGGGAACCCTGCACAACAAAGAAAAGACATGAGCTGCACAGCACGTGGAGATGAGTTAGTGGACAGCGCGTACTGTATCACATACATATTTCTTACATAACAGAGAACAGTGCATCTTTATACGAGATCGGCTGTGCTGCTCATGCTAATATCCAATTTGTTAAGAAATCCATTTGCATCTAAGCATCTGTGGGAGAGGCGGGGGTGAGAAGTCGCCCCAACACAAACACCGATAATGAAAAACATTATAGATTTCAATGTTTGAAGAGATTCAAAAGTAAAGAAAAAAAGAAACGCAAGCAGATAATTAAGAAGTTGAGGGTAAAATTAGCTGTCATGCAGCTGATTTCATACTTTGAAGATTCAGCTCTGAATAACAAAGAGGGTCTTGTGCTTCCCAGATTAAAAGGTCAACAATGATGCCATTTTATACGTCAATGGGCAAATTTAATATTCTAATTCAATGGAGGTCCTAAAATGCCTTGGCAGTATGAATATGGTCTGGGGGGAAAAGATCCCCTGTCTCATGGCTCCAAAACATCTTCGGCTAAAATAAAAAGCATAGTTTAATATAAACTATATTAAAATATGACAAAATATGTTGTGGCTCTTACTATATTGTCTTACAGTAGTTTACTCTTACAATCTAACTTACTTTATCCTCTGAACAAGCAAATGGGACTGTAGTACTGGCAAACCCATACATCACGTTTGTAATAATCTGCTTTAGACGTCTGTTAATTAGGTTTCTTGAAGTGCTTCCACTATGTTAAGATCTACCCCAGGGAGTGGTCATCTCCAGTCCTGAAGGGCCACCACCAACAGGCCAGGTTTTAAGGATATCCCTGCTTCAGCACAGGTGGCTCAATCAGGGGCTCAGTCATTATGACTGTATTATGACCATCCCTGATCTTTTACTTATTAGCATGTTCTTGTATAGCGCTGCTAGTTTTACGTAGCGCTTTACAGAGACATTTTGCAGGCACAGTCCCTGCCCCATGCAGCTTACAATCTATGTTTTTGGTGCCTGAGGCACAGGGAGATAAAGTGACTTTCCCAGGGTCACAAGGAGCAGACACTGGGAATTGAACCAGGTTCCCTTGCTTCACACTCAGTGCCAGTCAATGTCTTTACTCACTGAGCCACTCCCTCTCCCTACACCGAATAGATCTACACCGAATAGATTTCCAATCATACTGCAATCCATCAAAAAAAAGATGCCACTGGACTTTCAGGTTGGTGATTACTATGCTAGTGATGTGAATGGATGGTGGAGCATCTTTCCCCATCCGTTCAGATCGTGTTCACTGTTCTGATGGAAAGCTGGACGCAATCTGACTCCAGAAACCAGCAACATACTCATGACGTTCCCTAGAGCAGGGGTGCACAAACTGGGGGGCGCAAGATTTTTTTGGGGGGGAGAGGGGGGCGTGGACGGTTGCAGAGGTCCCGCCCCCTTTCCCAAGGCATTTAAATTTAAAGCCGGGGGACCTCTGCAACCTCTACTTACCGGGAATCAGCCGGCTCCAGGACGCGTGACCATGGCAACGTGGTGTCAAATGACCCCGCGGTGGTCGTGTGACGTCACGGTTGCCCTGGTAACGTGACGTCAAATGACGCCGCGGGTCACGTGACGTGTCACGACCCCGGACGAGGTAAGGAGGGGGGCGGCCAACGGAGGAGGTAAGGCAGTAAGGCAGTACTGGCCCTTGTAACGTTTAGGGAACTTTTTAGGGGCAGCCTAAAGTTGAACAAATTAGTGGCGAGGAGCTTGAAACCAAATTATACCCATGGCTTCTAAAACAAAGCCTTATTTATAGATTTTAAGTTCATATCCAGTATGGTGCTAGCGAGTATTACTAAGGAATTCAGTACACCGTTACAGTTACGTATTACATTCACATTTAATACCATGAAAAAAGTAAATCTATTTTTTCGCTTATCTAGCAATGACAATGTGCGGTACATAGGATTCTACAAACGCATTCTGTCTCAGTTAAAGAGCATACACTCAGTCTGAAGAAAAAGTGACTTGCACAATGTCACAAAGAGAGCAGACACCAAAGGCCGTGTTCTTAACACTAAGCTACTCCTACAGTGTAATACAACACAATATAATGCTATAAAATAATAGAAGTCAACATTTGATATATATATGGTGAAACCCGACATTTGGTAAACACCGCTGTTCTATTTCAATTACTGTCTAGAGCATTCTCCACATTGCATTTAGAGATCTCTATCATATACTATATTCATCATGGCCCAAGTGGCAGTCATACAGAGTTCCATAATAGGGACATCTGTATTCTATACTCGGGTCATAGAACCAGGGGGGTGAAGCAGGGTTCCACATTGCTAACATGTAGGAGGTGGCCTGCTCGGCAATTCTGAATACAACTTTTTAGGGAGGTCAATTTTGAATTGGGAGTTTACTGTAGCTAGTGGTATTAAATCTGAAGAATACAGAGAAAATATACTGTATTCATCACACAGCAATATGCTGAATTTGATATTTTGCAGCATTTATGTTATATATATATATATATATATATATATATATATATATATATATATATATTTAGAAAAATTCAGAAGGGGCTTTTGATAATCAATTAGAATGCTGTTTACCTAATCCATGTAACTTATTCTCTAGTATTACGGTATAGCAGAGGCGCACAATACTCACTCATTACAAGTTCCAAGTGTGAATCCAGTAACAGCGTTTATCCAATAATTAGTGATAATGTCACAAATTCCACCTTCTCTCAGCCCCAGATTTTTTTTACCTTCTGAAAAAGCGTTTTTGTAACAAATATTCTTTGCCTTCCTATCAATCATAACATGTCAGTTTCCAAACTGCCAATCAGTCCTTCCATTCCCTTCGATAGGGAGCTGGAATACTGGCCAATACTACCGACTGGTTCTTCACAAAGATTCAGTGTACTATACGTTCTCTGCCACACTCACTTTCAATATAAATATTTAGACTTTGTCTGGGCACACTTCTGCCAAACCTCAATCAATTTTTGTCCGGAACCCAATTTCTCTCTGTCTCAAAAACAGGTGTATCCACCAAATGATAGTCAAAAAAACACTTTGAAAATAACAAAAATCAAGACATCGTTAAAAACAAATAGAATGCAGAGTACATTTGGTTTGATTAGTTGGAAAGGGAATTGGAGTAGCTCAAAAAAGTTGTTTTCTAGAAGCAGACATTCTGTTTGTGTGCAAATATCAAGTTAAATGGGAACCATATGGCTTCAACACAAATAAATAACACAACAATAAAAAGCTAGTGCCATAGCACAACTTCCTCTAAATATGACTTTACAAGTTCAACTACTGTACATTTAAATAAAAATATCAGACAACGCTAAATCACTTTCAAAAGTAGCACAACATGAGCACTGTTATGAAATGCATATTTCACCTAATTTTGAAGAACTTCCTGATAAGAGAAATTATTTAAGTGTCACGTTAATGCCTTTAACCTATTCAGTTGTGTTAACAATACAGCAAGCAAGTGTTTAACTTTAATCAAAAAAAATTATATATTTTTTTTTTCTCTCTCCTGTGAGGTTTACCTGTGTAAACCTGGTCTTTGCATTAATAGGCCAATAAAACAACGAAGAAACAATATGTTTGTAATTGTAGTGACTGATGAAAGTGTATAGATTTGACCTGATCTCTAAGTTGTCTTCAAGGGCATCATGTAAATTCCTGAGACTACAGTTAGCAGATAAATGGTGACAGAAACGGCACTCTCCATTACCGTACAGATTTCCAAAGTATGCTAATTAAGATCTAGCCTAAGTCACGGCATCCTATTGGCACAGCTAAACATGAGCAGGAGATACTTACCTCCTTAGAGTGCCGGTAACTCTGGAAGCAGGGGTTCCCGGAGCCGCAATGAATGCGGTTCGGCTCCGGAGACCCCCAACTTCCTTATTAGTGCTTGCCTAACGACGGCACATAGGCAGGGATGGGCCTGCTACTTGGCCCCTTTGAGCAAAGGCATTTGTTTTTGACACTGGTTTTCAAAGTCGTGATAGGAACTGGTATTGAAAAGTCAATGATGCATCAACCTTGTAAACACAAGTGACCTTACTGTTCCCGCATGTTTCCTACTAGCTGAGGGTAGTACAAACTGTTTCGATGAATACATGTCTACAACAAATCTAGCCACAAGGTAAGAGAACAGATTGTAACAGAGGCCTACACAATACAGTCCGTCCTGTTGATATTCTGTACCTTGCATGTTAACGAAACTGCACGTGTAAGCCAAGCAAACACTGAAATGATGCACTTTGTTTAAAGAGTATTTTCAGTGACTATTTGTGTCACCATAGTCATACTTACACACTCCAATTAGGAAATAATGACATTTGAAGCGTATTACGGTAAAATGTTTTCTGAACAGCCCTAAGGCAAGACAATTAAAGATAATCATTGGTAAACAGTCTTTTTCCAGGATGTGGATATGTTATTCCTGAAGGCTCTTTATCCTAAGTACTCTCATTGACCAGAGCGTATATTAAATAACCCAACTAATCTATTTGTAATCTCCACAAAATCACTTAATATGAAAATACATTTTATTTAAAAAATAAATAGAATAGGCACAGCACTAGTTTAAAATAACTATCCTGCATGAATAAAAATGGACCGACGGTCCGATTCCCTTACAGGACAGGACAGCCTTCAGGGGCATTCTTTTTCAGATTTTCACTATACAGCATATAGAGCAGGGTGCGCAAGCTGGGGAGGAGGGGGGTGGGTGTGCACCGAGATTTTCTGGGGGATGGGGGGGCACGGCACTTAGAGGCCCTGCGCTTTTCCCAACAACATTTAAATGTTATGCCGGAGGACGGGCGAGGCCTCCATCTCCCTCATATCTTTTCTCAGCCGGCTCTTCGACAACGCGGCGCCAAATGGCAATGACGCCGCTGATGCCAGAGAGCCGGTAAGGGAGGGCGCGAGCAGACAGGGGGGCGCAAACAGAAAAGTTAATAGAGTATACACACCATATAGAGCAGGAGTGTGAAAACTGGGGGGGGGGGGCGCAACATTTTGTAGAGGGGGGAGCTCAGAGTGAAGCAGGGTGGTGATAGAGGCAGGCGGGGAGGGGAGCAGCCAGCAGAGGAGTTGCACAGATACAGAGCGCTCCACCCCGGCCGCCCTGCTCTGCGCATGGCGTCGCGCGTGCCTGCTGCAGAGGCGATCCGTGGAATAGGGGATCTGAAGGAGACACGACGGGGAGGCGTGCCGTCACGTGAGCAGTTTACACCCTCATTGGCTGAACCTCGCACGTTACCCGGCCGTCGCGCGACAAAATCAAATAATTTTGTCTGCTAGGTGGTCGTGCTCTGTCGCGCTATATGGCTTGCTTCAGAGACACGGCCTTTTGTTTGCGCTGCGCGTCAAGTATGAACGCAGTCTAACTCCTCACCGCGTAATATTTTCCTGTCGCCATTATCTTCGCCCGCTTGCCTCTATCACCACCCTGTCCCAAGGGTAGGCATGGAGAAAGGGGGGGGGGGGAAGCTGAGGAGGAGGGGGCGAGCAGAGGAGGAGAGGGCGAGCAGAGGAGGAGAGGGCGAGCAGAGGAGGAGGGGGCGAGCAGAAGAGGAGGGGGCGAGCAGAGGAGGAGGGGGCGAGCAGAGGAGGAGGGGGCGAGCAGAGGAGGAGGGGGCGAGCAGAGGAGGAGGGGGCGAGCAGAGGAGGAGAGGGCGAGCAGAGGAGGAGGGGGCGAGCAGAAGAGGAGGGGGCGAGCAGAGGAGGAGGGGGCGAGCAGAGGAGGAGGGGGCGAGCAGAGGAGGAGGGGGCGAGCAGAGGAGGAGGGGGCGAGCAGAGGAGGAGGGGGCGAGCAGAGGAGGAGGGGGCGAGCAGAGGAGGAGAGAGCGAGAAGAGGAGGAGAGGGCGAGCAGAGGAGGAGGGGGCGAGCAGAAGAGGAGGGGGCGAGCAGAGGAGGAGGGGGCGAGCAGAGGAGGAGGGGGCGAGCAGAGGAGGAGGGGGCGAGCAGAGGAGGAGGGGGCGAGCAGAGGAGGAGAGGGCGAGCAGAGGAGGAGGGCGAGCAGAGGAGGAGAGGGCGAGTAGAGGAGGAGGGGGAGAGCAGAGGAGGAGGGGGAGAGCAGAGGAGGAGGGGGAAGATGAGGGGTAAAGAGAAAAAAATTGCAGTCAGTATTATCTTATACTAAGTCGATTTATTTAAAAACAAACCTATAACATTTGTCATGTTTTACGATTTTAAAATGGTTATACCGATCACTAAAAAAAGTTATGTGATTTGGGTTACATCAAGCAGGGGAGGCCCGACTAAGATCATGGATGAAAAGGGGGCTCGGTGTAAAAAGTTTGCTCGCCCCCGATACAGAGCATACATGCTCAGAATTAACAGAATGTAAGCACAGCAAGCGCTTTAGGTGAAGGACCTTTCATAGAATGGATCAACATTATGAAAAGAAAATCCAGTTAATTCTTACCCAGGAGAAGTGTGTGTATTTTAGACAATTGGGGTCAATGTTAAAATGGATTAGAAGCAAAAAGTGACACAGAGCTCATTTGCATGTCATTACCCATAATCCCTGGCTGCAGCATGCTGTGAAATAATGGTGTAAAGCAGGGCTGCAGACCTGTCTGAAACATGGGAATGTGCTCACAGGTGAAACTTTTATTTACCATTTTAGACAATATAATCCAGGGCACATTTGACATCAAATATTGGCATTCAATGTTGTCCAAGAAACTTCACAGTCCTGGCATCAGGAGACTGTACACAATTATATTGCATGGCAAAATCTTTCCCCCACTAAATCTAAGCGCACAGAAAATGATAAAGTAGGCATGCTTCATCCTTCTGACTCCCTGCAGACATCCAGCAGGGGAGCACACAGCACTTCTTTTGACCCTTAATGAAAACGATGCACAGCTAGGCTTACACAAATGTGCGCTTTATTATTTAGTAGAGTTGATGGTAAACAAATAAATTGCAGGCCAACATACAGGCCAAGTTTATAAAGGAGACTCGTAAGGTCAACCCTACATTTCCATAATTTTTGACACTGCTGCAAAAAATCTGCATTAACACCTCATGTCATTTGGATGAGGTCACCGATTTAAATACAGGTTTGCAGCATCGCAGCACGGCACCCACACAGGACACATTAATAGAATTCCAGCCCAGCTTCTCGGGTACGGAAAATGAAAAGCACGCTTTCCAAAAACTGTGACAATAATATTCGCGAGAGTGAAAATGTAGAGGAACAAAGCAATACCATTTTAGAATGGCATTGCAGCAAACATTTATGCATACCTGGGTATCACACACAGGAATTGTATGGATCGTCAACAAACGTCAGTGTGGAAATGCAATTTAGCATTAAATTAGAGATAATTTTAATAACAGCTGCATGTTTCATCTAAACCAGGGCCGGCTGGTAACATTGCGGGGCTCTGTGCAGGAAACTGGTGTGTGGCTCTTTACCTTCTTCTCCTTCGCAATGTCTTCCCGCAGCGTCCCTCATCATAGCGCCGCAACGCCAAATGGCACCACATTGCCATGACAACGAGACATCCCCCAGCGTCACGTTGTCATGGCAGCGCTATTTGACATGGCGGTGCCATGATGAGGGACACGGCGTTAAGACATTGCGAAAGGTAAGAGCGATACAGAGCCCCCGCGCTCGAGAGAGAGATGAAGAGAGAGCGAGAGAGAGATCCTAGATCTTTGTCTGCGCTCCCGTCATTTATGTCTGACTCACTTATTTCCATGACCCGTTATTTGTATTATTTGTTATTTATATGATGTTCACGTGTATTACTGCTGTAAAGCACTATGTACATTAATGGCGCTATATAAATAAAGACATACAATACAATAAAAAACATAACCAAGGGACAGAAGGAGAGAGATTTTTTTTTTTGCTAATCACACCCTAACTATTTTGTCTTCAACCCATATCCAAAAGACCATGAAAATTGCCAGAGTTGTAACAATATTCAAAAACACTTCCTCCAACTACAGATCAATCTCTCTTCTCCCAATACTATCCAAAGTCATGGAAAAATGTGTCCACTCCCAATTAAGCGATTACTACACCAAGACAAATTTCCTTCACCAACTCCAATCTGGCTTTCATCCAAAATACTCTACAGTAACTACCCTCCTAAATGTTTGCAATGAAATCAAGTGTGGAATGGAACTGGGACAACTCACTGGTGCAATATTCCTAGATTTTGCAAAGGCTGTCGATACTATTGATCATGTTATCTTGTTACATAAGCTCCAGTGCTCTGGTATATGGGAACACGCTATAAACGGTTTCCCAATATGTGTCTCTCACGCTCCAACTCCAACCCCCCTTGGATGTCACCTGTGGTGTCCCGCAAGGCTCTGTTCTGGGGCCCCTACTCTTTTCAGTCTTCATTCATGATCTTCCTACAGCTTGTAAGGGAGCTTCAATACACATGTATGTGGATAACACAATCTTATGTACACACAGCCCTAGCCTCTCTGACATTGGACACATACTTCAATCTGATTTCTCAAGACTTTAAGACTGGATTTCCCAAAACAAACTGTTTTTAATTACTGACAAAACTGTAACAAGGAAGTTAGAGGCCTCACGCGCTCTCCCCGGCATTTAATTTAAATTCCGTGGGGAAGAGCAGGGGGCCTCTGTAACCGCCACGCCCCCTCCCCCCAGAAAATCTAATGCTCCCAAGTTTGCGCACCCCTGGTATATTGTACAGCACCCCAAAGTCACATTAGCAAAAGAAACATGCTCTACAACTCAATATGCCCCTTTGTCCTACAATGCAACTACAACACACATCACCGCAAAATGCTTCAATGACTAGATTGGTCATCACTTGAGTCTGAGCGTAAAGTATATTTTTCCTGTCTTGCCTTCTAATACTTCCAGGGAAACCTACCCGTCTATTGCCCCTACCAAATGCAGCACTTATCTGAGATCTGACTCCAAAAGACTTTTCTTGGTCCCAAGGCTCAACAGCGTATCCGGCCGTTCCTCCTTCTCTTACCGTGCACCTCACTCAGGTCTGGAACAAATTACTAGAGACTCTCAAAGCTGCCACCAGTCTAAATTATTTCAAGACTTCAGCGGTCTCATTTTAATCTGTTATATAACAGTTACATACGCGCATAACATCTCTCTAACGGCCCATGAAATGTCTGTAAATTGAATTTATAACCTCTGTTCATTTAATGCAACCATGTATTGTCAACTTAACTCTGTGCCCAGGACATACTTGAAAACGAGAAGTAACTCAATGTATTACTTCCTGGTAAAACATTTTATAAATAAAAAATAAAATAAAAAGTTAATAATAATGGCTTACTTACATATATGGTCCATTTAGTAGTTCATTATGTATTTATAAAGTATGACTCATTACCTCCTCCCACCCGCTGCCAACCCGCTGCCAACTCTCATTGGGCAACGATTGTGTAGACATTTTCATTTATTCACGGTTCAAGTTAGAGAGCCACAAGTACAAACATTTTTGAACTACACACAGGTATATACAAATAACTACACATCAACAAACACAAATGAAGTGGCATGCAGTGGTTTATGGTGTAAATATATAAATATGGTGCCAATAATTAGGCTAGAGGACTTTCACAAAGAACCACATACTCAATCAGGTATACTTGGTCTTAGGCATAAGGTCAAGGAATTCCTGCTCTAGTGGTTCAACCGTTTTGTTTACAGTGTTAACAATGGAACAAAATTGAGAAATTTGCATTTGGTGTATCTCAGTGCACGTTGTTGTATTTCTTTAGCTCCCACACTACTTCTTGTGCTCCATTTGTCTCCTATCTCTGGCTGAGGTGGAATTCAAGAAGATGCTTCATTTCTGTTTTTTTTTTTTATCAGTTGTAACCAGAAGTTCAAGATGATCAAATCGGGTTATAAACCAAAAACTGGATTCACCAAATATAAAATGGACCAGAGGCTGAAATTATTTTTTGCCCAACAAGTATAAGAAAGGGAGTTTCACATTGAAACACTAAGCTTGTTTAAGCAAAAGATCCTGGGAAGCAGGATGCATCTCCTGAAAACGTGAACTGGCAAAAGCAAGAAAATGATTTCAGTGTGTCCTGGGGGAATCTGAATTGTGAAGCGTTTGCCAAAACCAGGATCACAAGCACACACGCCAAATGTATTTTTAACAGCAAGATGTCCTTCCAAAACTAGAATGTCTTACGTACAGTAAAGTCATCCACAAGGACCACAGGGACATATACATGTGTGTGTTGGTTTGTGAGAATGGTGAGATTGATGAAACGATGGCATCAAAGTCACTTGTACAGCTACCAGGGGTTGAATAATAATAATAAAAAAATTTTTTTGCAGATGCCAATTTATGATGCTAATGAAAACTAATAGAATTATTCTGATCTCCCTGCAGTACATGTACTGTATTCTCTTTAGTGCAAGTACTGCCAACAATACATATATTAAACCAATATAAATACACCATTCCTATGTCCAGCATTATAAATAGAACCAATAAGAAATCTAATTTAAAAAATGTTTAACAAAGAGGTAAAACCTCGTAGTAGGTAACCTTTCGATTCATAGAGATTGGAGAATAAGGTGAAGTTGACATCCAGGTACTCATAAGCCATCTAAATTGTTATTCTGCGGGACTCCATATGCCAGTTCAGTGACGATGTGCCACATGGTGCAACTTTCCTTGTACAGTATGTATTTCTGGGGATGGCCACTACTAAAGGTTTGTAACTCGGAATAACACAGTTTGCAGAGGACGCAATGTCAGTGTTGGTGCAGATTATCACAAGATATCCTACTATAACGCACAGAGGGAACAAATAAGTCTGCTGTATCTATAACGTCCCAGACAGGGCTATCTGCGTTGATCTAATTAGGCTTGTGTTCCTATATATTCCAACAACGTACACATCACTTTACAGCATTAACAATGTAAAAAAGTTAAAAAAACGTAACCTAAACCGACATACAGTGACAAGAGGATTAAGGCCCATATTTTCTAAATAGTGCTATTTCATTAGACATGTCCCTGCGCTAGAAGACCCCAGTGTGGCTTATTCACTTGAATGGCCTATAAAGGGTCTCAGCATCAGAAGTCGAATGGCATAGTACTGCTGACTAATATGTGCATAAATATCAGAGCATTAGGAATATAAGTAAAAGTGATTATTCAGGCGCTAACTACTAATAGTGACAATAAACAATAAGTGCATACAATAAAGGTGCAAATTCACCCGTATGAAGTAAATAAATAAATACGGTATTGTTCCCAGCTCAAACCCTCTGGTGGGACCTGTCTTCACTGGTTCCGGAAAGCGAGAATGTGTTTCTAACAGTCCAGGGGGAGCATATGGGAAATAAAAACACAAGGCACAAAATCTAAGTGTAGATGTACATAAAGAACCATGGAAGGTAGGTAAACTTGGCCCTATACCCTGCCTACTTACAAGAAGTAGGAGATGTCAAAGCAGTGTACATATAGTGGGACAAACACTAATGGCAGGCGTGGTTCTCCTTGGTGTCACTCTCAGCAGGTTTACGGACGTGTTATTGTGGAGAGATATACATGTGGAGAGAAAGGAACTTCATGATGCAGATTAATGAGTATACAAAATTCCTTTATGTAATATATAAAAAACGCACTTACAATAGTGCTAAAAAAGCAAAGCAAATAGTGATCACTCCTGACGAAGCCACACCCTTATTCGGGGCGAAACGCGTAGAGTGGGAGGATCTCCGGGACGCAGAGCAGCAGCCGGTGTACACACTGACAGTCTCCAGCCTCAGGAAAGGATTATTGGAGGAACGTGATGTCATAGCCGCGACGAACCAGGAAGTGGATCAACTTCGCAAGTGCACCGAGTACGCTGAGAAGCACGAGTTCCAGAGGCGGTGAGACTAACATCAGTGTGATACACCTGTTTGAGACTATTTGCTTGGCTTTTTTAGCACTATTGTAAGTGCGTTTTTTTATATATTACATAGAGGAATTTTGTATACTCATTGATCTGCACCATGAAGTTTCTTTCTCTCCACATGTATATCTCTCCACAATAACACATGTCCGTATACAGGCATACCCCGCATTAACGTACGCAATGGGACCGGAGCATGTATGTAAAGCGAAAATGTACTTAAAGTGAAGCACTCCCTTTTTCCCACTTATCGATGCATGTACTGTACTGCAATCGTCATATACATGCATAACTGATGTAAATAACACATTTTCTAACAGGCTCTATAGTCTCCCTGCTTGCGCACAGCTTCGGTACAGGTAGGGAGCTGGTATTGCTGTTCAGGACGTGCTGACTGGCGCATGCGTGAGCTGCCGTTTGCCTATTGAGCAATATGTACTTACTCGTGAGTGTACTTAAAGTGAGTGTCCTTAAACCGGGGTATGCCTGTACCTGCTGAGAGTGACACCTAGGAGAACCACTCCTGCCATTAGTGTTTGTACCTCTTTGTATGATCTGAAGTACCACAAGTCGTACTTTTATCTCAGGCTTGGAACCCTACACGTGATGGTCGGTTCAGAAAAAAGTAACAAGTATCTCTCATAACGGCCTCCTTAACCCCACTTTTACCTCTACTGCGCTCTCACCTTAAACCCTGTCCCCTCACTGGCCCTGTGGAACGCACTCAGACTCAGTATACACCAAGCACCTTCTCTCCCCACTTTTAAGACAAACCTTAAAACTCCCCTCTTAAAAGAAGCATTTCAATAGCCTAGACTCATGGCTACTGTCCCACACCTACAGTCGCTCCTACCAACCATTGTGGCCAAACAATGCCATCCACTGCACTTATTCTCTCACCTGCAGTCTCTGTTGTAATATCCACGGGGCAGGAACTTCCTTTCCTATTGTCCGATTTTATTTGTTATGCTTATTGTATTATAATTCCCTGTACTATATTGTCTTTTAGTAAAGCGCCAAGTACAGCTTTGGGCGCTATATGAAGATATACATGCATACCTCTCAAAATACAAACATAAAAAGGGATAAGTAACAGGGAGCCAGAATACGGTTCTGTTACAAGTGGAACAAGATTGAATAATGTGGAGTAAGTGGGAGGTCAACAATGTCAAGAACAGAAGTTGTGAGGAGCTCAACCCAATCATGTTTCTATGTTGCGTAATTGCAAGGGTTCACAGTATAGAAGACTGGATATAAGAGAAACCAGAGTTTGTGATTGTATGGAAGGCAATCAAATATTTTGGCAAAAAGCAGACGCAAATATTTGGGGAGAAAACAAAATGGTGAAGCTTTAAGCTCCCTGTAATAGTTTAATTTTAATATAAAATGCCATATAGTACCATGATTTAATGCTGCCTTTTATTGAAGATGTAAAAATATCACATCACTGTTATAACCGAAGATTTTTAAAATTGAATTCTTATTAAAGAATCCTTGGAGGTTCTGGGGGTTAATAGAACATACTTTTATTTCATCCAACTCTGCAGATGCAAATGCAAAGGTAATTTTACCAGAAGTGAATACAAATATCTAGATACCTTGCTAGGTTTACAACTGAATGTAAGAGAAACATGATTTAGGCTCGCCACAATTCATTGGTATTTAAATAGAAAATGTGATTTCAGAAAATATTCTCTGCTCAGTACTCCAGACCATATAAAAACACAGGGCAAAAATCAGATGCAAGTTGCACAAGAGCAAAAAAGGAATGCATCACTTAAAAATAAGAATGTGCCATCATAGAAAGCTACATACTGTGCTACACATCATATTTTAAATGTGCCGAACGTAACTTTCCCAGAGACTTCCAAGCCAAGGCCACAAACAAATAAATGATCAACAAGCATCAGAAAGGGCACACATTCTAGAAATGGAGCTTGCTTTCTTTGACCCGACATCTGAAGTTCCTGTGCAAAAGAACGGGGTTCATGCAGAGAAAATATGTGTGTAGGCTGTTGGTATCTTGCATTCTGCTTTCCCATACAGTCAGGCAATAATGGAGCCGCTTGTTTGTGTATGCTGAAACAGGCATGCAAATATTTGAAGTTATAAATATTTCAGCAGTTGAACTGAATCTCATTTCAGCTAAAATAGTTATTGCTCATGTTGTGCAGAGATATACAAAAAAAAAAAAAGTTTAAAACATTCAACTAAAAAAGGTCATTATCTACTTTGCAAATTGTAAAGTTCAGAAAATGTTACAGCCAAAACGCTACATAACAGATACTACGGTGTACTTAATAACCTTTTGTTGTACAGCAATGTTTCAGATCCTATTAAACTTTAAAATGTGATTGATTTATTCCATAAGATTCGACTAAGGAATGTACAAGGAAAATGGTCCAGATAAAAAATAAAAACATTAGTTCACAATGAACAAATCTGTAGTTTACAAAAAAAAAAATTCAGCATACATTGACTTCCAGTTACCCACTTACAAGACAGATAAAACAAGCCAGGAGAATGGAAAGGACACTCATTAATAGAGCAAATATTAATTTTGTAGCCATTTGAATGTGCTGTCGGAATTCAGAACCCATCCACACACCCCCTCTACAGACATCAAGGCCCAGATTTACTAAAGGGTGATGGTAGCTCAAATCCCGTCCCAGAGCAGAAACATGCCTAGCAAACCCTTCCCATGACTGTGTCAAAAGGAGTGTTCTGGGGCCAGAAAGAGTGCTATTCCATAAGATAGATTAGTAAATAAAGGGCCACTCTCGCCAAAGTTATGGAACGATTTACAGACGTGCAGAACGGAGCTTCAATTAAGTCAATAGAACTTAAGCAACTCTTATTTGACACAGGATTCGGTGAAGAAGAGGGCAAATCTGTTCTAGACAAACAGGTGTATATAGCAATGCTGTTATACGTTGTTACATCAGGGACAGATTTAATATATTCCCGTGTTACTTATTACATACTTAAAACTAAAGGAGAAAAATAAATACCAAAGCTCTGCACTATTTTCTAACTTGGCCCAAAATGCCCTTTTTAGCCTCATATAAGTTAGAGCAGGGGTGCTCAACCCCGGTCCTCAAGCCCCGCCTTCTCCTCCCCCCCGAAACAGGTTAGGCTTTCAGGATATCCCTGCTTCAGCACAGGTGGCATAGCTTATGTTTCAGCACAGGTGGGTAAGAGGCTCAGATTGACGTGATATCCTGACAGCCTGACCTGTTTGGGGGGAGTGGGAGGGCTTGAGGGCTGGAGATGAGCACCCCTGAGTTAGAGGACAGGTCGCATGTAGTAACTGTGTGCATCAGAGGGTGCAAATTCTCTTTAACTAGGCATGAGCTCCAACAGACACGCTTGTTCACAAAATGTAGCCTTGTAGCCAGAGTCATTCAATTGACAACTGCAAGACCATATAGGACTGATCAGGTTGAAGAAAAAACAAGGAAACCCATTACAGTACATAAAACGCTGCATTAATAAATTAGATTCAACAATACTGTAGAAACTAGAAAACAGACATGTCTATTTTTTATTTTATTTTTATAAATCAGCCAGTGTGCTACACATTAATATCCAAAAACAAGTTTATTCTTGATTCTTTTGGATCTTTACTGAAGAGTTGTTCTAAACTACATGATTCCCACATTAAAAAAAAAAAAATCCTGTTGAATAGAAACCTTTATGCTGGGTCACAGTGAACATATCTGTGGCTTCTTTTATTGCCAGAAATAGGTGCAGCACTGTGCATATTGCCCAAAGGAAAGTACAGACTTCACATTACTGTTATTGGAGCAAAGAAAAGGTCACAAACGTGATGCAAGATGAGCAAAACTGCTGGACTTGGGGGAAACATGAAGAGGAGAAAGAAAAAGTCACTGGAGAATAAAAGATATGTGAATTATTAAGGGACACAAATCACTTAAGGCAATTAATCATTATTGAACTGATCTATTTAAGTAAATATTTGAAGTATAAAGCCCTTCTGACATGTGTGTGCTCTGGGGGGGCAGGGGAGGGATATATAAAATGATATTTTAGAGAATGTGAAATGTAAAAGGAAGCTAGAGCTAGGGATGTGTGAACCTCAGCAGTGATATACAGTACTGAAGTGAGCAAGCGTGCATGAATTAGCAATGTAATTCCTGCCAATACAGATGTGTCCAGGCTTACCGTTTGTGGGCGTGAACATTTGCGGCAGCTGGACCGCAGTGCAGCAGGGGCTCGATCACGGCCCAGAATACAGAAAGAGGCCCGGGTGTTTATCTCTGCGGGGGTCACTACATCTGAATGGGAACCCTGAAGCATTAAACCTGCCAGTATTAAGCTTGTAAGAGCTGCGCAGTCTGCCCCAGAGAGAAGCCTCCTCTCTCTGTCTCCCTGACAGATCTTACAGCAAACCAACCATTTTTTTTAAATTTATTATTTTCCACAGTGCCGATCGATGGGTTTATGGTTTAACATCTATTTTAAATGTATGTTTAATGTTTTTGCCTGTGTTTTCTCATTTGTATTTAATGTTTTTATACTGGACCGAAAACGGGATGTCCAGAGCTGAACCCCATTAATTTTAGCTCCGGGAAACAGAATCTCCTGCAAGTTTAATGTCTTGGTCGCGTGGGCCAACAGTTAGCCAGCGTCACGGGAAACCAGGTTTATTGTACCTTTTACCAGGATCATGTATTGAGGAAAAAAAGATAATGAAATAAATTGAGGTTTATTCACAGAAATAGGCTTACACCCAATGGAACACAAAATACAGATGAAAAGCACACTTACTGGGGGTCTGGGGTTGAAAACTAGACTGTACTAGGTGCAGGGAACTCTAAATAAGAGTTTTACCTTGACCGGGACTTAGCCCGAAATCCTCTGGTTCCCAAACCGGCGTGAAGTAGTTCCACACACCACCGCTCCCTTCTGTGCTTGAGAACTTGTATTGTTCTGACCGGGAGTTAGTACCAAACGTCCTGGAACTAAAATCTGCTTGCAATCCCAGCCGCTACAGCTATGTTCGATTATTAGAACTTGGCTGCAAAAAGTGGGACTTGTGAAAAGCCCGCACGCACTTCTGGCGCGGAAAATCTCTCGTCTGATTGGCATAGGGATTTCTTATAGTATTTTGAAGTTCATTCGAAAATACTACAGCCAATCGGAGCATGGGAACTTTCTTAGAAGCCAATCAGAACGAAGATGGTCTGAAAAGCCGGGTAAGCGGGGATTTGAATATGCCACCCACAGGGTTAGGCTCCTCAAGGTCTGGGCGAGCAGATGGCAGCCAGGATGACTACCATTGTTCCCCGGACTTGGGTACTTGAGCCCTTCCTTCCTGCCCAAATGGCTTTCACACCTCCTGCATCCTCTGGCTACTTTGAACTCCAATGTCCACTAGACTTACTGGCACCAACTTGGTAGCCCTGACAGTCTAAGTGGGCATTGCTTCCAAAAGTCCCAGCTCATATACAGTGCACAACAGTACATTATACTATTAAACACAATGTTAATAAAATATACTTTTAATACATCCTAAGTCTCTGTGTATAGGGAATAGAACGCTGCACTTTATTTCTCTACCAGCCTTTATTCCCCACTGTGATGGTGAAGGGGTAACCAGGCCATCAATAAAGGTATTACGCCTGGCTGGTTACCTCTGAACAAGTCTGAAAGACTTAAGATATTTTTTAAAAGTCTATATTTTAGGGAACAGTGTGTTTTTAAAACATATGCTTGTGCACATTATAACGAACTGGAACTTTCAGACAGTGCCACTGTGTCTACTCATACAGTGGGGATCAAAAGCCAGGGAGGAAGTCTGAGGTGTCAAAACCATTTGGATAGGAGGGAAGAAGTAAAATACCCACATCCTCAGATCAATGGACGCTCTTTGAATTTCCATTTGGCCCCCCAGACTGGCCAGGGGCCTGTTACCATGGGTGGCATTGAGGGAATCAAGGGCCAGAAGTGCCAAATTGCACGTGCTGCCATGTTCTTTTTAGAGAGAAGAGGCTTTCTCATGGCAACCCTTCCAAACAAACCATACTTGTTCAGTCTTTTTCTATTTGTACTGTCATGAACTGTAACATTTAACATGCTGAGGCCTGTAGAGTCTGAGATGTAACTCTTGGTTTTTTTTGCAATTTCTCTGAGCATTGCACGGTCTGATCATGGGGTGAATTTGCTGGGATGTCCACTCCTAGGAAGATTGGCAACTGTCTTGAATGTTTTCCACTTTTGAATAATCTTTCTCACTGTAGAATGATGGACTTTAAATTGTTTGGAAATGGCCTTATAACCCTTCCCAGATTGATGGGCAGCAACAATTGCTTCTCTAAGATCATTGCTGATGTCTTTCCTCCTTGGCATTGTGTAACACACCTGAATGCTCCAGACCAGCAAACTGCTAAAACTTTGGATTTTATAGAGGCGGTCACATTTGCTGATGATCAGTTAATCAAGGGCATTTGATTAGCAGCACCTGTCTGCTGCTTAGCATCTTAATTCCTATGGAAGCAGTAAGGGTGTACTTAGTTTTTCACACATAGCTTCTCCATTTTGGCTTTATTTTTGTTAAAAAAATCATGACACGGTGTAATACTGATGCAGCAGCCATTATTCGAACACATCACGGCGCCGATTTTGAGTTCCCCACCCAGCATGAACGCGGCCAATCGCCCCAGGCACCCGCGCTTATCGCGGATGTTTTGTTTGAATTTCATGGATTCTGCTTCTTCGTGTGCAATAAAATGGATGAATTGTAATGTGTACAGTACTGTGCTGCTGTGTCAATTTCATGTTTATCGGCGCCCGCATCTTAGTGCGGGAAGGCTGGAATTCATCCCGCGGTTTAAAATCGGGATTCCGATGTACATGACGCCTGAAGTGTTCGAATAACGGCCGCTGCATCAGTATGTCATGTGTTGTTGTTCATCTGAGGTTGTATTTACCTAATTTTAAGACCTGCTAAGGAACAGTTGATTGTTATTATGTCCTGATATGTAAAACCATAGAATTCAAAGAGGGTGTACTTTCTTTTCCATATACAGTATATATATAATGCAGATGGATGAAACGCGTAGGGTCACGTGGTACAGGAACTACGGTGGTCGAGTTGGCCCAGACGCCAGAGTCAAGACGTCAGTGCAGGAGCTCCCTTTCTGTGACTGGTGATATCTCGAGTGCAGCCGTGCAGACCGGGAATCCCATCCGGGTGACGGAAAGAGGTTATAACGGTGACACCGGCAAACAGCTAAGCAGATTCACAGAAGCAGCAATTGTATGCAGACGGAGCACAACTGTGGAACTTGGACGTCGGTCTGGTGCATGGGCTGGTCCCATAAAATGCTCATTTTTTATATATATATACAGTGTTCGACAAACCTATACATTTGCTCGCCCCGGGCGAGTGGATTTAACCCCCGGGCGAGTAAATATTGGCCCAAGCAGCACACATTTGGTACTAGGTGGCGAGTAGATTTTTTTGTGTGGCGAGTAGATTTTTTGGTGATTTTTTGGTTATATTATATATATATATATTAACCTGAAAAAAACAGGTTGCAAGAAAATGTATCTTGTTATTAGGCCAGAAACTATGAAATTAGAGTAACGCATGTTTTTCATCTGAGATGGCCAATGAGAACTAACAATACATCACTGATAAAAAGACATCTACTGTAGGTAAATCATTCTCACAAGTAACAGGAAATCTTAATTACAATACATTTTCTTACACGAAGGGAGACTAAGCAGAAAGTTAAGAACAGCTTTAAGTCTTCTCCTTAATTGACAAAGCAAACTATAAAACTAATCTTTATTTCCTTGCCTTCACAGACCTCTTTGAAGAGATTTTGGGAGGGTAAACCTCAAATACCCTACAAACATTTCAATGTAATCTACCCATTTTTTTTTTAAATCTCTTCTTATCATAACCTTCAAGTTAGCAAACCACACATTTTCATGATCTGTTTTCGCCAAACGTTATAAATATACTATGTCCTTGACTCCTCAGATTTGGGAATAGCCCTAGCAATTCTTTAAGAAGCTTTTTTTTTTTAAAAATCACGGTTACTAAAACGGGCCTCTTTCATCCAACTTAACTGTAATAAATCTACTACATTCAAAATAACGGAGAAAAAGAAAACCACGCATTCTACTTGTGAAGTGGCCCCGGAATACAGAATATCTGGTATGTGCATTCTCGTTGTTTATATAAAGATTGAAAATATTCTGTGCCAGGTGCTTTTTGAATTCTGCGTGTGAAGGTCTGGCTGAAAAATGTGTCGACAGCAAGAGCTTAGGAACAATACATACTCGTACAATTACATTATTGTCAGAAGTGTTCAACGAACAAGCAGATGACCGGGAACGCAACGTTCCCGCATCATGCCATTCATGGGAATGTAACCACCAATAAAAAGTTTGCCCATGATTTAGCCATAAGTGTTGAATCGGTGTGCTCTTGAGATGTCGCTGTGTGTGCAAGGTTTGCTGTACCTTTTAAAAATCAACCAATAATAGGAATAGAGATATAAGTTTGGCCAACTGCCAAGAGAGATTGCACAGATATTTCATTAAAAAAATATGAACAGTTTCAGTGCTGAGGGCATATCTCAAATACTCGAAGTCTACACTCTTCAAGAGCCAGTAATGATAAAATTCTTGCACAATAAAAGGTAGATAAATGAAATATGTACATCTTACGCAGATTTAGCATGTTGTACTATATACTACCAGCAATTTCCTGTTTTCTGAACAGATCTCTTAGAAATTTCTCTCTACTGTTAAAATACAATGATGTAAAATTAACCTCTACGGTTGCCGGGGGAACTGGCTGGCGCAATGCCGGGGAACTGGCTGGCGCAATGCCGGGGAACTGGCTGGCGCAATGCCGGGGAACTGGCTGGCGCAATGCCGGGGAACTGGCTGGCGCAATCACGACAGAGCTGGCGCCCGAAGTACAGAAACTGAAATAGAGGGGCCTCATCTTGCGACGGAGCATTCAGGCTGATCACACCCCATTAAAAATGGCAAGCGCCCATGACATACAAGGTACCTGGGTCCCTGGCATGCCAGGGCCACATCGTAAACTAGTACTTCAAAGCCGCAGTACAGTTCGAGTACTCCTTGAGAAAGCGCCACAGTGGGCGTGAAACACGTGGGAGGGGGTTTTGTTCTGTTATGTAGTTTAATAAATTGATTTTTCTTTTCAACTGAGTTTCCACTATTTTTTCACCTTGGAGCGGCAGTCCCATAGATCCATCTACTTATTTCATATATGTTTACAATGTATATCTAGTTTGTTAAATCATGCTAGAATTAGTCTCTGGTTCCTATTTGTGTATTAATATTCTTAATTACATATGTGAGATTTATGTGGGAGATTTGACACCCATTTCGAGTTTTTTCTATATCTGTATTGATGTTTCTTATCAAATCGTAAAGTTTTGAATGAACTGATGCCGATTAGTCAATTTGGGTATATATAGGGATAGGGATAGAGGATGGCAGCTACACCTCCACACTCCTGATGAAGCTTGTGCGAAACACGTAGGACGAGAGACTGCGCGAAGAGGGAGTTATTGACTTTTAAATCAGTGAGTCGCCGTAACATCACGAGACAAGATCAGGATCCTCACGTGACGCGGAAGGACTCTGCACTGGATACCACAGGTGCTGGACGCCGAGGCAGACAAGCAAAGAAGACTTCAGTTCTGTTTACAGAGCTGTGACTACTCAAGCTGCGTGATATCATCAATTTGAGAGTGCAATGTGCATTTTTTATGTTTTACTATTGTACGGTATTAAATCGGATTACACTATGGCTTGACTTTTGCCAAATCTCTTCACATACACCAATAATAGCCCAAGATGACGTCTGACGGAGGTAACTCCAGCAGTATCAGTCTGATCTAATTTACATAAACAAAGCAAATCTGTGAGTTTGCACCAACAAAGTGGGGATTACCCACTAGCCTTAAAGGTTATTTATTGTAACGTTCTATGTTCCATTTTCTTTTTGTGCTATAGATTTATCTTTCTGGATTCTGCTATATTTGTCTCTGGATGAGAGATCGAACCTCAACGGCAGGGAATCTAGAAAAGTATATATCACTATTGTATGTGAATTGTCACAATTTTATTGAGCTTTGTTCTATTTTTCTTTTCTAACAAGAAACACATGATTGAAGATTGAAGTCCTTAACCATTTTGACACAAGGAGTGATCACAAATTGGTTTGTTGCAGATTACATCTGAATGCAAAGTTAGAAAACCAATTAAAAATTACACCAACAAATCAACATCAATAACCTCAAGAACAGCAGAGAATTTCAACTAGAACTGAAAAATCACTCCTGCTTGCTCAAAATGCATGGGGACATTTAAACAGAACTATGAAAAACTTTTGTAAATTGTTGTTGAAAGCGAAGAAGAAAAATAAAAAACCACAGGAGTCACCGCCAACAAAAACCAGGCTGATAAACACCTGAAACAAAACAATGAGGAAACAAGAAATGAAGCAATCCCAAAACGCAAGAATAGGATATGCAGAACTGTGCAAGACAATCCAAAAACGTATAACTCAAGATAAAAAAATATGTAACTGTGATACGGCGAGAAACACTGTTAAAGATAACAAAAGCTTAAAGAAGAGAAAGCAGCGACATATGACTAAAGAAGGAAATCATTGCAGTCAAATAAGATGGTGGATCAAAAACAAAGAACTGTGCACTTCTAAGAGACTTGAGGACTTCTATACGAAGTTGTTCTTTAATACAGGGCATAATCCAGCAGAGGACAAGCGAGAAGAAACCACCAACTATGTACCATGCGTTCTTCCAGAGCAAGTAGGAAAAGCAATAAAATCCGTGAAGAATGGGAAGGCTCCTGGGGAAGGTGGAATTACAACTGAAATCTTGAAAGAAGCTAAGGTGGAAAAAAATCCTTGCAAAACTCCTTACATGCGCATGAAGAACAGGAAAATTCCAGAGCAACGCCATATTGTAGTTATTCTCAACCACAAGAAAGGAAACAAGGACCGCAAAAACTACAGACCAAATCATTCACCAGTTTTTACGAAGATACTCACTAATTGGCTACAACAGACCCTGATCCGCCCAGCCTAGAGAACAAGCGGGATTTTGCAGTGGATACAACACAAATGACCACATTCAAGTTATACAATTAGTGATTTCCCAAAGTAATAAATACCATCTACCACTCATTTTAGGATTCGTAGATTATGAAAAAGCATTTGATCCTGCCTACCTCAGCAGTCCAAGATGCACTAAGAAGACAAGATCACATAAACCATTAGACTACATAAAGATGAAAGCAAGCTGAGGATCAGCAAGTGCGACAGGGAGACACCATGTCACTAAATCTTTCCACTGCAACACCTGAAGAATTGTTAAAGACATTGAATTGGGAAGAGAAAGGAATCAAAATAAACAGTAAATATTTGATTCACCTACGATTTGCAGTGACATTGTTATTTTTGCCAGAAGTCCAGAAGACCTCCAGCAACAAATTGCAGAACTCGCCGAAGCAATAAAGTATGTGGGCCTCCGTATGAATCTCACATAGACCAAAGCGACGCACAACAAATGTGTCAAGTCTGTGGAGGCTGAAATAAATGGAATAGAACTAGGAGTTGAAGTCTACTTTGGCTGGCAAATAACGGATGGGAAACTTTTCAATGAAATCAGTAGGAGAAAGATGTGATGGGAGCGCATTTGGAAGAAACAAGACAATATTTAATGGGAACCTTCCACTGTGCCTCAAGAGGAATGTTTTTGACCAGAATATCCTGCCCGTGCTCTCTTATGGATGTGAAACGTGGACCTTAAGGGCAAAAATAATTCAGAAGCTTCAGACAACACAAAGAAGTATGGAAAGATGTATGCTAGTTGTTACCCAGAGAGACATGAAAAAGAATGAATGGGTTCTAAACCAAAACAAAAGTCTGACATCACAAGGGAGAAGAAATTGAAGTGGCAGTGGGCTGGACTTACTGTATCGCACAAAGAAATGACCAATTGAAAAATATGCACTCGACTGGATTCCAAGAGAGATTAAAAGACCAAGACGAAGAAGAGGATGAAATTAGAAAATGTGCTGGATCAACGTGTAGAGAAGCTTGCAACTGCATTATCTGGATAATCATTGGAAGGCCTTCAGCCAGATGTCGATAGATACATGCTAATGTATGATGCACACACACACGCGTATATAAATATGTATTTATTTTTTGAAGATGGCACACGGAAAGCATGGGCACCACATTATACCATATAAAAATTATATATATATATAAAAATATATATTTTTTTTTTATATTTAACGGACAAACAACCCAAACATTTTTTGTTGACCTGTTTATGGTATTTTCTTATAAAAGAGTATAGCAAGCAGGATTTTCTTGTCCTAGGTCTCTCGAAGAAAAGTATACAATATTTATGGTAGAAAATGGGCTTTCGTTTGACAATTGCATTGTACATTTATCCAGGGAATTCATATGAAATCAGGAAGGTAACCTAAGAAAGCTCCCCGGTCCCCATTCCACTGAGGATGCCTTTTGCAGCTAAAGCGGACCCACCACTACACCCCAGGGAAATCATGGAGTTTAGAGAGGAGTGTAACAACCAAAACGGGACACTTTATCTTGAGGGATTTTTACCCCCTCCTTGGAGCCCAAAACACCACTGATTTAGATGCTACGTTGAGACGTATCCCAGCAGTAAAGGAGCTACATGTAGTTCCCTGGCCACACTGTCTAGGTTAAACACGCCTGAATATGAGAACTACACGCTATTTTTGCTTTATTGATTCCGAGTGCTCATCATATTAGGGCCTAGCGGTAGCTAGGAATTGTAACAAACTCACCGTGTTTGCGTCACCATCTAACTCCAGGAAGTTACTGTGCCACAGGAATCAACAGCCAAGCTACATCTGATTCCCCGATTCACAGTGCAAACCCTACCACACTTACCAGGAAATAAACATGAATTAAAACGGCCATCACAATAATAACATTGTGTGCTGCTCTGCCCACCAATGCACAAGATCTGAATAGCTCTGGCTTTAGACTGGGAAATGTTTGAGCGATTATTATTTTTTAGGTGTTTGGATGCAGATCAGCACATAAAATCAGCATGTGAAAGCACAAGCCCTTATCAAAATAAGAATGGCCGGGCTAGTCAAATGTTTTAGCGGTGAGTTAATGGATATACTGACTTCATTTAGTGAATTACCATTTGATGAAATAGTCAGATGACCTTTATAATACCCGTTTTGACAGCTTTAAGAAATTCCTTTTCTCCCTGAGCTACTATTCTCTAACAAAGATTTTATCGCCTATCTCTAAGTAAAAACAGCTGTGTAAGTGAAGGGATAATAACAGTAAGACCAGATTGATTCCACACATTATGATAGGACGCTTAATGCAGATGACAAGTAGCAGTATAGGTCCGGGTATTTTGAAGTTGAAGTGGTATCTGGTATAAGACCATTGTGGAGGTTCTTCACAGATGGTACTTGACACGTACGTTTTCATTTTTCAACCGAAAACCCAGATTGAGGTTTTGTGGCTTAGACTTCTTCTGCAAATAATAAAAATAAAATAAATAGGACTAGTAAGAATTTCTGCTTCCAATGTAAGCAACGCTCTTTAAAGTATACGGTCTGACGTACATTCTTCTGGAACCAACATGGAATTGTATCAAACGTCGATCATGTTTTTTGTTTTTTTTTGCAGTCTGACTGTTTCAATGAGGTTATGGATTTAATTAGAGAAAGACACTGTACTACAAAGGTTTGTAAAAGATATCTAAGTATACCTGTATCAGGGTAATCAGAGACTGCACACTAGGTTTGGATCAAATCAAAAGAACTTTACTGCAGAACAGGCAAAACAATTACAAATCCATAAAGCACAGATATAGGGTTACAAAGGCAGTTCCTGGTCCTTTTAAGAGAATACATCCAGATTATAAATGCAACAGTCTTATTTTAGTCTCACATAATGTCCGTATATTGTATAAACTGGCAGTGCGCAGCAGTCGCAGGTTGAGCAATCACATCCCTCTCCCGCAGTCTGCCCGAGCTCCATGTTTATGCCGGATGTACTGTAGGCCTAGCAGCATGGTTAGTTAATTCAGTGCAACAGAAGCGAATAAATGGGCTCTGCAGCTGCTGGTACACTGGAAATTTGGAACTTGCTCAGACAGAAGCAGACTGCCTATTAGGGCGGAACAGTACTTTAAATTAAGACTTTCCCTCCCTTTACCCGTTTTTTTATTTATATTTTTCTGCTTCGACCTCATGTGACTGTCACGAGAGACCAGGCAGTTTAAAACCTTTTTAACCGGGATTATTCACTGAGCAAAACAAGGTAATGAAATAAATTGTAGTTTATTTGCATAAATTCTCTTACGCACTATGATACACAAAATAGAGATGAAACACAAACTTACTGGGGGTCGAAAACTAGACTTTCCTAGGTGCAGGGAACTCTAAATAACAGATTTACCCTGACCGGGATTTAGCCTGAAAACTCCTGGTTCCCAAATCGGCTTGAAGTTCCACACGCCACCGCTCCGTTCTCTTCTGAGAACTTGGACTTTTCTTGACCATGAGCAACCACCGATCCTCTGGAACCAAAATCAGCATCAAATCCCAGCCTCGACCGCTACGTTAGATTCTGAGAACTTGGCCGCAGAAGTCGGGACGTAGAATCTGGCAGGCAGGCTTTCCTGGCTTGAAATCGAAGCCGGTTGCACTGCTAGTCGCGCAAGAGCAACTTTGAAAAGCCCATCTGTGCTCTTACTACTGGAATCTCAAATCTGATAGGCTCAGACGTTCTTTATAGTATTCTGAGTTTCATTCATGAAACTCGGCAACCAATCATCGCGTGGGAACTTTCAAAGCAGCCAATCAGAGGCAAGCCGGTATGAAAAGCCGGGTCGGCGGGAAATATGAAATTGCCAAGGGACATGTGTAAGTTTGCCACCTCCGTCCCTGGCTATCTCATGCCACCGCTAGGTCAGGCTCCACTAGGTCTGGCAGAGCAAATGGCAGCCTATACGACTGCCATTGTTCCCTGGACCTGGGTACTTGAGCCTTCCCTGCTGCCCAAATGGCTTTCACGCCTCCTGCATCCTCTGGCTACTTTGAACTCCGATGTCCAGCAGACTTACTGGCACCTATGGGTTAGCCCTGGCAGTCAGCATAGACATCAGTTCCGAAAGTCCCACTACCTTATAGTACACAACAGTACATTACAGTATTACAATATATTACTAAAATATACTTTTAATACATCCCTAAATCCCTGGGTATGGGGAATAGAATAGAAAGGTGCACTTTTATTTCCATCAGCCTTTATTCCCCACACACTATCTATTAGACTTAGCCTGGACTCAGAGTCCCCTCACAACCTTATCTACGGTTGGAGCACCCACAAACCCAATACCGCTTCTGGGCTACATGGTCATTAACTGGGGCACCACCCTTGACCTAGGAATCCCCTCAGCTACAGGGACACTTTTCATCCCTGTGCCCCATTTACCGTTCTGGGCTATGCTGAAGCAGGGAACCCTAGTGGTGAGTCGCGCAAGCGTTTCCAAGGGGAGATGTTGCCTGGACAAGGTGCCTACAGGTATCCGAAAATCAGGCATGATTCCCGGTAAATTTTTAGGGGAACCGACAACTCAGGACCCCAATTACTTAGGCACATTCTGACAATTCCTCCGCAAAACACCCCTTGAAACTCATGCCCTAGCAATCCCTGCTCGCTGGCATGCACGGAAAGGGAAAAACACTAAATATTTTTATTACAGGTTATGCATTGCAAAGTTACAATGTTACTGGGCCCAAGAGCGAACTCTTGAACCCTTATATACGGATCAGGGGTAACCAAAAAAGGGCTTAACCTTTATTTGAGAGACTGGTTACCCCCTATCGTCAGTGTCACACAGATTGATTTGCAACTATGCGATCAGATTGTGACTATAGCAGCAATCTTGAAGTGTCCCTATACCGATCTTTATTATAATGTGAATGGAGAGCAACAGGGATAGCAAATTATACAAGCAACTCAGTCTTCCACCCTGAATGGTATTGCATTTTACATGAATAATTAATAGATTAAAAGACAAGAAAAACCCTCAAACTTCAACTACCGGTATGTCAGAAAAGAAAAAACGAAAATCACCCGATGCCTCAGATATAGAATCGTCCCTGGTGATGAATTTCCAGCTGGCTAATTTTGTGGATCTTGTACTGTATAAGCTTTGCCTCTTATGAGGGGAGCGGGGGAGGGGGGGAGATCAGTTAAAAACACCTCATGTAGAAAAAGCCCTCAGCCAGATTATTAGGTCATGTGCAAATCATGACACACGAGACTCTCAAAGGATAAAAGGCTTACATTCAGAGAAGCATTTTTATTGATGTTTACTTTTAATCTCAGTTGCACTCTTTACACGCCTAGGAGAAAAAACAGTGATGCGAACAGAGTGCTGTGCAAGCTCTGAATATTGACTGAATGTATATATTATGTAGAAAAGTAGAATTAGAGGAATCCATTAGCTGAACAGCTTTTTATTGGAAATCCAAATTTAGTTTCACTTGCTGGAAATCTACATGGATAATGAAAAATAGATGTATGCTAGTTAATAAAATGGAAGAGTAAAAGTTCATAACCCTAAATTGATCCTATCTATGCATTTGTTTGTTGAAGGAATGAAGGGCTGATGTACTTAAGTTGATTTGGCCAATCCCTCAGCCTGTGTGTTGTAGTTATGAGATCTGGAATGCATCATGGCTGGTAATATTTAGACATTTCTAAACCTGATGTAAAAGCTATTTTTTTTTATTTCTGGTACACAATGCTACGACCGTGACCTTACACTGATGACTAGAATGCACCATGGACGCGCGTGTGTTTCTTGGGGGTGAGTGAATGCTATGGTTACGTTGATCAAGTGTGGGAGGAACAGAACCATTTAAAAACACCAAATCGTGAAAACGAAAAAATATACAGAACACAGTAGAAGTATAATCAAATAAATTCCTTGCCACAAAAAAAAAAAAAAATATGGATGATGCACAAGCTTCCTGGTCAACGTGGTTTCAGAAAAGCATTAGTACGATTCTTTATATATAAAAAGGTTTGTTTCTGTAATAGCAACGAGAAGAGACTTTCTAAAGTGTGTAAAAATAATAATAAAAAAAAAAGAAAAAAAAAGCTGTGCTTCTGGATATGAAAAGAAACTAAAAGGAGTGGTACTCTGTAACCTTTTGTAACATCACACTTTGTCCCACTGCTTCAAAGATAGGTTTTCTGCAAATGGGACAAAGAACGATTCAATTGCCCAATATTTCACAAACCTCTGTTATTTGGGCAGATGTGGTACGTACAGTATATGCAACAAGCAGTCAGTGATGGCAAACAGCATGTCATGTGGCAAACAGCATGTCATGCACCCTCAACCATTTCCTTGCATCTGTGGAATGAAACCGGGTGCGAAAATTTAACCCCTTCACTATTAAGAAGGGCCCGCAACACGTTGTAATATTGTTGCCTTCTACAGATATGTAGCACACTTTAACCCTTTCTATACCTGGTGAAAAGATTACATTATGACAAACGTTAACATTTGTACTGCAAATCCAATTTATGTTGCTAACTGAGTTCCAAATTTAAGGTAGCAATTCACCAACGCTCAAACACTGGAGTTTAACCAAAACTATCAAATATATATATAAATATATTTTTTTTTTTATGTGTACATGTATAGGTATATAGCTTCAGCTGGAAACAGGAAGCGACGCACTTTTTAAAACTTGAGTCCTTAATTAACATGCTACTCAATATGCCGTAAGATCTCCTCTCCATAGTTGCAAAACTCAGGGCTTCCTGAGCATAGAGAAGGGGGGGTGGTGGGGAGGAGGGGGTGCACAGTAAGGTTGGACGGTATGCTGAAATACTGCGATAATCTAATCTCCCGGTGTGCTGATTTGGGAGATTACCTGTTATCGCTGTATTTCGGTTTGACGGCTCCTGTGGTCTGACATGCAACGTGCCGTCTCTCTCTCGCCGAGTCCGCTTCACTTCCTGTTTCTGAATGCGGACTCTGAAGGAGGGAGGGGGGGGGAAAGAGCTTTGGTCAACATGGAGAATGTATGCGAGAGAAGACGCTGCTGTGAAAGGCAAGAACTACTTGTTTCCTTTTGTTAACCCGTTCAACACTCCTCCCACCCCAGGGGGGCCTTCAAACCTTCCATCCTCTGCTGCCCCCTGCCCAAGGATCCCTTAACCCCTTCTCCCCCCCCCCTCCCAGGGGCCCCTTGACCCATTCCCTTTTCCGTCTCCCCCCCAGGGACTCTTTAACCCCTTCCCCACCCAGGCACCTCTTCCACTCCCCCCCCAGGGACCCCTTGAATCCCACAACCCCTTCCACCCTCAAGGACCCCGTAACTCTCCTCATGGGACAACCCCCTTCCATGTCTGCACTTCCTCAAACAAAAACAAAAAAAGAGGGGCGCAACATAGCAAAAAATATTTTTTTTTGATGTATTGAAAACAATAATATTGCATCAATAAATTAAAAACAAAGCTATTGCCTAATGAGATGGGCGACTGCTGGTACATGCCTGATGTGGGGAATAGATGCCTTCCTTCTGATAGTCCATTGGGTCCTTAAGTCGTGGGGGGGGGGGGATAATGTCCACCAGATGTAGCTGCTGTGGCCGGAGTGGCCGTCCCCATGGCGTTTCCCTCAGTGGAGAGCTTCTCATGGCTCTGGCGGATGACTACTCTTACCCTCTCCTTGGTCGATCCAGATGCGATGTCAGACGCCGGACATGACATGTCACCAGCGGAGGGACACAAGCCTGCAGCCTAGGGAATTCTTATATACACATACGTTTTGACTATCTGACTAAAAGACTGTTCATGGTCCCAAAGCTCAACAAAGTATCCGGCTGCTCCTCCTCTTACCATACACCACAACACTTGAACAACCTACCGGAGACTCTCACATCCACCACCAGTTTAAGTTCTTTCAAATCTAAGGCTCTCACATTTTAATCTGGTCTGTAACTGTTACATATGCCTATAACATATATTATCTTTAACTGTGCATGCAATGTCTTGTATATAATGTGTACCCTGTTCACTTATGTAACTGTATTTCAAACCATGTATTTGTCTTAACTCTGTGCCCAGGACATACTTGAAAACGAGAGGTAACTCTCAAATGTATTACTTCTTAGTGAAATATTTTATATATAAATAAAATGCAAGCTTGAGGCAAAAACCATGCTCATCGTTCTCTTTTTTTTAGTCTTTTTTAAAGATCATTGAGGAAAATGGCCAGGCTTATGCTTTCCTACAAGAAGCAGAAGCCGGAGGAATTGCATAGAGGAACGCTACCCTTTGTTGTATGACTTACTGCTGCCCTGCACCTTTTAAACATTCTAACAGAGGCAATGTTATACACAACAGCCGGAAGAAAGGGAAAAGATGATGCTTTCATGATTAAAAGTTAGGCATTACATTATAGGCCATCAAAGCATATTCTTTATTGGACATTGCCTCCCTCACATTACTCTTTGATCTGGGATGTGTAGGAGCTACAAGAAATGGTGCCAAGCTACAGCAGCAAATGGAGACACGGATGCTCACGCGATCTGTTCTTCACTGATTTTTCTTTTACAATCTATAGTGCCTGCAGACCGCTCATATTGGCACCCTGATAAGTAATGAAACCGATAACAGACCTCAAATGACAAACATGAATGCAATAGGTATGCTTTAAAATAAAAAATAAACTTTAGTAATCACCCTTTTTGCCAAAATGTTTGCAAATAGCGATATATTTGTTATTTCAATGAAACAATTAAAACAACTATTGATGCTTCAGGATTGTAAACAAATAATTAAAAAAAAAAAATGTCAGATCAATATGAGCAATTGAGGCTGGTACCCAAGAAGTGGGTCTCTATTTATTTCTTGAGTGATTGAAAGGTGGATTGCCTGAGCAGTGCGTTATTGGTTAGGGATTATTGGAGTTGTATGGTTGGCTGATATGGAGTGATGTGTTCCGAGATGTCTATTGGTGCTAGGTCGCCTGTGGCCTTCGATACTATAGAAAGGAGTTTGAATTGAAGTCGCTGTATGATTGGGAGCCAGAGTTCTGGCAGGGTGCCACCGACGTGCTTATACCTGCACTGCTCTCCCATCGCTCGAGCTGCGGTGTTCTGAATTGCCTGCAAAACGGATCTGGATGTTTGGATAGCTAAAAAATAGAGTGCGTTACCATAGTCGAGTCTGGAGGTGCCCAGGGTGTGAACGACCTTACACGGGTAGTCTCAGATTGGAGTTGAACATACAAACTTACGTTTTATATAACTATTACTTATTACAAATCTATTATAGAGTAATATAGTAAGCATTAAATAGCAATGAAGTCCCGTACGGTGTAGGTATTTGAATGATACACCTGTCAAGTATAAAGAAACCGCTGTGTGGGTGCTATATACACACGACCTGTTAAACCAAAAAATGTCATTATGACATATAGGTCATTTGTCAATGCTCATGTCACGGAACTGATGCAATTTATTTCTGGTGTGTAGACTGAAATGTATTAATATGTTTATATTTTAAAAGCATCTGTGGTTGGGTGGAGCAGAGTAAACATTTATCAGTTTGTCATTGCAGCCGTACACAGAAACATTTATTAGGTACTAAAAAAAAAAAAAAAGAAAGAAATTACACTGACTGCAAAACTCGCACTTCATATATGTTGCCAGGCAACCAGGAGCGCAGTTGAAAATAATGAAATCAATGATTAATGAGGGGTGTTTGTTTTTAAACACACTCTGTCAGTGACCCAGTTTGGAATATAAGTCAATGTGAATGATTAAATCATGTCGGTTATCAACAGTTTGACAAGATTAGAGTGTGTGTGTGAGATCACTTTCAACCACATTTTAGACCCTGCATGGCATTTCTGCAAGAAACGTAAGCATACAATTATTAAAGTGACATTTTGCAGAGCCCTTAAATGTGTAAGCTATATTGTTTAAATGATAATTGAACTTGTTGATGCACTTACCCAGAGTTCCACTGATGTATCCATTGTAGGATAAAACGCCCCATATTGTGTTCTTCATAGATGAATTTATATTGTACAGGGTTTAGAAAACATCAGTCTATTTCAAATCGAGCACTTCAAGCGGGCTAAAGGATTACAGAACCCCAGTACTAATGTCACTACGCTAGAAGTGGGTGAACTCGGTTTGTATCCCTGTGTCAACCCTCCTTGTGACCTTCAGCAAGCCACTCAATCTCCCTGTGCCTCAGATACCAGTATTAGATTGTAAGCTTTACGTACTCACTGTCTGCACAATTCTATGTACAGTGCCACGTACACGGTCACCTATACAAGACAAAAAATGTATTTATGGTACATACATTTTTTTCCAAGTGAAAAAAACTTATGAGGTTTCAATAGCTCTGTACACGATAATGTAATCTATGAAGAATCCCAATTTAGAACTACATTGTAGGACATGACAAATGCAGCCAAAAGTGACAGGAATCCCTGGACTACCATGTGTCAGAGTGGTGATTTATGTCAAAGCTGCCTAAAGATCTACTCGCTGACAACTTGCATTGATTTTGTGTGTCTCGCTGATTTGGGGTCAGTCCCACTGATTTTTAGCACCAATGTCAAAACACAATGAAGTCTTACTTATTGAAGTCATCACTTCGGAATTGAAATTCTTTTTTGGTGCTGAACCCTCAAATCTCACAGATTTGGGTACTTGGGGGAGGAAATCTCTGCTCAAGAGAAATTATGTGACCACCCCAGGAATGCAGCAATCAAATAATAAAAGCAAAACCCAACTCCAGAAATCTAATCCTATTGGCTCACCTGCTGTATAAGATAGATTAGTGCTTCTCACATCTCTCTTCAGAGACCACAAGCCACACCAGGTGTTAGGAATAACCTACACTGCCGACACGTTTAAATCGAGCAGGGCTAGTTCCGCAAGCCGGGGGATGCCCCGGCTTGCTAGCCCCACTCCCTCGGCGTGCCGCGCGTCACCGATGTGCGGTCACGCGTCATCGGGTGTCAGCGCCCCCTGCACGCGCGTCCAGGGCTCCCCGAGGGAGCCCTGGTGTCCCGCGATCGCGGGACGGCGGCAGGGGGTTCCGGGGGACCCGGCAGCGGTAGGGAGAGCGCCCCGATCGGAGGGCGCTCTTCCGCTGCTTCGGCGCGCGCCCGGCACCCTCCGGCGCGCGCCAGGTTACTGCTGCGGCAGAGAACGGGCAAATGCTCGAATAAACTCTGCCGCAGCAGTATGCCAGTTAAACTGTATGCATCGAATTTACATATGAATATAACGTTGAGGGTTTGACTGAGAAATCGGGTCGGAGACAGGCCTCAATGAAGACGTTTGGGAACTGAGCTAGATTAAGAGTTGCATATTTAACCCTTTGGCTGCCCTTTAAACGTAGCTAATACGTCATGGGTTAAGGCACTCCAGGGGCCACATGGCTTAGTAGCTACGTCACAATCCTGCTCGTTGTTCTAGACGAGATTACGTTCTGCACTCCAGAACACAGTCTATCCCCAAGTGCAAGGAACAGGGGGAGCAAGGGGTTAATACAATCAAATCCCAAGATCTAAAAAGAATTGGGCTTCCAAAAGGCGGATATAACGTGAGGGGAGCTCCTTCCAGTCTGCTGTTTGTGACCCACGGGAGCCTCCGTAGTTAGTGAGAGCAGCCGCACGCAGTGTTTCCATCTCCCTGCCTGCCGGACGCGGCTACAGGGTTATCTGCTGCAGGACGCGCCATCTGTCTACGGGAGCCAACCTGTGACTTTGTATTATGTGAGTGATCTGTTGACACAAATCAATAAATGTATTGATCTGGTGCTTGTACCATTGCCTCACTCACCTTCTGTCGCCATACGTGGGGTTGATTGGGATGCCTTTGCCAAGCGGAGGATTTCCTCTGTCAGAACCCTATCTACGTGTGACATCTATCCTGGTCGTGTTGGATTGATGGGAACAGGTGGGACTCCTACAGAAACCACTCTCAGTCCCCGTACTTACACTAGGCCGTGTAAGTATTGTGGACTTCATTTTTTAGATCTCCCCTCACGTTATATCCTCCTTTTGGAAGCCCAATTCTTTTTAGATCTTGGGATTTGATTGTATTAACCCCTTGCTCCCCCTGTTCCTTGTTTTTCTTTTTGTTCCAAGGGTCTTGGATGGTCCCTCCTGGGGTTGCAGCAGAAGGGATTACCTAAGGTCATCTCTAATTGCCTAGAGACCTTTTCACCTATTGTTGGTACTGTAACTCTGCACTCACTCATTTGTCCATTTAGAGGTTTGAGGTTAGCGCCTGGGATTTCTGTTTTCACTATCCCCACGTTCAACAGAAGGACTCCTCCCCCTTCAGTGCCTGATTAAGCGGAACAATCGAATCGGAAGTGAAACCCGCTCCACTTCTGTTTCTATCTTTGTGATCACATGGCTGTCTTCACTGAATTTCATATTTCTAGCAGCAAAAAGGTTAGAAGGTCTCATCACTTTCAGTTAACTGAATCTTGGGCTACAGGACCTAAGGCACCAAAATATGTTTTGATCCCTCTCTATTATACAGCAGCACGTGTTCAGAACTCAAGTGAAAATGTTGGGGGCATGTCTAGCAAGTTATATGAATATCGCCTGTATTTTTATTTTTAATAAAGAAAAGACGCCAATTTTTGCTGCTTGGGCACTTGCTCGCTTTTTCGGGGCTGATTTAGCTGACCCACGTCCGTTTCCAGAACCCGGGCCATGTCGCATCATGCGATCACTACTGCAGCGGGAGTGGCGGAGGTCCAGTGGCCTACTGGTGCCACCAGATCCCTGGTAATGTAAGTGTTAACGTTTGTGTTCCACATGAACCAAATGCTGCTTCAGAACGTGTTTCGTGTTTGTGCTCCTCCAAGTGCAGCCAATTACATTATAGATATGTGGTTTTAGAATTGTTATTTAATTTTCTTCTGGATGTACAAGAAACTGCTGGTTTTTGTTTTCGAGAAATGTAGATTTAATTTTTTGCATCTGGAAAAGATGGCCACCGTAGTGATTTTCTAACAACTTGACCCTAATTACCCCACTGCACTTACAGTATGTAATGGATGCTCCATATTTTATTTTAACCATTATCCCAAAACAAATACCCCATTACCGAGCTTGTTTCAGTCAGATGTTCAAGAACAAAACGCGGGTTAAAATGGGAGAGGAGGTATTAATAGCTGTGTGGTTCAGTTACTTTGCATTTTCAATATATGTTGCTTAGTGGGACAACCCCCTCAAAAAGGCGTATCCATTGCACAAAGAAATCATTCTAAGGCTGCGTCCATAGAGAGGGGAGCCGCGCTGACGCTCCGCGATGAGCCCCGTCATCCTCAATGAGGATGTCTTGAGAGGGGGCTCCCGCGAGCGTTCGCAGGCGTGCTGAGGCGCACGGATTTTCAGCCGACTGCAGAACCTGTTTCTGAGCGTGCCGTCGGCTGAAACCTCCAATCAGAGCGAAGCACCGTCATCGTCCCAGCGCCGTAACGTTGACGGTGCTTCGTGGGCTATTGGCCCAGTGATGTCAGTGCCCCGCCTCCCCCCGCGCACGCTGGCTCATCTGCTAGTTCATGCCAATCGCTCCTGATTGCGCAGACGAGCCTCAGCGCGGAGGAGCGCGGCTCCCCCCTCTATGGACGCAGCCTAAAGTCGCAATGGTTCAGTGCAGCATTGCTGACCTATCTCCTGGGGTGTTGAATCAACAACAAACCCAATATATGACATGCTACCTCACTACATACTGAGATTAAGAACACTATTTATCGGACAATTTAGGCTGTGTTATGCGTTGCAGGCAACACTGGCAGAAAAGGAGTTAAAACATAGTAGTAAAGAGCCCGTGTAAGTAAAATACCTTTTATTTTGCTTAGGTATGCGCTGTCAAGCACAGTGCAGTCTTCTGAAAAGGTAAAGAAGTATCAGATGGTGCCGCCTGTCCATTAAAGCCGAGGTCAAGTAAGGTTCTCCACTGATCACAAACCGAGAGTTAATGTAAAAACACCAAATGCTTATAGACCAAATATATGCGTTCATTGGCCTATAACAGCAGTGAGGGACTCTCTGGTTTCAACTTAATGGATAAAACATCACACATGGCACATTTGGACTTCCATACTGAGACGCTTGGGAACATAAGAACTTTATTACTTGATTGAAAGAGATGTGGGAGCCTCGTGTTTCAATTTGGTCAGTCACGGGCGATGTAGTAACCTTGCGGATTTGTGGGTGTCACTACCTTAAAGGGGCAATGCATGGAATCTGCGTTTGCAGCAAGCGAGAAGTGAAGTCGTTTATTACAGTGCGGGGACCAGAAACAAAGTGTATAGCTAGCCCCCTTACTAGGGATATACAACATACAAGAACTTTGAGCACTAAAAAACACCTGTGTACAAATAGATACAAAATACAAATACTAGATGGCCCTTCACTTCCCCTATAGTTTATAGTAAAACCAGCACAAATAGGGAAAGAGAAAAGAAAAAACTTATAGTTTAGCATTTTGACAAAAAAGTAGAAATCGGTTTCCTCAATCAGGAATATTCATAGGAGATGAAGAAACCAACGAACACACCTAGTGCAATATGCAATATCAGGTTTTACATTGATAGAAAGTAGCTCAGTTCAGCTCAATGTTGCAAATCTTTAAAAACATTGGCTGTAATCTTGTGTACAGTAAATATAAATTAACCCTTGTGGTGCATTTGCATGTCTCAGACAGATCTTGACACCATGTTTTTCCCTATTATCGCTTAGCAAACAGTGCTGGTACTGCAGGCAGCCAGGGATTCTGGGTAATGACATGCAAATGCACACAGTGTGTCAATAGACTACACTATATTACTTTTTAGCATTATCCTCCTTTTCCCTATTTTTGAGGTTGCGCTGTTTTCCCCCCTGTTTTTTTCGCTCCTTTTTATTGCCTTTACTGGGGCTGTCAAGTTTCTGGCAACACAGGACAGGAAGCTGGTTAGAGGCCAATAGTATGACCTAACTAATGATTTTAGGTGTGTTAAAATGCAATATTTTCCAATGGTATAGGAGCCTACATGCACTAGAATAGTGTTTTACATTTGTTTATATATATATATATATATATATATATATATATATATATATATATATATATATATATATATATATATAAGGCATTAAAGGGGCACTTCCACATTGAGGGTCGAAAATAGTTTTTAACACAACTCGGTGTAAATCTACTTCCTTATAAAGATTCAATCGCCAAAGTTCTGCAGCACTTTCATGTGATGGCAGCAGTGGTGATCACATGACCGTGCCAGGCGGCGGATGCCGGAAACTGAACTGGAGTTGGCTCTACTTACATTTCAATCGGGCTGGCTGCTCCATCGATTAGGTCAGCCCAATCTCCCCCGAACAAGACGGGCAAGTGTCCATTATGTGCCCGGGATGTCAGAAGGATCTCAGGCTGGTCAGGACCCATGCAGTGCCAGGTGCGTTAACGGCACTTCAAAGGTTAATGTATCTGCTTTACTTATTGCTACCTGGAGAAAAATGAATGTTTTGCACTTCTCCAGGAACAATGGATTTAAGCATTTCAACTACTTATGCTGATCTGTTAGACTACTGATTGCTTCAGAATTACTTTGCCAAGAAAGGAACAGCGCTGAGCGAACCATTTTGATGACCGGCATTTTTTTTTTACCTGTGATTATTAGGACTAACAAATAGTACTATGATCAAAAAGGCATTAGACTGTAAAAACCCTTCGATGCATTTACTTACCATGGAAACATCAAGGGGGCATGTTTATATGTTAAATGTAGACAACTGACCAAATGTTTAAACAACTTTTCTATGGCAAAGCAGCTTTGTTTTTTTTAATAATCTTTATCTAATGTCTCTTGGGTGTAAGCCAGTCAGTCATAACACCTACTAGTGGATTGTTGCCTTGGTTTTTGTCCATTGCTTGTGTAGTGATTATTAAGCCATTATTAGTCAAACAGGAACATGAGCTAAGAACATTAGCTGAGTGAAAAACATTCATTTTTAACCGGATGCACATATGTAAGACTGTCCTTTAATGGCGATTGAACCTAAGAAATTCCATTACCCTAAAATGTTGTTTACCTTTCTTTTTAATGTGTTAGGTGGAACTGCACCATTAACAACGCTTCAGTACGCATGCTTTGTACACATAGAGCAAAGCGTTTGCTCCAGATCCTTATGCCACGTCCATAGTGTGAGTGAACAGGCCGCACCTCTGTGAGGCAGGCCATAGAGAATTTGCTTGTCGCATGGCGGCCGGGTCACGCGAATGGTTCAGCCAATTAGGGCTAACTAGCCTCGTGACGTCACGGCCACGCCTCCCCGTCGCTGTGGATCTCAGGCCACAGATCGCTCGGCCGACAGGTGCGTGCTATGCCGCCACAATGTCCGAGGCCTTAGGAAGGCCGACGAGATTCTGCACTTAACTCCAAGCACAGTGCAGCACTGCTCCCCACTGCCACAGAAACATCGCCATAACACAGCCTAGTTACTATCACTCTGTACATGTGTAGAGCTGTGTCAGCTACATGCTGGGGAAACAGATCGGAATGTATTTATATATCAATTCGAAGGGTGAAGGCGGCAAGCTAAAAAACATCTTTTGGCAACATCAAACGCGTCGGTTATTTGACCCGACCCTCAGGTTTACACCTCACTTTGAGGAATGTTTTCAATTCCCAAAGACTATTTTCGTCGGTAATGCCGATCGTATTTATAAAAAAAAAAAAAAAAAAAAACGTTTTAATTAATTTGGTAGCCACAGAATGAAAGGTTAAGAGCTTTATCAAATGTGTTTTGTGATCATTTGTTGTGTGCAGCCTCCTCTACCACTGGAAAAGTGTCACCCCTCTCACTCTCAGGAGTGCATACAGGCTGGCATTGTTAGCCAAGTGCAGGTTAACGCATGACAGGGGAAGGTCTCGAGAAAAAGGAAAAAAAACAGCTATGCAATAAAACACAATATACATTTTTTACTTTAAGCAAAATATTCACTTACGGGCAATTAAATCACTTGAAAGGAACAGCCCCCCCCCCCCCTTGAATTATTTTTACCCAATTCTTCCATGGATGGGAAGCAGGGTTAATTTCAGCTCAGAGTGTCTTCTGTTCCAGATGCATAACGAGTGGCCTGCTCGTTATTGTGTATCTATTTCCTATCTTCTAAGTAATACTGTTTAACACGAGGACAAGTGGCAGTTCCAGTTAACAAATTCTCTTTTTATTTCCCCCTCCATTTTCAGGTAAATACAACAACATGCTTTAAAAGAGCAAAGACTAATTAAAAAAATGTGCTACAAACATCAAATGGTTTCCCTGCCTCCTCCTTAAAGCAAGATGTTCATCTGTATGTGTTTGCAGCTGGCGGTACCATTTAATGCAGCAACCTGAACGCTATACAGAGGAGCTGTGCACGAGAGTGAGCTCTGTTACATTCATTCTACAGAACAAACCTACAGCAAGCCGCCTCAAAAGTCCTTCCCTACATCTGTAAATCATTTGTATTTGATGCAACATCAGATATTAATCCCATAAAGCTCACAGAACCACAAGAGATTTGTCACCTTAAAAAAAAAAAACAACGTTTTGACATCACCAAATCGCAACAATTTCATTGGCTGGAGAAATGACTTGGGTTTCCCACACGTTACCCATTCTGCAACAACCACCTACAACAAATACCACCAAAGCCCAAAGATTTATACTCCGTCGCGATAACAAACAAATGATGCTGCAGCAAGTGTCTGACTTGCACAAACAAAATCTATATATATATTTTCCTAAGCACCAGTAATAGGAAATAATGCGGATACATGGGGGGGGGGGGGGGGAGAAGAGAGAAGGAATGGGTTGCAATTAAACAGGGAACCGGCAGAAATAAATTCTATCGTTTAAAAGACACTATTTAGAGTCCCACAGGGCTTCTGTGGGTTTTTGTTCCCCCTTAATAAGTTGAGCTGCAAAGGGAAAAAAAAATTAAATTGAATTCTTAGGCAGCACTGAATATTTTATGAGCAAATGTGAAAGACGCTTACCCTGTATTGATGGAAATGATTTCTATCAGTGGGTTCTTCCTAATCTTTGGCAAATCCAATCGAGCTCCCCCCAACCGCTTTCCATTATCCTTCTTCTGACCCAGCAGTCGCACCGAGTGACCTTCAAATGAAGCACATAAATACACAAACACAAGTCACGCCACTTCAGCATAATTCATGTCGCTCTGACACATATATTAATGGCGGCATTTAAATATTTAAAAGAGACATTAACACCGGAGCAAGATATATAGGAGAGCACTGCCACTGTGATAAGCAGACCTGGGAAATTTATAACTAAGTGACACAGCTAATGATGCCGGGTACAAGTTATTACATTTGTGCAGTCATGCGAAATTTGGGGCAACTCCTCTGCTGCTGTTGGACCTGAAACACATTGGAGACAGTACTTGACAGCTTACCCCCCTCCCCCCAATGGGAACGAAGGCGTTTAAAGACACTAGACATTACCTGCTACTACCTGGCTTTGTGTGTAAAAACGCTTCTCCATGTGCGTTGATCCTTTGATCACTTATCAGTAAAGGAAAAGTCCTTTCAAGAAGTGTGCGACAATAAAGCACCCTCGGCCTTAGTCAGATGCCCGGAATGCCGTTGGTGTAAACTATATTAGACTTCCGAGAGCAGGCTCAGGAGGGACCTTAAATATCACTGTGTAAGGTCTAGAGTTCATTTTACATGTTATGCATGCAAACAAAGTCAGGCCGCGCAGAACGTGAGAGACCCGTCACTGGTAATCTCAGTCACAGGTTTCCTTAATGCATATTGTGAGAAATAGGACTCTTCCTACCATTGGTATCTATAATTGGCACCGTATAATAAAGTGCAATAAAATAAATAATTAAAACCGACTGCAAGATCATGTTGCAAAACCATGCATTTTGCTCTATGTACACGTGTAACTCAGTTTTTTGTTAGATATTAAGTCTCATTTACTATGCCGTCTTATGCCATAAGACAGGGGTGCGCCAACTGGTGGGTGCAAGATTATTATTTTTTCTTGGGGGGGGGGGGGAGTGGGGGGCGCGGCGTTTGCAGAGGCCCTGCGCTCTTCCCCAAGGCATTTAAATTAAATGCTGGGGGACCCCGCGAGGCCTCTGCATCCTCTACTTCCCATGATTGGCAACTTCGTGGATGTGTCACCATGGCAACGCGGCGGCAAGGTCACGTGACACTGCGGCGTCATTTGATGCCTCAGACGAGGTAAGGGGATCGCAAGCAGTGGGGGCGGAAGGCATAAAGTTTACGCACCCCTGCGCATAAGACAACTTCCAATGCCGGATGACCCCTTACAGCCCCATTAACTTCAATGTGCTTTAAGTTGTCGTAGTACATCTTGCCTTAAATCCTGAAGAAAGTTTCGTTTCTCGAAACCTTGCAAGGCCTGTTTTGGCACTTGGAGAATGTCATAGAAAGTACCATTAGAGTACAATAGAAATCTGCTGAAAGCCCACATTTTACAGCGATTGGCACCTTACTTAAAAGCTTAAACCCCATGACTTTCTACTACCAACAATGAAATGGGGGGTGTTTGAAGGCCAGCTATTAAAAATATTTACAAATACAAGAAAATTATTGTAATTTTTAAAACAAAAATCTCCACTCAAAAGCAACACTTTCCATTATCAAATGAATTTTACATTCTACATATATCATTTATAGTCTTTTTTGCTCTGCAGCCACAGGGTTAAAAAACATTGAAATAAGACTTGAGTAAATGGCGGTACTGTATGACTCCAAGACTTTTGTTATGTCCAATATCTACCTACAGTGTTTCTTTAATATAAAAGTTTCGGTAATGAATGCACAGGTCTACACATAGGTCTGCAGACGTACTCATCCCCGTAAATTTTTCCCATTTTGTTGGCGTACTGCCCGATGCTTTCAACTTAGACTTTACATGTAGAGTCTACAAAAACTACTCCAAAGTGATAGTTAGAAAATACATATAGAATATAAAAAAAGAGATTAATCTTAGTTGCATAAGTATTAAACCCTTTTGCTACTGCAGCCCTAAATCCGCTCAGGTACAAATGAATTGTTCGAAAGGTCACAAAATGAGTGAAATGGCTTCAGCCCGTGTGTAATCAAAGTGGTTTAACTTGTAGATTATTTCCCTCCGGTATATAGAGGCTTTAAAGCTGCAACTCACATAGTGATCCAACAAACCAACCATTAAGACCAAGGAGCCATTGAGATATAAATACACACACAGGGCAGCAGACAGATTTCCCAGGGCCCAGGACTTGCTATGACTGCGCCCCCCCCCCCCCGTGTCAGTGGTCTCACAAGCCCCCCCCCCCCTTTGCACACATCATGAGTCCCCTCTATTTAACCCATCTCACTCTTACGCCCCCTCTTATACCCCCTCTCCATCAATTACCACACACACGCACGCACTCACACACAAACACACACACTAAATACAAATGTACCTACCTTGGAGATGGTCTCTGGCCCAGCTGCCAGTCCTCTCATTGCTGCCGAGTCCCGGCTCTCCTCAGCTGCGGGTCTCCCTCACTAACATTATCCCACTCCAAGCTGACGTCAGCGCGCACCGAGCCCTCCCATACGCCGGAAGCCGAGCCCCGGCTCTCCTTCCTCACTAACATTATCCCACTCCGAGCTGACGTCAGCGCGCACCGAGCCCCTCCCATACGCCGGAAGCCGAGCCCCGGCTCTCCTCCCTCACTAACATTATCCCACCCCGAGCTGACGTCAGCGCGCACCGAGCCCTCCCATACGCCGGAAGCCCGGCTCTCCTCCCTCACTAACATTATCCCACTCCGAGCTGACGTCAGCGCGCACCGAGCCCCTCCCATACGCCGGAAGCCGAGCCCCGGCTCTCCTCCCTCACTAACATTATCCCACTCCGAGCTGACGTCAGCGCGCACCGAGCCCCTCCCATACGCCGGAAGCCGAGCCCCGGCTCTCCTCCCTCACTAACATTATCCCACTCCGAGCTGACGTCAGCGCGCACCGAGCCCCTCCCATACGCCGGAAGCCGAGCCCCGGCTCTCCCCCCTCACTAACATTATCCCACCCCGAGCTGACGTCAGCGCGCACCGAGCCCTCCCATACGCCGGAAGCCCGGCTCTCCTCCCTCACTAACATTATCACACTCCGAGCTGATGTCAGCGCGCACCGAGCCCCTCCCATACGCCGGAAGCCGAGCCCCGGCTCTCCTCCCTCACTAACATTATCCCACTCCGAGCTGACGTCAGCGCGCATCGAGCCCCTCCCATACGCCGGAAGCCGAGCCCCGGCTCTCCTCCCTCACTAACATTATCCCACTCCGAGCTGACGTCAGCGCGCACCGAGCCCCTCCCATACGCCGGAAGCCGAGCCCAGCTTGCTTCCTACGTGCGCCAAGGTCAGAGAGGCCCGGCGCGCGCTGACGTCAGAAGTTCGGCCTGGGATAGTGTTAGTGAGGGAGGCCCACAGCTGGGTAGAGCCGGGGCCCGGCCAGAGGTTGGGTCCAACTTGCAGCGCCGGTTGGCCAGGCACCCCTAAGCCACCTGGCCCGGGACACTTGTCCCAGCTATCCACCCCTGTCAGCAGGTATGTACACACACACACACACACACAAAGTGAGGACAGGCACTCAAATTGTAAAAAGGTGAAATTTAATAATATATGCAGAGTATTTTTGCAATTTTGAAGTGCCTGTCCTCACTTTGCCTTCATATTTATTCTTCGGATGGTACGCACCCAATATACTTCTTTTTTATTACCAGTGAGTCCCCTGGTACTGTTTCTTTATACACACACACACACACACACACACACACACACACACACACTTTAAGCAGGGGGTCTCCGGAGCTGAAACCCATTCATTGCAGCTCCAGGAACCCCCTGCTTGGAGATACAGGCCTCCGTAAGGGGTGCCGGTAGCCACTCCGGCTGAGCAAGCTGGGCTTTAAAGTTTAACGCTCCCGCGTAACATGGGCCAATAGGGAAGCCGCACTGATGACATCACGGTTTCCTATTGCCCCGCAGGGCGCGAGGTCTTTGAAAAGTGGCTATTACGGGATCCCTGGCTACCGAGGAGAGCGGCTGCCAGCACCTACTTCACAGGTAAGAATCTCCAGAAGCAGGGAGACCACGGTGCTGAAATTAACAGGGGACCAGCTCCGGAGACGCCCTGCTTCAACCCTAGTTAAACAATTCGCTGGCTGGGATCGGCGCTTGAAATCATGTATGGAGTTTGCGAAAAAGCATATAGATGATACTGAAGAAAAGTGTGGGAAGGTTTTGTGATCAGACGAGCTCAACACTGCACATCACCCAGTCAACACCATCCCAACTATCAAGCATGGTGGTGGCAACATCACGTAACTTGGATGCTTCACTTCAGCAGGGACTGGGAAGCTCTTCAGGGTAGAGGGGAGAATGTATGGTGCAAAGTACAAGCGAAACCTTGAGGACAATTTGTTTGAATCAGCCAAGACTCAAATTGGGGAGGAAATTCATATGTCAGCAGAACAATGACCCGAAGCACGAAGCCAAAGTCACACAGGAGTGATTGAATTAATGCTCAAAGTCCTGACTGGAACCCAATCGAACAGCTATGGCGAGACTTGAAGATTGCAGTCCATCGACGATCCCCAAACAAACATATCAGAACTGGATCAATTTTCCCGTGAAGACTGGGCACAAATATCTCCATCCTACTGTGCAAAGCTAGTCGAGACCTATCCCAAAATACTCAGCAGTAATTGTTGCAAGAACGGCTTATACAAAGTGCTGATTTATGGTGCTCAATACCTATGCAACCAGTAAATTTCCTTTTTCTACATTTTATTTGTTGAAGTTTAACCTCCTCCTCATATAACCGTGTTCAGTTTAACCACTACAGCTTTGTAGCTTAGAATAAGCAGTTTGTTTGAAAAACTACTGTATACTGTATATACATTATTTGTAATTCAACATGTAACATTATTGGTAGGGGGTTAATACTTCTGCAAATCAGTATGCATACGTGCATACTCTGCGTGGGTGGGGTGGGTACACACACGCGTGTTTATATGTATTCACATGTACATAAACTTGTTATATACAAGATCAACTTATAGCATTCCATCAATTTAAGTGTTTTAATGAATAAATAAATCTTTAGAAATGCATACATGCACACCACACGCTTCGTGTGTTTTCACATGTACATACAAACATAAGTTTATCTCCTGCAAACAGTAAAAAAAAAATACAACACTGATCATATGCAGCAAGGTAGCAACTAAAAATAAAAAATAATAAGTAAACCTTTTTCAAGAGACATACTTAGAAAAATAACTAATAGAGCCATCCATCACGACCTTTCCTCACTAATGACTTTAATAGGGCATTAAGCAATTTAAAGAATAAATGGGCTATTCATACTCTGATGTGGCAGACCAAACTCAGGAGTCAAACAGCATTTGGCGCACAGATACTGCAGCAAGATAAGACACTCACTCACATAGTCAACTTAATGAAGAGGTGAGCAAGACTGGCCTGATAACATAATGGGTGAATCCATATGATGTCATACGTATAATAGTGTCTAGGCAGAAGCACACATTTCTATTACTAGAAGGACACAATGATGCTATTATCTACGCTGGTAACGTTGCTACAAAAATACCATTTACTTATTCATCCGTTCCTTATTCTGGTCATGCATGTAATGATCAACAGCTCCAATTTATAGAAGAGATTAGCGGACCCACAACTAACCATAAGACCGTAACACAGCACCATCAAGTATTCCAGATAATGTGCAAACGATCATTCAAATCCTCTCAATTACCAGGCCATATTAACACAGATGCAGTCGTTTGGTTACCAGAAGCACATTACTTTAGTCAGTGTATCTACATAATATACACCTTTCCCATCTAGTGCTTTACATTTTTATTTGTTTGTGTGCTTTATAAATTGCATCCAATGCCATCTTTATTACGATTCTCCCTTCCTTACCTCTTCTTTCTACGCTGATCATAGCTTTACGGTATTTCCCACACAATTCAGTGAAGTCCATGGCCCTCCCATGCAGTAAGTACGGTCCGTGGGCTATAAAGTACTTTTATATCAAGCACAGGCATTTCTTTAAATTCGGTTTCAATCTTATACTGGGGGGAAAAAACAAAACAAAAAGTGTATGTGCGCCGTGCAAACACATTTTAAGTGAAACTTTTGTCTTTTGTCACTGTTTTGTCACAGAAATTCTATTTCTGATGGTGATGTTTTTAATTAAAAATCAAAACACAATTTCAGTGCCAAAATGCAAAGAAATTTCACTTAGAACGCATGTTTTAGCTATTTGCACGTCTATATTTATAGCAACTATGAATTTCTTGCGCAGCAGGGTGCGCGCACGGCAGAGTGTGTGCGCGTCAGTGTGTGTGTGTGTCAGTGTGTGCGAGTCAGTGCGTGCGAGTGCGTGCGAGTGTCAGTGTGTGTCTGTGTGTGTGTGTGTGTGTGTCAGTGTGTCTGTGTGTGTGTGTGTGTGTCAGTATGTGTGTGTGTGTGTGTGTGTCAGTGTGTGTGTGTGTGTGTGTGTCAGTATGTGTGTGTGTGTGTGTGTGTCAGTATGTGTGTGTGTGTCAGTATGTGTGTGTGTGTGTGTGTCAGTATGTGTGTGTGTGTGTGTGTGTGTCAGTATGTGTGTGTGTGTCAGTATGTGTGTGTGTGTGTGTGTGTCAGTATGTGTGTGTGTGTGTGTCAGTATGTGTGTGTGTGTGTGCGTGCGCCAGTCAGTGTGTGCGCCAGTCAGTGTGTGCGCCAGTCAGTGTGTGTCAGTGTGTGCGCCAGTCAGTGTGTGTGCGCCAGTCAGTGTGTGTCAGTGTGTGTGTGTCAGTGTGTGTGTGTGTCAGTGTGTGTGTGTGTCAGTGTCAGTGTGTGTCAGTGTCAGTGTGTGTGTGTCAGTGTGTGTGTGTCAGTGTGTGTGTGTCAGTGTGTGTGTGTCAGTGTGTGTGTGTGTGTGTGTGTGTGTGTGTGTGTGTCAGTCAGTGCGCGTGTAAATTGATGTAAAAATACCCAAACCAATATAAAAAGGAAAAAAGATGCTTAATCATTTACATGATTTTCACAACAATGACTTTAAAGAACTTGTTTAATCAGGAAAATATTTGTCCACTAAAAAAGGTACAAAGTTCTGAAGTCTTACCATGTTAATCTCACAGAATCAAATTTCCCCAATGAAAGCAAAAACATAATTCCCCATCACCCTTCAAACGCAGGGACTCAATACTCCGTATAATTACCGTACCAGCCGAGACTGTTCTTTCAGGAGTCAAGTAAAGTTCAGAAGCCTGGTAGCAGGGCTTTCAATGCAGCATGGTCATGTAATGCATCCCCCCCCGCCCCCCTGCACTGGAAAGGTTACAACAGACAGCCTTATCATGGCAGGCTTAGCAGCAGCCATACAGAGTTTATCAAGGGTTCACAGGGTTTTAAGACCAGGATAAATCAGCAGCAGGAAGAGACCAATAAAAGAGCAGTAAGCTCGTCAAAATGAATTTGTAACTGGCTTCTTTACTGTTCAGAAAAAAAGGAGAGAACAAAAGGTAGTTGGTAGGAAGGTAACAGTATATGAAGCATTGGTGGGCAACCTGCAGCCAAAGGACCTTATGTGGCCCGAGAGGGGTCAACCAGTGGCCCATCCAGAATAGAATTTTATATTATGACTTTGATCAGATATGTTTTGCATTAAAATGGCCATGATACTATTCTTTTGATGGACTATTGCTATGTCAAGCAGCACATGCAGTTTTATACCTATAGTCAGTATGCTGATATTAGACAGAAGGGATACAAGCCAAAGACCATTGCCAGAACTATTACATCTGCACTAAAAGCCCCAGGAGAACACCTGGTACAATACAGACAGAAAGAACCTACCACACGCATACCACTGGTGGCCACATACAACCCTACCCTAGAGGGTATACGAAAAATAATCGAAGATCTGCAACCCATGCTGGCAGAGGATGTGACATTAAAATAAATCTCAGGCCTCGTTCAGGGTGCCAGAGGCAGGAGTTGGAGGGCGGGCATTCGGGAGGGAGGGCGGCAGTCTGCTTGGCGATGTGTGCACATCCTCCCAGCAGACTTTTTCAGGAGTTCAGGAGGCGGGGAGGGGGCGGGCTACACACGGCAGGTTAGGGATCCAAGTTGCAGTCATGAAATCATTCTCAAGAATGATTTCATTGGCTGCTGAGGTCCCAGTGACACTGCTGCAGCTTCAAAAAACAACTTGGTTTGTTATTGAAACTGTAGCCAGCGTCAACTCCGTACTTCGGAGACAGGGCAGCTGCTACCCTGACAACCACAGTTCACTTTAAATACATTGTGTCCCACGGCCACATGCACATCAGCACGCCCTCCCTCCGAAGCCAGCACCCTGAACGAGGCCTTACCCAAACCTCCCATTCTGGCATTCCGGCAACCACCAAACCTCAAATAGAAATTAGTCAACAGAAAACTTCATACACAAACTTAAAGACACTGATAATGGCACAAAACCGTGCAACAACTTTACAAACTGTGCAAACATATATGCCAAGATCCCACAGCCAGTCACAACTATGGAACGCAATGTTAAAGGATCATACAGCTGCACATCCAGGAATGTGGTTTAGATGATTCAATGCAACAAATGTGGCCAAGGATGCTACATTGAGGAAACCAGCCAAAAACTTCAAGGAGAATGAATATGAACAGATACTCTATACTCCATCACGAAGAAGGAAGATACAGCTCACCTGTGGGACATCATTTCTCACTCTCAGATCTTTCCATAAATGATTTAAAAATCAAAATCCTCAATGGAATGTTTAAACGCACCCAAGAACGGAAAACAATTGAACTCAGAATGATAAGACTGACACCAAAACAAGAGGACTTAATGTGGATATGGGGTTTCTCACACACTATTACAATTGTTTGTAAATATCCTGCCTTCGTCTCTGACAATGCTCTTATCCACACCTTTCTCCCATCCCTCTCCCCCCCCCCACACAGCATCCCCTTCCTCCTCCATGCTGTCCCTAGTCACCGTTTGATTACCCTTCCCATGTCTTCAAACACCACTTTCTCACCCTACCTTATCTACAGTACATCTGTTGTTTTTTTTTCTGCTCTCCTAACAACCGGTTTTAGCCATAGATTCCCTTGTAAATCAGTATTACCGACCTGAGGAAGAGAGGAGAACTCTCGAAAGCTTGTCCTAGGACAAATTGTTAGTCCAAATAAAAAATGTGCCACATAATACTGCAGAACGCATTTATATATTTATATATATTTCAATATAGATCTCGCTCTCGATAGATAGATACACACACACACACACACACACACACACACACACACACACACACACACACACACACACACACACACACACACCAGTACAATTCTAATCTGGTATCTGACGGACCATGTACGGCAAGTTGTTCTGGTTATATTCATTGTGGTGATAGTCTTTATTTAGGATATTTTCAATGCAGAAATAGACCCAAATAACATGACAAGTGCAATAATAATTTCATATATCTGGGTAATGTTGTTTGGAGGTAATGGTGCATTAAACCCGGACACACTTTTCCCAGAGTATTATCAGCAGAGGCGTAACAAGCACAGTCACTCTTTATCCAGGCTTAAAAAAAAATACCACAACTATTTTTATGTCCATGGCTCGCAGTACAAATCAAGTGCTAGTTATTAGCACAATACCCTTGCAGGATTAAGCTTTTTGAATGTTGATTGTACATGGGCAACTTCATGCATCCCAATGTGACCCAGAGGTAAGCTGCTGCTGCTGCTGCCTCTTCGAGTAGCACACATTCCAATCTGCATCCAACTACATGAAATGGGATCTGTGCTCAATACCTAGAGAATACTTCTGTAAATAAAGCCAAAATTCACCTTCAGGTGGATCACACACACACACACACACACAAAGCAGTTGCTTAGGACCCCACTGGTGCAGGGGGCGTAATTTCTGCCCCATTCCAGCTCCATGGCAAGAAAAAACAGCCCATCATTTGACAATGGCAGGTTGCTATTAATCGGTTGCCATCTGGCCAAGCCTCCTCATTCTGTATCCTGCCAGCAGAGCTTTGTCGCTCTGACCTCCAATAATCAGACAGGACTGGCCACTGGTCACTTACAGGTCGCATGAGGAGGAAGTTGGAGTGGAATATGGAGCGTTTCTGTATAAGACAGTTTACATGTGTGTGCGTGTGTAGGCCTTATTCTATAAAATAAAATAGCGCCAATCATAGTTCTTAAGGATCAAAGTATGGACCTGAAATGTCTACTTTCCTGTTTTTCCACATTAACTACCATTGATCCTCAGCTCTGATAAGAGGGCTTCTTCTTCCCCTGTTAAGACTCCTCCAATTTGCACCTATATTAGAAATATGTCCTGTGTTTACTGTCATGTCAACCTCCAAGCTGTGCACCACCACCCAACATTCCCCCCTCAAACTTCAGTGGGATCAGCTGTCGGGCTGCACAATACCCCACCCTGTGGTACACTCCATCCCACAATGAGCAGACACTTCACCTTTTGTTTCTACATTACCCCTTATTCCCTCTAGATCAGCGGTGCTCAAACTAGGTGGTGCAAGATTTTGTTTTGGGGGGCAGGGAGGGCGGGCGGTTGCAGAGGTCCTGCGCTCTCTCCGAAGGCATTTATATTAAATGCCGGGGGACCGCGTGAGGCCTCTGCAACCTCTACTTAACGAGGTTCAGCTGGCTTCAGGACGCGTGACCATGGCAACACGGCATCAAATGATTACGTGGGGTCATGTGACGTCACGGTTGGCACAGTAACACAACGTCAGATGACGCCACACGAGTTAAGGGAGGGGGGCACACCGACAGAGGAGAGCAGGCAGGGCGGGCGCAGCAAATAAAGAACATGTCCCTGCTCCAGATTATAAACGTTCATGAGCAGGGCCCTCAATACCTCTTTGTACCGCTTTGTGCATGTTTATCCAAATTTATAGTTACCTCTGTTTATGTAATTATCAAATGTCTGTACCCTCCTTGTACTGTGGACTATGGCGGCGCTTTACAAATAAACGATAATAATAAGAATTTAAGCATATCAACTTCTTCTGTTTACCCGTTTGACCGACGATGGCATTGTAATTACTATACATACCAAAGCTCAGGTTGAGTACTGCCAAATAGCCTATTCACCAAAAGACATTAGATAATGATGATAAAACCCCTCTAAAGCATCTGTTTCCATATAAATGTTAAAGATTTTAAAATGTTTATACTTGGACACTTTTTTTGGGGGGTGGGGGCGATCAGCTGCATGTAACCTAATATTGAACTACACTGCGTCTTAAAGGGGTAGCCCTGCCTCAGACACAATTGAACAATAGATTCTAACCTTCCGTTAGCACTTTCAAAACTCTGGCGCCAAAAAGTATTTTGGCCTCTATTCTACATTACGCTTTGTGCGGTAATTAAAAAGGTTAACCCCTTACAGTGGTCTTGAATAGAGTGCACATGAACCAGTTGCTGGTCCATCCGGCACAGATTTACTTAAACTGGCATGGATATAAAACATCCCCAAATGGGTTCTGTTTTTGTAATGAAATCGCAGTCGTCCTCTTTTCTAAAAAGCTGTAAATTCTAACGGCTGCCATGTCACTGGCGACCATGTCTGACAGATAACTGCTCAGCTCGAACACCTGAATGTCAAATGGGTGCATGTCCAATTCTAATTCCGAGGAGCATTCGACGAGCACTGTTCGCTCACACCCTCCCCCCCTCCGCTGAATGTTTTCAGCTACTATTTTACAGATCCGAATAACTCTTTATTTTCTCACTTTCAAATCTTTTTCCTTACGGCATTTACATTCTCCTTCCCAATACAATGAGGGTAACATTTGCAATACTTAAACAGGTCTGCCACATACAGTAGTAGTTCAAACGTAAAACTAATTGTGTGCGTGGCAAGGGCATCACCAGGCCTTTCCCAAGCCTATAACACTCAACATTCAAATGATTACCAACACGTAATGCAAAGTGTCATAAACAGCTCTGCACATTACATTTTGTGAGGTCCTGTGCCCCAAAAGAAGCCAGATTTCCAGCCCTTTGCATTCATTGTATTAATTGGAGGGGTTTTGTTGAATTCTAGTTTAGTACAAAGGCAAAACTAAGGGGAATTGATCATTTGTTTTTTTTTATATTCCTGGTCTGAATTACTCTGAATTAAAAAAAAAAAAGTCTCTCCCCCCTCTCGCTTCCTCTCTTTGCCAAAGCGTGTCCACAAATGAGATAAAATAAAGCAGTCTCTGCTCACAAGCATGAAAACACAAGACTAGCATTTACGTTCATAACAGTTATACCCTTATCGATCCCTTACACGTATCAGTAGTATTGCAGCTTTTCATGACAAATACCTTTGCAAATGAGTGCATACACGGTTGAACGGACACACAAAGCTTTTATTACATTTTTGATTCATAGGTGACTGATCCCCCCCTCCCTGATACGACATCACATTATGGTCTCATAAAGAGCAGTAAAGCAGTGTCAAGCTAGGGAGACATAAAAGGTAGCCTGCCTTTGCACTCTTCTGGACACATCATGAATTAAACTCCAAGGGTGGAAATTCAAGTTCATGGTAAGTTCAAGGAGGTTACCAGACTGGCAGTATCCAACCGAAATCACCTTAAGTGCAAGTCACTGACACACAAGGGAAGCTGCACAAAACAGTATTGGTTATTTATTTTTTTGTCGCTTTTCCTTTAACAGAGTAACTATAACCACAACACACACACACACAAAAAATAATATATTTAGGGGGATACATACAGTACTTGTTTAACCTCTTTACAAATGGACATATCCCACAGTCTAAAAAATATTGGTCGCAAATATATTTCTGAAGGAACACACACACACCACACATACATACATACATACATACATACATACAACTATAATATATATAATATATATAGCTCAAACCCCGTATAACGCTGTGCTTGGGGTCCAAAAAAATCACATTGCGTATGCATTGTACAATAAAAGTATTTAAGATACCAATAATCATGTTTTAAAGTATTCATAAATACGAAAATTGGCAGCCACGCTTGCATCGCGTTATAAGCAGATTCGCGTTGTAACGGGGTTGAAATATATATATATATATAAATATATATATATATATATATATATATATACACACATTTACGTTACCGTTCCAAGGTCTGGTAAAGCAAGAGACAGCACTCAATTGTAGAAAACTTCACAAAGTGTATTGGTGAAAATAGTGGTACTTTCACTAATACACTTTGTGAAGTTTTCTACAATTGAGTGCTGTCTCTTGCTTTACCAGACCTTGGAACGGTAACGTACTGTATGTCTATATCATCCATATGGGGCAAGCACCAACAGCCTATCAGCACCTAAGGAGTGCCAACTGTTCTATTTGACTATATATATATATGTGTATGTATGTATGTATGTATATATATATATATAGTCAGATAAGGCAGTTGGCACTCCAATAGGTGCTGGTAAGCCACAGGTGCACGTCCCATATAGAGAATGTAGTTATACGTTACCGTTCCAAGGATTGGTAAACAAGAGACAGCACTCAGTGTTGAAAATCAAAGTGTATTAGTGAAAGCAAAAATACATCCAGAAACCCAACGTTTCGGTCCTACAGAATGGGACCTTCCTCAGGGGAATACCTCAGGAAGGTCCCATTCTGTAGGACCGAAACGTTGGGTTTCTAGATGTATTTTTGCTTTCACTAATACACTTTGATTTTCAACATTGAGTGCTGTCTCTTGTTTACCAATCCTTGGGACGGTAACGTATAACTATATATATATATATATATATATATATATATATATATATATATATATATATATATCTCAACATATATATATATATATACACATATTTATACACACATAGCTATATATATATATATATATATATATATATATATAGCTATGTGTGTATAAATATATATATATATATATGTTGAGATATATATATATATATATATATATATATATATATATATATATATATATATATATAGTTATACGTTACCGTCCCAAGGATTGGTAAACAAGAGACAGCACTCAATGTTGAAAATCAAAGTGTATTAGTGAAAGCAAAAATACATCTAGAAAATTTTTTGTGTGGCGAGTAGATTTTTTGGTGATTTGTCAACCACTGTTAGCTATATATACATATATAACAGTGGTTGACAAATCACCAAAAAAATCTACTCGCCACACAAAAAAATTTACTCGCCACCTAGTACCAAACGTGTGCTGCTTGGGCCAATATTTACTCGCCCGGGGGTTAAATCCACTTGCCCGGGGCGAGCAAATGTATAGGTTGTATATGTATACACACACACACACACACACACACACACACACACACACACACACACACACACACACACACACACACAGTCATTTGTTTGAGCTTTTCCAAACTTCACTTCATTATTAACAATATGACTTGGGAAGCTGATCCGATCTGATTTTTTTGGGGGGAATAAAAAGTAATGTAAAAAGTATGCGCAGAGAACGGAAATAACAAATTTATGAAGTAATTTCATCCATTCATTTGGTAAAGCAAATGAATGTATTAAATCGCCATATTTTTCTATTTAGGAGTCCTTGGTGTCTACGCGATGCAAGAAAATATCACTTCAGAGTTTTTTCAATAGGAGTAATTAATGTAATTAATCGCCAGGAGCGGTGAGGCCTCTAGACCACTTGGTGGACCTCCAGATTATTTTGAAACTAAATAGAAAATTAATTTGGGAGAGTCCTACTATAACAACCTTACTCCCCTGCTGCAGGAGAGAGGGGGGAGGACCTTCACCCTGCAACATTTTATTTTACTCCCAGGGCTAAACTATTCTTGTCTCAGGGAAGGGAAGAGCCATCTCCAAGGTTGAGTTTTAGCCGAATTGGCCTCCGAAGATCCCAGGACTCAAGGCCCTGCTCCTTTTGTCTAAGCCTCACTATGCTTAAAGCTGCAGTTCATGCAATATCCTACGTGTTATATATATATATATATATATATATATATATATATATATATATATATATATATATATATATATATATACACAAATATAGCTAGCCTCTCTTGCATTCCCAGTAAAATCAACCCCACACTGATGAGACCCATCAAGGTCGAAACAGCTGTCTGTGGGTGGTTTTCTGGGTATGCACCTTAACCCTGGCTGTGCTCAAAGCTGTGACCATGCAGCAAGCTTAAGCCTATAGGGAACCATGTTAAAAATGGTTATTGAGGCAAAAAGTGACACTGTGTGCTCATTTGCATGTCATTTCCCAGAATCCCTTGCTGCAGTGGAAGTGCTGTATGCTGGGTGATGATATGGAAAGGCGGGGTTGCAGACCTGCCTAAGACATGCAGATGAGCTTACAGCTATATTTGCATATTTGCTTTCCTGTGGAGGGTTTTTGTCACTTTTTTTACTCACCATAACTTAACTCAGTATTATATATATATATATATATATATATATATATATATATATATATATATATATATATACAAATATAGCTGTATGCTTATATAGCTGTATGCTCATCTGCATGTCTTAGGCAGGTCTGCAACCCCACCTTTCCCCATTATCACCCAGCATACAGCACTTCCACTGCAGCAAGGGATTCTGGGAAATGACATGCAAATGAGCACACAGTGTCACTTTTTGCCTCAATAACCATTTTTAACATGGTTCCCTATAGGCTATATATATATATATATATATATATCAGTTCTGTACTATGAGAAAATACTCTAAGCATTTAAAAAAAAAAAAGTGTTTTAAAGACATTTTTAATGTAGGAAGCATTTCCAAAGTGACAGCCCCTTCCCCTTCCGATAGGCTCTGGCTCGAGACCCGCCCTCTCTCTGGCAGTGCGCCAATTGTATCTAGAAACTGCTCAGTCAACCACATTCCAGGACTACATTGCCCAGAATGCTGTGCAAGAACTGAATTAGATAACCCTGAGCAAGCGATTGATTACAGGAGAACAGATCGATCTGCAGCTTAGCTAATCACTTGTCAGTGTCCAGATTGTATTGATGCACATATTGAATGGGGGAAAAAATAAATAAAAATTTAACAGCAGCTTGAACTGCAGCTTTAAGTCCAAAGACCGTTGAGTAGAGCTTGCACAAAGAGGCTTGTTTGGTCACCCAAAGAAATTAAAATCAGCCTAAGAGAGTGCCCCTCTATCCTTTGGGGACACGGAACAGGTGAGCTCTAGGGCTAACATAGGGGAGGTTCCTCCATTACTCCTCTGAACCTAGTGACATCTGCACCCCACCGCAGGACACACACACACAATACATACCAAAAAACAGTCAATAAATGTAAAACGGGGTTCAAACTGTCCAGGATAGTACTGCAAAGGACAAAGAAAGGAAGGCACTCCAAAAATGTGTACAGTAGTTTAATAGCTTAGCGTTTCGGCTCATGCAGGATTCTTTCTCAAGAGAAAGTCTCACGTATGAGTCGAAGCATTGAGCTACTGTATTAAATTACACATTTTTGCAGCTTGGAGTGCCTGTCGTGTGCATGCATGCATGAGAAAAGGTCAAGACAAAGGACCTATTTGGGTCTGAAACGTCAATTTCACTAATGGCAAATGAAACATGCAAGATGGTTGAAAATCTGTGTGTGCTGACCTTTTTCTACTTACCGCATGCTGTTTTAGTCTTGCACCTCAGTAGCGGATATCGCTGGGGAGTGCTGATCTGGCTAGGACATGCATACATTTTATTTTGTTCTCCGAGTATCCAGACACACATCAGTACTGCACATATTTGTGGGCAGGGGATTGGGTAATGCTCCATTCATCCTTCTAAAACTAAGTCCCCGCTGGCGCTGAGCGCGCTCATGCTTGGAGAGCCGGGTGTCCTGCTTGTACGCGCGCTGGGGGGGGATATTGCGGGTAGTTGAGCGCGGGCAAGTATAGATTTTTTGTTTACCTAAGCGCCGATCGCGGCTGAGCGTGTGTGCACGAGCACCGTGGGGACTTGCATATATCTATATATGTCATTCCCCGTCGCAAGCGCCGCCCGCTCAGCGCTAGCGGGGACTTAACCTAAGTTGTAACTTTTGTTTTATTGTTTACACATTTTCTTGGGGAGGGCTAGGTTGTGGGTATACCTAAACCTTCAAGATCAGTAGGGGATGTGCCTCCTCTTGATCTTGGGGTACCATGTTTGCGATCATCCCAAGAGGGTGATCATGCAACCCCTTCCATCTTCTTGGAGCTAAAAGGGGCATCTGCCCCCAGCTACAATTATAAAAAATGGGAATTATTAAAATAACCCACAAGTCAGCATAGTTACGTTCTGTACATTAATAATTTGGGTTGTCCCCTTGCCAATAATTTACACGACAACAACAATTCAAAGTCCAGATTGTTCTCGAAACAAACAATTTATGGTTTCCCAGGAAACACAGAAATCGCAGATTAATGGGGTAATTTTATATAGTCCAAAGTGGCCATTCGGTCTGTTTGCAGCCTTAAATCCCGGTTTAATTCAGTTGGGATTTTGGGTTGTTAAGCACCCGAATTGCCACTTTGAACTATATAGAATAAAACCTAGATGAGATATAAAGGATTTAAGATTAGCAGTCTTCCACCATAAGAAACATTCAAGGCAGCGGGTTGTAAGGGCTCACCCAGCACTCGTAGACCGTTCATGGCAGTTTCGTAAATTTGGGCCTATATATTTTAATCACAAAATAAAGAGAAAGTCCCTTGGCAACCACATTGGCAGTGAAAGGATTCAAACGAGGTTTTTGGGAAATGACTTGCCGAGCATGTCAGGCCTAATATTTTCTCCTCAAACCTCAGAGTTCTTCAGCAATTTTCCTTTTCTAGCTTCTATATGGATTTCATATGCACGCTGGAAACTTTCTTGGAAAGTATGCGAGTTGCGCCAGTGCATCATGAAGACAGAGCCATTACTGCCAGCGCGCAAGGATTAAATTGCTCAGGAACTCCCGGAGAAAAGAGCTCTTCCTAAATAGTCATTTAAAAAAAGTATTTCGGAGGGGATTACTGTTTCCAGGCAGCCAAGCAATGCAATGTATTCTCTGTACAGGTTAAAGAGTACAGTACGTTACTGTAATATTAACCGTCCTGTGCTTAAGCAGTCTGGATTATGAAGAGCCTCAGCACAGTTTATGTTACACGTGTAAAGCCGACGGCGTGTTCGTACAGTAGAATCATGTGCCAGTTTCTACTGAGTCTATAGCAGAAACCCAGCCAACGCATGAATTTCTAAGGTTTAGCCACCCTTCTACAAATGTCATTCTCTCTCTGTTAGAGGAAGATTCAACTGCGCTGACCGTGAAATACTTCTGTGTGTAATTATTTTTAATGGGCACAGGGAAAACATTTTCAGATACTTCTTTTCACAACTATAAAAGTGATTTAGCAATAACTGGAAATCCGATAGCTTTAGAAAAACAACAAAGAAAAGATTGACAATTTGCCTGCAAACACGCGGTTTGACAAATAGTCCAATCACAAAAGATAAGATTGTAAAATCCCTACAAAGAATTTGGTTACCATGTTAACAGTGAAAGGTATTCAAAAATACTTACACCTGTTTTTTTTTTGTTTTTAAATCATAGTTGTCAATCACGTACATATAATCTAATAAACATATTTTTCCATGGACTCACTGTAGCCGTACATGACACTACCACGTTTGTTGAAAGATTATCACGGTTAGGTTAACAACATGAGACGTTCCACCTGCGGTCCCCACATCAGTTTATAAGGCCAGCTCCATTTTCTATGTTCTCACAATTGAGGAGCCTGCCAAGGTGCTATCAATGATTCATAATTAGCCAATGCACGGGGCCAACTAAACAGTCGCAAGTATGAGTTAATGTGTAAACCAGCAGAGGCTCGGCTACTTTCGCCAGACAGGTCAGTTTGACTGAGAAAGAGGTTAGTTTAAGTATGAAGAGTTCAAGCCTGAAGTAATTTCCTTTGCTTGTGGTTTTTTTTTTTGTTAAAAGCAATCATGAGCACTGACCCATCATAGTTTCATGTTATGTGAAAACAACACCCAGACATAACACAGACCTCCCTTTCACTCATTAAAGGTGCATTCCCACTTGCTTAGCAAACTTTAGCTACGCTGTCAAGCGAGTGGGACTGATGCTACTAATCTACTATGCTCCTACAGTACTTACAACACGAGTTACTTGAATTATTTTAATTTTACCACTGTGGAGTCAGTCAGTTGCCATCTTAAGTTGCACTCTTTAAATTCTAGTAGTTCCCTCTGAACTATAATCAACGGATGGTGATACCCACTCAACCTCAGTGGGGTTAGATAGGTAGGTGCACTGGGGGACGTTACAGGCTAAGGAGGGGATCTGAGCCAAAGTGAGAAAGAAGTCTCCACAACGGGCAAGGCAGGCCTCAATTGTATGCATTCGGTTACCTATTAGTATTGATCTCATTCACGAAACCTGAACTTGTGGCCAAGGATAATGTCAAAGTAGATGAGAGAAAGTAATAATGGGGCCCTCAAAAAACAAGCTAGTAATTAGAGTACAGTGAAGTAACAAAGTAAAATTTACTGGGAAATACAAAAATAAAGTGGAGCAATAGATACAGTAGTAAAATGTGAATACATATACAGTGAAAAGATAAAAGGCGTGCACTCTGATCAGGGGGTTCTGTAGGTCTTCAGCAGGGTGCTATACCGTGGCTGTACTAAAGAAGCACTCTCTATTGGAGTGTCAAGGGAACCTTACAGAAGCTGTATGTGTGACAGCGTCTCGGTGGCTAAGCAGCCTCTAGTAGGCCAAGAAGTGTAATGTGATCACATTCGATTATGGAATGCATATAGGGTAGCCTCCACATACCAAAACAGAAGCTGTGCCTATAATTACAGCCCCACATTGGCGATAAGGTATGGGTAAGAGAATGAGTCTCTCTAAGGCTGCGGTCCCAGTAATGTCTGTGACACGCGCGCCCGGCGGGGGGCGGGGGGGCGGTGCGTGCACAGCGCTAACCGCGATCTGCGAGGGATCTTGCGACGGGAGGGGGCGTGGTCGGGGATTTGCGGGGGCATGGCCATCACGTCACGCGGCTGGTTCGCCCTCATTGGGTGAACCGCCGGTGGGGGCGTGGCCACGCCTCCGTCGCAAGGTTTGAACTCAATTTGATTGAGTTGGAAAAAACCTTGCAGCACGGCGTGGCTGCACCTTCAGCGTGACGGTGCGTACTGGGCCCAGCCTCATTGAGGGGCGGTGCTTACACGCAAAGCGCACCCGCGCCGTGCGCACAGGCTGTTACTGGGACCGCAGCCTAAGGGAGCAAACATTAACATTCTGTTTGCATAAAGGTAGTGTGTGCCGCAGGCGAGGTGATCCTGCAGTGCAGGGGTGAATATCCGTTTGTGTGCAACAATTGGGCGAGACCTGCCTTCAGCTAAAGGGTGGATCTATGAAGAACTAGAGGGCTTATGGCAATCTGTCCTTGTTTATAAGGAATGTCGCTAAATCATATGTAATGAGACTGTGACGAGACTGTGATTGAACCTGTAGCACAAGTTTAGCGAGTAGGCCGTGTTCCCAGAAGAAACAGAGGACCAGGAGCTGGGTGGATTATTTCCCGGTGTGTATGGTGGTGGACACAAATCAGAAGCTAACCCTGTATTTATGACCCTAACGTAAAAGAAAAGTAAGGGTATGGGTAGGTAATAGGTGTCCCTGTAAACTGATCTCTAAGGTAACCGTCCGTTCAGCCAATACCCAAATTAACATAGATTACCTAGAATCAGAGGATACAGCAGAGCAGTGGGACCTCCCTTCTGCTGCCCGATCAAAGTGCAGGTCAACACAGTGACGTCAGTGAAACCAGACGTACGTTTTATGTAGGCTTCCTCAAGGGTACATGCCCGCCCCTTAGTTATTCAAAGCTTTTTATACACTTCTCCAAGGGGAGTGTACTCGGAGGTTAACTTTATCCGTGCTGGAAAGTGAAAGATAGATTGGAAAGCGTTTCCAGATAGCAGTACTATTTCCAATCTGAATATAGTGAATATAGTGACACTCGTGCATATGCAGGCTCAATACCTACTGGGGACACACGATCAGGGTGTCCTGCATCACAAAATGAGTGAAATGGATATGTGAATAGGTCCACATTTCATGCATGGGCGTAATACATTCTGCCAGTAGAATAAGAGAATATTAGGCAGGTCTAAAAGTCTAATGGGGGTTTAGAATTAAAGGTAGATGATAAAATAGTTTAACACATGCCACCTACGATAGTAGTAACAATTGGTGACCAGTGTAGTTGCAGACTAAGGCAAACTATTCGGCACGGTTTATGGAGATGAACTTACAGAAAGAGGAGTGAAGGAACCCCTTGTTTAGACCATTGGGGCTCACTGTACGAAGGTCATTGATCCAGTGGCACTCTCTAGAGGAGGATCCTGTCCAAGTCACCGATACGTGGTCCAGTGGTAACGGGCTACATTATTACTCTCGCTCATCTACCTTATGACGTTATTCTTAGCCACAGTCCCTTTTGTGTTCTACACCCGAGCTCCATCCTTTCAGACAGATTCACCTTTTCGTGAATGAGATCAATACGAATAGGTAACAGAGTGCATACAATGGGGGCCTGCCTTGCCCCTTGTGGAGACTTTCTTCCTTTGACTCGGATTTCCTCCATTCACTCTGAACTACATGGGAAAAAAGTTTCCTTATTGGGAGTTTAAAACGGTCAATGCCATCTGCGTAGATAAGGTCATTGGTGGGCAAGAGGCGGTCAAGCGATGGCTTCACCTCCGGCACCCAACTGCTTCTTGCTCCAGCAGTTCTCTCCCTTTCTCCCGCTAATGGGCAGAGGAAGCAGGGACCTTGCTTCTGAAGATTTTCCCTACTCCCCCCAGCTCACCCCTCTGCTTGGTGACCATGCATGGATAAAAACTGCCCTGTCCCTGTGCTACTCACTGGTTCCCAGCGTAAGAAGTGGAGCAGAACAGGATTCATCAGTGAACCTGCATTAAGCAGCTGCCTGAAAGGAGACGGGAGAAGCTCCTGCCAGCAACGTCCCTTCTCCCTGTGAACCAGGAGAGAGGCAATATGTGGCCCTTTTGCGGGCTCAAGCTACTTGTGGCCCTTTAAGCTTCAAGTATATCATGTGTTAACGAATCAAATTCCTTCAGATGAAGAAAAACAGGTCATGCCACTTTAAAAAAAAAAAAAAAACAACAACAGGTGACAACGGACTTTGAGACACCCTCAGGAAACGTTACAGTATTACTCCAGTTTCATTTATTGGGGGGGATTTCTTCTTTACGTCTGCAGAACAGGCCACTCACCCCGACCAGCAAGAGGGATTTCAAGAGCACTTTTGTTAGCTGCCACTGAAGGAATAAAAGGGACAATAATGTGCAGAGTATTGTTTGGCCTCTTTGGCAAGAAAATAGTTAATATCCCACTTATCAGTTTAGTGCATTAAATGTAGTATACCAACAAGACAGTGGAAACCCTTACATACAGTACAGTATGCAAAAACTCAGAGACTGATAAGCCTACATGCAACTGAATGTTAACGTTCTGAATCTTGTGTTGCAGCGATCATTGCTCTGAACATTCAACACAATACGAGATTAAGGCGCTACATTGCTACAGAAAATATTCTGTAATCTGTGTAGAAGAATTGTAAACCTCATTAACCTGTACAATCTGCCATGACCGGACACGGTTTTATGTGGGATGGGGCGGGGGGGAGGCAGGAAACACTGCTTTTAAATGAGCACATTCACAAATGCCTGTACTATAAGTCAACGCAGGATGCAACAAAGGCAGAGTAGGAAGGCTACACATGAATTACACCCTGCTGAGGACAGTGCGACATGATTTGGTTGTCTCATAACCAAGCAGGCTGGCCATAAAGCCACATAAAGAGAAGATATGTGTGTTTGTGGAGGGACTGAGGGAGATGGAAAATGAGTGAGTCAATCTTTCTAGACGGGCCCTGATTATGCGATAAAGCAGAGGTAAATTGCAGCACGTGACACCGCAGCTCCTTTGCCATCAGTGAATCCAGGAAGCAGCAGCCTAAAGAAAATATCGTGCCACCATACAAGTCAGCTGGTGGGGACACCCAAGGGCAGTGGCCAGATCTGCGCCATCTGTGGAATCACTTGCTCAGAATCCCGCAGGAGCCACATAGACAGCGAATCACACAAACTCTCTGAAGAGCAGTAATCAGTAATCAGTAGGCAGGAATATACCATAGTAGGGTTTTGCTTGTGGTGTGCTCCCAGGGAGCGTACACCACAAGTAAATAGATCACACAGGCCAACAAAAAAATATATACCGCTCAATGGGGAGATGGGGCCTGAGCCAAACTAGCGGCCACAAAGCTCCAGTACGGATTAAAAAGCAAAACCTCCAAATAAAAATAAATGTAGTGGGTAGTCACAGAGTACGGGAGCCAACTATCAGCCAGGCAGTGGCACTATTAATATGTTTACATGGGAAAAGTCTGGTACACACAAGCAACATTAAACTAAAAGGTGGAGAGAAGCCAAAAGCCTAAAGTTTGCAGGGGGGCCGGCTGCGTTAAGCTGATGCCGCCTAACAGGGTTATAGGAGCAGGGGAGTCTCATAAGCAGAGCCCTTGGAGCAGCAGAGTGCTGGGTTGCAGGAAATAGCTGTTCAACTTGCTTTTCCCCCCCCCCACAACCCCCCCAGGAAAGTCTGAAGCATGGGGGCACAGGCAGGGCTAGTTTTACCTAATAATCTTTTTTGTGCAAATGAAGGGGGCACACAGAAATAATCAAATGGTGTGGTGGACAGCGAATTGTCCAATAAAGGAGTCTGGGTTGTAAACCAGGAGCCAATCAGAGGGCTCCCTGCCGACCAGAAGTCGTAAGAGTTAGCCAAAGTCAGAGGCGGTGACAGTGTCCGATAAAGTGGCACGAGCCCCACACAGTCGAGGAACAGAGGAAATGAACAGTCACCATGTGACAGGGACAAACTACCAAGTAGTTGTCAGTTTGACCTGTCAAAAGCCCTCAAAAGGGCACTTAATTGTAAGAAATCCAGTTCAGTGATATTATATTGTAATATGTATCAATCCGGTATGAAGAAAATAAAGTATACAGTATATTTGCAAGGATTCTTTTTTTCATTTTAGTTTATATTATATTGCATATGATACGAATCTAGTGCTTAATCAGTATCTTATGATAAATTCAGTTACATTGAGACAGTATACAGATATACTCGAACATTTGAGTGACTATAGACAACTGTGGTTAGAGTCGATGCAACCAGAAGAGGCTATGGTATTAGGTTGGATCTTTCCTGAAGACATTCCATATTAGGTTATTCCCTGTACAGAGGTGTGGGCAGTTCTTTACATTAGTTTGAAGCTGAAGGACCTTACATGGTAATAGAATTAGATAGTCTGCTCTTGCTAAGGGATATTATCGGGATAAATATCTAGCAGGGTAGCTAGTGTAGAACTGAGGGATTACACCAGGAAAAAGAGGTATTACACCAGAAAGATGTGAGAGGATTAACACCAAGATGGAGAATCTTCAACATCATGATACTAAACTCAAATAGAAGTATTCCACTCAAACAGAAAACTATGCAACCATCTTTGAGGATATTATGACTTATTTGAATGTTACTGCTTGTTGTGCTATTTTTGTATGAGTGTATGTATCTTCAAAATAAGTTTCTTTTTATGTGCTGAGACCAGAATGCTGAGTACTGTGGTGCTCTGTAAATCTATCGAAAGAGAAATAAGGACATTTTGTAATAATGAAAAAAAGGACCGTGATACCGGATAATAAAGCCAATAGCTGAACCAAGAAAGAAAAGAGCTATTGAAAGCAGAATACACATTTTTAAAATGAGAAACAAGAACAGCGATAACTTAAAGCAAGAGAACAAGTTACTGTATATAAACAGGTGCTTAATGGGGCCCAAAACCTATGAGCCAAAGACTCAAACAATACAGACCAATATAGAGAACCACTATTAAACATCTGACAACATTTCCAGGTACTGTACAGGGTAAAAGTGTAAGTGGGTAGTATGAAGCGGGCCAGCAAGGGAGCATATATAGTGGAAGGTAACCGTAGTCGAGTACGATCTTAGATGCAGGGCCTCCAAGTCCTTAAAGAAGGTGAGTGCATAGGCATCAGTGCTAAACCTTCAGTACAAGGCTCATCCATGGTCTCATATTAAAGACACCAGCACAGCACCATCCAGCCTGCATTATTCCACAAGCCGCAGTGGCATTGAGTGCAGGTCGAGCATGCACCATTCACCTACACTACAGCACAGCACAGCAGGTCCGGAATGTGTAAAAAAATGTTTTTTTTTTTTTTTTTTTTTTTTAAACTTGCTGACCCCACACTCCTTTCTCTGTGGTCTCTGCATTTTAGGCAGGGCAGATTTGATTGACTGAGAAATGTGAGGCCCTCCAAGAGTAAGGGGATCACTAACAGACTTGTTGTGGTTTATGAGGCGTCTAAAAGGAAAACTGATTTAAAAAAAAGAGCAGTTATATAGTAGGTCTCAGACCACGGTGTTTCACCAGTGTGGAGGGAGATAAATCCCTGAAAATCTGGATGGTATGATCTTCATGGGAGATTGCAGGCAAAGGATTTCTTTTGGTCTATTTTCTGCCGGTCTCTGTACTAGCACCCTGTAAGCCCCATCGATAAGATGCTCCTTACTTGTGTAAGGCCTCGGCCATGTTTACCGCTTGCTGGCGGAAGCGTGCTGAGGCGCGCTCCCACTCAGCACTGAGCCCCTACAGCCGCAATTAGAGCGGCTTTAGTAGGGGCTCACCTACGCTTCCGCGTGCTTGCGGAAGCGCAGGTCTTAGGGGAATTTAAAATGCCCCCGCTTGCCGGCGCGACAGGCCGGTCACGTGAGCGGTTCGTCCAATGAGGGCGAACCAGCTCCGTGACGTCACTGGCCCGCCCCCGGCCAGTGACGCGACCCGCCCCCGGCCAGCCCCCTGACGGCCCGCTGACAGCGCGTGCGGTAAGCAAACGCAAGGCCAGGGAAAGCACCCTCTTTCCCTGCGCCTCAGCACGCCAGCAGGGAGCATGGCCGAGGCCTTAGAGAGCAAAGAGAACCAAGATGCTAATAAATACCTTTAGCTGGTCAGGGCCTATACTCTCAGAGATAACCTATTTTCAGCATCTTCAATACTGCCATTCTGGGCGTTAACTCGAGTCTTGAAGCTCCAAATGTGTCTTATGCAAGGACTGAAAAACCTTCTCCACGCACCACTCCGTGGCGTTGGCGAGAGCAACGCGTTCCTTTCACTCCTGCTTGCAATAAACAAAGTGATCTATTCCATTTCCAGTTGGAAGGATCGTGTAATGGATTATACAAGCTTATTTAACCCCTTTGCTGCCAGAGGGGCCATCATAGCATGATCACTGGAAATGGGTGTCCAGTTGACTGTGCCGATACAACGTTTTGAGATTCGGGCGGTATGTGGTACTTTCGTATTGAGAAGTTGAGAAACTTCTTGTAATGGATTTTTTTTAATGGCTTTAGCCTCATCCTCGGTATGTCAGTCAGACAACAGCTATAGGAGATCTTTTGACCAAACGTTTTTTGCCAGTTAGGCAGTCAGTAAGATATATTTATGTCCAGTTTATGCAGCAATCATTGATTGCAGCACACACGAGACAACTAAACAGATGTTTTCCTTTTCAATATAAAGTTGACCATCAGGTTTAACCATTGAGGCGATATTAGGACACCAAAGTTTGGGCATTGATGCAGTACAAATAATTTCCATTGTGTCCATTTTTCAGCGGCATCAAATGCTAACCCACCATAACAAATTTAAAATAAAGCAAAAAAGTTATGGTAGGGAGCACTCCAGAAGTGAGTCACTGAAGCAGTGCAAGCTCTGAGGTATACTTATAGAGTGCTTTGCAATTGGGGGCAGTATATGAAAAGTAAAGTTGGATATCTCTAGTCTGATTATCTCATAACAAGGGAACCTATGGTTTCCATAGGAAATATATAACAAAACAGACAAAGTCCATACACACAGTTGATTTAAGATAAAGATAATCTGATTCATCCTACATTGTCAATTACTAGTGAACTAATGTATGTAAAACCAAGGTTATTGATAATAGGTATAAATTGTCATTAATTAGATTCCATAAACTACTAGACACAATTAGAGAAGAGGAAGCCTTTGGAAAAAAAAAAAATGTAACGGTCTCTGGGTATTTAGACCATTTGGAAGAATTTTACCAAGTGTGTTAACCCTCAAATCCACAGATAAACACTGTTTATGTTGTTGTTTTTGTTGGATATTCTTTTAGTAATATGCAAATTGTGGGACACTTGACAGGACATTTACACCAGGCTTCCGTTTCGGCACAAGTTACCTCGCCGCCGCGACACTCGTTGGCCGCTTAAGTCCCTAACTGTAACCCTTGCCCTAAAACACCCTAATCTTAACCCCGAATACCAACACTACCCCTTAACCTAAAAACCTTAACCCCTTGCTGCTAAAACCCCTTAAGTTAACCTCCTACCCTAACCATTAAAACCCCTAAGTTAACCTCCTACTCTAAAACGTACCTTATCCTAGAAGTGGCGTAGGGTACCTTTGCAGCAAAACACAGACGGGGACATGGTCCTGGCAAGACAGCCGCAATCGAATGTCCCATTCTGTGACAGGCCTGTCTGTTTATACTTTAATGTGAAACAAGCTACTCGGGATGTTTGTTGGTGCATGACTAATTAGTACCTTGCTTACAAGTTGCAAAAGCAGGTAATAAAACTAAAACCATAACACAAGTGCAATATCTCCCCTGACCATACGGGAACAAAAATGTATCTAAATGGTAGACTTATCCACGCACTTGAGTAAAATGGAGCAGGAGACTGTAAAACACAAGTGAATCCACGTCTAGCCCACGTTCCAAAGTCTGTTCCTGTCTAAACAGCATCAGTGTGCTGAAAATGCAGATATTCACATTCTGGCCAGGTACAGTACATGCAATAAAGTACACAGCATGTTTCACTTAAGCTTCCAAATTTTTTCTACCCTGGGGTTTTCCTAAAACTGTTTTCTCAACCAGGGTACCACAGAACCATAGTGAACCACAACCCGCTGCCAAGGATGTGGCGGCCACAAGGAGAAATCTGCTGGCTGCTCAGTGGGGACGTGCTGCCCGGAGACAGAGGCTGCGATACAAATCTCCCCGCTCAGCGAAGCAGAGAGAAGAGAGGAGCCTCTAAACCTCCACACACGGCAGGCTCACGGAGCAGCGGAGCATGTTTTAGATGTGTGGGCTTTGTGTAGGGTGGTGAGAAGTGAAGGGGGGGGGGGTGTGAATGTGGCGATAGGCCTCAGCCAGGGTGGTGTTGAACGGGCGGGTGCGCTCACGCTGGCCGCGATGAAACACATTGAGACACATTGAGGCAATGTGTGTGAACAACGTGAGCAAGCGCCTGCGCATGCTCGGTACTTAGATGTTTGCAAAGCAAGCACATTTGATTTTGCCGCTCGCAAGCGCGTCACGTGAGCGGTTCGTCCAATGAGGGCAACCAGCTCTGTGACGTTGTGGCTGCGCCCCCAGATGAGCGCGCACCTAGCCGGCCAAAAATCGCTCGGCCGAGCAGGGTGCAGCGCACGAGAGCCAGCGTGCCCGCTCCCTGCCTGGCCGCAGCCTAGGGCCACGTCCATAGCAGGGGAAGCCGCGCTGAGCCGTGCGGACGCTCCGTGCTGAGCCCCGGCATCCTCAATGAAGATGTCTTTAGAGGGGGCTCACGCGAGCGTCCGCAGGCGTGCTGAGGAGTTGGATTTTTCAGCCGACAGCCGAGCTGTATTTCAGCGCGCTGTCGGCTGAAAACATCCAATCAGCGCGAAGCAGCGTCAATGTCACGGCGCCGTGACGTCGGCGCGCCGCGGGCGATTGGCCCAGCAACGTCACTGCCCCACCTCCCTCAGCCTCCCGATCGCGCCTCAGCATCAGCGCGGTTCAGCACTGCTCCCATCTCTATTGACGCAGCCTAAGAGGGCGAGTGTGCTGTGTGAGAAGGGGATATAAATGTGGAGTGTGTGTTGATTAAAAGAGTGAGTATGATGTGTGAGTGTGAATGTGAAGTGTGTAAGTAGAGGGTAGGGGAGTGTTGTTGGTGTTCGCTTGTAAAATGGAGGATGAATGTGTTGCATGTAAGCAAGGGGTGGATAAGTGAAGTCAGAAGAGCAGGGGTGCCCCAAGATTTTAAAAATCCTTTAGAGGTGCCCCTGCTCAAAAAAGGTTGAGAACCATGGTCCTAAAAGCATGAGCCTCATGCATTACATAGCTTGTACACCAACACCTGGATTAAGGAAGCACCCAGCCAGCAAACCCAACATTCATTGTGACCTTAAGCAGGGGATCAACAAGCTTACGAGAAAAGGAGTTTGTTGCACAGTGATATCACATATCTTAAACAATGCCCACATTTGAATGTTTTCACTTCCAAGTTCCATGAACAGAATGCAGGAATGTAGATATGGTTGCTTATGTGCAATGACCGATTGATGCTTAGGGGTCTGTCATTTGGGGTGTGGAGAGATGTTCCAATGCAGCCCACGGAAACTGACCAACTGTTCCATGTGAAGTACACATATATTTTAACTACATAGCCCAGGTCAGAATCAAACATAAGGAACCAGGTAATTATTTAAAAGATACCCAGGTGCAAGGTGTTTTTACTGAAATCTAACATTCATTGTGCATACAGTATAGATTTGTTCCCCACACATTAAAGCGTACCACCAGCGTGCAAACTAATACTACGTTGAAGAAACAATGTTTAAATAAGAAAAAGAACTAGTTATGTGAATTTTCCACACTTACCTTTAATTGTTTCTTCTACAACTTCAACTACACGATCTATTTGCTGCACCTGTTGAAGCAGAATACCACAGATTAACAGTAAAGGGACACATACCGACTTATTTTCAGTGTTTGACAGGCACAGTTCATATTTTATTTACCCGAGGGGTACAGAGTGTATTTAGCTCTTGCTTACTTCGTAGTTCCCCAAAATCACAAGATTAAGAGCTTGGGGCCAAATAGGTGGAAAAACAAGCTGATCTATAGATGCCAAAAGACAGGATGAAGATCCCTCACAATGTTAATTTAACAACATTACAGAGACTTATGATTTTAATGGACATAAAAATTCCCGTCAAAAATCCAAGTAACCAAGAAGGTTTAGAATGCTTCATATCAGAGCAATTTTGCACAAACACACTGTGTAGGATTTATACTTTGTAAAAATGTAAATGTAAAATGACATTTGTCAGCAAATGTAACAACGGTCAGCAAGATCTGTACATTCGTAATACAACCGACATACCCAACGCAATTTACTGTACATACTGTATATTCCATGGCATTTTTGTGTTATGCTACCAGAAATGTGTCTTTCAGCCATACATTTGTAAAGCTCTTCAAGTTGCAATGATTCCCAAGTGTATTTTTCTATGACTACTCCAGAGAACAAAGCACTATAAAAACAGGGTGCTTGATATATATTTGTAATTATTTCTTCTCTGAGCTCATTTTAAGAGGAGAACATGTAGCACTGCGTGATGTCATTTTATTTTCTATTACAGGATTGAAGGAAGGAGTTTCCGGAGCTGAACCCCATTAATTTCAGCTCCGATGACCCCCTGCTTCCAGAGATACTTACCTCCACAGTGGTACCAGTATCTGCCAAAGGAAAGTAGTAGGGGAGCGCAAAGAGATATGGAAAAACCAGAGTTATAACACTGATTAGTACAGACAGAACCTATTCAATCAGGTTCTGTCATTCAGAAGACAATATAGGTTCTGTCAGTACTAATCAGTGTTATATCTCTGGTTTTTCCATATCTCTTTGCGCTCCCCTACTTCTTTCCTTTGTGCCGTTTGAGGATCGCGGGACGAGCCTCCTTGGGTCGAGCTGCAGCTTCGACCGGGCAAGTATTTAATTTTAATTTATTGTATTTTACTGTATTTATCTCTGGCCTAACCTCATTATATCATTATATCATTGTGAACTACATTGGAGCGCCCTAGTTTTCTCCTACTCAAATCAGTACCAGGTAACTGGTGTGGCTAACAAAATAGCGGCGTTAGACATATGGGCCAATAGGAAACAGTGATGTCATCCCTTGCGGCTTCCTATTGGCCCGTGCGACCTGGGCATTTAAACTCCACAGAGATACCGGCAACACCTACGGATGTAAGTATCTCAGGAAGCAGGGGGTCCCCGGAGCGGAAATTAACAGTTCAGTTATGGAGACCCCCTGCTTCAAACCTGTAATAAAAAAATTGCACAGCACTACATATTTTGCCGCTTCAACACATGGGTCAAGACTATTATATATGTAAAATAGTAGACTATTGTGTCCCACCAAAAAAAAAAAAAACATACATGACACCAGACATCTTCAGCGTGCTACATCCCTAAAAAAAGAAAGCATGCAAGTGACTATACATACATGTACCTTTAAAAAACGCTCTCTACATCAATGTACAGCATTCCATTAATAAGAGTCAGACCACGTGGCCAGAATTGTCTGATACTAACGCGGCCCTTAACTTGGTGCTATCCTCTCAGGCCGAAAAGGAATTGGCGTGGTCCAAGCGCAGATTCTTTGAGAAAGCCAACAAGCCAGATACCCTACTCGCCAACAAGCTCCGAAACAAGCTTCCAAATTTTCGTATCGCGTCCATCAAAACACAGGGGGGGACCTTACCTCTAATCCTAAACAAATAGTGGAAGTGTTCAAAAATTATTATGCGACACTATATGACGGAGATAAGGTCAACCACAACAAAAAAACAGCAGAGACGCTAGAGAAATTCCTAACCGAGGCGAATTTACCGACCTTGAGTAAGGAGGATAGGGAGGCGCTACAAGGGGATTTCACCCTCGAAGAGCTAACAGAGGTAATGAAGACTCTTAAAACAGCAAAAGCCCCTGGGCCGGATGGCTACTCTAATTTATATTACAAAAAATTCTGTAAGATCCTGGCTCCACACTTGCTGAAATTATTTAATGGGATACTAGCGGGGGCGCCCTTCCCGGCACAGATGCTCCAGGCGTCCATCTCGTTGATCCACAAACCCGGTAAGGACCCGGCAGACTACAAGAGCTACCGGCCTATATCCCTGATTAATTCTGATATCAAAATCTTCTCTAAATTAATAGCGAACAGGGTGGGCATTGTCCTTCCCGGGCTGATACACCCGGATCAAGTAGGTTTTATTGGGGGCAGGCAGGCGGCAGACAATACTAGACGGATTATAGATTTGGTTGATCTGGCGAAAAATGAAACATATCCCGTCAATGGTATTAAGTCTGGATGCCGAAAAAGCCTTTGACAGGATCGACTGGCCCTACCTAAGGGAGACGCTGGGGGCGTTCGGCTTCGGGGGCGCCTCCTTGAGGCAATACTACAGAGGCGGCACATTTTATTTGAGTGCGGCTAGCTCCGCAAGCCTGGGGATGCCCCGGCATGCTAGCCGCACTCCCTCGGCGTGCCGCGCGCATCGGGTGCCTGCGCCCCCTGCACGCGCGTCCAGGGCTCCCCGAGGGAGCCCTGGTGTCCCGTGATGTGGGAGACGGCGGCAGGGGGTTCCGGGGGACCCGGCAGCGGGAGGGAGAAAGCCCCGATCGGAGGGCGCTCCTCCGTGTCTTCGGCGTGCGCCCGGCACCCTCTGGTGCGCGCCAGGTTACTGCTGCGGCCGAGAACTGGCAAATGCTCTAATAAACTCGGCCGCAGCAGTAGCTCTCTATAACGGTCCTACGGCAAGAGTGAGACACCAGGGTTTTCCCTCTGAGGTATTTAATATCCGTAGCGGGACACGTCAGGGGTGCCCTCTATCACCTCTGTTATTCGCCCTATGCATAGAGCCCCTTGCGGCCCATATTAGGTTAAGCCCAAATGTAGCAGGGATAGAAGTGGGAGAGCAGACGCATAATATAGCGTTATACGCAGATGATGTGATTTTAACGTTGTCAAAGCCGCTTACCTCCTTGCCCAACCTTTTTGAGATCTTGGGAACCTTCAACATGGTTTCGGGGTTTAAAATTAATCAGACCCAGTCGGAGGCTCTTAACATCAACCTAACCAAACCGGTCGAAAAATTAATAGAACTCAACTTTAATTTTAAATGGCAGCCCTCCGCTATCAAATATTTAGGGGTATATATCACCAAGGACTACACTACATTATACAAAGCTAACTTCCCTAAGATGATGGGGAAACTGAGGGAGGATCTCAGTGTATGGGCGGGCTATGGGATATCATGGTTCGGTAGGATTAATAGTGTCAAAATGAACTTACTACTCAAGATGCTATATTTGTTTCAAGCCCTGCCAATTCCGCTCGTTCGGGCTGAGATCCTGGCCCTACAGTCCCACATCATCCAATTTATTTGGAACAAAAAAAGCCCACGAATTGCAAAAAGCCTACTGACAAAACCAGTGACGAAAGGAGGGCTATCGGTACCTTGCTTGTTGGCATATTACAAGGTGGCACAATTATGCCAAATTGTCCAATGGCACTCGAACCCAGCCAAGAGACGATGGGTAGCCCTAGAAAAGGGATGTTGTGCGCCAGTAGCGCTCCATGACCTGATTTGGCTTCCAAAACAATGTAAAAAATCGATCAAGACACCGCTCTGCGCAATCGCAAACTCGCTGGCGGTCTGGGAGGCTTCCAAATTTAAAGCTAAGTTAACAACACAGCAGTCATTAATGACACCCCTACTGGGAAATCCGGATTTTGCTCCAGGGCTGTTGGGTGACAAATTCGTAAAATGGATGCAAACGGGGTACACACGATTGAAAGACCTGGAAGGAAGGAAATTTATCAAGACGTTCGACATACTTAAGGCAGAAAAAAACCTACCAAACTCAGAATTATTTAGATTCCTCCAGGTCAGGGCATTCTATAATAAATTCCCAGTTCGTCCAGCGCGAACTAATTTCGACCAGCAGTGTTCAAGAGAAACGGACACAAGGGGACTAACCTCTCAGATGTACAGGGAGGTGATCTGTCCAACGACAGCAGACGTTCCCCGACTGAAATATATGCGACAATGGGAGACAGATTTAGGAGAAACTCTAGAGGATGAGGAATGGGACCACATATTGCAAGCGGCTGCTAAAAGTTCAATATGTTCCACGTTAAAGGAGAACGCATATAAGGTCCTAATGCGGTGGTATCATACCCCAGCAAAATTATCTAAATTTGTCAGGGGATATTCCCCGCTCTGCCCAAAACAGTGTGGGGAAGTCGCCGACCTGAAACACATGCTGTGGTCCTGCCCGATCGTGGTCCTGATTTGGGAAGCTATCAGAGAGTGGCTACAAAGGATTCTCAATTTGGAGATCCCCCTGGACCCGTGGCTGTTCCTAGTGAGCAGACGGCCCCAGGGCGTGTCCAGGGCGACACACAAACTGGTTATGCATTTCGCAACCGCCACGAGATGCGAGATCGCAGCATTGTGGAAGCAAAAAGAAATTCCAACCATACCCAAAATCAGGAATAGAATTTGGCATGTTTGCCAGATGGAGCAGTTGACGAGCTGGGTCAACGACTCTGGCCCCAAATTTCTAAAAATATGGGCCCCATGGATAGCCCAAACCGACATCCCAGGGGTGGACGCCGCCACAATCCTGCACTAATAAGAGCAAATGCGTTCTCCTTTGACGGGCCAGTCCAGACGAAGACATAGAGACCAATGGAGTAGGGCTCGCCAGACGGTCCACAAGAAGCGGCAAGTACACATAGTGAGACGCAGCGCTGTCCTATCAGGGATACAGCCCCCAGGGTCCCCTCAGCGCCCCCCCCCCCCCCACCCTATCGTACCTCCCCCCCAGTCCGGTATGTCACGTCTGTCCCGTTAATGTGTCTGTGCATGTAGTTTGTCTAGTTTGTAGATCGTCGTGTGTCTAAGTTTTGTTTTTTGACAGAAATGGATATGCAGTAATGTATGTTAATGGGAGGTGATATTATGTATGCACTGTATTCCCCCCAAAAAAAGGAAAGTTATAAAAAAAAAAAAAGCTCTCTAAAAACAGTCATTGGCAAAAAAAAAATAATAAAGTACGTTTTCTACTACTAAAGCTGCAATACTACATTCCCGCAATTTTTTTCTTACTTGTTTATGTAAAGCATGTGAATGTGTAATTCTACATCCTTACCTAAAGCTTGTTTTACAGTTCTTGCAGCTGCGCGTGTGGGAGCACGACAGGCGTTACGTGTGCGCGTTTGTAGGCTGCAAGCAGTGACGCGCGCGGCTACGGGGCGAGACTCTGACGTCACAGCTTTAGGCCACGCTCTGATTGGTTCGTGTCGCAGCAGCACAAAAATACAATTTTATTGTAATTCCCCTGGTCTGACGCGCCACCGCTCGCGGCCGCGCGTGTCCCTAGTATAGAAACGTCTGGCTAACATAGCCAATTCTAATTGACACACGTGCGCGCACTATATTACAGGCCTAAGCTAATGGCTTCTTCAGTCATGCAACTCAGCAGCTACAATGTATCCCTATATGACAAAGGTAACATTATCTATTGTTACTGTTTGCAGCTCAAACTGCTTGGAATATTGGCAATAAATTATCCCAAACAGGAAAGTGTTGCAAAGATCTTGCACTGCTATAGAAATCAAAGGATGCTTTAAATCTAATTAAAAATGGTATTAAAAGTTGAATAAAAAATTAAAAAAATACAGTATTATCCAATACTACAGGACAGATTAATTTATATTAAAAAAAACACCCATAAGATTTCACGTTTTGCTGCTTTAAACATATGCGTGTGTGAAGGAAACCTTGTGAATGAGAGAGGCAGTTGTATCTCACTTCATTGCAACTCGCATGTATGTTGCTAATTGGTACTGCATCGCAAGCACTCGCATTTAGACAATTATGAGATTCATTGTCTACTTGGCCAGAAATCAGAAGATTTGTAGTCCTCCAACCTGAGCAAGAGAGCTGATTAAAAATGTGTCCCACACCGTCAACACTTCCCCAGACTCCTCCTTGCTGAGCTTATTAAGACAAGGTTACACAAGGGCTCTGAGGCTTTCAAACATTCACCTCTAACACCTTTAATGACGAGTTTCCAATTTAATCCATAACTTTACATATTATCAGATGTAAGCCTGAAAGTTTCTCACCAACATGACGATAAATACCAATTAAAAGGGCTGGGAAAATGCCCTCGGTCACACATTTTCCCATATGGTGAGCAACAACATGCTTTCATTAGAGTTTTATAAATTAAACGGGAAATAATGCGGCAACAATCTAATTCCACAGTTACCAGGACAAAGTTATAACATGGCTCATGATCAATTAAACATAGCTGGCGTGCGAGGGTGCGGACACGTGGCATGGGCGAGGGGGGTGCGGCATGGGCGAGGGGGGTGCGGCTTGTGCAAGGTGTATTATTTGTGTGTAAAAATTAAACTTTTTTGGTTTTAGCCATAAAGTAGTTGAAGTGTAATGATGCTGTTAAAGGCTACCTGTGCTAAAACCTGAATGGAGGTATAGAACGGGCAGAATATGGGTTGGGAACCGACAACACACTGGCGCTGGGGGTCCAAGTGGCCCGTTAGCAGGGCTATGTGCGGGCAGGAAGCATGGCCTTCCCACTAGAGTGAAAAATTACTTGGGCTATGGGGGTACAAGAGTAGACTACCGGGGCACAATGCAGCACAGAGGATCCTGCAAAAGGTCCCACCCAGAGATCAATAATGTTTGGCAATTGCCAGCATTTGTAGAATTTACCATTTCCGCAGGACAACCATCGCAGAAAAGACAGGACAGCAGGATATCCAGGCCAGTCAGGTAAAGATACAGAAAACACAGTCATTTTGGTACCTGCTGTACAGTCGGGCCGATTGGTTACCTCAAGAAAATGTATAGGTGTCGACTGTATGGTTTGGGCCGGCTCTGCAAATATCAACAATGTGAACGCGCAGACCTGCTCTACGGTAGGAATCTAGCTGCCAAATGGGGCGTTCCTTTGTGTTAAAGACTTAAAGACTTATTTCAGGGGTGTTCTCCCGGGAGGGTAAAATATAGCTACAAATGGCCCAACATCAGTATGGTAAGCCTTGAACAGAAAAACTCTTCATTCATTTTGATTGGATGCAATCAGTAAACGACATTGCTTCATCTTTTATAAGGTAAGGAGTGATGCGTTGTGGAGCCCAGCGGCAGGATGTTCAATACGTCTCTAGTGAATCCACGCCATTGATCTTGATTTAGGGCGGCTTTTTGGGCTTCGGCTACTGTGAAGTGGAGCGGTTTGAGATCTTGCGCCACCTGGTTCAACCACGTTTTCTTTGGAGCATTTTGGTCCACTTTCCAGCCTATGGGTCGTGTGGTGTTGAGGCACTGATATGGTAGTCTTGATGTCCATACGGCAGACATGGCCAAACCACCCAAGTCTTTGTCGCTTAATGTACTGGTCAATTGTGAATTGGTTTTGACAGGCTAACCGTGCATCTTCATTTTTCCATCAGTCTCGTAGCGTAGTAAGGAGTATGTTACGTAGACATCTTAGTTGGAATCGTTCGAGTAGGTTCATATCGCTTTTGAGTAGTGTCCATGTTTCTGAGCCATACAGTAAAATGGTGCGTAATGAGGCATTAAAAATTCGCATTTTTGTTACATTTGTCACGTCCTGTTGGTTCCACAAGCATTTCTTTAAGGAGGCAAACACTGCAGTGGCGCTATCGATGCGACTTTTGATGTCGATCGTAGCTGCTATGCTTTGGCTATCAATAATAGACCCTAGGTATTTGAATGAGTCCACTCACTCGATTGGGTTGCCGTCCAGTTGAAGTTGAATCTGTTGGGTACCGGTAAATATGTATTTCGTCTTTTCCGTATTTATAATTAATCCGAGCTTCTTTGCATTGACTTGCATGTCATTCAAAGTTTCTTGTGCCTCTTGGGCTGTATCCGCTATGAACACAATGTCATCGGCGTATACAAGGTCCGTGAGAAAAAACTTGCTTCCCACTTGTATGCCAGGCCTGTCTTTAAATGTTTTTTCTGAGAATCCAATCCATGGTAATATTGAATAACATAGGCAATATCATGCAACCCTGTTTGACTCCCGTGGATATGGAGAATGGCGCGGATATGTTGCCCATGTGTTTGACTCTGCTTGTACCTCCTTCATAAAAAGCTCTTAGCACAATGAGTGGCATGTGGAACAGTATCAGCCTTGAGGGCGCACCATAGCGATGGGTGATCCACACTGTCAAAAGCGCACGAGAAGTCAACAAATACCATAAAGGTATCTTTTTTGCAGCGGAGGTGTAGTTCTGTTAGTTGTCGGAGTGTGAAAATGTGGTTCGTACACCTTCTTCCTGGTCAAAACCCAGCCTGTTCTTCCCTGCAGTTCAATTCTCTGCGTTTAAGTAGTCTGGTCATGATAATAAAAGTCAAAAGCTTTGCAGATGTTGATAGCAAGCTTATGCCCCTATAATTTTTGCAATTAGCTGGGTCGCCTTTTTATGTATCGGCACGATTATTGCGTCTTTAAAATCTTGTGGCACATCAATTTTGCTCCAAAAGATGTTGTATAGGCCTTTTAATTGATTCACGACGACTTCTCCACCCGTTTTTAAAGCTTCTGCGGGGATGGCATCAATGCCGGGTGCTTTCCTATTCTTTAGGCGTTTGATTGCTGTTCGAATTTCTTCCTCATTTCGTGGGTGGTCGGTTATATCGCTTGGAAACTCCAAGTCGACATTTTCTTTTGTTCTGGATTTGCAGGGTGCGGGCGGTTGAGCAGCAGGTTAAAATGTTCCTACCACCTTTCTAGTTTGTCTTAAAGAGATTTTATTTGGGCACCATTTTGATCCTTAAGGCTTGATGTTGTTACCCTGAAATTTCCAATGGAGCTTCGAAGGGTACTATGAGGCAAGTCCCCAGTGCAGCCGGCGGCGTCTCTCACCAGCCCCTTACCGCCTGCCTGGCTGTCCCCAGTGCCCCCTCGCTTCCTGGCTCACTACACATTGTGACGCGTCAGCTAGCAGGGACTACAACAGGATTGTGTTCCCGTGCGCCGACGCATCACGTGGTGCGCCAAGAAGCCAATCAGAGAGGTGGTTTGCTCCTACGCCTGCCCCTCCCATCACCGTCCACTTTGAATCCGCCTCCTCTGCTTCTTTGTCCGGTGATCTCTGTTGCGCAGGCCCTCGTGCAGCATTTGCAGGGGGGGGGGAAGGAGGGGAGCAGGGGGGAGAACGATCAGTGGGGGACTTTTACGCTTCAACATAAAAGCCGTCATGGCCCCGCCCACCCATCCCATTTTGGCCCCGCGCCTGAGAACTCTGCCTGCAGACCGCGGTCTAGCGCTGTGCACGCGCTGCCAGGACACCAGGCGCGCGTACACAGCAGTCTCCAGCGGGACCTTAACCTAAAGGAGGCGCACGTCATGCTTCCTGCTGGCAGATTCCATTTCAAGGGCCTTTGAGTTCCACCATATTTCTTTGTCCGCTTTAAGCTGGCGTTTAATTTGTCGGTTGAGGTAGAGAATGTTTGTGATTGGTGTTCTTTATCTTAGCGCGTTCAACTAAGTTTAAAGTGTTGTCTGAAATACATGGTTTGATTTTTCTTTTCTTTATGGGGCATATTTCCTTGTGTTTCTATGATGGGGTTTTAGTTGAGCTCCAGTTTTCATTTATATCCTCATTTATGAGTGGGGCAAACCGGTTGCATAAGTGAATTTGGATTTTGAATTGAATTTGAAACCCAGCCAATGCCGGTCACAAGCCCGGATGAAAAATGGGGAGTGTTGGTTCTCGTGGCGACAGAACCGGAAAATTAAACAAGAACCCAATGGCAGGACAACAATTACGACATTTTCCTACGGCTCGCGCAAACGGCTCAACCAATGTGTTGGGAGTAGCTGGACTCCCTTTGAAAAATGGGCTACCAGCCTCACGCAAAAAAAATTTCAACACTAAAGACATTCTCAACCTCGCTGCTTGGAATATCCATTCGGGCAGCCAAACCGGCAAAATGGATCTATTAGCCGACGAACTAGACAAATTCAATATTGATACTGTATAGTCACAATTTCCAAATCCATACTGCCTGGACAAGGGGAACCTACTATCTTAAACCCTAACCACTCGGCTCGCTTTCACCTATATTATTCCAGCGGCAATGTTTTTAACACAGGCGTAGCTTTCATGCTGAAATCTAGTCTAAAGAAATTCGTCACCTGCTTCCAACCGATAACAGACCGATTTGCCGTATTCGAGCTTGCCAGCAAAATACCAACGACCATTATTGGGGTCTACGACCCAACAGAGATTAGCAATGATGAAGACAAAGACATGTTTTACGAGGAATTACAGCACATTTTGAACTCTTATCAAGGTGGGAATCATGTGACAATAATTTGCGGGGATCTTAATGCACAGACAGGTTCTAGCCGACTCGGATGGGGGAAAAAAACGCTCGGCCCATTTGGCTGTGGAAATATTAACGACAACGGTCTCTGCTTATTGTCATTTGTTAGCGATAGTAAAATGGTGGCGTGCAACACCTGGTTCCAACACCCTATACATCACAGGTTAACTTGGTCTTCCAATAACAGAAGAGATCAAAACATGTTGGACTATTTTCTGATACATGAAAGGTTTCAGAGTGCGATGCAGGATGTTCATGTAATGTGCGGGGCTTTTAACAGGCCAGACCATCATTTAGTTCGAGCCAAATTTAAGCTTCACCTACAAGCACATTATGTTACTCATCCCACACCCACATTAGACTACTCATACCTGGCCAACCCCACCATTAATTGTGATTGCAATTCCACAGTCATCCAATCACATTTCTTAGGGGCCTCTGAATTGGGCAGGGTCAAGTGTTTTCTTCACCCATATCCCACCCTGTCCTTATCAGAGAACCAATAAAGATAATGGGAGGCGGAGAGTGGGGGACTTCTGGCTGTAGAATCCCTTGCTGATCACACAGTGACATCACACATAGGGAGCAGGCGGAGGAAATCAAAACCCTCCCAAGTCTAACTTTAAAACATAAATTAAAAATTCTTATAGGTGTCAGATTTGGGGGGGGGAAATAAAAAAAATGTATCAATCGTCCAGACGAGACCCATTAAACAGGACACTGGAATTCGCTCACTTTATTGTTAGGAGGGATTTCCCCCTAAATGGGTTCGCCCCGAGCTGCTGAAGAATAAGGGCTCCGATTGACAAACTGGTGCACTGGATACCCTACAAGACTTACTATCCATAGAAAAAGGAGCCTTCGCTTGGCTCCCAATTAATGCAACAAGAAGCTAAAAACATCAGTAAATTAGACCAACTTCTCTTTCATGCAAGAGGGAACCGGTCTGTGCCAAGCATGGAAACTCAATACACAGCAAGGAGAGGTTTCTCCAAGGGCCAGAAATTGTATTCATAAGCCAGAACACCATATTAATGCAGCGCACATTTCTAGAAAATGTCCAGAGAAATCAGACATCATCTTGGGACTTGGCAACCAAGCCAAGAATGATTATCTCAAATCACTTCACTGCCAAAAGGGCCTGAAACACACAACTACCTGTGCAGCTGGTATGTACTTACAGTATTTATAAAATATTTAAAGATGCACAGAGATATTGGTCTTATCTACAAGTATGTCCTGGTATTTCACAGGAGGAACTACTGACTTTTCTATTTAAAATGTAGTGAACAAGCTTTTTCTCAGCAGTTGTGACTGCAACAAGCAGTGGGGCTGTGTTAGCAATGCTTGAGGAAAGGTGGTTCCCAACATTAAGTGCTTTTTGTGACATATGAACACTCACTATGCTAGTACAGCAGGCACCAGAAGGGAGTCATTATGATAGGTCGCTTCAAGTGGACCGATACTAAGGGATTTGACTTTCCAAGGGTTCCCAAAATATTTCCCTGGTAATTACACGGAACAGTTTTGTCACTTCTGCCAAATGAGCGCTGGTATGAAAACGATTACAGTGCCTGCAGTGCCGGAGGGGAGGCGGACATACTGCACAGTGCTCAACAGGTGGGGATTGCAGGGGGCTGAAAGCCGCACTGAGCAGCGAGGCATATTGCTGCTGAGTACTCCAGTGCACTTTAAGTAAACGACACTGGTAGAGTAAATAGGCTGTGATGGGCATTACCACCCGCTGTTAAAGAGGCCACCGCATGAGCAACTCGTGAGCAGAACAGCACACTCCTATAGTGTTATGTCGTCATTTTGTGGCGGTGGTATATTGGGACGGATTGAGGAGAGATACAACTCATTTGAGGGAGGTGAGGGGTGGGGCAGCAGGGTGGGGCAGCTTGCGGGTTGTGTATTGATCCTGGATCCTGTAGAGGAGAACCGGTCTGTGCCAAGTTTGACGGATCTTTTGCGAAGGTGAAAAGTGGGAGTGCATGCAGGCGTGAGCATTAACCCTTGTCCCGTATGCAGGTCGCGTGCTCGCAGGGCGCCGTACGTGACAATTTATAAAGCACAAATAATATAAAGAAGTATAGAAATAAAGTGCAGTATACATAAAAGTAAATGCTGGAGGAAAGGAGTCCCTGTCACAAAGTGTTCACAATCTAATAATTATAATACAGCATGTTCTTGTATAGCGCTACTAGTTTTACATAGCGCTTTACAGAGACATTTAGCAGGGCACAGGTCCCTGCCCCGTGGCGCTTACAATCTATGTTTTTGGTGCCTGAGGCACAGGGAGATAAAGTGACTTGCCCAAGGTCACAAGGAGCTGACACCAGGAATTGAACCAGGTTCCCCTGCAGCAATCTCTGTGTGTCGTTACTCACGGAGCCGCTCCTCCCTAACTGGTGTATTAGGGGAGACCGGACTACATGGAAGTAAGACTGTTGATCAATGGCAGATCGTGCAGCAAGTGTGTAGTAAGTGTCATTTATAGCAGGGGTGCTCAACCACAGTACCGAAGCCCCCCTCAACAGGTCAGGTTTTCAGCATATCCAGCGTCAGCACAGGTGGTTCAATCAGAAGCTCAGTCGAAGACTGATCCACCTGTGCTGAAGCAGGGATGTCCTGAAAATCTGACCTTTTAGGGGGGCTTGAGGATTGGAGTGGAGCACCCCTGATTTATAGCATCAAATCTGCTTAACTCCAGATTGACTGTGTGATAATGAAGCAGACTGACCCTCCTCGGGCTTTAAATCAAATTACAAAATCAATTACAGCACCAGCAAATGGTAAAACAAAACCAGGACTGGGTGACTGATATTGATGACAAGGAAATAGTTGGTAGGTATACAACAGATCAGTGTTTAGGATCCCGAACTGGTAATACACATGGGTTTCCTCCAATCTCTTATTTGAAGGGATTGTACTAACCAAGAAATGTTTTAGCATGCCTTGAAATAAACATATATCAAGGTAGCCACTTTGAAAACTTCACACACAAAAAGGCTCTCCCGGATGCAGTATAATAATATCAGCGGTGCGCAAACTGGGGGGGGCGCAAGATTGTTCAGGGGGGGCGCGGCAGTTGCAGAGGCCCGGCGCTCTTCCCCCAAGGCATTTAAATGAATGCCGCGGGATCGCGTGAGGCCTCCTCAACTTCACTTACCTTTGGTGACGTGTCGGCATGGCGACGCGGGTCATGTGACGTCACGTTGGCATGGCAACGTGACGTCACCCCGCGGCGGCATTTGACGCCGGAGAGCAGGTAAGGGAGACGCCGTAATCATTGGCATAAGGATTTTTTTTTTTTTAATACCCTGCTAAAATACAACTATTTATTTTCCCCGGTTACGTTTTGCTACATTAGTACATTAGGCCTGCAAGCGTATTAGGTCACGTTCATGACCATATTTAATGGTTGTCTCTAGTTCTATTTGCGCTTTCACTCTATTGCAACTACAATAAATATATGTGGCAAATTTGAACCTTCACACTTCATACACACAGGGGGGCCCTGATGCTGAAATGCACGGCAGAATCGCCAGCTCGCCAGGAGGGCCTGCAGCAACAAAAAAACAAAACAAAAAAAAAAGTTTTTCAAATCTGGGTTACTTTACTGCTTGCTTTTCATCTGTCTGAACAGCATGCAAAATATCATTTGAAAAAAATGTTGCTTTCTATGTCTAAATCAAATTTTCCATCAGAAAGCCTCCAGCATGTGAAGCGAATCACCCCTCTGGCGACAATTAATTCAGCTGCACTCCTTGAGATAAGTGTATGCCCTGCGTGGTGCCACCGTTCCCCACAGCTTTAAAGCAGGACACGGAGACCACACCGCTGCAGTCACAAGCTGAAAGCTTTTCCCCTCCGCTCAAATAATCAGTACTGCATTTTGTTCCATTTGGTTTCGAGGGCTGATCTGCTTGTTGAAAACCTCGCTCACTTCAATTTTAATTAAATTGCTTACTTCTCTTGAAAGTGCCCGCGTGCCTGTGTTCGTTTTCATTTTCACTTTGCTCCGTAATTTAAAGGTTTAAAGTTTCCAGTCGAGAATAGAAATGTGTTACTGTGTATAAGTGCCATGGAAACAGATTGTTTAAAGAAGTGGCTCACAGTTGCCTTAACATTTACAGTACTGAGATTTTTGTTCCCCCTATACATAAAAAAAAAAGTAATAAGGAAATAAACTTAATTTTACAGTTACTCGGCAGAGACGTTCCTTAAGGTTGCCATGTTGAATTAGCACAGTAGCACGCATGACGACAAAAAATATGAAATAAAACATAGCCGCACTCTGAAGACAAACCGTGCGTTCGCCTGGATGGAGCTAACATCTTCCAGAGCAAAGGAGGGAGACTCCTTCCCAGCATTCTGAACAGGAGGCCTTTCACTTAAAATATGTTACTTGGGATGAGCAACAAAACAAAGCCCCCTTCACTTATGTTACACCATTTAAATTGTAATTGCAGCAATTTGCTAAACTTGGAAAAGTAAGGAGCCATTTCAGACTAAAATACAGTGAGTGAATTGTGTGGCTTTATGCATAATAATAATAATAATAATAATAATAATAATAAATACAGTCAGCAGCTAACCTTCAGAGTGACAACATAAAATCATCATTCGCTTGTGTTACACATTTACGTCCCATACCCTCTGTCATTTCTCAGTTCCAATACTTATCCCCAGGGAAAGTTGTTTTTGTTTTTTTAGGGGGGAGGGGGGAGAGAAATAAAAATCAGCAGTCCCCACTTATTTTGTTTATGTATCTAAATGGGGGTGTGGGGGTGGATTTGCAGTCCCCCGACTTGTAGAGACCAATCCGGTTCCAGACATCGTTGTTTTATTTCACACTGGCACAAAAACGGCAAACAAAAAATATATAGTCGCAGGATCATCAACCGAAAGCTTTCTAGGCTGACCCCCAATGTCCATAATGTGTGTTTGTGGAGAAACAGATATGCACGGGAGTCGGGCATTCCCCAAAGGTGCGGGAATCACAGGTGGACTTCGAAAGACTCTTTCCTCGCCCACCAGTTCAGGTAATGTAAAAAGAGGGGAATCATTCTTACCATTGATTCCTTTTCATCTACTCCTGCAATGCCAGTACAAATAAATGAGGAATTAAGCCCCACCTAGCTGGGGGCAGGACAACACTTTAAACAAAATCAGGGTTCATCAGTCCCTATAAGGATCCCTGTACCCAAACTTCCAGCAGTTATCAGCCTGGCAACGATGGAAGAAAATCGCTTAGGATTATTTAAATAAAAATTAAAAAAAAGTAGAGAGGGAAGTTTGTACCGCCATGCAAAGACTACAAGAAAACCAATTCACGGTAAGAATAATTCCCCTTGTCTGTCTTTCTCCCTCTTATGCAAGTACAAATGAATGAGGACATGCCAAAGCGGATCCCTTTTCAGGGTAGGAGAATACCATTCAATATGGTAAATATACAGTAAATAAAAATACCACTTGTGGTGCAATGTATGGTTATATCCATTGATTACATTTCCTCAAAAAGGAAAATAAAAATGTCAGAGCACACACAGAACGGCACCAGTACAACCTGCTTCCATACCAGCGGCCCTCACTCCAGAACGGCATAGTGCTAATCAAAAGCAAGACACTCTACATTTGAGAATAGCATAACTTGCCATGGAATAGCGCAAGGTGGCTAGGGCCAAAGATAAGCCCACATCTACTTGCTTACCACTGGCCAAACATACGTATTCGTGGCACAAGGTGACTGCTGCAAATGTTCTACTTCACACAGTAAGAGGGAAGTCCGAAGGCATCCCCCCCCCCCCCCCCGCCCAGTTTGCGCACCCCTGAACTAAGGGAACCAAAAGTTCTTGAACTTGTGCACTTTTGTGCCTTAATGATCCACCAGACTAGGCAGAGGTTCATTATCCCATCATTAGGACTCCAACTCACAGGAACAGCCACTACATTTGAAAAACTGCATGGGTGCACTTTGAACATCAATGTGCGTGATACCACACGTGATTTGGTTAAGGGTCCAGGGGACAGACTTGAGAAACTAAAGTTAAGGCTTATACGCACTTCAAACATTTTATTTATAAAATGTGTTACCATGAAGTAATACATTGAGAGTTACCGCTCGTTTTCAAGTATGTCCTAGGAACTTAGATTGCAGTAAATCAGGTCCACACTGGCGACTTAGTTTTAATTTGAGGAGCGCTTATGTAATCTCCTCTTCAGATACTGGGACAAATTGAAAATTGTGGGTAGTGTTGGGAGAGGGTGGGGCTATAGGGGTACTCACAGAATGAGGTTCATGTTTATGGTTTGGGCTGCGTTTCGCTAATAAGTTAGTAGCACACCCCACAAAATAGTCATTGAATACATTTGCAATGTCAGTGGGGTTTGTCAGAGTAATATCCCCCTTAGTGATATTACTTGGTTATTGATTTATAGAAGGCTGGAATATATTGTTGATAACCTTACAGAAGTTAGCAGGATTTGATGTATTCTGTTGAAGATTGTCAGAGAAATATTGTGCTTTTGCAGGTCTTGTGCACATGGTCTGCAGGCATCTGTAGTGATTAAAATCATCGGTAGTGCCAATTACAGTACTTTGTAGCTTTTCCACAGGGCATCCCTGAAATGGTAAAGTGCTATAAGGTCAGTTGTAACTCACGAAAGGTTGGTATTCTTATTCTGCGTAGTGGAGCATGAGTAACAGAGTTTTAAGAACTCGGATTGGAAATAGTCAAGCGCAGAATCAGGGTCGGAAATTAAGTCTATTCTGTACGAAGGGCAGCTGGTAAGGTCAGCCAGAACTGTTGTGGGTTAAAGTTTCTAAATGTTCTAGTGAGGAGAACTTTAGGGCTTGCTTAGGATGCTTTAATTTTCCTTACACAGTACACTATTGCATGGTCAATGAAAATGTCAGGAAGGATGCCAGAAGTTAATCTAGACGGAAGATATGTTCTACACAAAACTGCCTGCAGTCCAGGGGGCAGGTTTGTGTAAAACAGGGTTACAACTGGACCAGGGGTCAGTATGATATCTAAGCGCAAAGTTTAAAGGACGTTTTACATGGTCTATGCTCATTAACTATTAGGCATGGGGAAACCATGTGCATCTAAGCACCCTGGTCTTCTCCTTGACATGAATTTGAGGACAGGCTTACAAGAAGCCATTTCTGAAAATGTGGAACATGGATCCCCTGAATGGTTTGGTCGGACCTGTCTGTTTATTATTTTCTTTAAAAGATTTATTCTAAAATACTGAAATTGTGAGTAGCACCAAAACACACCAACAAAGACCTAAATCTGGATCCATCACCTCAAGCATACCAGTAAATGTAGGACGTCTCCGGTCTGTGGAGGCAGACTGAATTGTAAGCTTAAAAAACACAAGTGGTAATTTAGACCATATATTGTAAGATACCCCTGTATAATCGCACTGAACTCTAATCTGCTAACAAGCGCTCGTTCCATGATACCGACGTCCCTTAAACATGAAATCCAGCCTTATTTATTAATGCCATACAGGAGGGCATGTGGCGGGTTCCGTTCTAAGGGCCCGCCGCAAAGCGAAAGTCGTCGGAAAGCGGAACCAGCGATTTTCTGCGTGTGCGCATGCGCAAACCGGCAATCCCCCCTTCTGCGCATGCGCAACCTCCGTTCTGCACATGCGCACCCTCGTCAACCGCTTGTTCAGCGCGTGCGCGACCCTTGACTTCCGCGTTCTGCGCATGCGCAGACATGGCGGCCCCCTTCTTGGTACTGCCGTATCAGCGGGGCCTTGCTGTACAAAGCCACACATTACACTTTTTTCTTGCTATTGCTGCATGTAATAAAGCAGGGGTGCTCAGCTCCAGTCCTCAAAACCCTCCAACTGGGCAAGTGTTAAGGATATCCCAGCTTCAGCACAGGTGAGCTCAATCTTCAATCGGGCCCATGTGTCCCGATGCTTTACGTAGCATACTCTATACAGCTTCCTTTGAAGAATGAGCGCTCATTAGCGGTTTATACAACAGATTGAGAATTGTGCTGCAAGGAAACCTATGACACAACTGGGCAAGACCAAGCTAAAAAATCAAAAGATGTCTGAGGTTGGTTATTTTCTTATTCGTTTCACTGAATTATTTACGCCCGTTTTGTTTCCAAACCCAAGACTACCTGATTTTAGAAATGGCTACCGAATACGCAGGCCGATTACTTTTGTAACAGATATAAAAGGGTGTGCACGCGTGCCCTACTGAACACAAGATCATGCACAAGTAAAAAAAAAACGTGTGAAAGATTAAAGTTTAAATATGTTTGGCAAACTTAATTCAGGCCATTATCCGTGATGTACACAGCCCCAGCCGAGAAATCCAATTTCGTTTTTTATCGTACTCGCGTCAACTGCCGTCTCCCCAACTGACCTTGCAAACAGATTTACAGTACCGCTTCAGAAGCATTGGAAGTGAAAAATGTGCAATGTTTCTGAAATGTATACAACGGCAGCAGGGAAGAAAATGACAGAACAAAAACAGAATGTACAGAACGCAGACTGAAGCTGCAAGGAGCATTCCACAGCAATGGAATACATCGCAAACATTAATTACATTATTACAATATTTACAATACAACTGCAATTTCAGGCCTTATTTATACAAATACATCTGCTTATGTTTGTGTGGGTGAAATGTTCAAAATAGAGATACTCAAGACCGAATGTGCCATTGCTGACCTCTAACCTATGCTCAAGGGTTCAAACTGCATTACAACCAATTGTGTAGGGCACGGCGTCACTTAAGGGGTTAACTACTGAGCAAAATGTTCCCACAGTGCTCCTGCGAAGTAACGAGTCGTAGCAGTGAAAGGTTTAAATCTCACGATATAACATTTTTAAACATCCACCGTCTTGCACTGCACAGTATATGCCTGCAACTGTCCACTTCTGTTGTAAGCAGTCCCTTATATCTCTGTTTTACTTCTATCAGGGCCTCTGGCTCCCAGGCTGCAGTAGCACTCCGCCTATTTTAACATTGCTTATATGCAGGTACTGGAATGAGTTGCCAAGGAAGTGCAGAAAAATTAAACGGCCTCAAAATGAGAAGTTGTGCTTCCAAGTAATTGAATGCATCTGAAGTGCCCAAGGAATAATGTCATAATATTGTATTGATCCGTTAGGAGCAGGCTCAAATGTTAAAAGAAAAAATGCAATCGATAAAGATGATACACCATTGCAGAGATTTCATGTAACGGCTTGTCTGGGTTTTTTTTCAGAGGTCAAAAAGGTGTTAGTGGGCCTTGCTGCCAAATTGAAAATGCACACGACCAACGTCAAGACAAAAAAAACACGAACTTTAGTGGAGCTGGGAAGCTGGAGACTTTAGACTGATAGTGACCAATTCACAGTATGAACTGTTGTACAATTTCCTAAGGCAGCAGAGCCAGCAAGCAAACTATATTGGTGAGACGACATGAAAGAAAACACCAATTGAGAACTCTGACAGAGCTAGCGCTTGTTTTAAGTACAATCCGTGGTGTCTACTCAACACGCTGATGTCGTTAAATAGAAGTAACAGAAATCGCTGCCTTTGATGCAAAACAGAGTTCGAATTTCAGTGCCAGCTAAACGTGACCTTGGGTGAGTCACTATCTTCGGGTATCCAAAACTAGATTGTAAGCTCAGCAAGGCAGGGATCTGGACCTGAACAATTCTCTGTACAGCTCCGCATACCCTTTCTGTGCGATTAATTAAAATATTTCCAGTATGCCTTTTTACAAGAATTCTCTGGTTTTTATTCAGCCTATTTTCAACCGGCCAATCAGAGGAACAAAACTACTCGGTGGTGATCCAATGAGTAAAATGAAAAACTAAAATACAAAATAAACCATGTCATTGTGCACTGTCAAATAAATAAAGTGCACTAAATAAGGGAGCTGGCAGCAACACTCAGGAGAAGACACGCGACAGTCACACAGTTTAGTCGAGTCTTGCAATTCAATGTGTACTACAGACCTTTAAAAAGTGGTCAGCAATATCTACATTCAGAGTTTGTTCATGTCAGATATTATTTGATATTCTCTTAAAGGCAAGCAATAAAGACATGTCATCAGCGGTTCAGCAGTGTACAGCACTGGCAGTCGTTTGAACCCTTTAATTTAGGTGATTGTCAGTATACACAAAGATGCACACAGATGACTCCAGAAAGGTAATCTTGGGAGAGCGTAAAGGCTCAGGTCAAGTCATTGCTGAGGCCCTGTGGGGAAATTATATCATGTGACATGGCACTGGGATGTGAAAACGGAGAGGAGATCCAACCTATCCCCTTCTGAAGTCTGTGTCTGGTCGGAGATCAAGCCTCGGCCGTGAGGTATAGCCCTAAAGATTGATGGAGACATCAGAAGAAGCTTAAGCTTTCCGTGTGTACATTTTGGCACAACGAGGGAGTGTTATATTAAATGCAAAGCACAGGAAATACCTTTCTTCTAGTTCTGTGCATTATGATGTGGGCACATGATCGTGCAGAATACACACCGTGTTATCCTGCCTCCACCTCTGTTGCCGTATCTCCAAAATGTTAAGCAGGGCACAAACTTCAAACAGCATACCTGCCCAGCTACAGAGGTGTCGTAACGGGAAAGGTGCGGACTTCAATCTTACTCCGATAATGGAAAAACCAGACACAGGGAGAAGTCAACAAGACCGCTTTCTCCAACATCAACAGAACAGAACAAATACCAGATATGCTGCAGTTAAGGTGCCAAATGCATGAGACAACAGAAGTCATTAAACTCACCAAACCGCAGTGCGTAAAAAAGCCCTTTGGGCAGCAAAGTTACTCCCCCTGACTCTCAAATATGATCATTAACACAAAACGGGCTCACTGGCCCTGAAAATCTCACCTGATAGGGACATAACCTACATATTCCTATACCTTAACCTTGCCATTGCTTAATGTGCTTATCCATCTTACATCTGCAGTCTTTACCCCCTCTGAAAGTAAATTAGAGCGAGTGGGTCCTCTCTGGACAGCAGATGCTTATGCACTGCTCTGTAAAAGTAATCTACACATTTCAGAAACAACCAAACCATACATCCCTAAGGCCTCTGGCATGCTCAGCGCTTAGGCGCTGACCCGCGCTGGTGCTTACCAGTGAGCCCCTGCAGCCGCAATGAGAGCAGCTTTAGTAGGGGCTCGCGCACGCTTCCGCAAGCGTGTGGAAGCGTGGGTCTTAGGAGAATTTTAGATTCAAGCGCTCACGGGAGCGCTGGGCCGGTCACGTGAGCGGTTCGCCCAATGAGGGCGAACCAGCTCCGTGACGTCACTGGCCCGCCCTCGACACGCCCACGGACGGCGCGCTAACCAAGGCCAGGGAAAGCACCCGCTTTCCCTCAGCCTCAGCGTGCCTCCGTACGGCTGCGACAACCCTGGACGCAGCCTAACCCTGTCCCTATATCCATAGAAAGGTATACAGACTGCAGCCTTGCACATTGATCCATTTTCCATACATAAAACGTAACATTTTAAATGTTTATTTTCAGAACTACGTGAATGAAACAAACATTTATAATCTACCGGCAATTAACTTTTTTATTATTACTAAACAACTATACATTTCTCAACAAGTTGAACACGTATGGGTTCGATATATTACAATAAACAAACTTGCCTACATTAATATACTATTTACACGCTGACTGTCCCGTTCTATTTTATCTTCTGCATTCACGTTATTGTAGCAAATATTCAATGTAGTGTTCACCAAATTGTCAGTAATGTCATGTATATATTTACCAAGCAGTGTGGCGTGGAAGTAATAAGCTGTGGGGATTTACAGTCACCATAATACCATTAACACTCTTCTTTACTGTTAACCAACTAAAGAAACCTTATACAAAAGTTTCTTTGGGACCAATATATAGGAGTTACGGAAAAAGAGAAAATATATACAGTGATGAGAAAACGTTTGTGAACCCTTAGATTAAGATTTAATAACATTTTAGGTTTAAAATGTGATCATCCTAACTCCTAATAATAAAGATAACCTGATAAAACAAATGACACAAAATCATGATACCTTTCAACATTGATTCACAAATGATTCAACATTCAATATCCATGTGTGACAGTATATGAACCTTTAGATTGAGTACCTGGTGGCACCCCCTTGCGCAGCAATAACGTCAACGAAGAGGTTCCTGTAACTGCTGGTCAGTCGGTCAGTTTTGAGTTGTTTTGGCCCATTCCTCCTTACAGAACTGCTTCAACTGTGACATTTGGTGGCTTCCTTGCATGAACAGCTCGCTTCAGGTCCTTCCACAATATTTCGATGGAGTTTAGGTCCGAACTTTGACTAGGCCATTCTAAAACTTGAAATGTCTTCTTCTGCCACCATTCTTTTGTAGATCTGTTTGTATGTTTAGGATCATTGTCTTGCTGCATGACCAACCTTGGCTTCAGCTCACAGATGGATGGCTTGACATTCTCCTCTAGAATATGATGTCAAGCCGTCAAGGTAGCAAAGCAGCCCCAAACATCACACTCCCACCCCCATGCACGACGGTTTTGATGTGCTTCTTCTGTTCGAACGCAGCGTTTGGTTTTCGCCTAACGTAACGTTTCTCAATGAGGCCAAAAAGTTCTACCTTTGACTCGTCTGTCCAGCGAACATTGTTCCAGAAGTGTTAAGGATCGTCTATATGCTCCTTGGTGAACTTCAGACAGGCAGCAATGTTCTTTTTGGAGAGCAGTGGTTTCGTCCTGACGATCCTTTCATGAACATGTCTTGTTCAGCCTCTCTCTGATAGTTGAGTCATGAACACTCACATTAGCCAAGGAGAGAACGGCGTGCAGATTCTAATTATCACCTTTAATTTAGCTGATAAATTCAAGGTTTCACATCATTTTGCACATACCATGACTTTTAATTACTCATCATTTGTCTAATTCATACATTTTGTTTCAAAAGACATGGAATCATTTAATATAAACCCTATTGGACATTTAAGAAAAGACCGGTTTTGATTCAAGAAGATCATCGTGAAAAAAAGAATTATGGAATTTCTGTAATTATCATGTGAGTTCACAAATTTTTCTCGCCACTGTATAGTAAAACGCCCTTTGTGTTTAGTTTCCGTGTTGTGTGGATGTGTGAATGTGTGGATGTGCGCCCCTTCCTCCTCGCTACATTAAAAGTGGTGTGGGATAAAGTCCCCAAAAACGACAGGTATATATGACCTGCTCAGAGAACAATACCCATCTCTGCTCAACCCCAATGCAAATAAGAGAAAAGCCTGTTTGCTTCATTAGTTAAATAGAGTGTACATAACCAGTTAATTTTCTTGAGAAGCAGACAAATAAATAAAATAGTGGTAAACTGCATATTTAGGTGTAAGAGTACTTTGGATAAGCATTTATAATGTACAAGGGCACTTTGTAAATCTGTGGCAGTCAGCGCGAGTTTACTGCCTGTACAAAAATAAGCCATTCCTAGTGGCAGACCAACTACAGACATGAACATGACATAGGTGTGTGTTACATCATGGCCACTACGCATTACCCTCCAGCCAAAATACTCACTCTCACACATAAGATTATTGAACACAAGGCTGGCCTCTTTTTACACTCTGGCTATGATTTACATGGGCAATTACTACGGTTAGAGGTACTTTATGGCCATGGGTTGTAAAGTAGTGAGGCGTTGCCCCAGCACTACTCTGAAACCAGATGTAAAAAGCTGGTGATTAATTCCGAAAATTAACAGCGAGTTCTAGTGTTCGCTTTGTATCTGGAAGGAACATTTCACGCAAGGAAAAAAAAGCTGTGATCATTCTGCGACTTATATTTTCTTATATAATTATATCACATATAAAGATAACTTATTCTTCCTTTCCAGCAAAAAGCCAAGTGTACGCAAGCTCAGAGGAGAAGCTTTTTCCAAAATGTATAATATGTAAAAGCACGAATTTGTTTGGAGTTCCATTACATTCTGGAATATTGTAAAGTCGCAGCACACGTGGCAAAATAGTCATTTTTTTTTTAATCAGCTACTACCACCCAAAACACAATTTTTTTTGCAAATAAAAATGTGGTAATCACAAAAAAAAAAATAATAATAATAAAAAGTACCATTTTAAGTGTGTTGGATGTTTTCAAATACCATCTAGTGGCTCAGTATACAAAAAAGGTGGGAGAACCTCTGCTCTAGTCACTACATCTGGGATGCTCAACTAAGGATCTTTGTGAGAAAGAAACCTATAATCAGTTATAGTTTTATGGTAATGTACCAACATTTCTATTAAATATCCCTAGTACTGCCACCTTCATATTAGCCCTGTGCTTAGAGAGACATGATCAGTGCATCAGTCATAGAGAAGTTTAAAGGAGCAGCTCAACCTAGGGGATAAAAATCTATATTTTTATTTACAGTAAATAAAAATACCACTTGTGAGCACGTTCACATCTGACAGGCGTGCAACCCTACTTGTCACAATAATCTCGTCCCTTCCACTGCTGCAAGGGATTCTGGGCAATGACATGCAAATGAGCACTCAGTGAGTCGCTCTTATTACTACTTCTTATCCATTTTAACATGGACCCCTGTAAGCTTATACCTGCCGTATTACACAGTTTTTCAGCATTGCCTGGGAATAAGTGGTGCATAGCCAGTAAACCTACACAGACAGCTGTTTCGAGTCTCATCAGGGTGAGGTTGGGTGCTGGCTATGCAATGTGAAGCTGTAAAGTGGGTATAACCAGACATTAAACAAGCTATGGTGGGCTTTATAAACCCTCCACCGTAACGTGTACAGAATATAAAAATACCACTTGTGGTGCCTTCACGTCTCAGACAGTTCTGCCACCCTGGCATTCCCCATTATCTCCGCATACAATGCTGTCACTGCAACCAGGGTTGTACTCATCCAACAAAAAGAAAGTCTGTCCTGCGCTCTGGCCATGAATGCCAGCACACTTAGGTGTCAAGTGCGTCACTTAGAATGGAGCAGGGAGACATAAACGGGCCAGAGAGAGGTCAGAGCTGGGAAGGGAAACCTTACCCATGCAAGCTCACTTGAAAACCTCGGTCCTGCTCTCCTCTGTGCTCCGGTTCCAGGCGTGCAGCCTTCTGTGTATGCAGCATGGGAAGGAAGAGAAATCCGGCGCCACAGCCTGTGACAAAATTCGAGGCACTTCCGGGTTGTAGAATAACTTTATTGAGACTTCACGAACAACAGGCTACACCACAGTCTCCCCCTCAGAGCCCTGAGGGGGAGACTGTGGTGTAGCCTGTTGTGTTCGTGAAGTCTCAATAAAGTTATTCTACAACCCGGAAGTGCCTTGAATTTTGTCACAGGCTGTGGCGCCGGATTTCTCTTCCTTCCCATTGTACTCATCGAACCGCTGACATTTTCAGTTTGATACAGAGAAAAAAGTGCATTTCTTATTTAATGTCTTCATCACTATTTGGCTAATTTTTGCTAATGCTTACACTACATATTCTAATAACTTCAGTGTATATTAATAATTAGCTTAGACAGATTCAATAACACAGAAATGCAGTAAAACAATTATTTCCAATCTTGTGAAACATTAACACAGAAATCGGATTTTGTCAGGAACATTGTAACCATGTCTCTCAGCTGCTTGTGTGTCCGTCTGATGAATGATGGCACCTTAATAGCGCTGTTCTTTTGTTTACAAAGTAAAGCTAGCAGTGTTAATGGCTATATCATGTATTTTAGTGATGAGCCGACAACGCAAACACAGCCGATTTTATTTTAAATACAAAACAAAGGGGCTACCAGCACACTGCTTTAAAAGTTATGTGCATATATGTAACTACTGTATGTACACTATGAGAACTTTATTTTTAGACCATTTTTAAACCCTATGTTAATTAGCAATCAGGTTGAAGGATTGAGGGTTCTACTGTTCCTACCGCTGACATTTCCAGTTTGATACAGAGACCAAGTGCATTCCTTATTTAATGTACTCATCACGATTTGGCTAATTTTGGCCGATTTTCCAATTGATACTTATAATAATAATTTAAAAAAATGTCGGAAAAATCCCATTACTCCTAAACACCGTATCACTTCCATAAGTGAATCCTCTGAGGTCTTTGTGTATCTATTCCTTCCAACAACAGTATTCTTTATTTATCTAACGGACTTAAAGGGGGAGGGGGAAGAAGTCAGCTGTGGTACACAAGATCTTACCCCTATAATACTCAGGCCTTTCAGGTACTCTTGACGTGGTTGAGCTTGGGGGACACACCCAGCCAGCACTACTTTCTTATCTTGTTCTTGTGCTTTCCTGAAACATGACAGAGAAGGTTAAACGTCAGTGTGAGAACTCCATATATTTGAAGCAATATCAAACACATTTTTGTGCCAAAAGATGCAAACTAGACTCCAGGAGGTTCTGCGCCAGAGGGGTTAGCAACAGGTTACATAGAGGTTGGAAGAAAAGAAAAAGAAAGAGACACCTGTCCATCAAGTTCAACAAATGTTAAAATGTAATCCCCCAAGATACACATCCTATATTTATAGTCGTATTGATCCAGAAGAAGACAAACCACAAACAGTTGCAAATGTCTCATGAGGGATAAAATAAAAGAAATTCCTTCATGTCCCCAGTAATGGGAAATCACATTTCTCCCTGGGTCAACATTCTGCAAATGTTTAACTTTCAGAATTTACCTGTATTCCCTTCTAAAAAAAAAATGTCGATGGGTAGTACATTCAACATTAACTGCCTGTACTGGAAAGAACCCTTTCCTTTGTGGCTTGTAAATTCTCCTTTCCTCCAATCCCAAGGGACGACCCCAGGTCATCTGGACCATCCATGGGGTTAAAACGTCCCTTGAATATATTAATAAATCGTAACCACATCCTTTCAAACAACTTTTCTTGTGTAAGCAAGTGTTATTTGGATAGGCTTTCCATATGTCTAACCATTCATCGTCTTTATTAATGTGCTGCCTCTTCTATGTCATTTTTCCAGTTCTCGGTCTCTTTAATGGAGCAGTGGCCAAAATTGCACTTCATATTCATGGTGCGGTCTTCCAAAGAATTTCTAGTGGCAAAATATATTTTATTTCCATCTCCAAGTTAAAAACCAGTGACTCCAGCAGCGAACATTGAGGTGCTCACACTTACCACTTGACTCAAATCAGAAGAGGTTCCATTTATGAAAATCCTTCAACTAGTTTTCAATCCAGGTGCAATTATTTTTTTATCCAGGCCAATCGCTTTAACTTTGTACACTAACCATGATTGCCACCGTATCAAAACTTACAACAGCCATTGCTGCTTGCAGCCTTTGCTCTTAAGCAGAAATGCTTTTAAGTAGAAATCTTTCAAGTAGTATGGAAGTTTAAAAAGGAAGTTCAAAAAGAAGTGGAAAAAGTGGACACAATCTACTGCTTCTGATTCCTGCATTTGAACTACGCTGGAAAGGAGGTTATCATCCCACAATGCACATCTCAACACATTGCTATTGCTGTGATGCCACCTTTACTTTTTATATTTACTGTAACCTCACTTATTTTCAAATTATGCACTTCCTTCCACCAGCCTCATCATGTCTCTAACGCTATTCATATTTCGCCATCTCTCCTTACTTCACCACTTCTCAGTTCACATGAACTCCTCTCTTACCTGCGCCCACTGTCACCACACAGTTATGCCGCCTGCACTAAAACACACCCCTACAAATCATCCTCACACATCCTCTTTCTATCCATGCTTCTCCTCCTTGCTTCTGGGGATATCTCTCCCAATCCTGGTCCCTGCCTTATTTCTACTTGCTCTCGTCCTCGCCTTCCACATGCAACTTCTACTCCTTCTGGTGTAAACCCCTCCAACCTCATACCCATCCCCTGCCACCTTCCCTCCTCTCTCCCTTTCTCCTGTGCCCTTTGGAATGCTCGCTCCCTCTCTAACAAGTTCCTCTCTGTGCATGACTTCTTTCTCTCTCACTCCCTGCTTCTCTTTGCTATAACTGAGACCTGGCTCACTCAGTCTGACTCTGCTCTGGAAGCTGCCCTCTCCTATGGTGGCCTTTCCTTCTCCCACACTCCACGCCCCGGTGGCAGGGGTGGAGGCGTGGGGCTCCTGCTCTCCTCTCTCTGCCGTTACAGAACAGTTTCTATTCCCCCCTCTCTTGCTTTTCCCTCCTTCGAGGCTCACACAGTCCAGATCTTCTCTCCTCTCCCGGTCCATGTGGCGGTCATCTATCGCCCACCTTCCTCTACTCATCCCCCTTCTGCCTTTCTATCTCACTTTGAATCCTGGCTCTCTTTCTTTCTCTCCTCAGACTCCCCTGTTCTTCTCCTTGGGGACTTCAACTGCCACATTGATGACCCCTCTCTCCCTTGGGCTTCCCGCTTTCTTTCTCTAACCTCTTCTTTTGGCCTTCAACAGTGGACTGCAGCCAGCACCCACAAGGATGGCCACTACTTAGACCTGGTTTTCACTAAAAACTTCTCTCTCTCTGATTTCTCCATTTCCCCTTTTCCTCTCTCTGACCATCACCTCATCTCATTTTCTCTCTCTCGCTTCTCTCCATCTCCATCTCCATCTCGCCCTCGTTTTTGCAGAAACCTGCGCTCTATTAACCTCCCAGCTCTTGATTCCACTTTACGCTCCTCCCTCTCCTCTCTCAGTTCTGCTTCAGACCCTGACAACCTGGTCAGGAACTACAACTCTGCCTTATCTTCCTCTCTTGATCTTCATGCCCCACTTTCTCTCTGCCGTCCTCGCCCTTCTAACCCCAGACCCTGGCTAAACTCCCACACACGCATGCTGCGTTCCTCCACTCGTTCCTCTGAACGCCTCTGGAGGAAATCTCCTACGCTCGCAGACTTCATTCACTACAAATTTATGCTATCCTGTTTCAACTCTGCCCTCTTTCAGGCTAAACAAACCTACTTTTCATCACTAATCAACACACACAAGTCTAACCCACGCCGTCTCTTTTCTGTCTTTGACTCTCTACTCAGACCACCCTCAGCTGCCTCCTCTTCTTCCTCCATCTCACCTCAGGACTTTGCTGACTTTTTTAAGAAAAAGGTGGAGTCCATACGGCAGAACATCCCATCTGTTGCCTCCTCCCATCCCACAATGCTTCCCAACTCTCCTCCTGCCTTTCTTGACTCTTTTTCCGCTATCTCGGAGGAGGATGTGTCACTGCTGATCTCCTCTTCTCCCTCTACCACTTGCCCTCTTGATCCCATTCCCTCCCATCTCCTAAAACCTCTTGCTCCTTCTATAATCCCTATGCTCACACAGATCTTTAACTCTTCCCTCTACTCTGGTACCTTTCCTTCATCCTTCAAGCATGCAACCGTTATACCATTACTCAAAAACAGCAAGCTTGACCCTACCTGTCCTTCTAACTATCGACCTGTCTCCCTCCTGCCTTTTGCCTCCAAACTCCTTGAACGTCTTGTATTCTCTCGATTGCTACACTTTCTCAACACCTATTCTGTACTAGACCCTCTACAATCTGGCTTCCGCACTGCTCACTCTACTGAAACAGCCCTCACTAAAATAACTGACGACCTCCACGCTGCCAAAGACAGAGGTCATTACACTCTGCTCATATTACTCGACCTCTCTGCAGCATTCGACACCGTGGACCACCCTCTTCTCCTTCACATTCTCCATACTCTTGGTATTCGGAACAAAGCTTTATCCTGGATCTCCTCTTACCTCTCCCATCGTACCTTCAGTGTCTCTTTTGCTAACACCTCCTCCTCCTCTATTGATCTCTCTGTGGGGGTACCCCAGGGCTCTGTCCTGGGACCCCTTCTCTTTTCTCTCTACACACTCTCTCTAGGTGACCTAATCACATCTTTTGGGTTTAAATATCACCTCTATGCTGACGACACACAAATTTACCTTTCAACCCCTGACCTTACACCTGCTATACAGACCAAAGTTTCTGAATGCCTCTCTGGAATATCATCCTGGATGGCCATCCGCCGACTGAAACTTAACATGGCAAAAACAGAGCTCCTTATACTACCTCCCAAACCTGGCCCTACTACATCCTTCCACATTGCTATTGGAAATACGATCATTCACCCAGTAGCCCAAGCACGCTGCCTAGGGGTCACACTTGATTCCTCTCTCTCATTCTCCTCTCATATTCAAAACGTTTCTAAAACTTGTCGCTTTTTCCTCCGCAATATCACAAAGATACGCCCTTTCCTCTGTTACTCAACTGCCAAAACTCTGACTCAGGCCCTCATTCTCTCACGTCTCGATTACTGCAACCTCCTGCTGTCCGGCCTTCCTACCTCTCACCTGTCTCCCCTACAATCTATCCTAAACACTGCTGACAGAATCACTCTACTCTTTCCTAAATCTGTCTCAGCGTCTCCCCTGCTGAAATCACTCTCCTGGCTTCCGATTAAATCGCGTATCTCACATTCAATTCTACTGCTCACTTTTAAAGCTTTACATTCTTCTGCCCCTCATTACATCTCAGCCCTAATTTCTCGCTATGCACCATCACGACTCTTGCGTTCTTCTCAAGGATGTCTTCTTTCTACCCCCTTTGTATCTAAAGCTCTCTCCCGCCTTAAACCTTTCTCACTTTCTGCCCCACACCTCTGGAATGCCCTTCCCCTCAATACCCGACAAGCCCCCTCGCTATCCACCTTTAAGACCCACCTTAAGACACATCTGCTTAAAGAAGCATATGAGTAGCACTGGATAATCATGGACACATGACACAAAGATGGCCCCCTGCAGACGCAGTATTCCCTCCTACTGTCTCTGTACGTTCTCCCTACCTACCAATTAGATTGTAAGCTCCTCGGAGCAGGGACTCCTTCCTTAATGTTACTTTTACAGTATGTCTGAAGCACTTATTCCCATGATCTGTTATTTATATTTGTTATTTATATGACATGTATTACTACTGTGAAGCGCTATGTACATTTTATGGCGCTATACAAATAAAGACATACATACATACATACATACATACATCAAAAGCCTTTATAAAATCCAAGTAGACCACGTTAACTTAAAAAAAGGTATGATACACTGAAGCAAAAAAATACCCGGGCACTATCTCAATATGAAATGTGGAGGTTAATACAATCTGGAGGTGAATAAAATAGATCGAGCGTATAATACAACCTTTGTGGGGAGTAGTACCCCTAAAACTTATGGTGCCCTCCTGTTACTCTGACCCCAACAGGATCTATCCAGGACCCTTGATGATAATGGAACGCAGAACAAAATGGGGGAGCACCTATTTTTTTCTGTGTTCCATGATACACTGAAATGCAGATATCATTATTTAAGGCTATTTTACAATGACAAGCAACTTAAGCACAGCAGACAGCCTCAGAGGACACAAATAAATGAGGTTTGGTGCTTCTACACCCACAGAAGAAAAAAAGAAAAGAAAATAAAAGCTAAGAGGATAAATAAAAGATTATGCAAAAAAAAAAAAAAAGTATTTGGTCTACATCATTAAACGTATTGAGGTCCTTCAATCTTTCCTAATGTACAGTTTGGGGAAGAGAAGAGGAAAATAATAGAAACATTAAAATATATAAAGAATATCAACAAGGTGCCGCAGGGATGCATTTCAGCGAGAGGCGAATACAGTAAGGGAATTAAAAAATGCTTTGTCTTGTCAATTCAATGCTAAACCTGAAATAAAGCCGGGGACTCTATAAAGTCAGAGGTTTTACAATTGATACAATTTAACGGCAAAGAAGAGCCATTGACCCACCTAATCTACCAATTTTCTTATGTCTCTTTATTTATGAAAATGTCCTAAAATAAACGAGTGAGATTATTGAAGTAGGCTATAATGCTAAGTGAGTGACTCACAAGAAGTGATACAGATAAGCACACCTCCTAAAGTCTCACATCTAAGGCCACGTCCATAGAAGGACAAGCCGCGCTGAGCCATGCGGACGCTCCGCGCTGAGCCCCGGCATCCTCAATTAGGATGTCTTTAGAGGGGGCTCACGCGAGTGTCCGCAGGCGTGCTGAGGAGTTGGATTTTTCAGCCGACAGCCAAGCTGTTTTTCAGCGCGCTGTCGGCTGAAAACATCCAATCAGCGCGGAGCAGCGTCAATGTCACGGTGCTGTGACGTTGACGTCGGTGCGTCGCGGGCGATTTTCCCAGCAACGTCACTGCCCCGCCTCCCGATCGCGGACGCTGGCTCGCCTGCATGGCCATGAAATCGCTCATGCTTGATCAGGTGAGCATCAGCATCCGTGCGGCTCAGCGCTGCTCCACATTCTATGGACGTAGCCAAAGGCTTCGTTCAGGGTGCCTGCTTCGCTACGTGCACACGCACGTTCGAAACAAGTATTTAAAGTTAATATCTGTTGTCAGGGTAGCAGCTGCCAATGAAATCATTCTTGAAAATGATTTCAACACAGCAACACCGATCCCCAAGCTGAGGTCTGTCGCCCCGCCTCCTGAAAGCTTGAAAAGGTCTGCTGGGGATGATGTGCACACATCGCCCAGCAGACTGACGCGGACGCGCCCTCCACCTCCTATCTCTGGCACCCTGAACGAGGCCTAAAGATAAAGGGCCCTGGCTGTGGTCTTCAAACAAACTAAGCCAGTGTTGAAAGTTTGTACTCTTTTTTTTTTTTTTTTTTTTTTTAAACCCTCAGACGTGTGAACATTGCAAGTTTATTTATATTGTGAAGTGTTGTTTGTGCCACCTACCGATAAGATACTAATTAACACTTCATACCCAGAACCAAGGAGATCCAAGTATGATTCTTTTAACATGTCCAAGAATTAACAGAAATCCTCTTTACATTTTTTTTATGAATCACCATGAGTAGTATAAATACCTTGTTTCCCACAGAGATCTAATTTTTGGTAATTTTTTTTACCAGACAGATGCAGCTCTTTCGAACGCGCCAGCCTGCGCTTCCTCATCCTCCCGGCGTCGCGCTTCAAATACAAACTTGTTTGTATTGCGAAGCGCCGCTCTCCCTGTAGTGCATGTGCAGCATTGGCATCCTAATGTTTGTTACGGCATGAGCTAGTTGGCTCGTGCCGTATTCTGCACTATGGACAAAGCCTAACAGATGATGGATATGTGGCGCACACACAGACACACAGACACACAGACACACACAGACACACACAGACACACACAGACACACACACACAATGTATATAATCAAGTAAGCTAACTCGGCACAGCAATGTTAGTCCATATAAAAAGTGGCCAAACAAAAGCATGTAGAGTCTGCATTGCCAGCTAGGTGATGGTGTATGTGGTCATACAGTAACTAAGCTCAGTAGCTGCCTTAGCTCTGTTACGACCTTGCCACCTAGTGGGGACCTGGAATATGCAATGGTCATACTGAATGCCCAAACTTTTCTATTGCCACTGAAAGCTATATTGCTTGGGTTCACTCTAGGCCAGTGTTAAAATGTATTATGAATTAAAGTAGTGAATAAAAATAAACTATTATGTCCAATACTCTTAAAACAAACAGAAAAAGAAACCCCATGGTTTCTGGCCAGAGTTTAGTGAACTTGAAATGCTTTCCATCTGAGAACCAAAGCTTACTAGTGGCAGTGACACGTTGGTTCCATCTGGGTTAATGACTTGTTTTTTTTAATCAATATCCAACCTGTACAAGTATTTTAAAATTATTTTTCAAAGTTGGTTTGTAAACTTGATAAGCGGAGACTTAGGAGATGTTTGATTTCCTCTGGTTACTCACTTTTGTAGGATAGATCACACGCTGGTTAACAAGAATTTGCACAGGCAACCACACATTCCCGCACTCCCCCTGCTCCATGCTCATCGTTAGTGATGGTCTGAGGAGGGCAGGGTAAAAGGAAAAATGACACTTCAATGTCAACGCTGCCACATTTAGGGGTTTCTAAGAAAAGTCATTTGTAAATCATGTCTAATGACACAAACATTTAGCAAGCTTAAGGAAAATTGTTTTTTATTTTGGGCAGCTACGTTGGATTGCATCTTCAAGCAGGATTACATTAACCAAAGAACAAAAAAAGCAGGATTACATTAATCAAAGAAGAAAAAAAGGTCATCTCCAGGTAGATCTTAAAAAGGTACAGACCCCATCTACAGTGCAACGCCATCTACATTCTATTTCGGGAAGGTGCCAAGTACTATAGTAATCTAGTATAACGTTTTGCAGATTGGGCGTACCTTTGTAATCAGTGCAACATTCTGTACTCATTTACATATGAACCCATAATGGAAGTATGGTATATTTGCTTAGAACCTTTTACGCTTTGTTCTAAGATCTTTATGCCCCCCCGGCTTACGAAGGCGAGGGCTTGCACAAGTGTGCAACTCCAATAAACACTGCAAAGCGGGACTGCTCTCTAATGCCTGTAGCAAGCACACATGGCATTTAGACTAGGTCCCCGCTGCAGCACCCACCATGGCGTGCGCTGCAGGGACAAGAGTCGCCCCTCAATGGGGGTTGCGCGAGCAGATTTTTCGTTAGACAGAAAAACTGTCTTATGATCCGGGCGTCGGAGCGCCGGCCACGCCACCCGGCGGCTCAGCCAAAGCAACGCCCGCCCCAGTCTTTCCCCCTGCAGCTCTACACAGACTGGGGAATAGAGCTGCATGCGCCACCAGCCTGGCAGGCGTGCGTTCAGCGCCGACACCGGGGGGCGAAGCCTTAGTTGTCAAACACTAAGTCAGGGGGGCTCAATATTTTTTCCCTGCGGCGCCCTGCTGGCCATCCCCCTCTCCTCGTGCCCCCCATCCCTTACCTTGATTCAGACGTCCTGGCATAATGACGTCACGTGGTTATGGCAGCGTGACGTCACATGACCCTGCGGCGTCGTTTGACGCCCCGTTGCCATGGCGACGTGTCACCATGGAGCGTCTGAATCAAGGTAAGTAAGGTTTACAGATGCCCTGCAGCTCCCCTGGCATTAATTTAAATGCCTTTGGGAAGCGCGCGGGGGCCTCCGTAAACCCCGCGGCGAGTCTTAAACCCCACCTGTGGGGAACGCCCCCCACATTGCACACCGCTGCTGTAAGTGACAGTATTTGCAGTGACATACGCCAACAAACTCAGCAACTTGCCAATTGAACCCTAAAAGTTATACTGTTGCACCAAGAGCAACTGTTCCAGGCATGAAGATTTCACAATGCTAGTACCGTGCGAGAACAGAGAATAATGTTGATCACAGTATAAAGTTTAGTTGTTTTCGTTCCTTCTTCCATGCAAGTATTTCAACATCAAAAAGCAGATGACACTTTATTTACCATCCCGTGTATGGTTATTAAGCCAAGTATATTCGGAGCCTATTACTAAGAACCGGGTGTTTAAAGCCAAATATTTGTAACTACTGTAATATTGTGCTGCTAAAAGAAAAACTATCAAGTGAGAACTCAGAGCCAGGAGCGGCCACCTCCAGTACTCAGGGGCCACCTCCAGTACTCAGGGGCCACCTCCAGTACTCAGGGGCCACCTCCAGTACTCAGGGGCCACCTCCAGTACTCAGGGGCCACCAACAGTACTCAGGGGCCACCAACAGGTCAGGTTCTAAGGATCTCTCTGCTTCAGCGCACATGGCTCAAATCAGTGGCTCAGTCACCTGTGCTGAAACAGGGATATCCTTAAAATCTGACCTGTTGTGGCCCTTGAGGACTGGAGTTGCCCACTCCTCCTATAGGCCATACGTATAATGGCCTGCAGTGAGTTACCTGAAACGTTCTGATAGTTTACAGTAGATGGTTAAAAACAAACAAACAAAACCTACGTATTTATGGGGTGATTCACAATATGTTAAAGTGGCCGATCAACAGTGACATCATTTAAATTGTAATATTTAATTACCCTGTAAGAGTTCCATCTGTGCTTGAGACCCCTATAATCCACAGGCCTCAAAAACCCCAAATCAGTATCACCTACCTCTAACTCAGCAGCACGGATCACAGTGTTATGTTCAACCCTGTGCACAGGAGCACCGTTGGAGCACATGAAGGAGCAATTGGGGAGTGAATGCTGTGGTCAGGACGCATTCGTGAATTAATTCAGTGTTACAGTGAACGTGGCTGTGTGTTTGCGCAAAGGGAGGCGTCAGTGGGCGAATACATAATTGTGCTAATGAGAATTAAAGTAGGGCGTGTGTGAAATGTGGAAATGGAGGTTGCTGTGATCTAGCATTGGCCTGACCTGTGCAGCTTCCCACAAGTCCACATTAGACTTAACACTGATACAGATGAAGGGGGACGCAAGTGTTACAGCTTGGTATGCGGCCCTCTGAGACGGAGGCTGGCAGTGGTGTCTTTTTTCCCTTCTCTTGGTTCTTTAAGGCCAATACCACCGACTTAAACCCGACATTCACCTGTTATCTTCTGGTCACCCTGACATTTTACATTTTTCCTGCCCAGACTTAACATCTGCTGTTACAGATAAAATAATCAGTTCAAAAGTTAATGCTAGAGGCTGAGAGCAAAAAGTATTCCCAAACAGCGTTACAAACGGATCATGTGTTATCCAGATGGTGAGAGCTCCCTCAATTAAATACATTCGGATGCTGGTTTACATTCACAAAGTCTTTCTGCTCTCACAGTGGTATCATAATTCCTGCATTTTAATTAGGGTTATTAAATCGCCCCAGTGAGCTAAAAGACCCACCAGGCTCATGTGATTAACTTGGTGGTCCTTCACCCTCAACTAAGAATAGGATCATAAATCATATTACAAAAAAATAAATCAATGTCCTCATATCATATATGGCCTGTTCATCCCCAACACTACAGACTCCTGAGCCCCTGGCATTATAAGGCAGCAGAGCTCCTGAGAGAGGCTCTCTTAATGATCAAAGAATGGAAATGAGTGGTCTGCGGTCTGGTGTGCAAGACCCAAAAGGATGTGACTACAGAGGACACCGTTAGGATAACGGAGCCAAGGTGAAATAGACCTGGGAGGACAAGACGATATGCCACTGATACACAGAACTGATCAATGTGGATCCCTGGTGATCAATAGTTATAGGCACCGTAATACCTGGGAGCGGACCAAAAACAGCATTCTGTAACAATGTTTAACAATCTATTTGGCTTCCTCAAACAAATGTAACCATGTGAATAATAATAATAAAAAAAAAAAACATTTCCCACGATAATGAGATGAAGTAATTTATCACGATAAATACCCAATATAAAAAAAAAAAATCTAAAGTCATCAAAAACTGTTCCTGGTTATTTATTGTGAAACATATTACTTTAAAAATGTATTTCATTCTTAATAAATTTAAAAAAAAAAAAAAAAGCAAAATGCAATGTATATATTACAAACAAAATATTTTTAAATGACAATTATTTTACAATAAACTAGCTAAAACCCCACTGCAGTCCCCTATTCTTCACCATGCACAACATTAGCTGCCCCCCCCACTCCCCGCACACATTTAGCCGCATTGTGGAGAGGGGAGGAAAGGGAGAGGGGAGGAAAGGGTTAAGCGGCATCGGAGAGGGGAGCAAAGGGTTAAGAGGCATGGGAAAGGGGAGGAAAGGGTTAAGAGGCATGGGGTTGGGGGGTGAGGTGCAGATTACCAGCAGGAGGATGGAAGTTGGAGCATGTGACTGCCTCTCGGTCACCGAGCTTCCCGCTCCGCGTCCCCACCATTCTCTCTGCCGGCTCACACATGCGACTCCAGAAGCCGGCAGACAGGAATATACACCACGGTAATAAAACAATCGCTGGGCACCGGGGGATTGCTATACTGCCCAAACCCAGCCCCTGCTTTTCCTTTTAAAATGAAGCACAACGCCCTTTTCACTATAAACACTGAATAGGGGAAGCTTGTCAATTAAGTATTTCCTTTAAAAACTTATCCCACACGGTCCACATCCGAGAGCTATGGGATGGGAGGAAAGAGGAGAGGGTTTTACCTGTGCAAACGTGCTGCACACACAGGCCCATATTCACTGAAAGGTGCCACGCTTTAGCACATCCTAACTCAATGTGAGGCCATGCTAAACTTTAGCCCCTATAGGGAATATGGGCCACAGCGAGCACACACGTCGGCTCCTAAACATGGTAAGAATATCAGCAGGTTTACAGCCTAACTTTAATATTTATTCATATGTAATACGTATAGGGGTCAGAAAAGCCTATAATCACCCAGATGTAATCCTGTCAACAGGTCACTGTCATTACTACGTATAGGGGTATGGGGTGAAGTGGGTGCTCCAAAGTCAGTGGAACTTCCAACATGTATGTCCATAATAATTAATCAGGACTGGTGGACAGAGTGAATAGCGGAGTGGGTATACTAGAAAAATGTGATATGTGAGTCACCAACACATACGTCTCCTGAAGGTGACAAACTATTGTGCCCTAGGGCGCTCTAGTGACACCTCATTGGAGACAACATAGTGCTAATAAAGGTACTCATCCATAGCAATCACAAATAATGAATTAATTAATCTTACCCACTCCATCTGTCTTTCATAGTCCTGCATGGTCCATCCAAATGGCGTGCAAATCTGTAGGTAGTGATCCAGCAAGAGAAGAAAAGAGCAAAACAGTGCACTGCCAGGGAGCCAGGTGGTGTAAAAATATAAAGTCTATTTATTCAGCAACACTCAGAAAACATACCCCAGAGGGTGAGACAAAAGCTCCTACGCGTTTTGGACCCTAGGGGTCTTTATTCAGCAACATTCAGAAAACATACCCCAGAGGGTGAGACAAAAGCTCCTACGCGTTTCGGACTGTAGGGGTCCTTTATCAAGGGGTCCGAAACGCGTAGGAGCTTGTGTCTCACCCTTTGGGGTATGTTTTCTGAGTGTTGCTGAATAAATAGACTTTATATTTTTACACCACCTGGCTCCCTGGCAGTGCACTGTTTTGCTCTTTTCTTCTCTCACTGTCATTACTACACTTTGGTCCTGGGAGGGACTGTCCCTTTCAGTAAAACAGGCCTGGCCAATAGATGCACAGATCTGGCAAATTGAAATCCCAAGGGATCCTCCAAGATAAAAAGTGAAAAGGTGGGATGGGCTCCTCGTTATCCACAGGTGTATCATCATTAATTAACTGTTCAGTCAATACATAGATACATTTACACACATGAAATAGATGCAGCTTTGGAAGTTATTCTTTACACTGCAATAGTGCCAAAATCGGGGGAATTTTGGTATGAACTCCCATTGCAGTCATAGTGCCCCGATCGGCACTATCACAGTTTAATGAATAACACCGCACAAGTGGGTCAGGAAGGAACAAGAGCAGGGTTCACTGGCAAGAACCATTTTTGCACTTCATCTAGAGATTAATAGATGTGATGCACAACTCGTGTGTAGTGTCTCATTTTACATGTACCACAATAGCAGTAAAAAGATTTCTATGCTTAGCAGCTTAATTTAACATTTTGGGCCACTTATGCTTACAGACTGCAAAGTATATAGTACAAATATATAATTACTGCATTACAAATATTGTGCCATAATCTAAGGGGGGGGGGGACCTTTAAAATAACTGAATGTATTTCCTTATATACCTTGAGTGAAAGGTTGAAAACGCAAACCACAGCAGCACACGGACGCCTCTTATTAATATTATTTAATGAGTCTTTTTCAGATCAACAAAAAGCCAGCAAAATAATTTGTTCTTTAGAAATTCGAGGTAGCTCAGGAAGGGTATTAGAAAAGCTTTTATCCTTCAAATAACATGAATGCTAATGAGAATAATACCTCATGGAATCTCTAAGTGGAATGAATAAATACATTTTCCTTACTCATCCTTAATATTCTTCAATTAAATGAACTTTACCTTGAACCATCATTTTGACTGCATCGGGACACATTTTCTGGAAATTCACTGCCATCTAAAAATTAATTTACACAACATGCATCTGAATAGAAATGCAATTAGGCAGCATTTTATTTATTTTTTTTCCACCGAAAATTGGAAAACAGGCAACAGATCAAAAGTAAACAGATGGGGATTTTAACTCAAGGCGAAACTCTCTCAGCTCCAACTCCATGTTATAAAGAGAGACACACTGATCGTTCAGAGGCTGCTGCTCTGCTACTTCCCAGTTAAAGAGAAAGGCAGATCAAATACTTCATCGTCATGGGTGCAAATCAAACTACCATCTGACTGAATAATAATAAGCAATTTGTTGGCGTTTCTGCAAAGGCCACAATAGCTGTTCTCAAAATGGATATTTTGTAGCTTATAACCCGTCCACTGCTAAGGGCAGATAGTGGTCACAGGAATTGTTACATTTTTGGTAATAATACGTTTAAACTTTGATTTGTGTGTCATTGTGGTGTGGTACCCGAGCAAACTACACCATATTTGTTTCTGAAAAAGTTGAATTTTAAAGTGGTGCTGGTCCCATGTGCATACTGTAATTGTTCATTTGACCTAATCAATGTAATGAATATTTTTTGTTTTCAAACTTTGCAATGCAAAGGTTGCTTAGATGAGCTATATTGTCTTTTATATATTTCATTTTTGTTCTGTTAATGTTTTTACAAAATAACTTCATATTCCCTTCACCCAGAAACAACTTGTATGATCCTAAAGTACCGAACCAGAGAAATCCTGGCATGGGCCGATTTGAACGGTCCACAAAACTGGCCATGTAGTCCCATTGTACGACCGGTGGGGGCGAGATTGGACAACGCCCCTCCCCGGTGCCGAAACAGGGCCGGCTGGCAATAGCATTACCACGGCAGCATGAAAGCGTCCGTTCTTGTGGCAAGCTGGGCAAACGGTAGGGAAATCACCTTCTACTCCGTTTGGGGCAGCACCAAAGCGGCCCTCAGAAGTACACAAAACCTGTCTGGGAACACACGACAGCCTTTCAGCTGAGTAAGAACAAGAATAACTGACGCAAGGTGAATAACGCCCCCTCACATAGTGGTCACAAGAAGTGCTTACCCTACCAGCTGTGAGGAGGAGGAGCTATCCCATTAGCATTTGGCTGCCAGAGAAGACGTAGAAGAAACAGTACAACTCCCGAGGGAAGTGGAGCCGGTGGAGGTAGAATTAAAGCCCTGCCGGTTACACTAGAAACCACATGACTTTAAGAGTATGTCACAATGTCCACTGGGGCGCCAGTGACTGTGACAAACCCAGAACGTCACAAAGCAATGAGAGTGTTAAAAGAATATGAAATTGAATACTGCACAGTCGTGCCATAGCCGATCAAAGACTGGTCTGGCATTTGAACTTGTGGAAGAGAGAGAAATGTATCACGTCCTTTGAGAATTTAAGCGCTGATTTAATTACAGACTTTGTAGCATTAATATGAATCCCAAATGGCAGTCTGGTTTTACATATTAGGAATTTGAAAGACACACGCCTGTCTGCTGAAAACAAATCAATTGAAGAGTCTCATTTTCTCTTATTCTATTGTTTTTCTCTCAATATCTTCGAGAGACGTGCATTCATTTACAGATGGTGCTCAAATTAAATGGAAGACCGAAAAATACACACATCTATAAACAAACAAAAGCGCTCTTTAAAGTGGCAGCCCATGAAGTGTGGAGATATCAGGACTGCAAGATTTGTATACCAAAGCCAGCACCTTTAGCTGTTCAATATCTGCTCACCTGATCTGCATTTCCACCAGGGGAATATAAAGTACTCCTCAGCAGATCTAGCCGTGCCTCAGTGGGGTCGTAACGTCTTTACTGGTGTTTTTTTCTCCCGATTAATATGGTGTCAAAGGGTGAAGTGCCTGTCCTCCTTGTAATATTGTGCAGCTATAATGAAGTGAAAGCACTCTGCCAAATAACACTTAACCAAATTTTAGCACCCCCTTCCTTGCAGAGGTATCTGCATGCAATGCATGGGCATTTCAATCCTCTGGGACCAAATTGCTCAAAGGACCCTCTGAAAGTTAGTTTGGCAGGAATGTACTTTTCCTAATATTTAATGCTCTATTGCGCATCTCGCGTCTCTGTTTTTTTAGCTTATACTGGAGGGTGCTATGAATATGGTTCGTGGAACTTTTAAATGGCTAGGCAAATGTTAACCCTGAACCTCACCAATCAACTGCAAAAACACAAGAAAATGTGACAGACCATGATACCCGTAGTGGGGGCCTATAGTGGAATGAGTAAAATGCTGCAGAAATTCCACAGCTGTAGTTAGTGTGTGAAGCTTCTTTAACACAACCACAAGGGTTCCCACCAAAATAAACCTTCTCGGGATAAAAATGGAAACGTACCAGTCATTTTGTAAAATCTCTTTGACAAAGGTCCCCCGGACCGAAACGCGTCAGAGGACCTGACAGCACGATGTCTGAATAAAGTCTATTTTTAACTCACCTCAGCCTCTCTTCATCCATTGCTGTGCTGTCGTCTACCTGTCCCGTTGGGGGAAGATTTTCTCTATCTACAACTACCGCAGGCACGCCGGGTTGGTGCTGCGCCTACACGCTGATCCCACGCCGCTCCTCGTCATTCTGCAGCGACGCTTGAGCCGCCGGTCACGTGACCGCCCCCTGCGACCGGTCTGTTGCAGGAGGGTTGGCGGCGGATACATCCACGCTCCCTACGGGAGCCAGGGCCATTGCTTCTGGCCTAGCGCTGCAGACGGATCCGAGGCACAGAGGATCACCATCTCATCTTCCACACCACACCATCCACCAACCGTGAGTCTTTCTATCTCGGCGTTTTGGAGCTCACCCTGAGCCAGCCGCTGGGAGAGACATCAGGTCATACTTTTATGCTGTTCTAACACAGCTGTGTGGTGTGGTTTCTATGTTATTACCTCTTCTAAGGCCTACAGCACCACCCGCTATTTTCTACTGAGCACCTAAGGGGTTAAGAACCTTCTTGACCTGTGTATACTATTTTGTAAAATCTAACCGGATCAAGGAAGCAGCGATGCACTGTTAACTAGAAGGAGCCAATACAGATGTAGAAAGACTTTCTGTTGCACGGCAGCAAAAGTGATGAAACTCTGCGGCGCCGAAGACCGTGTCTGCCGCGGTAACGCTGCGGTGATCCTCCAGTGCCATAATCACCACGTCGCCTGACCACGGGTGCTCACAGCACCGAAGACCAATAGATTAGCTACATTTGCATGTTGCCTTACCAACTCGACAGCATATGAAGTAGATGGAAATCTTTGAAAAACAGAGAAACAGAACTTTTCATCCAGTCCTTTAGCTTGCCGTACGGGGTACACTTTACCCAGATAACTGCAGATCACATATCTACATTAAATATATATCTAATAGTGCAATATAGTTAATTATAAGTGAAATAAGTCTTCTTTAGGTCGATGACTATTATACTCACAAAAGTGAGAATCGATCTTTACACGTAACGGTATCTTTAGATGTTGCCTCTTCAATTTTGAGGACAGGTTAACCAGCTTCAGCAATGGTGTAAGTGTGGATTCCTTAAATGGTTAAGCACAGACAACCAAACATAGTGCAGACTGTATAAAGACTGTATTGAAATGGTAAGTGGATGACAACACACTCACGTGGTTTCAGTAGTTATTAGGCATTTAGATACACAATTGGATCTCGCCTCCGGTTTAGCTGTTTGCTTCTCCCCTGCTCGGCGTGCGTCTCACGGCTGCGTTCCAGCAGATCCGGATGTGACGTCAGCGGGTTTGGGCAGTTCCGGTCGGCGAGACAGCTGTGAATCCTCTCTCAACGTCACTCTACGCGTTTCACCTTACTCGGTTTCATCAGGCTCCACTTACCATTTCAATACAGTCTTTATACAGTCTGCACTATGTTTGGTTGTCTGTGCTTAACCATTTAAGGAATCCACACTTACACCATTGCTGAAGCTGGTTAACCTGTCCTCAAAATTGAAGGGGCAACATCTAAAGATACCGTTACGTGTACAGATCGATTCTCACTTTTGTGAGTATAATAGTCATAGACCTAAAGAAGACTTATTTCACTTATAATTAACTATATTGCACTATTAGATATATTTTTTTTGTTTCCACATGTTCTGCGCTTCCCATCGATCATCACTTCCTCACCTACCTGGGATTGAGAGAGCAATCCTGCCTTGGGTCACAGCTGCATCACAAGTGTGTTTGTATCACCACATTTATATTCACTTTGCTTATAAATTGTTACTATTGTGTTAACACATGTTTTAATTAATAAATAGAGCGCCACTATTGATATATATTTTCTTTACACATATCTACATTAAATGCACTGAGAGCAGCGCTGAAAACATGAAAATCTAAGCTGCTCAAAACAGGTTTCCAGCCTTTTGTTTAGGATTTCTATTTTCCTTAAAGCAAATACCTTGCACGAGCCCATGTGCAATATTGAAGAGCATCCTTCACTGTTCAGTATAAACGTGCTTCTATTGAATGGTATACTCCAGAACCACAAACGCAAGAACAAAACACAGCATTACAATAAGCTATACACAAGTCTTCTTTTACCTTTTATTTCTCAAGGTAGTTCTTAAAACCCTATGAGTGCTGCCAAGGGCCGTCTCTCAACGCTTATGAATTCTATGTCACACTGAATAGGAACCTTAGTTTTGGATATTTTCTATACATCTCATAAAATACAGGTGTACCGTGGTTTAAGGACACTCACTTTAAGTACACTCGCGAGTAAGGACATATCACCCAATAGGCAAACGGCAGCTCGCACATGCGCCTGTCAGCACGTCCTGAACAGCAATACCGGTTTACGTCCCTTCCTGTACCGAAGCTGTGCGCTAGCGGGGAGACTATAGAGGCTACTACAAATGCGCTATTTACATCAGTTATGCACATATAGGAAGATTGCAGTACAGTACATGCATCGATAAGTGGGAAAAAGGTAGTGCTTCACTTTAAGTACATTTTCGCTTTACATACATGCTCTGGACCCATTGCGTACGTTAATGCGGGGTATGCCTGTAACAAACTTATCTAATGCACTGGATCCCAAACAGTAGCACATCTACGCAAAGTCATTGGTGATAAAAACATTTTTTAGATGCCTGTGCTGTTTTGCAAGAAGTGTAATATTGTGCTTTATTTGTTTTTATACATGTGCGCACAGAGGGTGACACCTTTCACTGAAAGATTATTTAGTGATATTAAAGTGGTGGTATCTATACATGTTGTAGTAAGTAGAGTATTCAATTCAGAAGTACCAACCCTTACCAACTGAAGTGCGTAGTACAGTATGATCCATGATCGGACCACAGTGTAGAAATGCTGCAGTGGCCATACTGGTTTTGGAGGTAATCAGACCAACATAACATCTTAAGAGGAGAACATCTGAAAAGTGAGATCTTGAAAGTTCATGCACAGATACAATGTGTTGGTCCATTCGAATGTATGACTACAAGGACTCCTTAATATGGCACGATGCGGTAGGCAGTCCTCCCTCCGAAATGGGACATTTCGTCACGGATGTTTCGCCATGACCAAAAAGGCCGCCGGCGATTCACCATGACTCACCCTGCCGCTGCAGCCGATCAGTCGCTGGAATCCTGCCGCTTCTACGCTTCCAAGGAAAGTTTTATTAACATTTAGGGTAGGGGGTCAATTTAAGGACTTTAAGTGGTTGGGGTAGGTTTTTTTGGGGGGTAAGGCACTTACCTTAGCGGCGAAGTGGCCCATGGCTACAGCTTCCGGTGGTGGGGTGAGTTGCGGCAAAGCGTCGGCTGGAAAACGAAGCAATCAGATGTCCTAGACCGGTCTACCCTTTGCTGAATAATCGTGTAAATCCATTTAAATGAATATATTGAATAGGGGCCTATGTCTTAGTTTTCCCATCATGTCATATAGTAGATTTAAGGTCATGAGTCAGTTGTGTTCTCTGGAGACCTTTTGCAAAGCTCCGGGTTGCATGCACTTCTAGCTCTCGGGATGTACATGGAAGACAATGCATTATTAAGTCAATGTAATTGCTAGAGAGATTTACAAGGTATGTGAACATACTTAAATTCCCATTGTGTGTTTTTATAAACTCTGTGTGGTTACTGCTAAACTACTTACAGTATTACCAATTATCCTCGCATTAATGATGCCTAAGGTAGCAACATCAAGATACTGTAATAAATAGAAGTTAAAAAAAAAATGCTTACATTTAAATTTAAAAGCACAAATTGATCCAAATAGTAAGACAAACAATGCTAAGCAGTGGACATCCCAGACCAGCCATCGTTATAGGACTTGCTAGAAGTAGGCAGCTGCGAACAGAATAGTGATTTCATCTAACTACTAGGCCATTCATTGTAGTGTTCCACATTGCCACTGTCCACACAACTGCAGCAGAGGCACAGAGTAAGGGCATGACCTAACCATCAGGGTGCATCTTAAGTGATCACTGGAGTCCTCCGAGAAGCAGCAGACTAGATAGAACAGATGGCAGCCAAAATGTGGAACCAAACTAACCAACGTGGAACCCAGCATTGGCGCTAAAATAAGCACGCATACAAAATGCAAACTTTACAACCAGCGTTCAGATCGTGCAGAACTAGTTATTGATTTCTCATGTAAGTATAAGGAAAAACATGCAGAAACTCTGCACAGTCTTCTTATTTTACGTTTTTCTTATTTTTTTTATTTATTAAACTAGTTAATATAATCGGCGTTGCCCAGGATGTAAATACGTAATAGGTAGTATTATTTAAAAATCGTGGAACAATAGGTTGAGTATTTGTTGTAAAGGTTGGATAATAATGTTGAAAAGAAAGATGGAAGAAACTGTAATACGATGTTGTATAAAAATGGTTTATTGTAAACACACCACAGTACAATGTATATTTTGGTGACATAAGTGATGTAAAAATGTGAGGCGTGTGTCCTGCTAGGGAGTGAGCGTGTGTGAGGCGGCGGGTGGGTGTTCAGTACGGGTGGCGCGTGGGTAGTGAGTGCTGGCTGTGGGTGGGAGTCCTGCTAGGGTGTGAGGCGGCGGGTGTATGGCGAGTGCGGGCGACAGCTGGTCAGTGATGTTGGTGCGTAGGGGCGGGAGGCGGCAGGTGTGTATCGAGTGAAGGGGGAGGGGAGTTGAAGGGGGGAGGGGAGGTGAAGGGGGGGAGGGGAGGTGGAGGGGAGGTGAAGGGGGGGGCGGGGGGGAGGTGGGAATGGGGGGAAGGCGGGGGATGGGGGGAAGGCGGGGGGTGGGGGGGAAGGCGGGGGATGGGGGGGAAGGCGGGGATGGGGGGAAGGCGGGGGATGGGGGATGGCGGAGGTGGGGGAAAGGGGGAGGTGAAGGGTGGGTGAAGGGAGAGGTGAAGAGGGGGGTGACGGGAGGTGGAGGGGGGGGTGACGGCAGGTGGAGGAGGGGTGACGGGAGGTGGAGGGGGGGTGACGGGAGGTGGAGGGGGGGTGACGGCAGGTGGAGGGGGGTGTGAGGAGAGGTGGAGGGGGGTGAGGAGAGGTGGAGGGGGGTGAGGAGAGGTGGAGGGGGGGTGAGGGGAGGGGGGTGAGGGGAGGTGGGGTGAGGTCAAGGGGGGGTTAAGGGAGGTGAAGGGGGGGTGGTGAGGGGTGGTGAGGGGAGGTGAGGGGGGAAGAGGGGAAGGGGGAGGGGGAGAGGGGGGAGGGGAAGAAGGGGGAGGGGGGAAGGGGAAGAGGGGGGAGAGGTGAAGAGGGGGAAGGGGGAGGGGGAAGGGGGTGGAGGTGAAGGGATGGGGAGGTAAGGGGGGTGGGGAGGTAAGGGAAGTGAGGGGGGGTGCGGGAGGTGAGGGGTGGGGAGGTAAGTGACAATGTATCATGTGGGCGCTTGCTCCCCCTTCCCCCACTGTTTGCCGGTCGTCTGTCTCCCCCCCCACGAAACTTTCCGTCTGTTGGCGCGTGCATGCGTCGGCCGCTCCCTCACCCATCCGCCCGCTCCCACGCGGATCTGAGGCGGGAGGCAGTGTGTTGTGGCCACTCCCCCAGCCGGCTGTCCGCTCCCCCGCTTTGTCCCGGGCGCTCGCTCCCGTGCGGACGCTACCCCGCTGACTCTAGCGTGAGCTTGGAGGCAATGCGGGAAGGGAGGGCAGAGGCGCAGGGGTTGGAGGTAGCGGGAGGCACGGGGGGTTTGCGCTGGGAGGGGAGGCACAGGGGTTTTGCGCTGGGAGGGGAGGTGCAGGGGTTTGAGGCAGCGGGAGGCACAGTAGTGTGAGGCAGCAGGAGGCACAGGGGTTTGAGGCGGCGGCAGGGGTGTGCGCTGGGAGGGGAGGCGGCGGTTTAGTTACTTACCTGGGTGGGAGGTGGCGCTGTGTGTGTGTGTCACTGTTAGACCACACCGGCCAATGAGAGGTGTGCGGTGGCGGGCGGGCCAAGGGAGCCATCTCATTGGCCTGAGTCGGAGTGACGGGCCAAAGGTCCAATGTGATTGCCCCTAGGCACAGGGAGACACAGGACGGACAGACAAACACACATACAACGGTTTGAGATAGATAGATAGATAGATAGATAGATGGATAGATAGATAGATAGATAGATAGATAGATAGATAGATAGATAGATAGATAGATAGATAGATAGATAGATAGATAGATAGATAGATAGATAGATAGATAGATAGATAGATAGATGTGGGTATTCTACCCTTAGGAGAAATTTTATTTCAACAGGACAAAATATGATGGAGTCATTGGGTGCAATCATGCAACCAATTATTCCAGATAACTGGGTGAGCATGCAAGCCCATCAACTAGACATTGTGGGCACTGTGGATCTGGCTGTGCTCTCTCCACAGACCTAACACCTTGACCAATTGATGAACGTTTGAGGGCACCTTTCTGCCATCCAAACTTAGAAGTGTCAGCCAAATCGGTGCAGTCCCCATCTTTTTTTTTAGTTGTTAACTGATTGATAGTAAACATTACGTTTATTATTTTATAACTTGCGTTACATTTTCAGCCCATTTCTTGAGCCGTTTCAGAGACCTTATGTCAAATTAAAATAAATTGGTCACCATAGTTTAAAAAATAAATAAATAAAAAACACTGTATAACAACCTGTAGATTACTTTGACATAATGTGGCAGTGTTACTTATTCACTGCACAATATGTAATTGATTGGTTTTTCATGGTATCCAAGATGGTCTGAATAACTGTTCGTACATCACGGCCTTCTAGAGCAAGGGGGCGCAAACTTTTTTCCCTGCGCCCCCCTGCCGGCGGTCACCTCACCCCGCGCTCCCCCTCACCTCGGCTCCGGCGTCATGGCGTCTCTCACATGACCTTGCGGCGTGATTTGCCGTCGCGTTGCCATGGCGACACGTGTGGGGCCAAGGTAAGTAAAGGTTTACAGAGGCCCGCAGCTCCTCTGGCACTTCATTTAAGTGCCTTCGGGAAGCGCGGGGCCTCTGTAAACCGCGCGCCCCCTGCAGGCAGTCTCGCCCCCCCCCCCAATTTGCGCACCACTGTTCTATAGAGTAAGGTGGTGTGTGTTGTTTTTTGTTTTTCAAACTTTCGGACAGTTGTGAATTAGATTTTCGTTATTACATGGAAGCGTTTTACCGTTTGTGGTATTAAACGTATTTTCTTTTCAAGTTGTAATAATGAGAGTTAAAGTGATATTCAGCATTTACATTTTTGTTTGACTTCAAGACAGTGCTCGATTGTTGTGAGACAACAGCAGAGGCCTTTCTGGACTTTGTTACCAGTGCCTTGCCCGTCTGTGCAAACTAGGCTTATTCATAGGCTTGTATAATACTGCACAATAGTGTGAGAATTTAATTAGACAGACCCTACCGTTTTTACTTTAAGTTTGTGGAGTTTAGCATCAAATTGTCCTAGTATTCTCAAATGAATAGTGTTTGTTTTGTGTTTCATTCCGTGTTCTGAATCTTTGTCCTACTGGGTTTACTTGCTGATCTCACAACACAGTATAAAATATAGCGCTTTCCTTGACAACACAAGGGTCGGGAATATGCATTTTACGCCATCAAACCAGTATTGGGTCCAATTTACAGGAAGGTAAGAACCCTTTCTGCAGAGCGAGGGGTGTCTGGTGCTAGAGAATTTAAAACAATTGCCAGCTAATAAGCATCCGGGTTGCACACATTCCCAGAATGGGACAGCCTATTCAGACTGAAACACACACGCATACAAATCTAGACATCTACAGTACACAGGTATTCTATTTGCATCTGACTGTATTGCTGACTGCTGCTTTTAAGCCTGAACTTTAAAGTTCTACACAATTAAATACAATTATTATTTACCAGTACAGAGACAACAAACAGACCTAACTGTGCAATTGCCAGTAGTTACTCGCTGGAATTACTTTCTGCCGATTAACTTGATTCCTGCAGAAAAACAAAGTCCACTCAAATTCTTGTACCCAAAACGGCCTCCCTCTGTTTTCCGTTGTGTAATCAAGAGTAGTCTCATGATGAAGTTGGAAAATACCCCAAGTGTGACTCAGCTGTACATCATCAAAACTGGTTTTAAAGACAAAAATACCTTTAGGCAGATCTAGGCCACAAACTGCTGCTTACAAGAATAGATCACTGTTAAGAAGGATTTTCTAGCCAGTTTAAAAAAAAAAAAAAAAAAACCCTAATGCCTGTAGGCACAATAGGAATCAACTGTAAACAGAACATGAAAAGGTTCAACTAAACACTTTCTGGCATTTCCATTTTGTTTTAAATCTTGTATTGTATAAAGAGGTATTCTTCTTCTTCCTGGGTGCAGTCACACTACCTCAGTTACACTTCCAGAGGCTGACCCCTTTCTGTGTCCATGGGATGATGGACAGATCGCCTGATGTCGGATCTGGAACTGCAGCGACAATGCCACAGGACGTTTTATTCAGGGACGTGCAGATCAGTGCCACTCAGATTTATACAAAGGAATATTTCGGAAGTGAGGGTCCCTCCTACCATAAGCTTAAAGAGGGGAGTATAAAAATGCTGCCTCCTCCACATATTCTTCTCCCCCCTACAACCACCTTATGAACTGATTAATACATACACAGGGTCTATGAGGTTTAAAAAAAAAGACATATGTCCATCAACCTATGTTAAATTTAAACAGTTACTTATCCTATGTTTGTATTTACAGTATTTTGATCCAGAGGAAGGCAAACAAAAAACCCCAGTGACATATCATCCAATGCTGTCTCATATGGGGAAAATTAAATTCCTTCCTGAGTGCAAATATTGGCAATCAGATTACTCCTTGGATCAACATCCTTCCCATGTTTACTTATTTGTTATATCCCTGTATATACATATACAATATTTGTGTGAACCTTTAACATTCAGCGCTGAAAAATTCAAATGTAAACAGTCTTGTTAATTTTGGGTCCGTATTCGCCCCAAATATATAAACCTATACATATATGGATGGTATCAGTGTCTTCAGGGAACAAGGAGAAATAAACGAATACAGTGTACTCATTCTAAAGAAAGGATGACATTTGTTTGAGAAATCTGGGACAATATACAGTATTTCCTTACTCTTATTTCCCATACTGATAACATTTTTGGTCGGATATGCAATCCAACCAAGAGAGAAACAGCTGAAAAGCTGGACTTAGCACATAAGGAAGTCTCACAATAAGAAAGTCTTGCACAGGAATCAGGATTACACAAAAGTATAATAATGATTTGCTTCGTCACGCAAATGGCAACTGCACGAATATTACAGATTTAATATAGATTTTTTTCATTCACATATTTAGTAGACATGCTCACTGAGCCTGCTATTCACAATCAAGAAAGTCAATATTTTCCCAGTAAAAAGTGTATGGCCAAATTCCATGTCAACCTACACACAGACTAAGAATTTAAGATTTTGTTTAAATCAAAAAATAATAATAGTTGAAAACTATCTTCTAGTGGGATTAGTTAAAGGCTGTGGGATTAGTTAAAGGCTGTGGGATTCCAGCATACAACTGCAGTAACAACAAAGACAAATGACAAATACCAGCACCTGAAACCTCAGTGTCCGAAAACGTAGGGCCTTAATCTATCAAGTGCGATCGTGCAGAACCAACGACTCCTGCACAGAAAGCCCCATTCAGTTCAATGGGGCTATCCGTGTGATGGCACGGAATCGGCACCAACGCATTTGATAGACTACGGGCCTTTTCAGCTGGTGAAGAAAAGCTTTCTTGTGCAGTTTTGCAGGAAACACCATGTTAATGTAGACATGCAACACTTTGCGTACCCGAAGGGTCACAGCACCAGAGTGCCACATCCCACCGGGCAGTTTTTAATCACGTGCTCACTATCCGAGACGAATCATGCGATTGCAACGTCACTGGCGGACACAGCCAGGTCACCCATAGAAAACTGGGAAAAAAAACAAGCATATGACAATGCCTTGTCACGGGGCCCTTGGAATGCCAGACTCCATGACGTGGCAGCTACGTACATCGACACCCAAAAGGGTTCAATCCTTGTGACGTAGATGGCATCCTCATCATATAAGATGGTAGAAAAGAAAAAAAAGTACCAGCTTTTGCTCCTTTGCAATGCAATGTTGCTTAGCAGAGCAGCCTTGATTGGAATTCCCTGGGGCCCAAGGAATACATTACTGCTGCTTAATTATAAACCAGTCCTCAAAGCAACTAGATTATTTACCCTATTTCAGCAATTGTAAGACACCGACATATATGGTTTCACAGCAGCCATAATCGCCACTTACGGTTATTCCATCCCTCATATTCCAGTAAGACCCAACGTTTCCAACACTGCTGATTAGAACGGTCAGATATATGTGACAAACACTGGTGAGAGGGTAAAGAAATAACGAGTATACAAAATATATGCAAGAAAATTAGAGGGACAGAAAAATTGCTCTGTTAACGCCAAGACGACTTCTTGCAGAACAGATGGGTAATGTCGGCTGCACAGAACGTTGTGTAACAAATTTAGGCTTGGTGCTCACATCCTGTTCAAATGTAGCATGGGTGACACCTGCAACAAAGCCTGTGCACTTCCAATTGAGAAACTACTTTTCAGAAAAGTGCTGGATCGGGGTTTCCAAAGAGGAAAAACATTTTCATTAAGCATTAAGCTTCCAAACCTAAAGCAAGCAAGTCGGATATAGGAATGACACAGGACACATTTGCTGGGATTTTGGAGTGTATGTTCTGCGTCGTGCTACAGATCTAACTGCCCAATGTTGTAGGACGTGTTGCTTCCCAGTGGCAAAGGAAACTAAAAATTACCTGTGGGCCGCAAAAATCCCATGTAGGTTGACTCCTGTCTTTTTCTTCCGTCATACTCCCATTTATATAGGTCCAAGCACCTTCAGTAATGTATATGCTGGTATTCTCCCAGGTAGGCTCCTCTCCCCTCAGTTGACTACATGGCATATTTCTCAGAGGTGCCAGGAATTTCCATGACCATCCTATGGGGCCGCCGATCAGTTTACCACAAAAGACTATTCAATGTCGGATATATTTAAACTATAACAGTATAAATCAGGAGACATCTGCAGACGTGGAGGGATCCTGTAACACTCAAGTTCATCAAAGTCAACACTCACATCAGTGGTAACAACAAGATTCTGGTTGTACTGGGAGCCTGGAAACAGACAGCAAGCACCATTAAAGCAGTAATTCCCATATCCCAATGGGAACAAAAAGCGTCCTAGTATAAATGAACATGCTGCACTGTATAATAATGACAAGTATCAATACACTTCTGGTACCCAAAGGAAGCTCCTTCTTAGAGAAAATAGAACTTAAAAGCGCCACTGAAGTTGATCCAATATTAGGAAGATGTGTAATTAACATTCAGCGCAGAACGTCAATGTATCCTGTAAACTGGATGTACTGCTCAGTGCATTGCCTGGCTGTATTCTCTCTAAGCAAGTGTGTCAAAAAAGGCCTGGCCTGCTTAAACATACTCACCCACTCGTCAAAATGGAAACACGGGGTGAATTTCCTGAAGTGTTCTAGCGTAATCTACCATTAACAGCCATTCAAGTGACTAGTCATTAAAAAAATCAATAAAAACCGACACCGTGATGTTAAATAAATATATACACGCACAAAAATATACGTATATATATTATCTGCATCGTGTTAGCCGAGCTTAATAATCAAAAACGAATAGACGATACCTTTCTGTGGCTAAAAAAATGCTTTTATTTGTGCGAGCTTTCGAGATACACCGATTTCTTCTTCCAGCGTTGTTAAAATGAATAAAGCAAGCAAGGGTTTTTACTTAAAAACAGTGCATCTTGGAATGTTATCTGCGACTGAAACCTATCCCTACCCCCTGCGTTTTATGCAATGTATGACTTGAGGTGTTATATAGTCCCTGAATGTTAGTGATGTAAGAGTGTGTATGTATGTATGTATGTATGTATGTATGTATGTAAGTAAAGGTCAATTTCTAAAGCGCCCACAGTGAATACAGCGCTTTACAAAAAGTCTGTGTGGAGTGGGAGTGTATACCAATGGTGTAGGTAGGTGTGGAAATGTAAGAGGCTGTTGCATTACTAAAAGTGTGTGTAGATACTATGTGGTCCCTATTGGTCTATAGGGATGGAATTACATAGAGTATTTGTATGTGTAAGAGACAGCTGTGTGTGCAATCATGTAGCGCAGTATGGATAGACATGGCCTTTAGCACTCATGGGAAGAGAGTTCGTGTCAGTAGCAACTCGTGAAACTACGAGTCTCGCTAAGTGTCCCGAACAGTTGCATAAATTACAAACCGTTGCACCTAGGAGAGTATAGTTTTGCACCCCAGTTCCCAAATAAGTGTGTTTTTTGACTATATTTTGTGTAACATTGGGTGTCTGCCTTTTCCTGTAAATAAATTTACAATTTATTCAATTATCTTGTTTTGCTCAACGCAGGATCCTGGTAAATAGGTGTAAATTGCCTGGTCTCCTGTGACCGGCTTATGTTTACTGTTTTTAAGTTAAACCTTGCTTGCTTTATTCATTGTAACACCGCCGGAAGAGGAGATCAGTGTATCTCGAAACCTCACACACATAAAAGCATTTCGTTAGCCACAGAATGGTATTGTCTACTCAGCCAACACGGTACAGAGATCTCTCTCTCTATGACAGCATATATGAAACACAATATGTACAGGCATACCCCGTTTTACATACACTCGCTTTACGTACACTCGCAAGTACGTACATTTTTTTTAATTGCACCTTACCCCCTGTGTACGTACGCGTGCTTCGCGAGTACGGACACCAGGGGGCGGCGTGTGCGTGCTGTGGCGGTGTGCCCTCTCTTCCTCTCCCCGGCTCTTCCTTCACCTGGCTCCCCCAGCCCTTCCGTTCCCCCAGCTCTTCTGTTCCCCGGTTCATCCTCTCCCCGGCTCTTCCAATCACCTTCCCCTCTTCCTGGCTATTCCGATCACCCCCCGCCCCCTCCCTCTTTCCCTGGCTCTTCCGGTCACCTTACCCTCTCCCTGGCTATTCCGATTACTCCCCCCCCCCTCGGTTCTTCCGATCACTCCCCCGAGCCCCCCCGGTTCTTCCGATTACTCCCCCCCCCCTCGGTTCTTCCGATCACTCCCCCGAGCCCCCCCGGTTCTTCCGATTACTCCCCCCCCCCTCGGTTCTTCCGATCACTCCCCCGAGCCCCCCCGGTTCTTCCGATTACTCCCCCCCCCCCTCGGTTCTTCCGATTACTCCCCCCCCCCTCGGTTCTTCCGATCACTCCCCCGAGCCCGCTCAGAGCCGCGCTCTAGCGTGCGTGTGCCGCCTCTGACTGCCATGCTTCTGCCGCCCGCAACCTGCACGCTGCTTGAGGTAGGGAAAGAAAGGGAGGAGGGACATGCAGGGGGTGGTGTGATGTGAGGGACATGGGGGGGTGATATGAGGGACATGGGGTGGGGGGGTGATGTGAGGGACATCGGGGGGGGGGTGATGTGAGGGACATGCAAGTGGGGGGTGATGTGAGGTACATGCAGGTGGGTGAGGGGGGGATGTGAGACATGCAGGTGGGGGTGATGTGTGAGGGACATGCAGGTGGGGGGTGATGTGAGGTACATGCAGGTGGGTGAGGGGGGGATGTGAGACATGCAGTGGGGGGTGATGTGTGAGGGACATGCAGGTGGGGGGTGATGTGAGGTACATGCAGGTGGGGGGGGATGTGAGACATGAAGGTGGGGGGTGATGTGTGAGGGACATGCAGGTGGGGGGTGATGTAAGGGACATGCAGGTGGGTGGTGATGTGAGGTACATGCAGGTGGGGGGTGATGTGTGAGGGACATGCAGGTGGGGGGTGATGTGAGGGACATGCAAGTGGGGGGTGATGTGAGGGAGATGCAGGTGGGAAGTGATATGAGGGAGATGCAGGGGGGGTGATATGAGGGAGATGCAGGGGGGGGTGATATGAGGGAGATGCAGGGGGGATGATATGAGGGAGATGCAGGGGGGGGGGTGATATGAGGGAGATGCAGGGGGGGTGATATGAGGGAGATGCAGGGGGGGATGATATGAGGGTGGTAATATGAGGGAGATGCAGGGGGGGGTTGATATGAGGGAGATGCAGGGGGGGTGATATGAGGGAGATGCAGGGGGAGGTGATATGAGGGAGATGCAGGGGGAGGTGATATGAGGGAGATGCAGGGGGAGGTGATATGAGGGAGATGCAGGGGGAGGTGATATGAGGGAGATGCAGGCGGAGGTGATATGAGGGAGATGCAGGGGGAGATGATATGAGGGAGATGCAGGGGGAGGTGATATGAGGGAGATGCAGGGGGGGGTGATATGAGGGAGATGCAGGGGAGGGTGATATGAGGGAGATGCAGGGGAGGTGATATGAGGGAGATGCAGGGGAGGTGATATGAGGGAGATGCAGGGGGGGTGATATGAGGGAGATGCAGGGGGAGGTGATATGAGGGAGATGCAGGGGGAGGTGATATGAGGGAGATGCAGGGGGAGGTGATATGAGGGAGATGCAGGGGGAGGTGATATGAGGGAGATGCAGGGGAGGTGATATGAGGGAGATGCAGGGGGAGGTGATATGAGGGAGATGCAGGGGGGGTGATATGAGGGAGATGCAGGGGGGGGTGATATGAGGGAGATGCAGGGGAGGGTGATATGAGGGGTGCTGGAGGAGATATGATTTTACCCGTGCGGCCTGATTTTTTAAAAATATTTATAGGGGGGGGGTCTTTTAAAAATGTATTGAGGCGGTGTGGGTCTTTTAAAAATGTATTGGCGGGGGCATTTTTAATATGTATTGGCGGGGGCATTTTTAATATGTATTGGCGGGGTGGGGTTACATGTATTTAGAGGGATGGTTTTTTTTGGTATGTATTTTGTGGGGGCACTAGTAAGAAAAAATTAGCTGACATTAAAGATTTTCTTTCTATAAAGCCTACTGTATTTATTTTGGTTACAAATGCATTATTGACATTAGTTATGCATATATATGATGTCTGCAGAACAGTACATGCATCGTAAAGTGGAAAAAAAATAGTGCTTCACTTTAAGTACATTTTCACTTTACATACATGCTCCGGTCCCATTGCGTATGTTAAAGCGGGGTATGCCTGTACAGTAGTAAACTGAAATAATAAACTACTGCAGATAAGGGTCGAGGGTCAGAAACTAAAGGGCGGCAGAAGTTAAAGGTGATAAGTGTAGGGCTGCTGGCTAAGTTTTTGTATATTGAGGCAACTTCTCTGTCCACCTTAACTCTGGCATGTAGAAAACAACATCTTTGTTTGCACTTTCCTCTAAAACAAAAACATTCAGTCTCAGCGGGAAACTGAAAGAGATATAAACTTGGTAAACAGAGAAACCACAAACCTTAACTGTTCTGTCAAAACGAGCTGTTCTATCAACAAAGACAAGCTTGTGGACAAAACAGAAAAAGTAATAATGTGCAACAGAGCCGGGTTCCATGTGAACACATTCTGAGGCTGAAATGTAAAGGTATCTGTATACCAAATAAGAGATGCTGCGCAGCAATTTGTTTTTATTGTACACAGTAAAAGGAGGTATGAAGACATTTGGATTATTCTGTGATAAATGGGACATAATAAACACACAACTACAGGGCGTCTGCTCACCGTTACCAGGTGAGACACCCACTGGCCAATGAATGCACTGCACAAAGGTATTGACAGCACTGAGCTTACAGGGGAAAAATCTAGTACAGCTTTGTCCAATAGAAATTCAAATCTATTTATTTATAAAATATTTTACCAGGAAGTAATACATTGAGAGTTACCTCTCGTTTTCAAGTATGTCCTGGGCACAGAGTTAAGACAAATAATACATGGTTACAAATACAGTTACATAATGAGCAGGGTATACATTATATACAGGACATTGCGTGCACAGTTAAAGATAATTTATATTATGGGCGAATGAAACAGTTACAGACCAGATTAAAATGTGTGACAGCCTTAGATTTGAAAGAACTTAGACTGGTGGCGGATGGGACAGTCTCCGGTAGACTGTTCCAGTTTTGGGGTGCATGGTAAGAGAAGGAGGAGCGGCCGGATACTTTGTTGAACCTTGGGACCATGAACAGTCTTTTGGAGCCTGTTATGACTGTCTTTCTAGATTCACCCCATTGCAAGTGTCGCACTCGCGAGTCGCGCCTGTGCCCAAGGCCGCAGACAGCTTTCCCGAACTAGAGTTTTCATTGCCCCTCAACCCCCTTGGATGCAGCCTAACTCACACCCCCCATCTCTCTCCTTCCCTCAATACAGGCTGTCCTCGGTTATCCAACAGAATCCGTTCTGGAAGGAGCGTTGGATAGTGAAACCGTTGTAAAGCGAGTCCAATGGCCGTGAGCGTTGGATAATGCATTCCGACTTCGAAAAACAGCCCTTAGGGTTGCATTGTAAAGCGTTGGATATGCCATTCGTTGTAAAGTGAAACGTTGGATAACGAGGACTACCTGTACACACACTAAGCCTCCTCACCCCCAATACACCTAACCCCACCCCAAATACACCTAACCCACTCCATACCCTAAACACACCTAACCCCACCCACAAATACACAACCTCGTACACCTTACCCGGGAGAGGACTCCAGTGCCATACAGCGATCACGCACACGAATGCAGAAGCGGGACAAACTGTCGCGCAGGGGTTATGTTGTAAATGAAGGCGCCGGGCAGCCGAGCACCCCACAGCCACTGGGCACATGTCCCGACTCTCGCCCCTAGCGGCAGGCCTGGCTATGCCCCATCCCCCACAATGCAGTGTCCTATTCACCACGTGGCGAGAGGTGAACGTATTGGACGCCACCGATTTAGTAGATATAGACCGCTACATTAACAGGACATGAAAGGTAGCACTACGAATATCAGCAAGCCAACTGCTACAATCCATATAACTACAACTAGCACAGCATGCGCGTGGCGCTCTCACAATGTGATACAGGATAACGCAGGTGGTGACTTCAGTTAAGAGCTGGAGTCTACCGTCTCATTCCATACAAATGCTCACAATATGGTTAAACATGAGTACCCACAGGTGGTTCTGCCTACTGTCTGCAGCCTTAATTGTGATTGCTAATTAGGTTTAAATAATTCTACTTCAGAATGTGGAAACAAAGTGGATTTCCTTATCGGAGCGCAGTGCTGTGCCTATTAAATGTGACTTTTAGACATCTAACGAGGAGTGAATAAAATGTCAAAGTTACTTTTTGAAACGGCCTTCGAAACCCAACAATAAAAATAATTTCTTCATAAGCTTTTTTGATTATAATAAATGAACAGCCAACAATTCATCCCCATAGACATCACAAGTAGGGTGACCAAACTTTCACTCTGCACTAGAAACCTCCAAGCATCTGCTTACACTGAGTACTAGGGGGTGTCATGCTGCTCTAGATGTAAAGTTGCCCATGACAATAAATGTCGTGTGTGCACACACCGTAAACTCCTCCAGTCCAGCTGCTTCTTTCCTTTCCGGCACAGACTGTAGAGCGATGAAGTTTTGGAAGAATTGGGTGTGGGATTAATTAGATGCTATGAGGCACATCATTTAATGCTATGGTCTGCCTTTCATAATATAAAGCTTTCAATGTAAACGAGCATTCGGTTATTAAATGCCAGTCAGTATGCAGATTGGAAATTGCAAAACAGGTAGAAAGTTACATTAATTTATTTAGATTTAAAAAAAAAAAAAAATGTTGGCCCCGACTTAGAACATATGTGATTACATTCTGAAGATCTGAAAAAACTTTTTATTGGACTGTAATTGTATACCCCCAACCAGAAACCTCTAAATTAATCTTCAGGCTACAGCAAACCGGTAAACTGCCCAGAGATCAGTACAAAACAAGAATTGTTATGTCACCTGTCAAATGCAGGAGTGAGCCAGAGCTCAAACAAGGGTAGCACAGTCAGGGAACGTCACACTAAGGCCCGTTCTATACTGCATGCGGCCGTGCGTGCCTACTGTATGCGAACGCGCGTGCACGTGCCGCATGCTTTTTGTATGTATACTGTGAGAGCTGTGAAGGTACAGTGTTTGTGTATGTATGTGTATCTACTGTATGTGTAATTTATTATTTATTAAAAAAAAACACATTGGTAAAAATAAAATATTTAATAAATTTGTGTAGACACACACACACACAAACACACAAACACACAAACACACACACATACCGCCAATAGCGTCGCGAAAAGATGATTTTCCCCGTCTTCGCCGCGGTCTGTCGGCTCCCCGCTCCCTGTCGTGCGCGCGGCGCCATTATAGAAAGGCCGACTAACGTCAGCCAACTAAAATTCCGCGCGCGCGTACGGCGCTATATAACAGCCCTTAGACAAGCACTGAGCAAAAACAAATCCAGAGGAAAGGGAAATAGAATGTACTGTATACTCTATAAAACATGCAATCAGGGCTGAGTAATGACTGACGGAGCTCAAATAAAAAGTGAGGCCTGTAGCAACAGGTTTCCCAAGTAAAAAGCAGGTTTGAAAAAAAAAAAAAAAAATGAATACGTATTACTCCTGTTAGCACTTCTGTACCTTGTATCAGACCAACGTGAACACTCTTCTAACAGAAAAACATGCATTGCTGCACATGCTGTGTTCTTCAATTGGGAGAATACAAACTAACTAACTCCAGTGAAGTAGAGGAAAGATGGGGTCAGGCTTGTCTGCACAGCAAACTATTAAAACAAGGACAACTTTTAGGAGCTTGCTATTTATTGAAGAACACACTTTAGGAACACAGGAGTTTACACAACCTCTTCCCCCTCCCTAACGAAAACCATACTAAACACAAACTTTCCAATGCCTTAGCTTAGTTGACGGAACGTTACATAATAACCAGCGCAGCATTTATTGCACAATTAGGCGCCTGAATAGCTAAGAATGTAAGTCAACAGAGGTTTTAGAACTTCTGTTAGTGCATGACAAACACACAGCAACTTAAGGCCCCGCTTTATGTGACCCTTGTGAGATGAATATTAGAAAGGCTCGCTCCATAAACAGAGCATATTCACACAAACGGGAAGGAGAGGGCAACTTGGCCTTATAAGGCTGTGCAAACCAAAAGACCAGTAAAAATTAACCTTTAACCCCTTCAGGGAAAAGCCTGCAGTGCACTGCAAATGCAACATACATCAACTGAAATGACTCAATATTTCCATGCACACACATTATCTGACCATGGGGTTTGGAACCAAGGGTATGACTCTCCCCCATATGTACAGAAGCCCCCACACGTGGGGGAAAAAAACGTTTGTGCACTCCACCAATATTAAAGCTACAGGGTACCACAGAAAACAACTAACGCTGTATTCAGTTCTGGAGACATAATAAATACAGGAGGTTTCAAGAAGAGCTGCTACAATTACAGTCTAGGACGTTTAACTACGACCAAATCGCTATCAGTGCTCTGCCGCCATAGCTACTGGAGAGTCGCCGCTGGAAGAGGCACTGAGGACATGCTGCAGCAAAGGTCCCCGACTGGGAGAGACGCAGAGGACATGCTGCGGTGGAGGTGTCCTGCGATTGGAAAAGGCGCTGAGGACATGCTGCGGTGGAGGGGCCCTGCAGCTGGGAGAGGCGCAGAGGACACGCTGCGGCGGAGGGGCCCAGTTGGGAGAGGCGCTGAGGACATGCTGCGGCGGTGCCATGCAGCTGGGAAAGACACTGAGGACATGCTGCGGCGGTGCCCTGCGGCTGGGAGAGACACTGAGGACATGCTGCGGCGGTGCCCTGCGGCTGGGAGAGACGCTGAGGCAGAGATGCCCAGCTGGTAGAGGCGCTGAGGACATGCTGCGGTGGAAGGGCCCTGCAGCTGGGAGAGGCGCCGAGGACACGCTGCGGCGGAGGGGCCCAGTTGGGAGAGGAGCGGAGGACATGCTGCGGCGGAGGGGCCCAGTTGGGAGAGGAGCGGAGGACATGCTGCGGTGGAGGGGCCCAGTTGGGAGAGGAGCGGAGGACATGCTGCAGTGGAGGGGCCCAGTTGGGAGAGGAGCGGAGGACATGCTGCGGCGGAGGGGCCCAGTTGGGAGAGGAGCGGAGGACATGCTGCGGTGGAGGGGCCCAGTTGGGAGAGGAGCGGAGGACATGCTGCGTTGGAAGGGCCCTGCAGCTGGGAGAGGCGCTGAGGACATGCTGCGGTGGAAGGGCCCTGCAGCTGGGAGAGGCGCTGAGGACATGCTGCGGTGGAGGAGCCCTGCAGCTGGGAGAGGCGCTGAGGACATGCTGTGGTGGAGGGGCCCTGCAGCTGGGAGAGGCGCTGAGGACATGCTGCGGTGGAGGGGCCCTGCAGCTGGGAGAGGCGCAGAGGACACGCTGCGGCGGAGGGGCCCAGTTGGGAGAGGCGCTGAGGACATGCTGCGGCGGTGCCATGCAGCTGGGAAAGACACTGAGGACATGCTGCGGCGGTGCCCTGCGGCTGGGAGAGACGCTGAGGACATGCTGCGGCGGTGCCCTGCGGCTGGGAGAGACGCTGAGGCAGAGATGCCCAGCTGGTAGAGGCGCTGAGGACATGCTGCGGTGGAAGGGCCCTGCAGCTGGGAGAGGCGCCGAGGACACGCTGCGGCGGAGGGGCCCAGTTGGGAGAGGAGCGGAGGACATGCTGCGGCGGAGGGGCCCAGTTGGGAGAGGAGCGGAGGACATGCTGCGGTGGAGGGGCCCAGTTGGGAGAGGAGCGGAGGACATGCTGCGGCGGAGGGGCCCAGTTGGGAGAGGAGCGGAGGACATGCTGCGGTGGAGGGGCCCAGTTGGGAGAGGAGCGGAGGACATGCTGCGGCGGAGGGGCCCAGTTGGGAGAGGAGCGGAGGACATGCTGCGGTGGAGGGGCCCAGTTGGGAGAGGAGCGGAGGACATGCTGCGTTGGAAGGGCCCTGCAGCTGGGAGAGGCGCTGAGGACATGCTGCGGTGGAAGGGCCCTGCAGCTGGGAGAGGCGCTGAGGACATGCTGCGGTGGAGGAGCCCTGCAGCTGGGAGAGGCGCTGAGGACATGCTGTGGTGGAGGGGCCCTGCAGCTGGGAGAGGCGCTGAGGACATGCTGCGGTGGAGGGGCCCTGCAGCTGGGAGAGGCGCAGAGGACACGCTGCGGCGGAGGGGCCCAGTTGGGAGAGGCGCTGAGGACATGCTGCGGCGGTGCCATGCAGCTGGGAAAGACACTGAGGACATGCTGCGGCGGTGCCCTGCGGCTGGGAGAGACGCTGAGGACATGCTGCGGCGGTGCCCTGCGGCTGGGAGAGACGCTGAGGCAGAGATGCCCAGCTGGTAGAGGCGCTGAGGACATGCTGCGGTGGAAGGGCCCTGCAGCTGGGAGAGGCGCCGAGGACACGCTGCGGCGGAGGGGCCCAGTTGGGAGAGGAGCGGAGGACATGCTGCGGCGGAGGGGCCCAGTTGGGAGAGGAGCGGAGGACATGCTGCGGTGGAGGGGCCCAGTTGGGAGAGGAGCGGAGGACATGCTGCGGCGGAGGGGCCCAGTTGGGAGAGGAGCGGAGGACATGCTGCGGTGGAGGGGCCCAGTTGGGAGAGGAGCGGAGGACATGCTGCGTTGGAAGGGCCCTGCAGCTGGGAGAGGCGCTGAGGACATGCTGCGGTGGAAGGGCCCTGCAGCTGGGAGAGGCGCTAAGGACATGCTGCGGTGGAGGAGCCCTGCAGCTGGGAGAGGCGCTGAGGACATGCTGTGGTGGAGGGGCCCTGCAGCTGGGAGAGGCGCTGAGGATATGCTGTGGTGGAGGGGCCCTGCAGCTGGGAGAGGCGCTGAGGACATGCTGCGGTGGAGGGGCCCTGCAGCTGGGAGAGGCGCTGAGGACATGCTGTGGTGGAGGGGCCCTGCAGCTGGGAGAGGCGCTGAGGACATGCTGCGGTGGAGGGGCCCTGCAGCTGGGAGAGGCGCTGAGGACACGCTGCCGCGGAGGGGCCCAGTTGGGAGAGGCGCTGAGGACATGCGGAAGGCAGTGAGCGGCGAGGTGACCTGCAGTCAGTAGTTTTGGCGGTAGAGCATCGGTGGTGATTTGTTTACGGCCAAATTTTCCATTCCGCTAAAATAAGGTACACAACTTGAAAGAAAAGACTGAAGGACTTCAATATGCACAGACTGCAATAAAGAGGGAGGGCGTCAACGTGACTGAAACGTTCAATTACATCAGGACTTCCCATTACGGGGCTGAAGGAGTCGCTCAGTGCTACGGTCACTGCCTTTGAAGGAGGTGAACCCACAGTTTGTGACTTGCTCATAGTCACAAGAGGAGAAATCTCAAATTAAAGATAGTGCCTGACAAATTCAATGTACAGTACCGAGTATACAGTTAGCGCTATACAAGACAATTAGTATTACTATTATCAAGGGTGTCAAAAATAAAGTATCAACAAATAAGTATTTTTCAGAGAAATAGGAATGTAGGACCAGATGGTCAGGCTGGAGGGTGGGATGCTCAGGGGAAAAGGGGGCAAAGAACATCATTGAAAAGTTAAAAGTGGTTTCACGGGACAACCTCACAGCAAAGAAGTTGGATGTTAATATAGCAGGCAAATCTAAACCGGCTTACGACAAACACATGGGCATACGGAAACATGAGGGAGGAAAAAATAAATAAAACAGGCTTATAACGGGGCCAAGCGGTCTCACAGCAATTAGGAAAATGGGCAGAATAACTGGGCCAAATGGTTCCTACGTGCCAACAATTTCTATTTCACAAGCATTTAGGAAAAAATGTAAAGGGCTCCACTGTTAATATAGGAAGTGGGGAAGGAGGGGGTACTGGTCACCAAACACAAAACAGCACAGGGGATCCAGCTAGTGTCTGCACATTTATCCAAAGGGGAGCTGGAATATATATGAACACTTCAGAGGGTGTGTTGGGGGACCGGATTAAACATCGTCACCCAAGAGAATATGAAACCCTGTTTAAAAAAAAAAACCAGGAGTTCAAGGTAGTAACAGGGTAAGGTCACCAACCCTTGGACCTCTAATCAAGGTATTGTTTAAGACCAGCGCCAACTTTGTTTTATAAAACGTTTGGCAGGAGATATATTGACTCAAAAGCTAAACCTAGAAATAACTGAAATCCCTCAAGGAAAACAGTTTATCCTTCTATGATGGAATACACCCATCCTGGTTTGAATATAGCTTTGTCTAAGCTGCACAGTGAAGCTTCCAAAATGAACACTCTTTAGCTTGCAGCCATGCAACATGAGGATTGGAGCAACTGTCATTCCTATTGAGGAAAGTTAATAGAGCAGAACATTTGCTATACTGCATGAATGTATCATTAATATTTTATCAAAAAACATTTATTATTTGTCCCTGGCAACTGCTGTTTGCCAAAAGCAGAAAAATAACTGACCAAAAAAAAACAAAAAAAAACCCAGCATTTCTGCAGCATAAACTTAAACCCGGTGTACCTCAAAATGATGCAAAACATTTGGAAAGAGGGGCTACAGAAACAGCCAGCCCGATGTAACAATGGCTTGGAGCACTGACATTGAAAGTGCAGAGGTGAAGAAGCAATGGGCAGATGAGCAAAGAAGAGGCCCGAAAACAGAGGGAGGAAACTTTCTTATTTATTTTATTATTTTTTAGACAATTTGTTGGGTCTCACATCAAGTAAAATGTGATAAGACTTATATATATGCAAATATAGCTGTATGCTCATCTGCATGTCTTAGGCAGGTCTGCAACCCCACCTTTCCCCATTATCACCCAGCATACAGCACTTCCACTGCAGCAAGGGATTCTGGGAAATGACATGCAAATGAGCACACAGTGTCACTTTTTGCCTCAATAACCATTTTTAACATGGTTCCCTATAGGCTATATTATATATTATATATACACACACACACACACACACACACACACACACACACACACACACAGAGCTTAACGCCGTTATAGCACGGTCCTCGGGGGCCACCCGCGACCACCGCGTTATAAACGGGGTCGCGGGAAAAAAATGGCTGCCGAATTTTTATTTATTTTTTGTGGTGGTACTGTGTCCGCTGGAGGGGGAAAGCTGAGAACTCTCCCAGCGTTCCCAGACCCGGTGGGGCAGCGGCAACAGCACGCAGCACTTACCCGGCATCTGGCAGCTCTTCTCCCTGTCTCTGCTTCTGCTTCCGTCTTGCGAGAGCAAGCTCCCTTAAAGAGTGTGTCTCTGTGTGTGTATATGTTTGACTGTGTGTGTTGTGTCAGTGTGTCAGTGTGCAGTAGGCGCGCGCATGTGTGTGTGTGTGCACAGTGTGCAGTGAGTGTGTGCGCAGTGTGCAGTGAGTGTGTGCGCAGTGTGCAGTGAGTGTGTGCGCAGTGTGCAGTGAGTGCAGTGTGCAGCGAGTGCAGTGTGCAGCGTGCCGTGAGCAGTGTGCCGTGAGTGTGTGCAGGGTGCATTAAGTGTGTGCAGGGTGCAGTGAGTGTGAGTGTGTGCAGAGTGCAGAGAGTGTGCAGGGTGCAGTGAGTGTGAGTGTGTGCAGGGTGCAGTGAGTGTGAGTTTGTGCAGGGTGCAGTGAGTGTGAGTGTGTGCAGGGTGCAATGAGTGTGAGTGTGTGCAGGGTGCAGTGAGTGTGAGTGTGTGCAGTGAGTGTGAGTGTGAGTGTGTGCAGGGTGCAGTGAGTGTGTGCAGGGTGCAGTGAGTGTGAGTAGGGTGCAGTGAGTGTGAGTGTGTGTCGGGTGCAGTGAGTGTGAGTGTGAGTGTGTGCAGGGTGCAGTGAGTGTGTGCAGGGTGCAGTGAGTGTGTGCAGGGTGCAGTGAGTGTGTGCAGGGTGCAGTGAGTGTGTGCAGGGTGCAGGGTGCAGTGAGTGTGTGCAGGGTGCAGTGAGTGTGTGCAGGGTGCAGTGAGTGTGTGCAGGGTGCAGTAAGTGTGTGCAGGGTGCAGTGAGTGTGTGCAGGGTGCAGTGAGTGAGTGTGTGCAGGGTGCAGTGAGTGTGAGTGTGTGCAGGGTGCAGTGAGTGTGAGTGTGTGCAGGGTGCAGTGAGTGTGAGTGTGTGCAGGGTGCAGTGAGTGTGAGTGTGTGCTGGGTACAGAGAGTGTGTGCAGGGTGCAGTGTGTGCAGGGTGCAGTGAGTGTGTGCAGTGTGCTGTGAGTGTGTGCAGTGTGCTGTGAGTGTGTGCAGTGTGCTGTGAGTGTGTGCTGTGAGTGCAGTGTGCTGTGAGTGCAGTGTGCTGTGAGTGTGTGCAGTGTGCTGTGAGTGTGTGCAGTGTGCTGTGAGTGTGTGCAGTGTGCTGTGAGTGTGTGCAGTGTGCTGTGAGTGTGTGTAGTGTGCTGTGAGTGTGTGCAGGGTGCAGCGAGTGTGTGCAGGGTGCAGCGAGTGTGTGCAGGGTGCAGCGAGTGTGTGCAGGGTGCAGCGAGTGTGTGCAGGGTGCAGCGAGTGTGTGCAGGGTGCAGCGAGTGTGTGCAGGGTGCAGCGAGTGTGTGCAGGGTGCAGCGAGTGTGTGCAGGGTGCAGCAAGTGTGTGCAGGGTGCAGTGTGCAGCGAGTGTGTGCAGGGTGCAGCGAGTGTGTGCAGGGTGCAGCGAGTGTGTGCAGGGTGCAGCGAGTGTGTGCAGGGTGCAGCGAGTGTGTGCAGGGTGCAGCGAGTGTGTGCAGGGTGCAGCGAGTGTGTGCAGGGTGCAGCGAGTGTGTGCAGGGTGCAGCGAGTGTGTGCAGGGTGCAGCGAGTGTGTGCAGGGTGCAGCGAGTGTGTGCAGGGTGCAGCGAGTGTGTGCAGGGTGCAGCGAGTGTGTGCAGGGTGCAGCGAGTGTGTGCAGGGTGCAGCGAGTGTGTGCAGGGTGCAGCGAGTGTGTGCAGGGTGCAGCGAGTGTGTGCAGGGTGCAGCGAGTGTGTGCAGGGTGCAGCGAGTGTGTGCAGGGTGCAGCGAGTGTGTGCAGGGTGCAGTGTGCAGCGAGTGTGTGCAGGGTGCAGTGTGCAGCGAGTGTGTGCAGGGTGCAGTGAGTGTGTGCCGGGTGCAGGGTGCAGCGAGTGTGTGCAGGGTGCAGTGTGCAGCGAGTGTGTGCAGGGTGCAGTGTGCAGCGAGTGTGTGCAGGGTGCAGCGAGTGTGTGCAGTGTGCAGCGAGTGTGTGCAGTGTGCAGCGAGTGTGTGCAGTGTGCTGCGAGTGTGTGCAGTGTGCTGCGAGTGTGTGCAGTGTGCTGCGAGTGTGTGCAGTGTGCTGCGAGTGTGTGCAGTGTGCTGCGAGTGTGTGCAGTGTGCTGCGAGTGTGTGCAGTGTGCTGCGAGTGTGTGCAGTGTGCTGCGAGTGTGTGCAGTGTGCTGCGAGTGTGTGCAGTGTGCTGCGAGTGTGTGCAGTGTGCTGCGAGTGTGTGCAGTGTGCTGCGAGTGTGTGCAGTGTGCTGCGAGTGTGTGCAGTGTGCTGCGAGTGTGTGCAGTGTGCTGTGAGTGTGTGTAGTGTGCTGTGAGTGTGTGTAGTGTGCTGTGAGTGTGTGTAGTGTGCTGTGAGTGTGTGCAGTGTGCTGTGTGTGTAGTGCGTGTGCAAAAAAAAACTTAATTTTTATTTTTATTTTTTTAATTTGGGGTCCACGCTCAAACCGCGTTATAAGCGGATCCGCGTTATAACGGGGTTGAGCTGTATATTATATATACACACCCATATCCATAAAGGACAATTACAAGTTACTTTGTAATGCTAAATGATGTACTTTATATTCATTGTTATATACTGTACCCAGTGCCATTTTAAGTAATATTGAGGCTATAAGTGCACAGGTTTAAAGAAATCTTTTCATCAAAAGGTTGTTGCCTGGTGTATGCATTTTAATTTGCACAGTTCTTTTGCTAAAGACTGCAACATGCATTTTTACAAGGGGACACACACTTCCTGCCCCAACACAAAGATTAAAATCTGATTTTCCATTGTTGAAAGGCATGCAGATAACAAGGTCTCTGCCTAAGGCCTGGGACATAGTGCCTTTAACCAGTGCGGAGGCGCGCTGAGGCTCAGGGAAAGCGGTGCTTTCCCTGGCCTTACACAGCGTGCCATCAGGGGGCGGGCTGGGGCGGGCCAGTGACGTCACGGAGCTGGCTCGCCCTCATTGGGCGAACCGCTCACGTGACCGGCCCTGCGGCAAGCGGGGAAATGTCAAAACTCCGTCAGACCCACGCATCCCCAAGCGTGCGGCCGCGTGCGCGAGCCCCTGCTAAAGCCGCTCTCGTTGCGGCTGCAGGGGCTCAGTGCCAAGCAGCAGCACGGCTCAGCGCATAAGCGCTGACCATGTCCCAGGCCTAATGCAAACTAATTTGGCATTGATGGGAGAACCTAGTTCAGAGGTCACTGGCTTAGACACAAGTGAAAAGTTTAATGCAGCGAGGGAAGGAGCCTTACCAGTCATCACAGACTAGAAGGCCATGGAAACCGTGCCTGAAGACTGTGTGGACAAGACACCCGATTCATAATGCAGACACCCAGAACATGCCCGCAGCAATTTCTTTATGCAACATTATCTCTTTGTTCTCACTTTATTTTAGTAGTGCACACATTCGCAGCGCAGAATTATTACAGACAAGCCAATATCAGGTTGTTGCAGGTAGGAAAGCAGAACCCAGCACCACACAGAAATCCGGCGGAGCTTCTGCTTTTGAGCAAAGCTTTGGATAGGCAAGAGCAGGGGCAGCAGTTCTCAAGGGCCGCCAACGGGTCCGGTTTTCAGGACATGCCAGCTTCAGCACAGGTGGGCCAGTCTTCAACTGAGCCACATGCGCTGAAGCAGGGATATCTTTAAAACCTGAGCTGTTGATGGCCCTTGAGAACTGGAGTAGGCCAAGCCCCGCTCTGGTATCCCTATAAAACACGAGAGCAATGATGAGCAAAGAGGCAAATAAATGAATGGCTGGAAGAAAAAAAAAAGCAGAGAATCTTTCTTCAAGTGAAAACCAAGAGGGGAAATGATTATATTCTATAAACACAATCAAACCATATGAATAATTTCACGACGCTTGGTAAAACATTGAAATGTTTTAATACAGCATTAAGAAAATTATAGTAAATTAACTTTTTTGCTACATTAATCAGCATGTGATATCAACTTCAAAATCAGAGAGTTTTAAGTTTAAATTGGGTTAGAGGAAAAGTAAATATGTCATTAAAGAAATCTATTAGATATATTCCAATTGCCTAACACAAAGTGCATTGCCATACCTGTACAGTGCTCTCTGAATCCTAATCCTTGTGACTATTTAAAGTGGTGTTCAGGAAGCAATGTTGGGCACTATATTCACTGGCGATACTACTTAGGCCTGGGACATAGTGAATGGAAGCTCGCTGAGGCGGGCTGAGCCGCGCTGAGCAGATGCACAAACCCCTTGCATCTGTCATCAGCGCGGCTATAGTTTCCCCTTCCGCATGCGCGCTGATGCGTGCGGAGGCTCAGAAAATTGGAACAGACAGGGAAGTTTCAAATTTGGCGCTTGGGGAAGCGGAGGTACGGTCACATGACCGCTCCCATCCAATGGAAGGGGGGGACTAGCCCGCCTCCCGCTTCGCCTCCTGACACGCCTCTGCTCCGTCCCGCCCCCAGAGCGCGCTCACTGCCTCGCCTGCAATGACAGGAAAAAGCTCAATTTTCAGCAGGCGAGGCAGAGCAGGAGCGCGCCTCAGCGAGCTTCAAGTTACTATGTCCCAGGCCTTACACTACATAGATTTTTTGTTGTTGCAATTTTGGTCAATATTACAGGACAGTTTATGAAAGTAACGGCACACCTACAGCATAGACGAATTAGTCAACTAGCAACAAAAGCCTACATAATCTGCAGATTGTGATACATTCTGACTGGTCCAATAAAAATGTAACGAACAACATTAGTAAACTGGCAAAATAATATCAACGTACAACTGTGTAGTCTCATCTCCTTAGAAATGATCTTCTAATTTACATTGCTTATAAGATTAAAGAAAAGAAAAAAAATGAGCACTGTTTTATGTCATCGTGTTATCTAAGACAGCAACAAAAATGAAACTTGAAAGCTTTACAGTTCTTGGATTAGTTTCAAGGTTTTATAAACTTCTTTCTGGTACAGACTTCACACCATGATCCAGCTCAATGTCTCTTTAGTCCTAAGGGGGAGGTGCAAGACAGCCAGTGTGAGAAGTGTGTTCTGCATTTCAGACTGACAAGAGCTGGCTTTAGGCCTACTACTTCTCCTGGTGAATGTTGGCCTGGGTCAGGCTAAATGTGACTGGTGACAAGTTTAAAGCATAATGTTTTCTGTACATTAATCTGCATCCTAATAAAACTGGAAGGATAAAGAGAAAACAGCGCAAGACTTCACTATGAGCGTATTGCGCTGTTTTCTCTTTATCCTTCCAGTGCTTCGGGGGTGTTGAGCCACCTCCATTTTTCAGCTGCAGACGTTCTCCAGTTATCTACACAGTATTGTATGTGTTTTATTATTTTCACAGCTGTGAATTTAAGGTTGTTAGTTATTACACTTTTTATCTGTGTCACTAGTTACCTTTACACAGTATAAGGTTTACTCTGTTTGCGCACATTATTCGGTTTATCCTTATAAAACGTCTGCCATAGCCCTGTTTATTTTTAGAGCTAACTACTCTGACACTTACCTAAACATGGTGCAGCTAACATTAAAACTAACATAAAACACAAACATATCCCACCCACCCAGTTGTGCGCTAAAAGATATTTTTTCGTGGTAGGTGCGCTATGGGTTTGGGGGGGGGGGGAGGGAGGGTTTCTGCTCCTTTCATTTGTCCCAGGCCCTATGATTTCTGTTGGCGGCCCTGGATTTGGATATCAGCACAAGTTTGATACTGAAAGCCAAAAGATTGTATTAGTTCACAAAAAGAAGAGTTGTAGAGTGAGATGAGCAGAGTGCCACGGACAGCACCATGTGGGACACCAACAGGAAGAGGGAGTGAAGAGGAGACACCTGACAAGGAAACACTCCAGGAGCCCAAGATCTGACTCAAAAAGAATGTTCACGGTCCCAAGTTTCAACAACTAAGGGCTGTTATATAGTGTGTGTGGCCGTGCGCGTGCCGCACACTTTTTGTAAGTATACTGTGCGCGAGTGTGGGTGTGTGTGTGTGTGTGTATGTGTACACACGCACACACGCACACACTCACACACTTTCAGCGGCAGTAGCAGCGCGATTTCTCTCTTTTTTTCATCTCCCCCCCTTGTCGGCCGGTTTCACTCTCCTTGCCGTGCGCGCGCCGCACCATTATAGAAAGGCTGACTAATGTCAGCCAACTATAAATGCCGCGCGCACGGCGCAGCAAGCGCAGGCACTATATAACAGGCCTAATCTGGTCGCACTTCTCTTACTTAATTCCACCACTGCTGAAGTATTACAATCATTGAAACCCTCTTTGGGAAAAATTAGGTTGGGAAAGGGCCCCATTAGACCCATACTCTGATGCCCAGCACAGAATTCAGTACCTTCAGTTTCTGCTTTGGGTTTTTAAAAACAGCAAAAAGGAATAATGCAAGCACCATGTAATATGGAAATTACATGTATTACATGGAAACATTTTATTCTGGATTTCCAATTTCTAGATCTTGCCATAATTAGGAGCTCCCAACAGAACTAAATTCCTATTTGTAGTAACACCACCACTACGTCTGCAGTATTATTTCAAATTAAGGAAATTTGGTCAGTGTGGGTGGTCTAACTTCCCTTTTTTTAAACCCTTTGCAGATGAGGGAACTGCAATGAAATGTAAATCACACTGCATAATGTTCAGAGGATCAGCGCATCTTCTCCTTCGAAGCGCTCGCCTGCCTGGATATACAGGGGAGGTTCTGTTACAAGTCCGGAACTTGTTTGGGGTTCTGTGATGGTAAACATGTAAGGGGTCTTTACTGTTTTCCCAAATACACCAGCATACCCATGCATGCCTCAGAATATCACAAAGTTTCCATAGGATTTAACCGCAATGTTGCTGCAAAATACTGTAAGCCTGGGCATATCTCAAAAAAAAGGGCAGTTACACCTGCTACATATGTACCACAAGGAACCTGGTCACTCCTCTTATTGTGCACCTCACATCGGGAACAACCTACCAGCAATTTCAAGACTTCTGCTGTCTCACATTTTCATTTAGTATAATTGTTAGACGCCAATAATAACTATCTAACTGTCCATGAAATGTCTGTACGTTGAATGTATTACCACTGTTCATGTGTGGTGGTTATAAGGCAGTGATTAACGTTACACCCTGTGAACTAAATTCTGGCCCGGTGCTTCTTTCTAGGCCTCAAAACACTAGCAGTGTGGCTGTTAACCATTAGAGTGCCCTTGTGACTTACCTGGTACGTCATGCGCTCTGGCAGGCCAGGGGCCTTATTGACGTACAGTACCAGATGTCATGGCACAAATGTTTTAACTAAAATGGTAGTGGAGCCCCCTCTGCTTCCTGTCAATTGGGGGATGGGTATTGGTCATATGTATGCTTCAGCATCATCTACATGACTGAAAGTGCCATCAGACCCTCGGGTACTGAAAAGGTTAAGAGACGCTAGCAGAGGATCAAGTGTCAAAATCTGGACAAAAATAAAAAAATAAAAAGAGAGAGCATGGCAAAAACTTCCCTCCGTGACCCGTCTTCATTACTTTAATCCAAAGCATTGCAAAATAGAGCAACAGCAATGTTGACATGTTTGGACTACAAACACTTCACACAATCATACCTCAAATTTTTTAAGTATCGTTTTCATGCTTAGTAAATACATCTTCCTATCCTCCACCCCACAAATAAACCTTTTTACTTGGGACTGTTGCCCTAGTTCAGTTTGTTGACATAACAAACATTGCAGTTACTGTGAATTCATGAACACACAAGATACTGTATTATTGCACTATAAACTGTAACAACAAAGATAAACTTTAATGTGCAGGTAAAACTTCATTTGACCATGCACACAAACACAGGTAATGCCGGGCACGTGTCCCTGCATGCTTATCGCTTAGGCACCGAGTGATCGGGCAAACACCTACAAGGTGGTTATAACCAGAAGTGAAGGCAGGTGCAGAGAGAGGTTACATACATCCCTCCTAGTTGCATCAATTTCAATTTTCTTATCCCAAAGCAAAGTAGGGGACTGGTCTTGTTTGCTGCCAGAGAGAAAGTACTGCAGTTCATCGAGTTGCAGGCCCTTCTTGCAGTGAAAGGGATTACGGCAGCGGTGCCATCAGGCTGCTTTTCACAGATGGCCGAGTGAATAAAGTAGCACAATTGCAGCTTGAACATCGATCATGCGCCTACATGGAGGAAATGTAGACACGTGACATACCCCACAATAGTGCAAGCTGCCCAGCTAAAAACAGATTAGGAACAGGCCACCTCTTAGGTGTATTCTTGTAGAGCGGAAGGATAGGTGACATTTTTCCTGCCATGCCTACATCACAAGACAATCTTCTGCTCTCATTTACGGCTACAAAATAGGCTACTTTTTTTTGGTGATGGGATGGCACGTGTCCATATAATTGGGAATCTAGGTGCCGAGTCAAACCTGCTGTGATAACTTGATTATCAGTTATTTGCTTTATATACTTTTCAAAACAAATCTTCAAAGTCAGGTCACGGTTTTTTTGATCACTCATGAATATCCCGCTGGTTAAATGCTCTACACTCACACGGGTCTCCAAATGTCATGATTATTCCTAAATCTTGACAGGCCGTTGGGTTGAGCACCGTTATTTTAGCATCGTTCCACTTCAACAGGAAAAGCCCAGATGCCAAGAAAAAGTCAGTCAAATTGCTACAACCGGTGGCTATACCAGACATCTGCTCCAAGCTCACTCTCACCAGAGTAACCACTGAGGACAGGAGACCGCGATTTGCCAAAACTCATACATACACCACAGTTACAAAGCATTGTCACGGCAAGAGAAACCTGTAAATAATCTGTACTGTGCTGTGCTACACGCATCTCTAGAAGTGAAGTTACATTAAATCAACAGTCAGATCTATTCCTGGGAACGACATGCACAAACAGTGAGAAGCCCTTTCACACAACAGGTAGGCAGAAGTTACTTCAAACATATGTATATATTACTTTTTTTTTAAGATTAGTCACTCAAACACAAAACTTTTGTTTGTTTAAGATAATACAGTAGGACCAGATATGCAAACAATGTGAAATATGGTGATTTAAACTGGTCTTGGTTATTACAAAAATAAATTAAATAAAAACAAATCCACGACAGGTGTTGGCCACAGTGCTGAAAGTTCAACAGTGCGGCCATCGTATGCGAGCGAATCTCTCCTTAAACGTCTCTAATCATATCGGTTTCAATCTAAAAGTCACAAATGTATCCTGAAGGAAACACAACAGTCTATGATCGTCAATACATTCTGTGCACAATATCAAGTCACAGTCACAATATAAAGGTCTCCCTATTCCTTTATTGTCTGCTCACATGCCCCAATTGTTCCTCTTACGAACATACCAAGCACGGGAGGGATTTTTTGGCCAGCAAATCCCTGGGCCGTACAGAGCACCAGGTGGAATAAGGGGAGGGAGATTTCTTTCTGTAACAGATGGCTCAAACTTTTACAGACCTTTATTACGTGCAGTGATGAGGCCCCATCACAAGACAAATACAACTTTCAGGTACTGTATTTTCTTTACTGTAATTGTTTCTTAAACAAAAGTGCTTGCAGTCACGCACCTCTGGCATGAACACAAGAGCTGAAAGGGCGAGCAGCCGGTGAGGCAGCTGCAAGATAGGATTAACGAGAGTGACACACAGAGAGCGAGACAGAGCGACACACACACACACACACAGAGCGAGACATACACACAGAGAGCGAGACACACAGAGAGCGAGACACACAGAGAGAGCGAGACACACAGAGAGAGCGAGACACACAGAGAGAGCGAGACACACAGAGAGAGCGAGACACACAGAGAGAGCGAGACACACAGAGAGAGCGAGACACACAGAGAGAGTGAGACACACAGAGAGAGCGAGACACACAGAGAGAGCGAGACACACAGAGAGACAGAGACACCGAGAGAGCGAGACACCGAGAGAGAGTGAGACACCGAGAGAGAGAGCGAGACACCGAGAGAGAGAGAGCGAGACACATACAGTGAGAGACACAAAGACACAGAGCGAGAGAGAGACACAGGCAAGACACACACACACACACACAAACACAAACAGCGAGATAGAGCACGACACAGAGCGAGCCATACGCACACAGTGCGAGAGCGCGCACGTCAAACGAGGGAAGTGAAAAGTAAACACCTGGTTAGAAGGCATAATCTTAAAGGATCATAAACCAGCATACACTGACCATCTACAAGAGACCGGCCCATAGAAAGTACTATTAACCCTTTGAGTACCAGAGGGGTCATGGTGCCAGAGTGCCAGGGCCGCTTTGGACCAGTGTGGTCACGTTACTGCAGTGGCCACCTTGGAGGATGCTGACAAGGATCCTCCTCCTCCGTATCCTCACTGGTTAGGGCCCTCTGCTCTATGGACACAATCTAACCTGGAAAAAACAAGCCCTTTGATTATGACGTAGTCACCATGACATGGGACTCCCGAGTGCCAGTCCCCATGATGTAGTCACTACGTCTTGGGGTACTCAAGGGGTTAACGTTACAGTTCTACCCAACATATACAGTAAAGCAATGTTTTTTTTAACCATAGGTCTATGTTCATGTTTCTCAGCAGTCTAGGACATTTGGTCCCGGACGTTTCACCGCCAAGTTAAGTAAACCCCCTACCCTAAGCCCTAACACTAAAGCCCCTACCCTAACCGCTAAACCCCTTAAATTAACCCCCTTCCCTAAGCAGTAATACAACTTCCCTTAGAAGCAGCCGTTGGCGGACATTGCAATGGCGGATTGGCTGTGGCGGAGGGTCCGTCTCCGGTGAAGTAACCGCGATCTAAGGTCCCATTCCGTTTCCCAGCCCTCTCCCAGCCCTTCTGAGCCAGGCCATGCTTCGTGAGAACCAGCTAATCACACAATATTTAAAGCGTTGTACCGTACTGCGGAATACATTGGCGCTTTAAAATAATACACAAACATAGGTACTTGGAAATTCATTGATTATACCAACTGTATTTATTTGTGTATTCTCGTGTTTGTTATATCCTTTTATCATTAAGAATATCCTCGCTCCCTTAAAAGCTGCAGTTCAAGCAATATCCTATGTGTGTTTTTTTTAATAAATCGTTTCTGTACTATGAGAAAATACTTTTTTGTTCTTTCCCGCCCACCCCTCCTCAACAAAAAGCTACAATTTTTAAAGACATTTTTGTTTCTATAGCAACCATTTACAAAGTCACATCCCCTTCTGCCCTCTCTCTAGCAGTGCATCAATTATATCTAGTGCCTGCCACACAACTTTGCATCTCGGATACTCTTCTGCAGCACTGACTGTGATTTAGTGAACCCCTGAGCCAAATCATTGCTGATAGATCACAGGAGAAAGGATCGGCTCATCACAGGTCAGTGTGCTGATTGTATTGATGCACATATTGAATGAAAAAAAAATAATCATTTAAACAGCAGATTGAACTGCAGCTTTAGGCCAAGGCCATAGTGCAGGCGCACACGACAGAGCAGCGCATGGCGTCGCGCGTGCCCGCTGCACAGGCGAACCGTAGCCTGAGGGATTACTATGCTGCGAGCGACGAGGAGGCGCCACAAGGCCGGTTTGCCCTCATTGGCTGAACTGCCCCACGTGACGGAGTCGTCGCGCCAAAACGCAAAGTTCTTGTCTTCTGGAAATGCTGCCGCACGATTGCGCTCCATCAGTCGCGCACACTATGGACGGCCTCATAGAAGAAGTCATCTCGTTCGCGTCGCGAGCGCGGTCGGGATCCCTATGGACGAAGCCTTATGGTTTTGAAAACAACTGCGTTAAAGTGACATCAAACTGAATAAACAGACATACCGTGAGGTGTGTACTTGAAAACGTGCTACAAATCCCGAAAATCATTACCTCGAGGAATCTCCGGCCGCGGTTTGTCTTTTATGGGTATTGCATCTTCTGTCTGCCACATGAACTGTGACGTCGGCAAGACATGTACTACCAGTGCTACATCTTTATTGAAGACCAGCAGCTTTTGCATTTTATTTAGGTGGTTTCCATTTCATTATAGAATAAAGTTTTAATGGTTGCTGCTAATGTCTAGAAACCGCATACATGCCATCACTTCCTCCATGGGAAATTGGGACATTTTGTCCTGCTCCCGTGAGCCAAGTGACTGCACCCCGGGAAAGGCACTATGCCCACCCCCTGCTCAGCCAATGTGCCACCCTGGGCTCCACTCCCGAGTGCAGCAGATGGGTCTAATCTGGTGTTTGGCGATTGATTAGACCGACCTGGCAGCCTGAAGGGGGAGTGTGTCAGGGAGAGAGGGGGGGGGGGGGAGTGTGGCAAGGAGAGGGGGGGGAGTGTGGCAGGGAGAGTAGGGGGGGGGGGGTGGCAGGGAGAGTGGGGGGGGGAGTGTGGCAGGGAGAGTGGGGGGGGGGGAGTGTGGCAGGGAGAGTAGGGGGGGGGGGTGGCAGGGAGAGTAGGGGGGGGGGGAGTGTGGCAGGGAGAGTGGGGGGGGGGAGTGTGGCAGGGAGAGTGGGGGGGGGGGGAGTGTGGCAGGGAGAGTGGGGGGGGGGGAGTGTGGCAGGGAGAGTGGGGGGGGAGTGTGGCAGGGAGAGTGGGGGGGGAGTGTGGCAGGGAGAGTGGGGGGGGAGGGGAGATTCATGGATTCTTAGCATTCTGCAGGCTATATGGAGATTCCGGGGAGGGAGAGGGATGTGGGCGACTGACCCCAAAAGTCGGGAATCTCCCTCCTTAACAGGGTGGGTTGGCTTGTATTACCGGTTATTTGTAAAGCGCCAACATATTCCGCAGCGCGGTACAATGTGGGTACAGAGTAATGTAAATTACATAAACAGTTACATACCAAGTAAGGAAGAAGTGGCGTTATAGCAATGAAAGCTAAAGCACCCAGCCATGTAACACCTTTAATTTTCTTTAAATAGTTTCATGATTCAAGGCATTTTAATGGCCTTGGAATTCTAGTCCCAAAAGCCAAAATGCAAAAAGCAGAACAAATACCACAGGATATATAGCTTTGATTGGGGGCGAAGGAGGTCATACTTTGTAAATACTGCAGGCACATTGCTATTTGCTCATTAAGTTACATTAATCAGGGGTGGGGCTTGTTCAAAATCCCAATGGTGACAATTTAAAAAACCTAGGGGGAAATGAATTAGACCCCCCCCCCCCCCCCAAGCCCAATAAAATTCAGTTTCTCCAAAAGTACTGCTTAACAAATAAATAAGTGACCGTGAAAACACAGTAAAGTAAAAAGCTGTGTGCGAATCCTTCTTCTATGTTTCAGTAAAAGGACTAAACCTCACAACACTGACATGCACTGAAGATCAATCCACCCCTGATAAGGTGCATTTTGAAAAAAAAGTCTCACTTTATTAAATAAGTGGGTGTAATTTAGCCCGTTTGCTACATTATGTTCTTTAAATATAATAAAAAAAAGTTGACATCAAATGGATAAATCCTATATACTCTAAAGCAGCTGTTCAGGCCGTTTTCAGAGTATAAAATGCTGACTGGGATTTTTCATCCAAAAACAGCCACTTCAGAGTATATAGAATTTACCCCTAAGAAGGTTAATGAAACCAGTATTGAGGAGTAAAGTATATATATATATATATATATATATATATATATATATATATATAGTAAATGTCCCATGGGCTGCCACTTGGGGTTCCTTGTGATAGAATTGCTGTTCAACCGATAGGCCGGCGCAGCAATACCAGATCAAAATAGACCCCCTGCTGGCCATGTTCCGGGTGCTGGTGCGCTCCCGTATCCGGGCAGAGTACACATATGCCGAGTCCACTGGGGCGGTTTCAGAGTTTGTCCCCCCAGTGGCCCGGCCAATCAGCAAAACCAGATCAAAACAGACCTCCTCTGTCCTCCAGATGTCAGGACCAGGCTGGAGCCTTGTAAATCACTGCAGAAGTCAAGCCACCTCATTACCACGACTGGCACCAGAGGACATTCGGTCGCCGTGGACTTGACCACAGAAGGGGTTAATAGGTAGTCACAGATTAAATCATTTTGTATAGAAAGAAAAATCCAGCTTTAAATCAGACCTGAGGTTGTACACATGTATAAAGTGAAAGCACCTCAAATATATATTTTTGTTCTCCTAAAGCTGTAGCTGCACTAGAATTTGTGCCAACAAGTACCCTATTCATATGTAAACCAAGTAGGGTGACTGCTTTGCAAACGATGTACTGCCTATTCCCTAACACTGAGATGATGTTGGACAATCACAGGCCTAAAGGTTTTATATTAGTAAGTAGGGGGGGAGAGAATGATATGGGCCCAATGCTAGTTATCTGTCTGCAACGTATTTATGTTTATCTTAACACATGCTTATTTCTTTAAGAAACATAAGATTTTGCTCAAGCCCAAATCCTCCAAGGCTTGCTATCTCCAACGGCATAGAAAATTAAAAGAATGATTTATGTGCCTAAAGCAATTATTTACTGACTTTACAAGCAGCACTAAACAGCAGAGTGGTAAATACGTCTGGGAGACCTGAACTTGGACTCACGGAGAGTCAATATCTTCTTCATATGTGCCTATCGCCTACAAGGCAGATTGTAACAAGTATATCATTCTTACAGCTTAGAAACATGCCAGCTGTGGTTACTGATATGTAGTCAAAAGACAGGATGACTGCAAATGAGCCCTCAAGATGGTCCTTAACAGGCTCAGCGCTATAAATACTGTACCATCATTGCTATAAACAAAGCCTGCTGGATGGTGGTGTGTAATACTGCACACAGACTTAAATAATGGAAAAGAAGAACCAAACAACAGCATTGCATGACAGATTAGGCTTGTCAGCAGCAACTATAAACCTACACGAGTGGAGAGGCATACTTTGGGCTGCTCAAAATACTGGAAACATCCAACATTTAATTACCTGTTACAACATACACATTCTAGCCAATGCAATACAATGCTAACAACCTGGAAAACATGATTCCACTTCAGCACAATTGGTTTCAAATGTTGGCAAACCAATAATCCTGCTTGGACGCTACACGTGTTTACAGTTGTTTAATTCCCTGCTAATTAAAATGTAAAATGGGTCTTGTGTGGTTTAAGCAAACAGTTGTGAGTATTTGGCCAGGGATTTGAAGCATGTGCAAAGGCTTTCAGAGACAATTCAGTGCTAACAGACAGACGTGTACCTAAAATATTGTGCCAGGTTAGGTTGTGGGGGGGGGGGGGAATCAGGATTACAGTATTGCATCATTACATTAAATAGCAGTATAGGGATATTGGCCCACGCTGGATTATACTGGCATTTAGTTGTAACATTCCAAAATGACACAATGTTTAAGAACAAACTTGCTGGATCAGTGCAACAAGCACCCAAAACATAGGCAGCTTTCTCCAGTTTATACTCAACACCAGCAGTGTTATTTACATATTTAGTTGCTGATATTAAACTCCTCAAAATAAAAAACAATGTGGTTAAAGCTGCAGTTCAAGCAATATCCTACATGTGTTTTTTTTTTTTAAATAAATCAGTTCTGTACTCTGAGAAATACTTGTAGCATTTAAAAAAAAATGTTTTGAAGATATTTTTAATGTTTCTAATGTAGGAAGCATTTCCAAAGTGACAGCCCCTTCCGAGCCCCGCCCTCTCTCTAGCAGTGCGCCAATTGTATCTATTAACTGCCCAGTGAATCATATTCCAGGGCTACATTGCCCACAATGCTGTGCAAGAACTGAATTAAATATCCCAGAGCAAGCAATCTATTACAGGAGAACGGATCGACCTGCAGCTTAGCTAATTACTTGTCAGTGCGCAGATTGTATTGCTGCACATATTGAATGGGAAAAAATAATAATACTGTATTTAAAAAAAAAAATGTCAGCTTGAACTGCAGCTTTAAAGGGGAGTCCCATCTATGACACACAAAAAACCATTAAAAGTTAATAGGTGAAATGTGTTTGTTTTTTTGGATTAATACCTTAAATATGCAAACTTTAGATAAATATCTTGCAAGAGGCTGGAAGATTTTTTTCAATATTGGAGTCTTGGAGGAGGACGGGGGGAGGGGAAGATGCATTGAAAATGTACTTGCAGATTCTGTGTTAAATATCCATGATAGTAAAGATAAACAAGATATCAGGTGCGCCAAGTGATTTAAACCAGTACTGTATGTGTAGTTGAATATACTTACGAATATGGAGATTAAACGCTTATAATTGTAAAACCTCTACCCTTATGTAATTACTAGAATTGTGCAATAATGACACAAATAATGTGACTGTGATCTAATACAAAAAAACAAGCAAAAAAGTGTCCACATAAGAAAAAAAATCAAGTCCAAAAAAGTTGAGTGAAAAAAGTAATTGTGTTTAGAAGAATATCAAGCTCATTGGCTCTTAAAAAGGTTAATCTCATAGGTAATAGTCCCGCAGCTGATCTCGGGTGGCTCAGGATATAGCCCAGAGGAAATTAATCTGATTCACGAAACGCAGAGAGCATTGTGGGTATGTTCCCACAAAGTTATTATCACCTGGTGATTCCAAACTGGAGGTGAAGCGAGAACAACGATGACATACGGCTGCGGAGTGTGTGCGGGGGGGGGGGGGGAGAAGGGCAGACCCGCTGAATGCCTAGAGAGTACCTGGGAGCACCAAAAAAAAACCTCCCTCCCTCACGTGGTCAGCTCCGTCTGTGCGGGAGACACACGGCAATTCCGCCTGTGTTGGAGTTGACCACAGTCAGAAGGCGCCAATACATCTGACATCACATTCCCCTGCTTACATCATCAGCAGCAACGGACGCATGCAGGAACCATCTGTGGAATACCTCCACTACCGATCCGAGCCTCAAACTGGTCATATATGTTTAAAAGATCTTTTCTCCTGTAAGGGAATTACTATTTATTTATATTGTTCTTTTTACAAGTAAAAGGTTTTACACTAATGTGTGTCCCTGCGCTTTTCTCTCTCTAAAATATATGAGCCCCTCAAAACCACATGAGATTAGAAATATGGAAGACCCAGTTAAAACATTCATTTTACAGAAATCCAATAGATATTTTACTTTAGTGGCGATTTAATCTGTCTGTGGAACATGACTACATTTCTAGTGCGTTTTTGCTTGCTAAATGCTCCTTAAAAGGTGATCAATTAATAATTAAACAATTTAACCGAATTTATCGACTACTTCACACTAAATGGAAAAATAGAAATAAGTCCACACTTTGAATGGCTGTGGCACATTAAGCAAACGGACGGTGCAAGGTTAACCTCGGTCATCGAAATCAAGAACAGGTGAGAACATGCTTTGCTAGGTTTACTAGGAATAGGTTTTAGAAGAAAAAGAAACAAATCAAGTGGTATTTATCCTGGGCAGGCGTGGGACAACACTAGACAGATCATCATTATTATATACCATGCTAAGGTTTAAGCCTGGATGCTGAAAAGGCATTTGATAGAATACACTGGCTTTTCATGTGTCACCTCAAAATTGAAGACCTTCAATATTTCAAATTATAGGCTAAGGCAGTAAAATTCCAGGCATTATTGAAAACCCTGCTCTCTGATTGGATAATGCCTGAAATTTTAACCAATCAGTAATGCCCGGAATTTTAGCAGCTTGCAAAGTGTAATTTTCAATCTGTTTATTTCCAGCCAATCAGCTTTCAGAACAGCTGGGGCAGGGGATTGGTCAGGATGAAGTAACAGCTCTGAGACAGGGCAGGGGATTGGTCAGGAAGTATCAGCCACGAGTTGACTCCTCCCCCTCCTGAGCTGACTGAGATTTTCTGAGCAGATTCAGTTGCGTTGCTTACCACTCTATAACCACTGTTCTGCCATACAACTTGCTAAATCTGGCATCTAGAGATGGTCAAAACTGATTTTTCTTCTAGATTGTAAGCTCACTGGTGCAGGGATCACCTTCCTATGGTCAGTTTGTCTCAACATATATGTACTCATAACATTTTATTGGGAAACAATGGAGGATTCGGCGCAACTGCGCATGTCTGAGTCAGAGAGGCTCCTGGGACGCTTCAACAAACTCAGGGGGAGTTTGCGGAGAATGCGGTGTTAGCCCTTGTGTGTCTACCAATAAAGTTTGTTGAAGCATCCCAGGAGCCTCTCTGACTCAGACATGCGCAGTTGCGCCGAATCCTCCATTGTTTCCTGACTATCCCAAGACGGTGGCACGCAGGAGCAGCCGAGGTGAGCGGGTCCCAGACCGGAGATGCAGGTGAGGTAAGTCAACAATATCCCCCTGCACCGGTCAACTCTGTGGCCAAGCGGAGCTCCCTCAAGCGCTGCCCCAGTGTCTGATGTTATCAGTTGGCTGCTCTGCACACGGAAGTGCAGGACAGACTCCCACACAGCTTGTATCATAACATTTTATTGTCCGCCCTGCTGAAATTTTTTTTGGGGGGGGAGGGGTAGTCTGCAAAGAAGTAAGTGGCTGCATTTTTTATTATGGTTGCAGTGTGTGTGTGTGTGTGTGTGTGTGTGTGTGTAGCGCTGCCGTGTAGCGTGTGTGTAGCGCTGCCGTGTAGCGTGTGTGTAGCGCTGCCGTGTAGCGTGTGTGTAGCGCTGCCGTGTAGCGTGTGTGTAACGCTGCCGTGTAGCGTGTGTGTAGCGCTGCCGTGTAGCGTGTGTGTAGCGCTGCCGTGTAGCGTGTGTGTAGCGCTGCCGTGTAGCGTGTGTGTGTAGCGCTGCCGTGTAGCGTGTGTGTAGCGCTGCCGTGTAGCGTGTGTGTAGCGCTGCCGTGTAGCGTGTGTGTAGCGCTGCCGTGTAGCGTGTGTGTAGCGTGTGTGTAGCGCTGCCGTGTAGTGCTGCCGTGTTGCGTGTGTAGCGCTGCCGTGTTGCGTGTGTAGCGCTGCCGTGTTGCGTGTGTAGCGCTGCCGTGTTGCGTGTGTAGCGCTGCCGTGTTGCGTGTGTAGCGCTGCCGTGTTGCGTGTGTAGAGCTGCCGTGTTGCGTGTGTAGAGCTGCCGTGTTGCGTGTGTAGAGCTGCCGTGTTGCGTGTGTAGAGCTGCCGTGTTGCGTGTGTAGAGCTGCCGTGTTGCGTGTGTAGAGTTGCCGTGTTGCGTGTGTAGAGCTGCCGTGTTGCGTGTGTAGAGCTGCCGTGTTGTGTGTGTGTGTAGAGCTGCCGTGTTGTGTGTGTGTGTAGAGCTGCCGTGTTGTGTGTGTGTGTAGAGCTGCCGTGTTGTGTGTGTGTGTAGAGCTGCCGTGTTGTGAGTGTGTGTAGAGCTGCCGTGTTGTGTGTGTGTGTAGAGCTGCCGTGTTGTGTGTGTGTGTGGAGCTGCTGTGTTGTGTGTGTGTGTGGAGCTGCTGTGTTGTGTGTGTGTGTAGAGCTGCTGTGTTGTGTGTATGTGTAGAGATCTATGTAACTATACAAAAGTGTCTATTATTTATGAAAAAAGCCTACATTCAGCCTATAATAGTAATAATCCCCGCAGAACAGGGCATTACTGGCCAATAATGCCCTGGCTGGGTTAAAGTCCCTCGGCTTCGCCTCGGGCCTTCAACTCTTCCAGCCAGGGCATTATTGGCCAGTAATGCCCTGTTCTTCAGGGATTATTACTTAAGTAATAACCGAAATTTAAAAAATAAATAAAACTATGCACCAATCCATCAGCAGTTACCTAAGTGGGAGGACACTGTCATGGGCAAATACAAACTACTAAAGGAACTCGCCGGGGTTGGTGACACTTGGTTTCAGAGGTTTCGCCAATGAGAAATACCATTCCTTTTGAATCACAGTTCACAGTGTCAGAAGTTAGCAATTTTACCTCAACCATTTATAAAATGGTATTTCCCCTAAGTGATGATGCAAAGGATAACTATACTGTATGCTACAATGAGACCGAGAGATAGGAAAGCTTCTGCCAATTGAAGACTGGACAGATACTTGGCATGCAGCAGCCCACTTTCCACCACCACAAAAAGAAAATACATTCTATGTGGTATTTCGCACCAGCAAAACTACACAAGATATTTCCGTCTTGCTCACCTTTGTGTTTGAGAGAAGGCAGCGAGGTGGCAGTATCGGGCATTTAAAGATCACAATTCTTTTTTTTTAAGGGGACGTTGTTGTAAATTTGCACCTCCATTTTACACAACAGGGCAATATGGCAAACAAATTGTTGTCAGTTTGTAGAGGGTATGACTACCATTGGTGGGTAGCCCCCAAGCTCTGGCCACCCTGGCACCCAGCTTTCTTGTGCAGAAGCAGCAGAGATGTTACTGGCGTGGATTGTAACTTCTCCCCACTACCTCAGCTCCTTAAGGACAGTGTGCCGATTAATACTGGCCCTCTCTGCTCATGTGCTAATTCCCTGCGTAAGAGGCGGAGCGGGACAGTATACACCAGCATGCCAGGATTATGCAGCTGGCCGGAACAGGAGGAGAAGCGCCTACCCAACCATCAGTGTGTGTAATGTGCAACCCTTTTGAGGGCTCAAGGGACAAAAGTATATGTTATATTGCTTATCACTCTATAACCACTGTTCTGCCATACAACTTGATAAATTTGGCATCTAGAGATGGTCAAAACTGATTTTTCTTCTAGATTGTAAGCTCACTGGTGCAGGGATCTCCTTCCTTTGGTCAGTTTATCTCAACATATATGTACTCATAACATTTTATTGTCCGCCCTGCTGAAAATGTTGGCGCCACACAAGAAAATTAAAATCGCATGAAAAAATAACTGAACAGCCAAGATCTTCACATGTTTAACATTTTAAACCTATTACTGCTTATTAACAAATCTACAAAAAGCTTAACATAAGCAGCTCTTCCCTTTGTACCGTTCCTGCTCCAGATACTGTATATCTGGCTCTGTAAACAGCTGAACCTATCCCATTTACCTATTTTGTCACACATGGGGCATGTGACTGCATCCTGCTATTGTCTCCAGCAGTACAGACACACAATCAGAAAAAGTGGGATATCAAGAGGGCAGGGAATACTGGAAGAGCACAAATGAGCCACGTACATTACTGTATATTTACATTATGAACCAAATTAACATGCAGTCATTGTTCACGGGTCAACTGAAACACAAGGTTAAGACGTTTTAGGCCGTGATTATACCCCAAATCACCGGCAGTGTTGCGTGGGGCAACGCTGCGTCAAAACAACTATCAATACAATTTAAGTGCTCATACCGATGGCGACAGTCGCAGCGTGCCATACTGCACAGCGGACGGCTGGGTAAGAGACTTCTAAATTTGTTTTCCTCTAGCGATGGCCGTGTCACGTGAGCGGTTCAGCCAATGAGGGCGAAACGCTCACGGCCACACCTCCACCACGCCTCCTCTGCTGTCTCCCCGGTATAATCAAGACGCCGCTCGGCGGCAGCACAGGGTGACATCACAAGATAGCGCTGCAGCTCTTGGTATAATTGAGGACTTATGCTTACAGCATTTATAAACCCTTTATCTATGCAGTTAAAGGGTTAATTTTACGTGGAACAGTTTAGTTGTTTGAAGGTGCTTTAGGTTTTATTATCATCGCAAATGATTTTTAGATTATGTTGAAGTATATCAATCTTGCACACAATAGTAACAAGTTTTAACCATCGATTGGTCTTTAATTACAAGGTTATGTAATTCTGCGTCATCTTTTGCTTTGCATCATCTTAAGTGTTCCCCATAGACACTAAAGTGAAAGTATTCATGGCCCAGAATGGGGATTGAGTGAAAATGCTCACGACCAGAGGACTCCTCCCACTGTGAGCACAACAGCAGACGGGTAGGATGGGAAAGTGTTACAGTTGGGGACGAAATTTGGGATGTGGGGGGGGAGGGTCCTTTGTCCCAATTTGTGCACGCACATGGCGTGGAGTGTCGGAAGGACGGGCAGGAAAGAAGAGCACACCTCCCTGCGCCCGAAGTGTAAGGTTGTTAGGTACTTGAGTTGGAAGCTGTGGGTTGTGTATGTCACACATGCGGGGTAACCATGGAATAGGTAGAGGTCTGAATCCCAAGTAACCTTCCGGCTGTAGGGATTCTGAGTGTCTGTTTCCACCCACTGGAGTACAATGCGGGCAAGGGATGAGGCCCCTGTGGACAGGTGCCATTATTTTGAGGGAATGTTTACTAGAGCCGACAAAGCCGCTTTTTTTGTTCTGTTAATTGTTCGAAATAAAGCTGTGTGTTTGACGTTTTAAAGGAGCAGTCCTCGCATCTTATTACATTGTTTTTTATTTTTTAAATATGTTTGAATCAGGGGGTCTGTGGAGCTGAACCGCCGACTTCCGTTTCGGGGAACCACTGCTTCCCGAGATGCGTACCACCGTATGGCGGTGCCGGTATCTCTTCAGTTTAAATTTCCTGGTCACGCGGGCCAACAGATAGCCGCAAAGGATGACGTCACGGATTCCTATTGGCCCGTGCGACATTAAAAGCCACCATATTGTGAACCCATCCAGGGCTCCTATGAAATACCGGCATCCCATACTGGAGGTACTTATCCCAAGCGGCAGAGGTTCTCCGGAACAGAAAATCAACGCGGCTCAGCTCCGGAAACCCCAAATCTATTTTATAATAAAAGATACATGTAAAAAAAGGCAGCAAGGACTGCTGCTTTAAGTTATTATTAGGTTGGATGGTTTAGGCTGTACAGGGCTGGGAACTATACCTGCTCATTCCTTTACATGCAGTCTTGTGTAAGCCAACCCTACACATCTGAAAAGAACCAGTAGGGTTTCCAGGTGTCCGGTTTTGAACCGGACAGACCGGTATTTTGCTGATCTGTCCGGTAGAAAATGAGAGGTAATACCGGACATGTATGTGTCTGGTATTATCCCTCCCTGGACGTGCGGGCAGCGGAGTGGGAAGGGTGGCCGCGTGCAGCGTCCCCACTCCTACCTCTGATTCAGAAGCAGCCTGCAGCATCTGATAACCAGGGCAACTGGCATCACCCCCCACCCCAGCCAAGGAGAAGACTAACCAATGGGAGGGCTCAACATCATTAAGGAGCATACACAGTTCCCTTATTTGCATGCTGGGAAATGTAGTTTCCTTCCAGCTTTGCACATGGGAGAGGAGAGAAGAGCTCCACCGAGTCCCTGTCTGCCAGGAGGACCTCTACAGGTAGGGAGAGAGGATGAGGATGCGAGGAAGGAGGATGAGGAGGATGGGAGGAAGGAGGTGTGAGGGAGGATGAGGGGAGGATGAGGAGGTGCTGAGGAAGGAAGGGGGGGTGGTGAGGAAGGATGAGGGGTGGGAGGATAAAGGGGGGGTTGCAACAATCTTGGAAGTAGTGGGAGAGGAGCATTAAGATCAGTATAGCTCGCCATGTATGACTGCAGGTATGTCATTTATAAAACATCTTATCCGTTATGTCATTTTTTTAAACTAAATGTCACTCCACGTTTTCACCAATTTGCACCATTTCATATTCTATTTTGTAAAAAAAAAAAAAATGCTGGGAGGGCGCTCAATCCCCAAACCCCTCCCAGATTTTATTTACGAAATAAAATATGAAGGTGCATACGTGGAGTGAAATTTAGGAAAAAATATTTAAGGGTCTGAGGCTTTATAAATAACATACCTTCCTCACCAACTTTTTGAGCGCGCCGCATTTTTCACCTTTGTGTCCAGTATTTCTTGAGAAGCCACCTGGCAACCCTATACAACGACCATGAACTGTATCTGGCTTTCAGAGAAACATTGCCACTTCGTGAAGCCTCAAAACATGCGAGTTTGCAGTTTAAATAATTGCATGAATTAAAAAATATATAAATTGTAGGGGCAAGGGAAAAAAATAAATAAAAAAAACCCCACTACTCTCAGGATAGTTTTGCTGGGGTTTTCCAAGTTAATTTAACTGCACGTAAAAAATAAAGTTTAGTGCACAGTCATTTTAGTAGGACTCTAGCATTCTATTAACTGGTGTTGTCTTGCTAAGTATGACGATATACCTGTAAAGGGTCCAGCATGCCAACCAGCTGCTCCAAATGTCTGTTATGCTTCCTGCCCGGGCCTGTAATTATTTACAGCACAGCTGTCAAACATCTGACAAAATGTGCTTATCTTAAGATTTGTCAGTGACATTTAACTCTTCACTGAAGTGCAGCCACCACCAGGCTTTTTACTAATTCTATACCGGAGATTAAGAGATGCCCCTTTGTGTGTTTAAAAAATGTTTTGGCTTTAACTCTTTCCCTCCCACCCCACTATCGTGAAACTCAATACTCCAGGGTTCTGTTTTTTTGTGCTTCCATGTTTCTAAAAATAAATTTGTATACAGTGGCCACTACTGTACTGTGATTTTATAAAAAGACAATTTGTAAATCCTTGCTACTGTTACATTATTCCCAGGTATGAGCTCTTAAACGTGGACAGTATATTCTAAACATTTGTCAGTGTGTATCAGGAGTTATTCTTTTGGGCACACATTCTTAGCTATTATAAACATTACATTAAGAGGTAGGTGTCAATGTATCTTAGCAGTGAATTCTTGTGACCAGTTTCAGAGATTAAACTTTAGCCATTCTCCAAAATGAAAGGTTCCACACATTCGTATCAGTTGGTCAAATTAACGATAGACAGGCTGGAATATGTTTTAAATCAGTGGTACTTTTCAAAGATGATGTAAGATGATGCAACGCCAGCTTGAAGGCTGGTGTCTCTGGAGTACAGGTAAATCAAAAAAAACAATTTTTTATATATCCATCTCATCAGCCCTTGTAACTCCACTGCTGGATAAAGGCCTTCCCAATGATCTTCCAGGTGTTGCAATTACAAGCCCCTCTTCATGTTGTGGGGGAGGGGGGATGGGTTGGGGGAGGGGGAATGGGTGGGGGTTAATATGATTTCATCCTCCCATTTTACTTTTTGTCATCTTGGTCTTTTCATTTCCCTTGGAGACCAGTCGAGTACCATCTTTATTCAACAATGGTTGTTTCTTCTTGCGATATCCTGGGTACATGCTGCAACATTTCCCTGACATTTCTGCAGACAGACTAGTGGCCCATCAGATTAACACAGCGGGGGTCCCTGCTGTGTTAATCTGATGGGCCACTAGTCTCTGCAGAAATGTAACTGGAAATGTTTGCAGCATGTACCCAGCATGTACCTTGATCTTGTTGGTGATAGCCCCAGATTTTCCAAGGCAAGTTTAAGGCAAGATTTAGAATACTCGTCGGCGCACCTGTACATTTCTTAATATCGTTATCGTGGTGAGAATTTTGGTATCACCCAACCATAACCTAGATGCAGTGAAATTACAACAGTAACCTGACATTTTAGAGGGGACATAGCCTTTCCACATTGAGGTGTATGCCCATTGCCCATGTGCATAGGCCACCATGAGGTGACCCTAACCAGCTACTACTTCAACTAGAGGCTAGATTGATTTTCAACCTCTGTACCCTCACCCCACGCGGGCTTAATTACTATTTTAAACCATCCTGTTTGTTTTGAGTTCTATTGGCTGATGTATTTACGTGCACTTTGACATGTAGCAGCGTGCACAAAAGAATGATGAACCTGATTCGTACACCAGAGTGAGAATGCTAGTTACGTGTACCTTCCAAACAGTCATTCAACTCATTGGGAAGACCTTATATGGATACAGGGTTGTGCTCATCATTGCAGCTTATATGGGACTTTGACCAATCATTGCACCATGGCTGCCTTACTAGCCTTATTCCTACAGCCTAGCACTAATACACCGGGTCTCTGCTCTCACGGATGATGCCGTACGCTTTCCACCTCCTGGTATGTTACATTCCAGGTGCCCTTCAGCTGAATCTCTGCGCTGGATTGTACATACTGGATGGGATATATAATCTGTACTGAGGAAATTGGGATACACTGCAGTAGTCCAGGAGAAAAAAAATGGGGTTCGGTGACACACAGGGGGTACCGTGAGGATCAAAAGGGGGCAGCGAGATCTCTACACGTTCTCCCAGAGCAGGGCAGTTACTAGGGGGCTGGGCAGTTTCCTCCCTCCCGATTGGCTGTTGCTGGGTAATGCAGCCAATCAGGTGGTGGTATCAGGCACCAGGTGTAGAGGACAAAGAAGCATAGGCAATAGAGAGGTGAGGCTGTGTGTCTGTCCTGTGTGCATTTGATTTGTCCTGTTGTATTATGTGATACTATCACCGACTGTCTGTCTTCTTTTGGGGGTGCATCAGCAACTGAGCACAGATTAGGGGAGCCTCAAGAGAAAAAAAATATTAGGAACCACGGGACTACAGTACATGCCCTTTAACAAGGCAATAAAAGTGGCATTTTAAAAAAAAGCCTGTTATTACCTTTATTGAAAACGAATGACCTAAATTGCCAAACAGTTCTTCCGTAATCTATCAGTAAAGAATCTGCTTACCTGGGTTCACTTAATGGCTGCCTTTTAGTTTCAATCAATCCTTCAGTGAGTAACTCAGCAGCTACAATGTATCCTTATATTAAGATGGTAACACTGTTTACAGTTTGCAGCTCAAACTGCTGGGAACATTTGCAACATTTAATGGGGCCCGTTACTCAACTAAAAACAAAAAAGGGTGACAGGACACATCTTAATACATTAATCTATACACACATCTATTTACAGGACTCACGTTGAGGCCCCAGTCTGAACTCTAAAGAACCTGTTTCTAGAACATTGGGAAGCACTATATATACCCGTCTATCTACACAATAGTGATATCCCTGGTCACAAGACATACAAGGGAGTGGCAATCCCTTCTGCATAATCATCCTACATCACATGATGGGGAGGGGAGTAACCCAAGTGAGCCCACACAGTTAACCCATTAAGGCCGTTAACCCCTTAACAGAAATAGTAGTCCCAAAGGGGGGGGGGGGGGTGTACACACACACACACACGCTGTGTGTGTGGCCACTTTGTACTACAGGTTATAGCAATAATGCTTACAGATTACATGAACTGCTGTTGAGAGAAGGGGATGTAACCAGAAACACCCCCTCTACCAATCAGAAATAATCCATTAGTGAAGTAACAACCTGTAGATGTGCCCATCTGAAAACATATAAGAGTATACCACCCATGCCAGAAAAATAAAGCGATAAACAAAACCCCTGGCAAGCCATTTTTTTTTTTTTACATTGCCCAGGTTATGTACATTATGGTTAAAGGGAGCCCTACTTATCCAGCACCCCAGGATTACTAGAGATATCTGGACTGTAAGCCCTTTTGGGCAGAATTCCATATCCACTTATTTCCCAAACTGCTGGGTAGAATATACGGACATTGCTAGCTAAAGGAGCGTTATTACCACAAATGATACTTATTCCTAAATCAAAACAAATAGTCACCTCCACTATCCCCCACAGGTGTGAAAATTAAGTATATCACTGCAGGAGCAGCTTAGCAAATGTTTGCATTAATCACTCTGAACTGGTCTCGCTATTGAGCAATTATAATTATTAGTCAGCAGGTCAATTAATCACAGCCGAGTCGCTGGATGATTGTAACTCAGAAAGCTATTTAGTGAGCTATTCTGCCGTCACCGAATGATCAAATGCAGCCGAGGGCACAGGTTTCCTTCAGCACGTCCCATGCCTCTTGGTAAACAAAGTGCATCTGGTAAGCTCGCCTCCATCTGTAGGTGAATGCAGGATAACTGTGCTGTCCCCGCCCTGCACCATCTGTCAGTGCAGGTAACTCCAATGCCAAGTGAGAGGGGATGAAAGAGTGGATGAGGAGGTGGGAACGCTACAGGCAAGAGTCAGGAGTCTGTGCCAGTTGGCACTACAGCTAAGACATGCAGCGGTCAATTTATTTACTCCCATGGTCTGAAGCAGCACTTTGAGATGGCGTGCTTATCTAGTGGAGCTATTGTACCACTCGGCAACATATTAGCTTTGGTACAAGTTCCATATAAATCAAGTCATGCAATATCTTCACTTCCATTTTTATTATTTGTGTCAAAATAATACAACACAACAAGCAGTATACACTGCTTACAATAAGGGCCACCTAAAGCAACAGAGTAAAGAAAGATGGAAGGGCCCCAAATAAACAAATACAGTTGCAGTTGAAGCCCCCAAAATGGTCTTCCAATATTTCTGCAAAACAGACGTGAGCACTGCGAAAGGACAAAGCACAGAAATAATCATATGTATTCAAATCATTTGAGATTTAGAGAGCACTTTCTAGGGGATTTGTAAATACGGCAAGAACACAAACACCTAAATTTAAAGGGGGAAAAAAAAAAAACCTTACATAAATACTCTATTGAAAATCAAGAACGATAGTACAGTAATGCTCCTGTTACTTCCATGGTTGTTACACTGTCTATACCAGGGGTGCGCAAACTTTGTGCTGCGCCCCACCTGCCTGCCAACCCCCTTGCTCGCCCCCCCCCCCCTTTACCTAATATTCTGCTTCAAATGACGCGCAGGTTCATGTGACCCCCGCTAAGGTAGGAGACGCCCGCCCCCCCCCCCAGAATAATCTTGCGTCACCCCAGGGGGCGCCCCCCCCCCCCAAACTTTGCACACCCCAGATTTATACCAGTTTAACATCAGGCCCCCCTTTTCAATACAGGATGGGAAGCAGAACTTGTCCCGAAGCCAAATTGCACTACAGTATTTTCTGCTCTGGAGACCCCCTGTCTAGAGATAGTTAGCAGTGAAGTTACCAGTATCACTCCCTGGTTTCGCCGGAGATTTAAATGGACTGATGGCGTTGCAGGTTCCTATTGGCCAGTGCTTTGGTGGCTGAATCATGACAGTGCGCTGATAATTGGAGATCAGATATATACAGATACACACACAGGAAAATAACACATTTATGAACGAGAGAGGAAAGAAAGCGGCATCATCGTTTGTACTGTTGAGGGACCGGCACACAACATATTTTGATAAACCAACACATTTCTATATATCACGGCCTACAACAACTCTAAAATAGAGCAACCAGAACTATGCACTACATCAAGCACAATTACAGTAAATTAAAATGACTAATTGCTACAAACTACATTTGTTACGCTACATAAGCAGAAAAAAAAAAGTGTATATTCAACGACATTTCTTTGTAGAATTCCAGTAGCCAGATTGGACCCCAAAAAAAAATATATATATATTTGGTTCCATGGGGTTTTTAATACATTCACAATGGCATTCCTTTTGTTGTAAATGAGCATTTGTAAATATATATATAATTTTTTTTTAAAGTGCCATCACAACATGCCAAATAAAGGAACTAATGTGGTCATGTGTTTTGTACAACAGCTAAAAAACAAACAAAAAATAATTGTGTAGTGTGGGTGTTATTTCAGATGAATCATTTTGTTTTCATGCTTCAGAGCAAGGTGGCATAAAGTATAGAAGATACTTAACCACAAACAAATGGAGTTTAGACTTCACCATTGTTCTAATAACAGCCACATGAACTTCTCATTTGGCACAGTAGAAAAGAACATTTTGTAAGTAAACTGTGTGCGCAGTTAATGAAGCCTCGTTTGTCACTGCCCATCAGCTGGGGTTGTGCACGGAGAGGAAATGCAGCGGGTGCATATAGGGTGAAGGGGGAACTACCTGTCCCAATACTCAACTCTGGCTGTTTGCTACAGCAGGCGTCAGAGTGAGAGAAAAAATACACATCTAGAAACACGAGTGAATGGGATGCATTTGTTTTTAAGAAACTAGCAGCTTGTTTTCCTTAAAGGAAGAGACACTAATGGCACAAAATCGGCAAAACACAAAACTTCATCAGGAACACGCTGCTCCCGAAACTAGACAGAAGTTCTCCAAGGTCATTCCTTTGGACGGGGCAAACCCTTCCGTTTATCAGCTAGTAACTAAAAAGAAGAAAATGTCTGCTGTTACACTGCACACTTCTACAATGTGGCTGCAAACTCATTTTGACAGATACATTTTCAGCAGCACAACCACCCCTGGTTACAATGCATCTGTAGTGACGTCTTTATATTACCAGTTAGGACGTTCTATTTATTTATTTTTGGCGTGTATTATGTGCCAGCACGGTTCTTCCGTAGAAATAATTAGATTTGCCATCCACTGATCCCTCAAATGGTATAGAAGAAACAGCGTTATAAATAGAAAAGTACTTTTGTTCCCTCGAAAACCCCCATTAAACCTTGGCCAACGGTCTAAAACCAAAAACAGAAAATAGACTGTGCATACTAGTTGAATTCATGTTGACTTCTGCAGTAATCCTGCTGCAGCAAGTTACTACATACTTTCTTGGGCCTTAACCCCGGATGTTCCAGAGTTCTTTGGATGTCGGCCAATAAATATACTAAATGAGAAATATGCAATGCTATCGGGCAGCTGTTAGCAGCACACAATACGTCGACCGCACTTTCACTGCAGGCCCCCTCAGGCAATAAAACAGTTAAACCGCTTCCCTAGATCTGCAATAAAGCTCTAGCTTTAAAAATAGGTTGTCTCAACCTTCTTCCCCAGTCAGAATGTAAGAATAATCAAGAGGTTACCAAACCCATGTGTATGTACTTCTGTGTTCGTGCAACTGATTGGTTAGTCTGGCCTGGTCGAGGTTCCCTTATCAGAAAGTTGAGCTGCACTGATGTACAAGAAAACCTTAGCCCAAACTGAGAGTTTGTTCTCATCATTAAAGAGGCAGTTCCTCCCCACAAATGTTATGTTGCAGCAGGAGAGAGAGTTGTGCCCCCAGGATCCTGATCTCCAAAGTTCCCAGATTTAAGGCCAAGCAAGGCTGATAAGAGCCTACGATAAACTATTAAGGCGATGCTGTTTATATCATTTTGACTGTACTATTTTATCTTGATGTACACGTTATTGTGACCCGGAGCGGTAACTCCATCCCCACCTTCAGTACCCACTCCCTATTTTTTCCCCATCACAAAAAAAAAAATATCAATAAAATTTGTATACAAATTAATAAATAAGGGATGCAGTTCCTCAACAAAAAAAACAAAACATCCATGTGAGGATCTTTAAAGCAGATTACGAACCTTATTTTTCCTCATCATTTTTGAAGGCCCAAAGCCCTACGGCAGTGTTCACATTAAGCACACTTGCCCCCAATGCAAGAAACAGAGACCTGTTTCACATGCAGACTTTAAAAGTATAGTTCTGCATAGGATTGGGCGATATACCGATTTATCGCAACAGAATCTCCTGGTGTGCCGATATGGAAGATTACCAGTTATCGCGATATTTTGGGATGCTGGTGCAGAGAGAGCAGCTTTGAAGCTGCCGCTGTGCTATATGCCTCTTTCCACAAGTCCCCCTTCCTCCCTGCTTATGAATGCTGACTCAGAGGGAAGAGGAGGGGAGAGAGCTTCAGCAGCATGGGGAGAGCAGATGCAGCAATGAATGGTAGGAACTTCACACTTTCCTTTTGGTAACCCCTCCCCCACCCTCCGACCCCCCCTATCCGAAAAATGAAACGCACGCGTAGCACCTTCTGATTGGTTGGCAAAGCCCTATCTTACATTCGCTTTATGACAGCACAAGAGCAAGGGCAGTTAATTCTCCCTACACACAAAACATTCACGTTTGAGAGACATTCTACATAGTTCTGCAATTCAATTGAGCCCACATACACCAAAAAAAATAGCTTGTCCAAAAACTAAAATAATGTTCCTTCTTGATAATGCTACAAGGATGCACAATATCCACTTCCTACTTCATGTTTAAACACAAGACTTTCTCTTGTTAAAATAGGAACTATGACTTCCCTCACACATCACAGATTCATGTTAGACATGAATAAAAACAAAAATACAGGAAGGCTCTGCACGGAGCGGTGGGACAAGACGGAACTGCCAGGGTTACAGGTGCCAGTAGATATAATCACCTGCAGCTCTCTTCAGTTCAACATGAACTCTCAGAAGACAAATGGTTTTATTCTATTTGGTAGATAAGAGTGTTCAGTATAAGATATTCAGTAAACCCATGTCTGGAGTGTTTGTTCCGCGATACTTTGTTGGGCTGAAGGAATAGTTTAGTAGTTACACTAAACACTGGGTATTCTGGGATCAAACAGGATCAGCTTCACAGTCAGCTCCTTATGACCTTGGGCCAGTCATTACCTCCCCTGTGCATCAGGCACCGTTAGATACAATGCCCATTGCAGCATACATTCTGCCAGAAAAATTGTATGTACAGTACAGCATACGTAGCTAGTGCGCTATCAGAAACATATGACACTACAGTATATGTTGCAAGGCTTTTCTGGCAAAAGGGTCAGCCGCTATTTTATTAAATAAACTATGAGGATAAGCCAAACTTACTGGACAACAAAAATAGCGGCAATAGAAATACATTCTCCGTTTATTTAAAGTCATGCCTGCAACTTCAAAGTGCATTTGGGTAAACAAATCGGTAGGTTATTCAGCAAGCCCTTCTCGAGGTTTTTCCATTGTGAGGAAAGATAATAGATGCCGTTTGGAACTGTATGTTCTTATCTATTATATCAGCACTAATGTACATGCTTCTCAAGCCCTATCTGCTCGCTCCCACTGTTCTAAAACCTCAACAGCTGGATACAATTTCTACAGCATCAGGGAGTGCAGAAGGGTGGCACTTCATGCAAGCACTTGCAAACACAAAGCTCATAGGTCTTGAAAGCCTTAATAACTTTCCATTTTCTAATAGTCAACCTGCATGCTGTTAGGATTATAGATGGTCTTAAGAGGGAACAGAAAGTTATATCGTTGAGGCATTTTAAGGATAGCTTTGTTAAAGATTGTGTGGGTTATTGCAATTATATGATTAACACAGATGCCAATGAAAGGTTTAATTTAAAATAAATAAGTGCACACAGAATAAAATAGAATACAATAGTATTATACAAGTGTACCCGAGTCCCCTCTTACCTCAGGTGCGGGGGAGGGGAAGGCTGCAGAGAGGCGATCGTAGCGGGCCGGAGCTCTGCAGTGTACCCAGCGTGCGGGGGCCGCAATCTATGGGCTCGCGCATGCACTGTGAGGTCCAGGCGCGCATGCGCAGAGAAGCTGCGGTGGCCATCTTGTCTAGGCTCCGCAAGGCGGAGCGAGGGACTACATGTCCAAGAGTAATCAGGCGAAGGACTTATCACATGGGCAGTGAGAGCCAATAGGGCTTCTAGCAGAGAAAGAAAGCATGGGATAGTTTGGCGCGAACAGAGCCAGCGCGCCAGTCGGACGGGGGACAGCAAACAGAGAGGTAAGGACCAGGGAGCAGTGCTCCTCTGGACTAGGCCAAATACCGCCCCTTAGGCACTAGCTAGGCCCCGACCCCTACTAGGAATAGTACTGCAGGGAAGGCCCGAGATAGGGACTCTTCCCCATTAGAGTATTATTATAGTAGTAATGCTCAGGTGACCAAACGGCCACGCGGTGTCCTGTGATCTGGAACCAGGCCCAGGGCACATTAGAGACTTTATGGGAGACACTCCTGCTGGAGCGCCCCCACGAGGCGGATCACCATCGTAAGGCGAGGGGGGATTTTGCAGACCCCGCGTCGTGGGATCATTCTGCAGCCCCTGCTAATTCCAGATCTCCACTATACCCTGGTCGTAGACAGGGAGGTACCCACCGTGCACCACCACAAGGGGGTAGTGCTACCTCCCATTTGGGTGGGCCTGCTCATGTGGACATCGGGATACAGGTGCCCCGGCCACCCTCAGTACTTGGGGTGACTCACTCTTGGTGTTGGGAATCGCATTGGGGCATTATCATTGTGGGTGTTATTGTATTGTTATTGCTATACGCGCGTGAGTAAAACATTGGAATATAACCATGTGTGTATTACTCTTCACTGTAATCGGTTCCCGCGAGGGGTTATCCTGCTACGCTGGGATCCCTCATAGGTGGAGGCGCTGTACCCAAGGAATCAAGATCACCCCAGGTTCCCAGTGGCTGAGGCTTAGGCCTCCTGTGAGCAAAACAGGTAATCAGCATGTGTAGTTCCCTTATAGTTATAGGGAAAGGGGGCTGGCTTTACAAGGATATACTGCAGTTGTCAATCTGCTCAACAAAAAACCCTGGATGGTGCTCAAACACTCCCTAAACCCCAGTGATAAGTGCAAGTGAAACATATCATATATAAACGTGATGGTGATATAATAAAGTGCACTATAAATAATAAAGTGCACTGGCTGGCGTACACGGACAGATGAATCAACGCGACCGGAAGCGACGTCGGAAGTTGCTGCGGATGCGGACACCATCGGAGGCTCGGCCGGACGTGGAAGCGGTGAGATCGCGACTCACTGCATAGAGAGAGTCTGTAATACCCTGCTGTACACATTGTAAGCCTCCATTCGCGATTTGTGTGATAAATGTTATTTTTAAGTCGATCTGCACCATGGATTGTCTTTCTGTTTTTGAGATCTACAAAACTACCGGCATCATACCATCCGAAGACAACACTGCCACTGTTTGGATTTCTGCTTTAATATTCTTGCTCCATTGTGAGTAGGAAATGTATAGCCCCCTATATTACACTTCTTATTATTGTGTTTGCATTATTGCACTGTGTGATTTTCCTTTTACATGGCTTTCACCACCGCTCCCCTAAGTTCTAGAGAAAAAGTTGTCAATCTGCGCAACAATCAAGGCAACGCAAATATGTACGTACGTCTTTAAAAAAAATCTTGGACTGAATAAAAATAGGGAGCTTAACGGAAAGCTTTAAAGTAAATATAGTATTAACAGAAAAGCAAGCAAAAGCACGGTCATATTTATCCAAAAAATACAGAATTTTTGCTAATTCAGCACAAAACATTTGGTTTACCCAAGTAAAAAAGCCATGTGCAAGCATGCAATTCTGCCTTTTACCACTAGAGTTTGACTAAACTTGATCAAGTTCATCCAGAACCTGAAACATGGGGTTTGGAGGAGGAGTCGTCCTAAGTGCGATATATAGACATGTAGACACACACACACCTATCCTAACACACACACGTGGAAACAGATCTGTGCAAAAAAAGGAGCCCACTTGAGATACCTGGGATATGTGCCAATTTAAATCATTTTAAGCAGCAGAACAGGCTGCATTGCGGTTTATTTTTTTGTAGCAGGGTTCCCCCTTGGCCCCCTTTACCTCCGCTTAGCAGGGGGGAACCCTGTGCTGTGTCAGGGAGCTAGAGGAGTGAGCGCGTCACCGGGGGCTCCCGGCGGCATCTACAGCCAGGCACCGCCATCTTTAAAGCATTTGCGCATGTGCAGCAGAGTTGCGGCAGCCATTAATGAGTTTGCAGATGGCCAGAGGTGGCGCTCCGTAGCAAGGACATCCCCAGTCGGTGCATGTGCAGATAGAGCCTGTGGCAGCCATTACAGACTTGCGCATGCATAGTTATGATCGCGCACGCGGCCCCAATGCTAAAGAGGTCCTGAGTGGACTACAACTCCCAGCAGCCTCTGGGGACTGCCCTTTCACCCAGATCACATGCAGCCAGACAGCCACTAAGGCTGACAGATTCTCATGCTGCATTTGGGTACATTGTTGTGTGCAGTCAGGAAGCAGACAGTGAAGCACATGAGTTAGTCAGAGCTGGGAGCAGGTTGGGGAAGGGTGTGTGTGGGGAGCAGTAGCCCCTGCATACTAGGCCATGTAACCCCCCCCCCCCCCAGGCAGGCCCTGAGACATAACCCAGATTGTGGTTGCGACAGGGACAGGCCCTAGGTAGGTGCACTGCCCCTTTAATTATATGTTACGTTCAAGGACACAGCTGCAGTTCTGCGAGGAACTAACAAGTATGGTCTGGGACCAGACCTACCTCACGCACGATAGAGACTGACGGTGCGCTTACCCAGAGGGGGAACCTCCGAATAGGAAGATGACGCCATTGCTGCGGATTCAGCGCTGGATGCAGACAGATCGTCTTGTAGTTATTCTGCTGTACCCGGGTGCAGGAGCCCCGGGCAGGTATACACCAAGTGCACCAACTATACACCATCTAGTGGGTAGTGCTGTCTCACACTTGGGTGGGTTGTGGAACATTTGGGACTCTTGGGTATATGCTGGGGGGTTGCGGCCCAGTGAGGCCAGGTTAAAGGGTGACACTGCTGTGTTGCTATTGTTGATGTATTGTGATGTGTTATGTTGTAGTGCATATAGTAAACTGTTTTATCCATACCCTGGTGTAAGTACTTACTGTATGTGGTTCCTGTGTAAGGGGTTATTCTACACACTAGAATCCCTGCATAAGTGGAGGCGCTGTAAGCAGTATGTTCCAGGATACACCCCAGGCTCCCAGTGGAGGAGGTTCAGGCCTCCTGTGAGCCTATAAGGTATTGCACCACACTGGTAACAGATGTAGATTTCCCCACATGGTCACTATTTGCGATTGGGGGGGGGGAGAGAAACTGTGTTACATTTTAATTACAGGTTTTGCGCAGGGGGTCTCTGGAGCTGAACTGTGTTCATTTCAGCTCCAAGGACCCCCTGCTTCCAAAGATACTTTACTCCGTAGCAGTGCCGGTAACTATGCTGGTAGGGAGCGGTGTGCCTAACATAATGGCGGATTTAAAATGTCCCCCGGGCCAAAAGGAAGCCGTGACATTATCTGTTGCAGCTCCCTATTGCCTGCGGGACCGGGACATTTAAACTGCACAGGGATACCGGCATCACTACCAAGGTAAGTATCTCTGGAAAGAGGGGGTCCCCAGAGCGGAAATGAACAGTTCCAGTCCGGAAAACCATTGCTTCAAACTTGTAATACGCTGTTCTGCTGCTTTAAATATCCAGATGTCAGAATCTGGGCTAGCGTTATAAAGCTTGAAGCAAATTCAAGTGGCCAGTGGCAGAATTGCATGCTTTACCACAATTTGTATAGCAAAATGTTCGCACAAACTTTCGCAGGTCTGGAAGAAATAGAAAGGTGTGAGAAAATAAGCAGGCAAACGCAGATACGAACAGTTTAATCTATTGCAAAGTGTAGAGATATCTCATTTCTTTGCAGCTTGCGAATCTTTTAAATTGCAACATCCAGGAGGAGTTAAAACATAGGTTTCCTTTGTGCATTAGCACCATTTTGGTCAGTCTTCCAGATGTCTCTACAGGAGGATCTATAGAATGTGGTTTCATGTACATCTTTGGCATAGGTTTCATTACCTAGAATAATTTGGGAACATTTGAAGGCTGAGCATTTTGCTGTACACCATTAAAAGTACCCAATGATGTGGCAATAGAGAACCACACATTTCTAGGGTGCTCAGGATGTTGGAAAAGCGATTGTGCTTTTCATCATTGTGTAAAAAAAAAAATAACAAAGCAATTCAATGACAATTAAGAATTTAACCTATGTATTAACATATATACTCAAGATGAAAAAAAAAAAAAACACACAACTTGACAAAGTAGGATTCATTATGGTAGTATGAAGATTATTTTTGACAGCAAACAGTGTAGGCCCTTCCAACCATACATGGGTTAAACTTGGCACTGGTAGCGAGCAACTACAAAGAAATGCATCGAAAAATACAGTAACTCATAGGACTCCAGAACAACAACAACACAGCACGGCAGGGTTCACCCAAACGGGTTTTATGCAAATATGAATGTGTTTGTTTCTCACAGAAGAATGCACAACCGTTCAATAACGGAGATGAAAACCGAAATGAAAGGATACCAGGTACTGAATAACTAATCCGATTAATTACAGTGTACTTTGAAGCACCAAAGGATTAACCCCGCCACAGAGCCGTCAGCAGTAAACAGCAAGATGCATGAGAAATATGCACACCTTTGGCTCACTGACCTGATTTGAGCTATTTGGGAGTCTTTTGGGACCCATTTCTTTTTTTTTTTTTCTCCAAACACTAATATACGTACAGTTCATTTCCCTCACCAACACAAAATATAAATACATTAAAAAAAAAAAAAACAACAATGGACCATGGCATCTGAGAGGTGTTTTTGCAATACAACACCAGGCCTTTGTTCCAGTCTGGGCTACACATTAAGTTTGCTTTTGGGGTATGCAATACCAAATTTGCACTAACATTTTGTTTCACTCTAAGGCTGGGGCCATGGTGCCTTCGCCCGCGCGGAGGCTGGTCAGTGAACGGGCGCTTAACTGGCCATGGTGGACGGGCCGTGGGGGGCGTGACGGAGCTGGTTTGCCCGCATTGGGCGAACCGCTCACGTGACCGGCCTGTCGCGCCAAGAAATCAGTTTGAACCGATTTCTTGCGCAACGTGTGCCCCCTCCCGCTTCCACGCGCCACATGGACACGAACACTGCCTTAAGGCAGTCTGTTCACTCAGCGTGCGGACGCTTCCACACAGTCTGCGATACCATGGCCTCAGCCTAATGGAGAACATTGTAAGGCAGTGGGAAACTAAACAAAGCGTGGCCAATGATACAAAAAACTATGACATTGAAAAAACTACAAAAATAAAAAGGCCTTATTCATATAGGCAAACATTAAAAAAACTACAATAATAATAACAACCAATAGGAGTATTAACTTTATGCAAAATATCTTACTAGGCCCAAAAATAGAAGGCGCCATAAGAGACGTTCATTTGTATAATTAATCTGTCTACTTCTAAAAAGCACAAACCGGTTTATGTTGGAATATGCCATCAAAGTTCTATCATGTGCAGCTTCTTGGTTGTGCCCCAAATCATATGACTGTCCATGAAACATCTGTAAAGTGAATGTATAACCTTTGCTCATTTATTGGAAGCATTATTATAACTCTGGCTTTTCCTGTGTCTCTTGAGTAACAAAATAATTGTATTTACTTGTAGTTGTTCTCAAGCTGACTGTAAAGTATTGTGATGTTCCCTTAAGTCCCCTTAAAATATAAACTAGGTGAACGATGATGAGGTGAAGTACGAATGAGTAACGTTCACAGGCCCCTACCGCAAGACCCAATGCCAATTTCAAATACGTGGGATGTATGTAGATATAGCTTTATCTATATAGCGCAATCCAGGTACATAGCGTTTCACAGCAGTAATACGGGTGACATAATATTAAAATACATCGTGGGAAAAAGCACCTCAGTCATAAAACAGTAGGAAAAGCAGTCCCTGCCCCGAAGAGCCTATACTAATAATAGGGGTTCCTTCTATAGCGCTAAAAGGTTACGCAGAGTTGTACATAGAATTTTGCAGGCACATTTAGTCACTGCCCCCTAGAGCTTACAATCTAATGTTAGCACCCACGGCACAGGGAGATTGAGCATTTTACCCAAGGTCACAAGGAGACTTTACACTGGTATTTGAACTAGGCTCACCTGCTTCAAATACCGTGATCGTAAGACCTGGGTTTGGACATGGACTAGGACTTGAATTACAAAGTAGACACATTTAGTTAAATGGGAAGATGGTTAAGGCCTTGGACATAGTAAAAAAAATACCGTGCTGAGCCAGCACACTTACCTATGTGTGTGGCTCGTGCGGGCGCGTGCGGAGGCGTGCTGAATTGCAGCCGCCATATTCATTTAAGTTTTCGCGCTTACAGGAGCGGAGGGCCGGTCACGTGACTGAAAACAGCCAGTGGGAACGAGGGACTAGCCCCGCCTCGCCTCCGCCCCCAAAGCGCGCTCGCTGCCTCGCCTGACAGGACGCAAAAAAGTACCAGCTTGAGCAGGCGAGGCAGAGCAGGAGCACGGCTCAGCACGGCCCGAGGCACAATGCCCGTGGCCTAAGAGTCAACAGTAACACAAAAATAAAAAACTTGGCTGTTCAAAAGGATTCAGCCACCCACCACACATACTAAACCCCCAGAAACCGAATAGTTAAACCTTGGCCCCTAGAATAAGTTTACAGGTGTGCTTTGAAAACAAAATAATTTTTTAAGTGATCAGCTTGCTGAAAAGATTGCAGAGCTTAACATACAGCCAAAAAAGATACCAAAAATATTTTTGCTTTCTTTGGACTGAAGTAATGCCCAAAAAATGTCAACACAACTGGCTTATTTTCTGCAGGATCCGATAAACGGAGGGGCTGAGCAACGTTTCTCACAGAAAGAGCCATCAATATCAATTTTGAAAGGAGATGACAATACCATTGCAGTGAAAGAATCCCCAAACTACACGCTTCAAAATATGTATAACTCCTATTTCCACTCCGGCTTGGTGAGCTTAGACATGCACGATCCCCCGGCAAAGATCTGAGCATTTCCTTCACAATATGCAAAGAAATAAAACATGACACGTTATACAGTCTGAGCATACTCAACAGATGTGTAATGAGGCACAAGAGGTCCATCAAACGTGGAGGCATCCTTTTCCACTTAAGAGGCAGAGCTGTTCACCCAAAAATAAGGTTGGAGGTTTCTTCCACAATCAGTTTTTATAGCTTAATGGTTACAAAACGCGCTCTCCCTTACATTTCTACTATTTATGACAGCTGCAAGGTCCAGAGGAAAGATCTCACCTACCTCACTATCACTGTATAAGGCGAAACAATTATGCTTTTTCAAAGATGTTCAAGAGTCAGTAATGTTTTACAACTAAAGCACAGCATGAAGCAACCTTCTGCAAAGGTTGGCCAGGAAAGTATGCCTGTCTATACAATGATGCAGAGAGCTACAATACTATAGATACAGTACATGGATAAGTAGCAAGAAGTTTAAAGAAGACGAGGACTGATGACACTTATGAATGCTCAAAATTGATATTTTCATCGCTGCTCAACTGTGATATTAAAAGGTACAGGAGGAATGCATTTTAAGGGTAGACATGCTTAAAATAAGGCGGTTGTGCTCCAGTAAGATTAATTTCTGAAGTGAAAAACCAATCAGATATGAGAGTATATTGGAAAAAGAAGTGGGTGCCTCCCAGAACATTTTATATCTTCATAAAGAAAGGTTTTAATGTAACCAATTGTGCTGTTTTGCCCATTCCTACAAGAACACAAAATGGAGGACATATTGCAGTAATGGGTCTGAAAGATTGTGTCGTTGGTGGCAAGCTTAGTAAAATGAAAGAAAAAAAAATAGTTGAGGAAAGAATTTTGTGTGTGAATGTATCCAACAATAAATTCTAGCATAGCACTGTTCCAAGAGTCAGAGCTAGATACTAAAATGAGTTGGCTGTATGAAGTGCTAATCCCTTTGCCGGACGCAAGGGAGCTATTCAGTAGCAGAGGCCAAGGAGTAATCATTTTGGAATATGAAGGAAAAGTATCTGCATCTTTACCCTGTGTTCCAGAGACCAGAATAAGGAACCATAATGGGAAATATATCGATGTGCATATTTAACTTTTTTTGAACTGGAGGGCTCTGCACTGCGTTTTGAGGGCAGGAAGTATGACCAAGTGTGTGTTTTACAGTGTTACAAATTCTGAAATTCAGTGTACAAATCAATTGTGGGGGGGGGGGGGGGGTGGTCGGGGAAGAGAGAGGGGACAGTCTATAAAGTTACGTATGGTACATTATTTAAGCAGATTTTGTATCTTTTTATATACTACAAAAAAAACGGTAACGCCCGAGACGATAGGGGTAAAATATGGCTGCTGTTAGTAAAGGTTGAGCCTGCCATTACCCGCACCTGTCAATAATACAGTGTATTATATCAGGGGCGCGTAAACGTTTCCCCGTGGGCACCCCTGCCTGCTCCTCAGCGCATCGTGCAATGACCTCCCCTCTCCCCCCCCCCCGCGCTTGACCAGGCGTCAAATGTCGCGTGGGGTCATGTGACGGTTGCGTCGCCGTGGTACTGTGACCCCGCAGTGTCATTTCACGTCGGGTTACCAGGACAACGCATAGCTGGAAAGGAAGGCAAGTATTATAGCGGCCACGCCAGCATTTAATTTAAATGCCTGGAGGAGAGCGTAGGACCTATATAACTGCCGCACCCCCCTCCCAGGAAATCTAGCCGCCCTCCCAGAAAATCTAGCGACCCCCAGTTTGCGCACCCCTGCATTATATTATGCGATACATATATACACATACATACATACATCAGAAAATAGCCGTGTTAGTCCAGTTGCGATAGTGCAGAATAAATGAGTTCTTCAGTATTAGGTGTATTAGGTATCACCTAATACTGAAGAACTTATATATATATATATATATATATATATATATATACATGTATTTTACTTGGTTCCAGCACCTCAGGAACCAGGGGTTAATGTGTTTGCAGGAGAAATGTTGCAGAAGTTGGCTGTGACCTTCTCCTGTAACAGTTTATGTTGCAAGTGTTCATTCAAGTCCTACCCACCAATCAGGGCCCGGGCCCATAGCCAGCACCTGGCCCTGAATGTTGCAATATGGTGGGCTAGGGGTATAAACATGAGGGGAGGGAGACCCCTAATTAGCTTTTAGTTCTGGCTCTAGTGGGAGTTCAGGGGAAAACTCCAGTGCTGGTCTCAGGCCTGACAAGCAGGCCCTGTAGGCTCTGCAGGAAGCATTAGGCCTCGTTCAGGGTGCTGGCTTCGGAGGGAGGGCGTGCTGCCGTGCGTGCTGCCGTGAGAAACAAAGTATTCAATTTGAATACTGGTTGTCAGGGTAGCAGCTGCCCTGTCTCCGAAGTACGGAGTTGAAGTTGACTACAGTTTCAATAAACGAAAATTTTGTTTTTTGGAGTTGCAGCAGCGTCACTGGGACTTAGGCAGCCAATGAAATCATTCTTCAGAATGATTTCATGACTGCAACCTCGATACTTACCCTGCTGTGTGTAACCCCGCCCCCTCCCCAACGCTGAAAAGTCTGCTGGGGGATAAACACAGATCGCCCAGCAAACTGTCGCACTGCCTCCCGCCCTCCCTCCGAGTCCTGCAGCTGGCACCCTGAACGAGGCCTTACAGGGGAAACCCATGCAAGAAGGTGCCTGCAACTAGGCCTGGAGGGTATCCCACGTTTCCCCAGTTAAGTACAGTATGTGTGTTGTCTGTGTATTTGTACTATTATACTGTACACATTTCCAATCAATTAATTTTATAAACTCTTTTGTTTCTGTCTGGCGATATTGATCCCTGGTATTAGTCCTGGTCTCCTGTGACAACACCAACATTTAATGAGACTAGAAATGTGCCACAGCCCAGGACCATCCACTGAGGGCGAACCACTCACGGCCTCGCCCCCTCCCGCACCAGAGTGTAGGAATCGCAATAGCGACGGCTGACGTCAGCGGTCACGTCGCCATAGCCAGTATTATACGCACAGCCTTAGCCCCAACATCCCCGATCCAGCACAACAATTTACCAAGATCGCTCTACTGTAGCAACCAACGCAATCTACAGTACTGAAAACGCACCAACTTGTAATCTTACCGTTTTCTCTGATCATTACACCAACATGTCATCTAACCGCCATGATTATCTTTTTTGCTTAGGTTCTCATTTAAAACGGTTTTGTATGAGCTATATTTTCTCCATGATTACATTAAACGTATTCCTATTCCATCTTGCATTTCATTTTAATATAGCCCTTGCGTTTAATGATATTGTGTAAAGCACTATTAAAAAAGCACTTTTAATAAAGCCCTGTAAATCTCCACACAGATACACACACACACACACACAGTGGCACTTACCTAATGGAGTTTCTAAAGTGGTCCTCCGCTGGGCTCTTCACTGTGCAACTGTTCAGCAGCCACAGGTCTGCCTGCTCTGGGTTCTCTGGAGAAAGGTGAAGAAACGGAAAGGTTCAGAACAAATGTACCTGACTGTGTGCGAGTACGTATATATACACACATAGTTGTGTGCAAGGACGTATATATACACACATACAGTAGTTGGGTGCAAGTACATGTACACATATTACATATACATATATACACACACAGGTCATTTAAACAGGATACAGCTCAAAGCTATTACGTTGTGTTTCCCCCCCTCAAAAAGTTAAACGCCGTGCATTACAGATTTACAGATGTAGCAGACGTTATTACCAGTGTTAATGCACAAAATAATGCAAACACCCCCTGTGTTAAAGCAGCAAAACATGTTTTTTTTTTTTTTTAAATAAATCAGTTCTGTAACATTAAATAGTGAATTTTGTAAAAAAAAAATATTAAACTCTTATTACCACTGATTTTTAAAGCATCCTTTTATTTCTATACCAGGTTTTAGCCCACCTTCCAAGCAGTGCAAGATCTTTGCAACACTTTCCTATTTGGAATCATTTTTTAGCAATGTTCCCAGCAGTTTGAGTTTATTTATTAATAAAATGTTTTACCAGGAAGTAATACATTGAGAGTTACCTCTCGTTTTCAAGTATGTCATTGGCATAGAGTTAAGATGACAAATAATACATGGTTACAATACATAGTAAAGTGAACAGGGTATACATTATATACAAGACATTGCATGCACAGTTAAGAGATAATATATATTATAGGCGTATGTAACAGTTACACTCCAGATTAAAATGTGAGTTGTAAACTGTAAATCGATAATGTTACCTTAGTAATATATGGATACATTGTCGCTGCTGAGTTACACTGACTGAAGGATTGAAACTGAAAAGGCGGCCATTATGTTGGGCACACAATCAGGATTTTGACAGATTTCTAAACAGTTGCACGAAACGATTGCCAGTTTAGGTAAAGATGTAGATTTATAGTGACATGTTTTAGGTATGCAAATACGCCAAAAAAAGGGTGAGGGAGAGGGAAATACGTTAACAAATACGTCAACTCTCTAACCATTGTTCTCAATAGCACTACTAGAAACATGCCACACACTGCGTTAACGGATGCAATACCATCTGCAACATCTGTGTATGAATCGTATACTGCTCCGCTGTTAAAACCAGGGTGGGAAAAATTAACCAGAGAAACTCCACTACAAAAGCAGTAGTAGAGGAAGTGCTTCTCAACACCAAGTAGGGCTGAAATGTAAAAAGCATTTTTCAAAGAACATATCCAAAGTCAAGATGTATGGCATCACATCAAACAAAGCTGCAGTTTCAAGTGGCCATTTAAATAAATAATATTTCCCCCCCACCCCCCATTCAATATGTGCATCAATAATACAATCTGCGCACTGACACGTGATTAGCTAAGCTGCAGATCGATCCGTTCTCCTGTAATCGACCGTTTTGCTCGGGGTTATTTAATTCAGTTATCGCTGCAAAACAGTACCCACAATGCAAAGTTCTGTGGGGAAGATCATATGACCAGACAGTTACTAGATACAATCGGTACACTGCTAGAGAGAGGGCAGGGCTTAAGAGCCAGAGCCCGTTTCAGAAGGGGAAGAGGATGTGACTTTGTAAATGGTTTCTGCTTGCTACATTAGAATAAATTAAAAATGTCTTTAAAAATGTTGTAAAACAAATGATACAAGTATTTTCTCATAGTACCGAACTGATTTATTAATAAAAGCACACGTGCAGGATATTGTTTGAACTGCAGATTTAAAAGCTTTTTATTTTATACTATGGTTAACTCTGTTAACTTGTGTTTTATAATCACACATTTAGAATATAACAATGAAATAATTTCTGGGAAATATTGCTGTAACATAGGACTTTCTATATGTAGCCATGTCTGGTTTGGCTACCAGTCTGCCCTCCCTGACATGCAAGCCCTGGTAACAGTGCAGGCAGTGTCAGGATCAATCCTGGGTTTTCACTACAGTAAGCAGCTTTCTTGAGTGGCAGGGGAGGAGGCGGGCTAAGGCCTGTGTCAGTCCAATTCTGGGCTCCGACCTTGGACCTTCCCCCTCAGTACTTAAGAGGCTGCACACCTACATTTAGTCAGTGTCTCTAACCCGGAGAGAGACAGGTACTCACACAGGGGTGTATCCAGCATTGGCAACCACTATCCACTCCTCATGGGGGAGTGAGGAGTGATACCTTTTCCCTGGCTCTATTAGGGAGTCAGGGAAGAGCAAGGACTGCCTCTGGCGCCCTTGGCCGGGGGTGTATGTCCAGGGACCATCCTGAGGTTTGAGACCTGTTTGACTGTGCTGAAGCAGATACCAGTTGTGTGGCTGTGTATGCAGAAAGGAATAAAAGGTTCCAGTTAACAATACTCCTGCCGGTGTGCAATCTATTTGGGGGAGTGGAAGTAAGTTCTCCTGCTGGGATTGTCTCCACATCCCTGGAGCCTGCAGCAGATGGAGGCGCGGTACCATGTGAGATAAAGACCAGTAAATGTACCCCAGAAGCCTGTCCTGATGTCCCCAATACCAACAGCGAACCACTCCGCATCCTGTGAACCAGCAGGTAGCCAGCACCATACACCATGTAATGGCAGAATCTCCCAGAGGGTGGGGGAAACAGGGTTACATATAGATAACAGCAACTTTATCAAATAAATATAGTCTTAACTCACTTGACCTAAACTAGCGAACCTCGGTTTGAAAAGCAGTGCAACAAAAAGGAGTTTGCCAAACAACATACTGTGCGCCCAAATGCTTTTATTTTATTCAATATTCATTGTACAGTATATTGCCAAGTGAGACTGTAAAGAAAGAATAGAAACCTACACCTGTGCTGTTTTTAGCCCCATAATGTTGCCCTTTTGCATTGATACAGAGAGACCCTCAATCTATAAATGCCTTCATGCCACTTGACAGAGCCGCACAAGGAGCACACGCAGCATGACAACACTGCTATGGGTGGGTGCCTTCCCGGTGACATCGGTATCTTATAAAAAGAACAGGCACACACAAAATAACTGTCAGCCCACAGGTCTAAAGTAATTGGTGTAAAAAAGTGGGGAACCAGTAAAGCAACACTTACAATCACTATTATTACAGTTTGTTCCGTCGCTGTCCTGATTAAGGGACCTCAAACCCGCACCACATGCCCTAGGGTTTGCAAGGTGGCTTCTCAAAAAATACTGGACAACGATGAAAAATGTGGCGTGCTCGAAAAGACGATGGAGAGGTAGGAGTGGGGACGCTGCACGCGGCCACCCTTCCCACTCCTGCTGCCCGCACGTCCAGAGAGGGAAAATACCAGACACCTACATGTCCGATATAACCTCATTTTTTACCGGACAGGTCGGCAAAATACCGGTCTGTCCGGTTTTGGCAACCCTACGTGCCCCAGAATCCATGGAAGAGTCAGGCAGGGATGCAGAGGTGCTGGGGACAGGTGGGACAGTTACAGAAATCCCTGGAGAATTTCAGCCTGGTCTCTGTGCATCATCTCCAAACCACTGGGTAATTCTGGTTTCAGAGATATGGGTGGACTTGGCTTAATAGCCAAATGGTTCAGTGCTCTTGTGGGGAGCCGGCTTGTTGAAAGCTACCTGGAAGCCTCAAGTATAATTATTTATTGGTCCAATTCTATCCATTTGGCATAAAATCCAGTGTCACATGTGACTGAACACTAACATCTTCATAAATCTATAAAACTTAACATTGGTACCATCAAACCAAGCGAGGGTAAGAAGGACTTCAAATGGAATAATGCCCCCACTATCAGTTGGGGCCACAAGTAATTACTTGCTGTGCACCTGCAACAGCGCCACCCTTGGGTATGGCATTGTATGCCAACAAAAAAAATTAAATGGCTGGTAAAAAGCAGTTAACATTCTAGGTCTGCATGCATGAAATAGTAAGGGGTAACAAGCAATCTTGAGCCAAGATTACCTTTAATAAAACAAGTCCCTGCATGATGCAAGTAGATTTTAGAATATGAATGTACTAATTAAACAAACACTTTCCCACTTCTCAGCATGTAAGGGTACCTCCCAAAGATGCAACAAAAACTTAATCCTAGAGGTGTTTGGAGTGTGCTACCAGGCTCTGTGGAAACACTGTATACCACCTTTCAGTTTAGTGCCAATCAAATACAGATTAGGAGAAGTCAACATGCAAATAGTATGCAAAACAGGAACTGTGAGTCATTTGCCCAATACAGGACAACGCGTTCACAAGGTTTTTTTTCATTCCCCTTCTCCCTCTTTCGTGCAGACAACACGGCAGCAAGCTGAAAATTCTCCTTTACAGGATCAAATAAAATGATCTTTATCTAAATAATCTATATAAGCATTCAGACGTCTCAACTAGCTGGATAATTTCCAAGACGGCACTAACAGGCAAGCATGTTCCCCTGAAATAACCCATCAGACTAGGTGTGTGTGTGTGTGTGTGTGTGTGTGTGTGTGTGTGTGTGTGTGTGTGTGTGTGTGTGTGTGTGTGTGTGTGTGTGTGTGTGTGTGTGTGTAGTCACAGAGAACCTTCCTAACACACTTTTCCATTTTTTTTTTTTAATGGTGTCTTGAATGTGCGTGAGCAAGCACTAAAATTAGGATTGGTTTTAATATTTGAATATCCATCACTACCCTGTAACAAAATATCAGAGGTAAATCAAATCCATACGCCAAAGTATCCGCTATCCAGGCGGACGATCCGTTAAAGAATGGATACCCAAGACGTGAAGGCCAAATGGTTTAGCAGAAGTGTAACCGAGGTCTCTTTGCATGCGGTCTGTGGTATAGGTATTTAAAGTGTGCATCAGCTGCCCTGTGTCTAACCCACAGAAAGAACCACAGAATCTGCATAGGGAGATTCTACCCAAATCACCTACTCAGGGGATTGTAAGAGTGTAAGTGTGTCACCCATACATACAACAGGACAGACAGACACACGGCGAGAGACACATACACACACACACACACACACACACACACACACACACACACACAGCGCAAGAGAGAGAAACAAAGACAGAGCACGAGAGAGACAAACACACACACAGAGAGCGAGAGAGACGGACAGCGAAAGAGAGACAGATAGAGACAGATAGTTGGGCTGCGTCAATAGACACGGCAGCCGAGCGGAGGCTGTGGGAAAGCGGGTGCTTTCCCTGGCCTTCGCTCGCGCGCCGTCCCGGGGGCGTATCTATGGGTGGACCAGTGACGTCACGGAGCTGGTTCGCACTCATTGGGCGAACCGCTCACGTGACCGCCCTATCATGCGAGAAATCAGTTTGACTGATTTCTCGCGCATCGCGTGCCCCCTCCCCCCCCCCCCCCCGCACGCTGTATAGACGCGATCACTGCCTTTAGGCAGTCTGATCGCACCATCGCGGTCTGCCCTACTTTGGCCACAGCCTTAGAGACACACACACACACACACAGAGAGGCAGAGAGACAGAACACACACACAGAGAGGGAGAGGCTCTCTCTAACTTGGTTTCAGGCAACATTGTCTATACTTCAAAAGGTCCTCAAAAAGGGTCTTGTGTATGTAGCAGGGTTCCCCCTGGGCCCCCCTTACCTCCGCTTAGCGGGGGGACCCCTGCGCTTTGTCAGGGAGCTGCAGGGGTGAGCGCATCGCCGGGGGCTCACGGCGGCATCTGCAGTCCGGTGCCGCCATTTTGTGTGCCCCAGGAGATGCGGCGGCCATTACAGAGAGGGGGGCAGGTCGCAGATGGCGCTTCATAGTGCAGGGATCCCTAGAAGTCGCGCATGCACAGTTAGGGCGATGCGGCGGCCATGATAGTGTTGCGCAGGCTCAGTGGAGAGTAGCGGCGGTCATTACACATCACGCACGCGGCCCCAATGCTAAAGAGGTCCTGAGTGGACTACAACTCCCAGCAGCCTCTGGGGACTGCCCTTTCACCTTTATCACATGCAGCCAGACAGCCACTCACGCTGCATTTGGATACATTGTTGTGTGCAGAGTCAGGAAGCAGACAGTGAAGCACATGAGTGAGTCAGAGCTGAGAGCAGGTTGTGGTAGGTTGTGTGTAGGGAGCAGTAGCCCCTGCATACCAGGCCAGGTTACCCCCCCCCCCCTCCCAGGCCGGCCCTGAGACATAACACAGATTGTGGTTGTGACAGGCCCTAGGTAGGTGCACTGCCCCTTTAGTTATTTGTTAGGTTCATGGACACAGTGCAGCCCTGATTATTGTGTCTGGATGCAGACCATCACTCAAGATAGAGACAATCTTCCTGGTGGGATTGTCTGGCGGGACGCCATCCCACGCATCAAGAGCGGAAGTATCGTGGATCACGCTTTCGGATCCATCAGCCAAGTACAGCATCTGTGCGCCCGGGTGTGGACACACCTGGCAGGTACCATCAAGTCACCAAGTGCACCAACTACACACCTCATATTAGTGGGCAGCGCTGTTCCACACTTGGGTGGGGTTGTGGGACTTTTGAGACACTTGGGTGGATGGTGGTGGGGTTGAGGCCCCGTGAGGCCCATTACAGTGTGAAATATATTGTGATGCTATTGATGTCATATGGTTATTGTTATAAGGTTATTGTGCATATAGTAAACTGTTTTATCCATACCCTGGTGTAAGTACTTACTGTATGTGGTTCCTGTGTAAGGGGTTATTCTACACAATAGAATCCCTGCCACATCATGCCAGCACTTTGGTGAATACTGTCCTGCTCCTCTAATACAGAGAATTCGTGATCAGCACAGGAGAGTAGGACAGGACAGTATTCATTAATACACCGTTATTAAGCCGATGAAGAGGGGAGAAGCAACGATCCACACCACCGTCTCCACTCCCTCTGCACGAGAGGGGGAGCTGTTTGGGGGCAGCAAGTGAAGCCCCCGAGGGCAGCATGCTGCCCCTAGGCTGTCTGTTGCCCACCAATGCTCTCATTTAGCAGTGCTGACAGCCGAGGCTAATCCCCCAGGAGGCCACAAGCAGCACTTTAAACAGCTGGTGAGCAGCTCAGTAAGGAGGAACTATCAGGGTACTCTATTTAAGGGATCTGTCCCTGATCACCTAATAAACTACTTTAGATAAGTGGCAGAGAAGCCAGCTCAAACTGCAGTCTTCAGAAACGGCAACACATCACAAGTAGTGTGGAGTCAAAGAGTTAACGAGGGAGTTCTGTAAAACCACTGAAATCCCATATAGAAGAATATCCATCACATGTTTATATGAAACATCTCCCTTCAGGTGAAACTGTGAAGAACTATGATCATCAGGTTCTCAGGATTCAATGCAGTCATCCTCAGCAGTTGCCAACTTGGCAGAGAAACTCAAAAAGTGGTGGAATTAAAACTGCACGTCAAGTCTGAAATGAGCAGAAAATACGAAACACAAAGGTCTGGGACGCAAAAAACAGATTAGCCGTTGGTAGCCAATATACATGAATGTTAAACGTCAGACCCATGCACTGCCGGCCACGAGTACTGAAGAACACAAGTCCCCAGGCTCCAATTTTGAATGAAGCTGGCATGGTGTAGGGCATGGCGTGTCAGAAGTCATTGTACCCATGCTTATTTTCGAGGGGATGATCAAGCAGAGGGCTCCGTGGTGTGGATCTAAACTGTAGTGGAGCTCCCTTCACTTCCGTTGTTGATGGGCAGTCGCAGCCATGTGATCACTACTAAAACGTTCACATGGAGGACAACCACGAACGTGCTGATCTTCCAGCATGGAAAAGGTCAACAGATCAACGCTCATCCAAATAAATAAAAACCACCCAAAGAACGCACATCATCTGCACTGTTGCTGTTGGTGCTGGGTTATTTATTGAATTTGTTATTATAAAGATGGTATATGGACAGAATTCAGTTGAGTATGTGGTGTTGTATGTAGAGTTTTTCAGGCACAATTAGTACTGGTCACTCCTTTGGAGTTTGTGATCTAATACTAGTAATACTGTGTCTGGAAATAGTGACTTTGCTCACAAAAGGAGCCAGCACTGATATTTGAACCAGGATTACTTTCTTCAAAAGACTGACATTTCCACTGAACCACTTCTCACTTACTGTATGTAGTCTCTCAAAAAATGGAGGGTGCAATAAGCGAAAGACCCCCCCAGGCCTGTCTCACTTTCCCTACATAATATTGATCTGGAGCAAAGAAATCTGCACCAGTTATTAGCAAAACGTTTGATGCAGCCAATATTGTGTCGACTCGCTGCCCCCTCAACTCTTCTTATAACCACTCCCAAAACCGCTCATGCCGGCAAAAACAGGAGAAAAGCACCTTAATACATGGTCACGAGTCAAAAATACTGTACATATCCCCCTTTGTGTTTTTCTGAGTACAAGAGGTAATATCAGGACCTGGCAGTTTCTTGCAGGTATGTGGGATACCTTTTCACAGTAAAACAAACAAAAAAAAACCACTACTAATTCAGTTTCTGTTTTTCTTATTTACAGTTGCTCTAGTTTCTGGCCTAAGTTTATTTTAGTTTGAGCCATACCTTTTTCTGGTTGGTCTCTCGGCCAACCAGATGTCGTATTGCTTGATTGGCTAAAAAAAAAAAAAAATAGATCTAGTTCAGTTTCAGTCAGATCAATACAAAGATGTGAAAAACTGCAGCAAAAGGGATTTTGTAAAAGCAACTCACCTGGGCTAGTGTCAATCAATTTTAGTTATTACATGCCTCAGCGTATTAAATTCCATAATGGAGTGAATTGGCGAACCTTCTACATTAAGGAACAATGAAGTCCTGCTTTCTCAGTACAAGACGTAGGAGTTTAAATACACTTCTTTATTCATCCTAATTACACACTCTGCTCTCAATACTCTGGCAACTGAAAATGGTGAATGTCACAAAATACTAGCAGGGAAATTTGTTCCAGAGCTTTACATTTTACTTAAAACCAGAGACAGAACATAAAACACAGACAGAGCTCAGTGCACATCCAGTGAAACTCATACACGGTACAGTGCCTAAATATATATGTATAGATATCTATTAAATAAAATGGTCTTTTAATTTAACATTTTGGCCAAAAAAAATGCACAAACAGGGACATATTTAAAAAAAATAAAAATATTCAAGTATATAAAAAATATTAACGGTACAAGACAAGCATTTTGTAGAAAAGGGATGCTAGACCAGGAGATCACACTGGGAGACTGTTTGCAGAGATTAAAACAGAAATGCTTATTTACTGAAACGGTAGTGTTTATTGGAACAGTTTCCCGGCACAGTTTGTAGAGGGCCATACAGTAAAGGAACTCAAGATGGTAGTAGACCTGGAGAGAGAAAAAAAAAGCCAGGGGTCAACCGAGTCCAAACAGCAGCCTTGGGAAATGGACAAATTAGGTGGGCCCAAGTGGTCCTTATCTGCCAATTTCTAAGCTTCTATTCTTCAGGCAAAAACCACTGTAGCATTCTTTCCACAGCAGTCTGCACGTAGCTACAGCAGAGCACACTGACTTTCTCTGACTGGTATCAGGGCAAAAACTGAACAGCAGACAATGTAAATCTTAAAATCAAGAAACAAGTTTAAATATGATATACATTGAACGCTTTAACTCTTCAGCTTCTCCAAATCAGCCTTGAAAGTAATATTTCTTTTTAACACACGCTATATGCATACAAACAAAAAATAAATAAAACACACACACACACACACGGTGAAAGTAGTGATAAACCTAATGTGAAATACTAGGTTCTTGATTAAGCATTCTCAAATTTGTTAAGCACTATTGTAACAAATAGGGAATTGCAACTTGGCACACTGTGGAGATGCAGCCAAGCTGAGCTCCTCTAGCGACCTGAAATAATGCTTACCAGCTGATAGCTTGAAATACTCCAGTGTTTCTTCCATTACAAAAACAGACATACCGAGTCAGATTAGATTCCAAGATTTTTTATTTAACACTGACACTGATGCAAGGTTCTGCTTTGCCGTCCATTATGCTGCACTGTAAATCAAGTGGGAAAGGCCATTTGGAGTCAAAGCTGCACATGCAAACTGGCTAAGAGGACTCAAACAACCCCGGCTATTATCAACCACTGGAGACAAATGGGAGAAGGGGAAAGAACCACAAGAACATTCATGGCAATCTGAATCTTTAATATATTTGAAGTTATTTTCTGTTATTTTCAAATTACAGTAATGGTTTAATGTGTACTATTACGACCTAAGTCAAGCGGAGCTACTTAAATCACAGACGTTGGACCAGACACAAGTCCATTACCCATGAAACTGGAAAATGACACTGGGGTGAGCTTCCTGCTCTCTTTGGACACACTGCATTCGAAAAGACAAACAAAAAAAAGATGACCTCAGTGAAAGATAGAGGCTAAAAAGAGGACTCCTCGTGATAATCAAAGTAGCATTTCCAACCAAATGTCATGTGGCTTCATCGGAATCAGTTCTACAATGTTTTCTATACTAAAATGACCACATTTGGCAATTTTGATGACCGGAAATCTGCTGTAACAGCTAACTTCAATGCCAGAACAGCCCAACATTGTGACCACTGTTAACTATCTTACCAACTCACAAAAAAAAAAAAATGAATATGTAAATAAAAATATTGCTCCATGTCCACATCGCCTATGGCAGCGTTTTCCATACTTTGTGACACACGGCCACACCTGGTTTCTGGAATAACCAATGCATTTCCATCCAGGTGAACACTTTTTGACAAACTAATAGAATCATAGGTGGTGATTAGTGGTGTACCGAGTACCCGGAATTACCCGGTACATTTCCAGCTACCCGGATATTACCCGGACCCGGCAACTGAGAAGTGGGTTCGGCACCGGGTAATACCCGGCATCGGGTAATGTCAGGGCAGCTGGAAATAATCTTATTACTTACCTTTCTGAAGACATCTAGGACCAGCAGCAGCAGTCTTGTGGCAGCATCGGAGGTGTTTTCAGCCGGCGGGGGAGCTGCAGGAATCCCTTCCACAGCATCGGAGCAGGTGAACAGTGTGTGTGAGCCGCCGGGGAACCACATGACCGGAGCAGGAGACGGAGTGTTACTATTGGATAGCCGGCTGTCCAATAGGAACGCTCCGTCTCCTGATCCGGTCACGTGGTTCCTGGCGGCTCACACAGACACTGCTTACCTGCTCCGATGCTGTGGAAGGGATTCCTGCAGCTCCCCCGCCAACTGAAGACACCTCCAATGCTGTCACCACCACAGCACTGCTGCTGCTGGTCCTAGATGTCGCCGCCACCCTGCAGGTAAGTGTCAAACCGGGTAACCGGGTACCCGACCGGGTAGAACCTTTAATTTTGGCCGGGTACGCGTTAACCTTTTTTTTTTTTTTTTTTTTTATAATTGAGGACCCGGTCCAACACTAGTGGTGATATCAGAAACCTGGTGTGGCCGCGGGTCACAAGGAGAGGTTTGGAAAACACTGGTCTATGGTGTCAACATAGTCTGTAGAGATTAGCCTCTGTCTACAGTGGGGATGCTCAGAGTTCTGTACTCCTCACCCACCAATATTTAGCCCATATACGTTATCCTGCTCTATGAAATCATTGCAGGAGCCATGTATCCAGCTACTGAATCAGCTCCATTCATGCAGTTGTGCAAAATGGAGCCATTACCATGGCAAGAATAAAACTAAAACGTTTTCAACTTCTTTAGACATAAAACTTTATAGACCCGTATTCTAGTTTAGCAGCACTTCAAGAGAGGCAGTTCATCTTAGTGGACAAAGATTTTACCAACTACCAGATCCATCAAATCCTTACATTCATCCTCGTGTGAGAATTTTTGCAAAGCGGAGATCCTAAATTATTCCAGCTATTGGCTCATTGGAACCATACTCTTGGATTATGTACACCCTGTTTATATGTCAGATGGTATAGAGTAAAATGGGAAGGTGAAGAAAAGGGTCCCTTTTCCTTTTATTGAGATTCCACCACAAGTTGAGCAGGATCTGGCCTTTATCTCCCTAAGGCAGAGATACAAGGAATAAAAACTTCAATTTCAGGCTGGGAGGTAAATTATTTGACAGCTTCCCACGGACATTAAATACAATGCATATTGTCTACTTATCAAAAAAGTAACCGTCACCAAGGGTTCACCCAATAAACCTATTAATACCATAGGTTAACTCCGGTGTGATAAGACATTGTACATCCAAATGAAAAATGTTGGACATCATGGTCCCTGTAACCTGCAGGCAAACATAAAGTGTAATTATTGTATAATGCTTTCTTACAGTACAATGGAGAGTAAAGGTTGGTAACTTACCAGGTCATTCATTATCATAAAGTAGATTCTCAGTCCAATGGCTGTGTCAGGCTGCAATGTCGGGACACAGGTAGGCATGCTCATTTCATTACAACCCTCCCACTGTGTAGTAATACAGTATATAAAGCAGAAATATAGATACAGATGTGGCAGGGTCTCCCTATGGGCTCCCCTTGTTGCCGTTGCGCGCCCAGGTTTCCTTTCATCCCCTTACCTGAACGCCGCGGCTGCGACCTACAGCGGAGGTTGGGGAGGGCTGCCCCGCTTTGCGTCCATATAGTGTCAGGGACACAGCAGAGGCTGCGCAGCAGTTGCGGCCTGTGGTCTGGGACCAGACCATCACTCAAAGACACAGAGACTATCTTCATGGTGGGACACTCCAACCGGATACCATCCCACGAGGAGGCTGACTCATCGTGGACGACGCCATCGCTGGATCAGCGGATCCTGTCTGTGCTGGAGCACCCGGCAGGTACCTCACCTTACACGTGCACCAACTATACATCCACTATAGTGGCAGCGCTGACCACATATAAGGGTGAGGGGTTATATCCTTGTGGACACTAGAGTGGTTGGGTGCTCGAGGGCCCCGTCAGGAACTGTGGGGACAGTGAACAAGTGGGTGGGTGGTTACGGCTGTGCGAAGCTTGGCGGGTAGCTGTACCCTATTAGTGTTCACTAGAAATGTTGAGAAGTGTGGTTCATGTATATGTCTGTTAATGTGCTTATAGTAAAGTATTCTTGTTTCACCATATTATTGTGTATTGTTCGTATATGGTCCTGCACTGGGTTATCCCACACAGTTAGGTGACAGCGCCTCCACCTGCCCAGGATCCTATCGAATCAGGTACACCCCAGGCTCCCCAAGGCAGAGGTTCAGGCCTCCTGTGAGTCACAGGTAAAGCACCACACACACCGTCGTCACCTTATCTCCCAGGGGGTGGGGGAAGTGCGCTACACAGATATGTTCCATAAATCACCAAGCCGTTGTGTAAATAAAAAAAATAAATATAATACACACACACACACACACACACACACATTTATGGAGAATTGGAGATGGAAGGAAAAAACATGCAAATGTAGCCACGTATACAATATACGACCTAGAGCACCGACTGTCAGATCGACCTACAATGGTCAAGTATCATACATAAGGGGTTGGCTTATGCATCAAACTATGTTGTATTAATTAGCACCTACGTGCCATGTAGGAAAGTTGGTGTTTGTTTTTCTATATTAAACCAAATCATATAGGCACAGAGGTTAACACCACCAGACCATGTATATTATACAGCAGCCAGCAACTCCATTATGTCCCAACCTATAACAAATCCCCAAATTGCTCACTGTTGCAAGTGGTGGAAACTGGAAAGCAACACAAAGCACCATTCTACACAGACACCAACAGAACATTAGTCATGCTTTAAATATATGAACTTAGCAGCAAAACAGCTTTTTGCAACACTTGGCTGGTCATACTATACTGCAGCTCACAAAATGTGAGGTAGGATTTCTTATATGCTTTTATTTTACCAGCAAGGCCAATTGCAAAGATCACATCTTTTGGAAGCATCTGTACTAGGAGGCTATAAACTAAGAGTTATAGGGATTTTAGGAATAGTATCAGTGTTATGCCTTCTAAACATGTTCTTGTGGATTTAGCCAGTGCCATTAAAGCAACCCCCAAACATTAAATTAAAGCCACCACAATGGACAGATTCCCATACAAAATGCCAACATATTACAGCCCCCAACTGTTTAGCTGTGCATACCAACACGTGAAAGGTATTATAAGGCTAACTTTCTTGGGAGCATGACAGTCCTGACTTCATCCGCCTCTGAAATGTAAGCAGATAAGACTTTTGGAAAGCTGGACTGGAAACAGACAGGGGAGGGACTGGCGTGCATATCTATCCCAGCACATATCTCACTGCAGTGAAAGCGATTTGTCTTACAGTACATCGCGCACCACAGTAGCAAGGCAGATGCAAGTAAGCCATGTTATTCTTGGCCTACATTAAAACTGCAGTTTATTGTGTGTGTGCGCGCGCTTGTGTGTGTGTAAAATCAATAAGACTGGAAATCACAAACTTTACTGGCCAGGATGGTAAAGCTCACAGCCTTAACGGCACAAAAGTACGGGTTAAAGACAACTGGAAAATGTTAGGCTTTGCTGCAAACACGCTTTAAATATGGTTTCAGATGGTAGTACTCAGAGGGAGTTCAGTTTATCACAACATTTACACATACAGGATCTACTAGCAGATCAGTGAGGCTGTGCGCAAGCAGAAAATACAGCACGTATAAATGTGTCTGTGGTAGACAGCTTTCTGGACTGCTATCTTAATGGTCTTCAGATATACAATGGCTTCTATACGTCTTCCTTCTTTACCGTTCTTCGCCACCACCTCACATCAGGCACTGAACCAGTCATCCAAATGAATGACTCACTGAGCAAGAGTGTAAACTCAGACGCACAAATATATACATCTTTTGTTGAGAAAAAGATTTTTTTTTTATTTATTTTTTAAAGCGCTCCGAGGGTTTTTAAAACTAATCAGTTCAACTCCAATTTCTGCTTAGTCACGGACCACAAAGCAAGCATGCTTCCCAGGTTACTAAAAAGCCTAAAATTGCTGATAACCAAGCAAAATACATTTAACTACCGATGTAGCAGATGTTATCGCCTCAGTTAAAGCAACGCATTATTCAATAGTAGCGTTATTAATAACCATGGATAGGGAGATGATGCCAGTGTTATTTAACGCATTATTTTGCGTTAAATGGAGTCATACCGTCTGCTACATCTGTATACCGTATGTTCCGTTGTACAGCTAAAACACCAATGATGTAATCTGTACAGAAACGGTGTACAAGAGACACGTCAACAGAACATAACCCAAAGGATGCAGAAATAACACATTTGGGATCTGCAATTTTCATGCCCGTACGACAGAAGGGACCTGGTGACTGCATATGCTGTAATGCAGGAGATGGAATCTACGCACATTTTCTTTTTGCACCCAGTAGACAATGGAGGTGTCATCCTACAATTCAGCATACCAGCACTGGCTTTAGGCTATGCTCTCCAAAAAATGCATTGGGATAGCATCCCAGGACAACAAGGTGTCCTTGTAAAGATTCCTGCAATGACTTCCCTGGGTGCTACTCAAACTGGCAGCTGATATTTCTATAAAATCGAAAATCACAAAGCCTTTGGGTGCCCCTTGATGTAGCTAAAAACATCACAGGGACTGGCACTCCAGAGGCCCCATAAGCTGGTTGTCATTCAATCTGCTGGTTTCCTAGGGAAGGTAGTGTTCTGTTACACAGCAGACCCAACCGATTCCAAGAATAGGACCCTTCTCCCATTCCATCAGTGGTGGCGCAATCGTCCGATTGCTCCCGAGGAGTGTTGACGTGATGGCAAGTGCCAAAGGGCGGTGGCAACAAAGGTTAGACAAGCTCAAAGCCCATGAAAATACCACTTGTGAGCACATTCACACGTCTCAGACTGGTCTGCAAGCCTGCCCTTCTCCCATTATCCCATTAACCATTACAGCCAGGGATTCTGGGTAATGAGATGAAATGAGCACTCAGTGAGTCACTAGTTCCTATCCCTTTTCACATGAGACACAATAAACGTATACCTGCTGCATTACACAGCTTTTCACACTGCTTGGGTTAAAGAAGTGCATAGGCAGGAAACCTACTCAGACATCTGTTTCAACCTATTGGGTCTCACCAGGGCGAGGTTGGTTGCTGGCTATGTAACAGAGTTTGAAGAGTATATGAAATCAAAAACACATGTAAGGGAACATTTTATCCAATTGCTGCTAAAATAGAGCCAACCAAAACAATGCCATATTATTAGCTTAAAGATCCAGTATAGCAGTCACAGATAACTGTGCAGCTACTCGATAGAAAGCCACACAGTATAAGGATTAGCCATGCCACCAAAAAAAAGTTATAAAACTCGTTGATAGCACGTTTTAAATTCTTCTGCACTACAGTCTAACCATGTCTGATCGGCAATGCAATATCATATGAAGATCGGTCAAGTTGACCTTGTCTCTTTCAAATGATATTTAATTCCACATATAGAAACTGTAAAACTTCTGCTCCCTCTTTGAAAACAAAAAAATCCCTGAAAAGCCTCGGAAATAAATGTAATGCGTTTTTAATCCTTTCAATGCCAGAGGTTTGCAGCATATTGATCTGGCACAGAGGGGGCTTAATCAGAAATATTAAACATTGTGGATAATCCCTAGTTAGGTGCAATGCACAATTTAACCCTTCACAACAGGGGAGGCCACGAGTCATAACATTTCAGAATTTACCGAGGGAAAAAAACCAACCCATGGTCTTGCTTGGTACAGGTGCCGCGTCATGGTTGGTCGCTTAGCCGACACGAAATCTGCCACGGGAACGGTCCGAGGACACGTGTGCTTGCGGAGTCCCAGCAACCAGACTAATGGCCGATCAGGATTAACACAGCGGGGGTCCCGGTTTCTGAATGGGACTCGCGCTATTTGAATCCTACCGGGCTGCATCAGTCTGTAAGAGACGCGCAGCAAGGACAGAATCAGCCATTCCCCCTGCGCGCCTATTACCCTATCGCGGTGCTTTTATTTTAATACCAGTATTGAAGCTGGGGGGTCTCCCTGAGCTGAAGGTTTAAATGTCCCGCGTCACGGCCCACGTGACCGGGACCTTTAAACAATGCAGAGAGATGCCGGCATCCCATACAGCAACCAGGGGGTCCCAGAGGCTGCAATTAATGCGGTTTAGCTCCGGAGAAACCCCTGCTTCAATACTGGTGTTGGTAAAATGAAAGCCGCGCGATGGCCTGTTAGGTGCGCAGGGAGAGTGACCGATTGTCTACTCAATCCGCATCTGACTACTGAAGCCTGGTAGAATTGGCACAGTGGGAGTCCCATTCAGAAGCAGGGACCCCCACTATGTTAATTCTGATGTGCCATTCCCCCGTGCCAAGCACTGTGCCAGGGACGCTGAACTCACGCTCATGCACATGTCCTGCGGCTGCCGATAGAAAATGCTACATCTGTAGAAATATTGGTTTTAATATTTTACATGGTGGCAGAAGAAAGCTTTAAAACAAAATTAGGGCAAATCATAAACACTTGCGTGTTTGTCTTATTTGTGTTTAAGACACTGAAGCCTATTTTAATTTTAAGGATACCAACATGTTTTGAGCAAATATGAAGGAGTACTTCCGAAGTTGAGGCTATCTTTTTTTTTTTTTTTTTTAATTTGGATTGACAATGCATTTTTAAAAGATAAGCTTTCAAGAGCAATGCTCTTCCTCGGGTCAGGCAGTACTGATCTCCAAATTATTTGTACACATTAAAGTGCATTCATTTTTACCCAATAGCAACTGGAGTGACAGCAGCAAAAGCCTATTTCATTATGTGTTTTGACGAATGTTCTTGACTCTAAAAGTTCTCACACAAGATTGTGTTCCTGCAAACTGTACAATATGCAGACATGATACTTTTACAGGCAACCCAAGACAGGCAGTAGGTACATTTTTACAGGGTTTTTTTGACAGCCACTGTTTGGCCTGTGCCATCTAGAATATTACCAGCTCTGCCATCTACTCAAATCACCTATAGATATGGCACTAAAACTCACAGATCTCATCAATCACTTAGATTGTAAGCTCTCTGGGGCAGGGATTTCCTTTCCTATTGTCTGATTTTGTTTCACTTATTGTATTAGAATTCCATGTTATTGTGTGGTCTCTATTGTAAAGTGCCAAGGACACTATGGGCGCAAAATAAAGATATACTGTACATACATGTCCAATACAGGCCTCTTTCCAAAACAAAGTGGCTATAAAGTTTAAATAAATACTTTACCTTAAGGCTTTGCCATTTCCATAGCACTATAAAAGTTACTGTATAAAAGCAGTGAAAATCCAGTTAAAGACTGCAACTCCATAGCAAGTTAATACAGCTATCTTCTAAATACTCAAGCAGAATTTCAAATAATACCAAGATTTAAAGGATTTATTGAACCTCAAAAACGGCTTAATGTATCCTGTGTGAGTCTATTAAAATTCCAATCAAGAAAATATTTACCTTACACTTTATTTTATTTTTTGAGTTGCAAAAACAAAAATGGTGTGATACCTGCTTAAAAGATCTTTTTATCCCTGCAAATTGTGTCTTTATTATGTAGTACCCAGAAGCAAATCATTGATTTCAAAGGCCTAGCTTCAACTCATTTCTCCGGATACTAGATTCCCATGAGAAATTGGATTTAAACGCCATCTTCCAGCTTTCAGAGGAGTTAAAATACACACAATGCACCTGAGCCAGATATGTCCAAACACTTATTAAATTGGACCTTCCAGCGGTTTATTGACTTTTGCAAGGCTGCCTGCGTATTTCATCCAATTGTTGCCATCTCAGTCTGGAAAGCAAGCGAGATCAGCTTAAGGCTGCGTCCATAGGACTGCAGCCGTGCGGAGGCGCGCAGAGGCTGAGGGAAAGCGGGTGCTTTCCCTGGACTTGGTCTGCGCTCCGTCCGTGGGCGTGTCGGGGGGGAGGGGGGGGTTCGCCCTCATTGGGTGAACCGCTCACGTGACCGGCCCTGCGCTCCCTTGAGCGCTTGAATTGAAAACTTTTCTAAGACTTATGCTTCCGCACGCTTGCGGAAGCGTAAGTGAGCCCCTGCTAAAGCCGCGCTCATTGCGGCTGCAGGAGCTCACTGAGAAGCGTCAGCGCGCCTCAGCACGGTGCTGACCCTGGACGCAGCCTAAGGCTGGGGCCATGGTGCCTTCTCCCGTGCAGAGGCGCGCGGAGGATGAGGGGAAGCGGGTGCTTTCCTTGGCCATGCTAGATGGGCCGTTCCTAGTGACGTCACGGAGCCGTGACCTGTCTGTTGCGCCGAGAAATCAGTTTAACTGATGCAACGCGGGTCCCCTCCTGCACACCGCATGGATGCGAACACTGCCTTATGGCAGTCTGTTCGCTCAGCGTGCAGAAGCACGGTCTGCGGCACCATGTCTGAGGCCAGGCAGGGAGAGAGCGCCGTGACATGCGCTCTGCTTGGCCTTGCTTTTCCTGGCCAGCTTATGCGTGTGTTGGGAGGTGCGGCCGGGGGCGTGTTGGGAGGCGCGGCCATGTAAAGGAGCTGGTTCGCCCTCATTGGGGTAACCGTGACGTGCCAGGGAGCGGCATAAATAAATTTGTTTACCTCTCCAAGCAGCTGAGCGGTGTGCTCACGTTGGCCACACACATCGCAGCAATGTGTTTCATCGCGGCAAGCGGGTCACCCTGGCCGCAGACTAAGGAACAAGTATTTTGCAAGTAAAATTTAAAAAACAAATATATATATATATATGTCTAACATGTCTGAGTTTTTAGCCGTTGTTTTACACTTTGTCTCGAACGCACAAAGCAGAATACAAATGAGAAAACTGACACTTATTCCTCCCAACGATAAGGCTGAAGCGCCTATTAAAGTGTTTGACTAAGATTACGAATAACTCATGAATTAAGTAGAAATAGCAGTGTTAGTCCAGTTGCAATAGTGCGGAGTAAATGTGTACTTCAGTAAGTATTAGGTGATACCTTTTTTTTTTTTGGACTAATTGATATAAGAGAAGCTGTAAAGTTTTCCTCTCTTCCTCAGGTCGGCTATACTGATTTACAGGGTCCAGGAGTTTAACACAGGTGAAAAAAAAGAAAAACAAGAGGCAGAACAGATGATGGAGGAACAAACAGAAAAGGCAATCAATGAATAAAAGGGACAGTGAGACACAGGGCCATACATCTATCAGCAGGGTACACCGGGGGGGGGGGGGGGGGGGGGCGGGAGGTCGAGAGAAGGGATTAATTGTAAAATTCACAGAGACAGGGAGAAACATTACAAAAAAAAATTGTTTAAAACCCCCATAATCAGCATTATGTCCTCTTATTTTAGTGTCAAAGTGTATTATCATTTTGAGTTCAAATGTTTCTTGTTCTTGAGTGCTGTTAAACATTCCATTGAGGATTTAGATGTTTATGTCATTCATGGAATGATCTGGCAATGAGAAGTGGTGTCTCACTGGAATGCAAGATCATCCTTCCGAATCATAGTGTGTTTGTGTAGGTTTGTTCTGGTTTGAAGTTTTTGACTGGTTTCGCCAATGTAGGATCCTTGGTCACATTTGCTGCATTGAATGATATACACCACATTCCTGGATGTGCAGCAGAATGTTCCTACAGTGTGATATTGAATGTTCTGTTTATGACTTGCTGTGGGATCTTGGCATATGTTTGCGTGTTGTTGCAGGGTCTTGTTCCATTAACAGCATCCTTCAGCTTGTTAAGTTTTCTATTGACTAACTTCTGTCTCAGGTTTGGCGGTTGCCAGAATGCAAGGATGGGAGGTTTGGGGAAGGTGTCTTTTAATGTTTCATCCTCTGATCTTGCAGATCTTTCATTATTTTTTGCATTCACTCTAAGACAGGGATAAAATGTAGCCATCACGGGAGACCAGGACTCTTTCACAGGATTAAGCACCAGACAGGACACAGATCAAATAAAAGGGTGTTTGTTTCGGCCAGAGCCAACAGATACAGCACAAAATCACAACACAGCTTATACTCATGTTGAAATGGACTGGGGGGTCTCTGGAGAAGAATTATGAGCAGTATTCAGAAGCCATTTTGTCTGTCATGTCGTGTCTCAGTATCCATTTAAGTGTGAAAGAATGTGTTTGTTTGTAAGGATGAGTTTAGCTGACAGTAGAATTTCATAGCTCTGCCTGTGGCTCAACATCCAGAATTATAGCGATAAGACATTCTGTTGTTGTACAGAATAATAGTGATAAGATGTACCTTGTTGTTGTACTGAGCTGTTTTAAAGCAGTTTATACTGGCTTTTGTGACCTTCAAGATGATAGGCATAGAATATGGAATAGTCATTATAGTAATCAATGTTAGACTATGAAAATTAAGTGTATTTAAAGCCTCTCCTTGCAGAATCTTGGTGACTTTACTGTATGAACATACTGTATCAGCAGCCAATAAATTACTCAATATAACTAACCTGGGTTTGCTCCTATCTATATGAACGAACAGACAAATCAGACTAGTGGTATGCATGTAGGGTTGCCAGGTGTCTGGTATTGAACTGGACTGTCCTGTATTTAGATACTCTGTCCAGTAAAAAATGAGAGGTACTTTAATACTGGACATGTATGTGTCCGATATTTTCCTCCCTGGACATAGTGACCTGACGCACCTGTCATCATTGAGTCCAGTATTTTTGGAGAAGCCACCTCGCAACCCTACATGCATGTGTTTTTTTTTTGTTTTTTTTTCTTCTTGTATAGAATCAAGTGTTCTCGGGAGGCTTTATGTGCAGTTGTGATTGTTGTGACAATAGTCTTTGGCTTAGAGGAAGGATGGTCATGGCATTGAACCTGTCGCAACCAGCTGCATGAAAAGAAAACCTGCTTACTTGGACAGTGGAGAAGGGTGAGCTCTAAACCCTGGGTGGGAGGAGCCACTAACCTCCAAAACAGCCGAGACCAGCCTGACAAAGTTAACAAACACACAGATACCCAGCAAGCTCTCAGAAACCCCCTCAAATTACCACAATATAAATAAATATATATATACATACTATATACACACGTGTGTATATATATATATATATATACACACATATATATATATATATATATACACACGTGTGTATATATCTATACACGTATGTGTATATATATATACACACACACGTGTGTGTGTGTGTGTGTGTGTGTGTGTGTGTGTGTGTGTGTGTGTGTGTGTGTGTGTGTATATATATATATGGAGTGCTATTGGGCGTGGATAATTGTATAAAACAAGAAACAAAAAAGTCCAGAGCAACATCCAATGTGACAAAAATACATAGTGAAATACCTATATATCTCTTGAAAAAAGGGTCATTTAGTCAACCCTTTGGACAAAGCATATAAGCCTGTGAACCACTTTCAAGGCATGACCATAATATCGCAGGTCCTAACACTAACTGATTAAAATCCTAATTTACCTCTATAATTAGGGGAAGGATGGTCCTGGTATTGAACCTGTCGCAAGCAGCTGCATGAAAAGAAAACCTGCTTACCTGGACGGTGAGGAGGGGCGAGCTTTAAACCCTGGGTGGGAAGAGCCACTAACCTCCAAAACAGCTGAGACCAGCTGGACAAAGTTAACAAACACACAGATACCCAGCAAGCTCTCAGAAACTCCCCAAAATTACCACAAAAAATAAATAAATATATATATAAGTGTAAAAAGGAGTGCTACTGGGCGTGGCTAATTGTAAGCAGGTTTTCTTTTCATGCAGCTGGTTGCAACAGGTTCAATCTCAGGACCATCCTTCCACTAATTATGGAGGTAAATAAGCATTTTAATCAGTTAGTGTTAGGACCTGCGATATTGTGGTCATGCCTTGAAAGTGGCTCGCAGGCTTATACGCTTTGGCCAAAGGGTTAACTAAATAACCATTTTTCAAGAGATTTATAGGTATTTCACTGTGTATTTTTGTCACATTGGATGTCGCTCTGGACTTTTTGTTTCCTGTTTTATCTAAGAGAGAATCAAGTTCAGGAGGTAAACCTTTGTACGTCAGCTTCGTTCTGAAGGCTTTTGTAATATGTATTTGGCGACTACCACTTGCCCAGGCTACCATCTTTAAATGCCACATTGTAGCACAAATAAGCCATCTTTCATTTTCAAATCAAACAAAAATGTCAAGACAAATGAAATCCCATCCATAACCTACTGACAACTTGGATGGCATCCTCATTCCAGTGGTGTTCATGAGCTCTAGTTGCAATTCCTTGCAAAGTAAAGTCAAACAGAATGTTATTGTTTGAAGAGCTTGTGTCATGTATTGCTCATTGTCGGTCAGATCTTGATGCAAGGATTGGAAGACATTGAATCTATAATTAATCAAACAGTGATACGTGGAAATATGTAGGATGCAGTAAATATCTGCCCCAAAATTGTAACAATGTAGTTTTAGCATGCATTTTGAGATTAGGTTTGCTCAGAGCTAGGGTGTGTGGTCAGATTAACGTACTTTGGAGGCCCTTAACTTAACCATGCTCCTTAAACTAGTAGTCACATCAAACTAGTATAATTTAATTTCAGCATTCAGCCAAGGCATGGGGGGAAAAAACCCCAGTTCTGGGCAAAGCGGAAGTTTTATAGACTTCACCAGGAACAGAAGATGTGCAGGTGTGTGATTTGAGTAAGACTGTACTGCTGCTTAATACCCAGATGTCAACTAATAAATGAGCACATCAAATTCGCTCAAATAGTGACACCATAGATTCCAGTGTTACGACTACAGTGCCTACACCATGCTGGGAAACATTTTCCCGGTCATGAAAGGTTTAATCCCATTAATTTTATAAGTGCAAAACTGGAAACAGTGTCACAGAATATTGACTCGAAGGTAGGGGGGTGGAAGGGGGAGGGGGGATTTAGACTTGCGCAATAATGCTGTGTGTATGGAATAAGTGAATACATAGAGATAGAACCTACCAACAAACTTTGAACAAATGAATTGACAACCAGTGGACACAGCAGCACAAAAAAGGTTTGGAAGTTTGTCGTTTTGTTTCTAGCCATGAATACATTTACCTTTCTCCTCTGGGCCCCTTCATGGCCATGCACGATGGGATGTATGCTGCTCCTCCTACTGCAGTGTAGGGACGCGTTTTGTCAAAACTTTAAAAAAGGGCTCAGCCTTCCCGAGAGAGTTAAACATTTAGCCCAGCTGCATAAATTTCCCCAAAAACGTGAGAATGAACAAATCACCCCCAAGTAAAAACACTTCAGGATGGGAAATTCTGTACGGTCAGAGGAACTCAAAGCAAATGACAGTCAGAAATGTTTTCCTTTCCTCAATCGTCCCTCATGACAGTGCACATGATGGAGGATGACCTAAAGCAGTCCCTGTTTACTGTGGGAAGTAACGGGAATGATTGCTTGCAGCACCTTGTGAAGTGAGCGATTTATCAGTCCAAGAGGTTGGCATGGCTCTTGTGCAATGTGCCTTAATCACTATAGGACTTTCAAGATTGATTAAGCAAAGCAGCATAGCCCTTTAATTTTCCAAAGGAAAGTACAAACCATTTGTCTGATTTTTGGCAATTTTGTGACAAACATAAGGAGACAAAACTAACTACATTCAAATCTCGATGGGGTTTTGACAAAATGAAGGGACAACGATGTACTGATTTATATGAAAAAGAAAAAAGTAACTTTTTTTTTTTGGTAACTTCAATTTTATTAGGCCTACAATTTCCCAATCCTATCTTAAGTGATGGCTGTAAGGTACACAGCCTCTAAGGGCATGCCCCTCATCTGAGAACAGATCCAAGGGTTCAAACAGAGTAGACAATGACGATTCCAGGACGATGTTTAAGTCTCAGACAGGAATTAGAGGACAGATTTGAGGCCTTCATTTCTCCAATGCATTGAGGAAACAAGCAATATGATGCGAATTTGCTAATGGGCATCAAAGAAAACCCCAGAGCTATATCTTGGACCTTGAGTGTGAAGGCAAAGATACCCGTCATGTCCTTATAAAATGTAACTTTTTGCTGGATCCGGGTCTTGCGTGTTACACCAGTTGCAAAAAACAAAACAAAAAAAAAACTTCCCATGCCCTACGATACACCTTGGATGTTAATTGTTTCCTGGCACAGAGCATCGTTTGAATTACTGGATCTGAGAAATCTCTGCTTTTCAAATATTGCCTCAATCTGCGAGAAACCTTTGCCCAAGGAAAACAGAGAAGGGCACCTCATCCTTGAGCACCGCCATCGGTGACCAGTGTTCCATATAAAATCATTCTATCCCTGCCTCTTCTGGGATTCAGGAGACTTTCCCACAATCTTAAAATTTCGAGTGGGATAAGATAAATGAATATGATGGGAATGATTGTGCATTCTTGTCCTAAGCTTTCGAAAATGTGTTTTGAAGTGGTCCGAGATAAAACTGTGTCCATGGCACTGTTTAGTGGTGGAACAGAATAGGCCTAGCAGCCTTATACACTGACCTGCTGAAGCTGGATTGAATAGTCGCTGCCTTTTGGTGCCACAGCAATATTGATGGTTTGGGGGCTGGGGGGGGCAAAAAATACTCCGCCTCATTAAAGAGAGTAGTGTTTTTTTCAATATTTTTTATGTGCCATCCGTAGCTTTGTAGCATGTACAAAAACAGCTTTCACATGTAATCTTGCCTCTGAAAAGGAATGAGCTCTGATTAATATATTGTCCAGGCATGGGAGAATTTGATGCCCAACTTTCTGAGATGAGCTGCTAGTATTTTGGCAAGTGGTGGCTAGCTCTAAAGTAAGCGTGGCAAACGGATAGTGATTCTTCAATATGCAGAATCTTAAATACTCCTGATGGAATCACCTGATAGGAATTTACTGTTCCTGGAGATCGACTGATGGCTAGGACATCCGATATGAACTATGGATCTTAAAGATTTCATTCTGGAAGACTTCACCTTCAAACTGATTGACGTGTTTAAGGTCTAAGATGGGATGAAATATCTCAGAGGCCTTGGGGGACCATAAAAAGATTGAAATAAATCCCCGTCCTTTCCTGGTCCTGAGAAACTAGTTGAATAACTTTCTGCCAGCACATTCAGTGAATAGCTCCAAAACAAAGTTAGCCTCCTGCTCTGCTGTCTGGGAACTCTTGATTTAAAACAAAATGCGTTCTTGAAGGGATTCTGTCGAACTAACACACTGAGGTTCTAGACTATCTGTAATGCCCATAAATCTATTGCCATGTTGCTTCACTGGTCCCTGAAAAGCAAGATGCTTGCTCCCACAGGTTACAAATCTCAGGGACGGGCTCTGCTGACCTTCAGAAAGAGGGATTCTTAGAGACGAATGTACCGGGTTCGGCACTGGGCGATTTGAAGGAAACTCACGTCTGGTCTGCCCTGGTCCGTAGGCTATTGCATCCCGAATGGACTGCCTACCTAAACTAAAACCTCTTGAAACCCTTGGGTTTTTTTCCCCTCGAGGTGAGAAATTGCCTTTGCTCCAGAGGCCTTAGAAATTATAGAATCCAGGGCCTCTCCAAAGAGTGTCACTGGTAAAATGGAATAAGACCAGCGATTCACATTTTTAACCATGAGTATCTTCTTGCCAAGACCGCTAATGCTGTGGATCAGGCCATAAACCCAATAGCATCAAATTATGGGTCACACGAACTCAACTGCTTCTTTAACAGGTACACAAATCTGGGAGGACCATCTTTCTGCTGACTCCAGCTTCTCTATCCAGATCTACATGGTATGAGCCATAAAAGCAATGGAGACCATTGGTTTATAGGCTGCTCTAATTAGGGAGCTCTTCTACCATCCTATCCATGGAATCCTGAAACAGACCATCCGTTAACTGAATTTTTGTCCGTCGCACGATTCTGGCTACAACGGGTTTAATTTGGGTAGATTAACGCATAGCTTTGTATCTTAAACAGAAAAAGGATGCATCCTTTCAAAATGTTGTATTTTAGAAAAATTTTCATCACAATGCGGTCATTCATTATTAATGAATGACAATTTGGACAGGAAGTGAGCATACTTTTCTTTGTGGACCACAGACACAATCCACTGTTAAGAACTTGTTTGAAACCCTCCGTCAATGGCCCGTCACATCCCTTTAGTTAATCTGCAGCGTTCTATGATGTTTCACAGTGGGGACAAAAACTTCACCGGAGGCACATTTCGCCACGGGAGACTTTGGCGCGATGTCCGCTCCTCCACCCGACAAGCCAGGTCTGCCACGCCCAACCACCCGCTCCGACAACTACATGTTTAAAATGTCCTGGATCGCTACACTGCCTAGACAGGCCGCGCCATCTTTAAATGTCTCGCATGGAATATTTAAAGATGGTGCGTCAGAGCGGCCTCTGTCTAAATTTATATAGCCCCATTTATGTACATAGCGCTTCACAGCAGTAATGCACGTGATATAATAGACTAACACATAATGGGAATAAGCACTTCTGACACGACAATCATAAAGGGGGTCCCTGCCCCGAAGAGCATACAATCTAAGTGGTAATTTGGGAGAGAACTTAGAGACAGTAGGGGGGTTAAGATAAGTGCATCTTCAAGGGGCCACGGTCAATACATCTGAGATAGAATCAGTCAGTGGAGCTACCCACATGCTTCGTTAAAGAGGTACATTTTGACATAGATCTTAAATTGGAGAGAGGGTGTCAGTCGGATATTGAGGGGACGGCCATTCCAGAGGTGTGGGGCAGTCAGTGAGAAAGGTTTTAGAAGGGAGAGGGCTTTAGATACAAAAAGGGGTAGACAGAATACATCCTTTAACAGAAGCAAGAGTCGGGCAGGTGCATAGCAAGAGACTAGGGCTGAGATGTAAGGAGGGGCAGAAGATTGTATAGCATTAAAAGTGACGAGAATATTGTGAATGATAGAGTTTAATTGGAAACCACGACAGGCATTTCAGCAGGAGAGACGTTGAGACAGATTTCTAAGAGAATAAAGTGATTCTAGCAGCAGCATTTAGGATAGATTGTAGGAAAGACAGGTGAGAAACAGTAAGGCCGAACAGTAGAAGTCTACATTAGTCAAGACGGGAAAGTATGTATGCACAATGATGGCGGATGATATATTATGTAGCACCCCTCTGGGGACTACCAGTTAGTATAAGGCGTTAACAGCCTTAATGGGGTTAACTGTGTGAGATCACTCCGGTTACTCCACATCAGGTGATGCAGGATGACTATGCAGACAAGGATAGCCAATCTCCAGTAGGTCTTGTGAGCAGTGATATCACTATAGGGAGGCTATAGATACTCCCTATGTTCTAGAAACAAGTTCTTCAGAGTTCAGACTGGGACCTCACCATGAATCCTGTAAATAGGTTTGTGTGTATAGTTCTGTATATTAAAGATGTCCTGTCACCATTTATTGTTTTTAGTTAAGCAACATGCCCTTTATAGTTCAAGCCCATACTAATTTTCCAAGATAGTTCTCTGGCCTGAAGAGTAAGCATGATCTCAGCAGGGAGTTCAGAGTAGAAGATTCGGAGCATAAATCAGTTCAGCCCCACCAGAAGGTCCCAAGTAATTGTCTGATACAACAAGTATAGCATATGAATGCCATACACCACAATGGGATAGTGATCCCAGAGAATAGGGTCATCCAACAAGGGTCCATCTGTTTTTGTATGGCGAGCATTATTAATAGATTTAAATAACGCTCGTTCGTACTATAAAAGTTCCCGGCACCCATCATTATTCAATCTGCATATCCACGCCCAGCCTGCATGGACCCAGCACTGAAAAATGTATGAGACTGAGCACAGCCATGTATATACATCAAACTATGTAAACTCCTTTAGAGAAGGGGACGGACACACGAAAATTCTACCACCATTTATATCAATGGAGCTCAGCTCGGCCTCAGCACAGCGAGAGGCTTCACAACATACCGTGTAGCGGCCATAGAGAATACTAGGTTTGAAGGACCATTTTATGCAAATCCCGTTCTCACGTTAGCAACCATTTTAAAGACAAACCCTTTGTAAGCAAATTCCCTTATGCTACTTAGAAAGGACATGGTGGATCGCGTCACATTATGGAATATGGTGAAATGTTTTCCCTTTATACACAACATAAAATCATGGTATCCACCACAACAAAGTCAGTAACTAGAAGAGCAGCGACTAGATATCGCCTGCTAAACATGGTTAATGGATTTATACCTGCTCCAAAACATGTCGCAGCAATTTTAGTTCACTATTAAACTCCAATGTTGGCAATAATGCTGTCACTTCTTGATAAATGTTATATTTAAGCATCTGTTGGGTAAGCACCCCCCCCCCCCCCAACACATTTTGGGTGTTAGGCACCAAGATTTTATTTTGTATTCCTGCCACACATTTTAAAGCAGCAATGTGGAAATAATTAAAGTACTGTAGTATGTATAAACATAACAGGTCTATCCAAGTATGAAATCACAGAGTGTCTGCACTGAAAACTTCATTTCCGTCTGCAGCGTATAAGGGTCAGGTTCTTAAAGGAGTAATTAAGCCAACATGTCATTCACTCCTTAGCTGGGGAACCCTGGTTGTCTCCATGCCATTTGTCACCCTCAGCAGTGTAAAAAGTTTCCACATTACCCGCAGCGGGAATCTTTCATAAGCGCATAGGTCCCCACATATGAAAAGCACGGCTCCCATCAGGACGGCTCCTCAGCTGCCAGCACTCTACTCAACCTTCTGCTCAATTGTAGTCGACATTAAGCACATTAAGTTTGGGGTTTCATGTGAAAGGCAGTGAAAGTTCATATACCGAAACTTCGCTTTTACTTAAAAAGACTTCTATAGACGGGGTTAACACACTAGGCACAGATGTAGGCTGTGTACCTCATGACATTTAAGGAAAAATAAAGTGTCACGTTGGTTGAGTTTCACTTTAATATATGTTGCTCTGCCTTTAAACTACAGTCCTTTGAAATATCACAGATAATGTATTCAATGTATTCTTAGAACATTTCTTCCGGCTAAAGAATCAATATTTTAAAAAAAGTTCTAATATATAGCATTAAGTATGTGTCTGTTAGGCCTTGGACATAGTAAAAAATACCGTGCTGAGCCAGCACACTTACCTCCTGCATCTGGTATGTGTGTGGCTTTAGCAGGCGCGTGCTGAATTGCAGCCGCCTTATTAAATTCAGTTTTCGCGCTTACAGGAGCGGAGGGCCGGTCACGTGACCGAAAACAGCCAATGGGAACGAGGGACTAGCTCCTCCACTCCCCCAAAGCGCGCTTGCTGCCTCGCCTGACAGGACGCTAAAAAGCACCAGCTTGAGCAGGAGCACGTTCAGCGCGGCCCGAGGCACCATGCCCGAGGCATCATGCCCGAGGCCTTAGGTAGCACTCCACGTCAGTGATAAACAAATAAAGTGAATTGGTGCACCTCCATCACCCCAAGGTGAATAGAGATATATACATATGGCCCCAGCACGCAACAATAGAAGCAATGGACAATAGTCAATTAGAGTAAGTCAAAAGTGTATTTGAAAATGATTTAAGCCGCTATACATGGAACCCAATAGCAAGGTGTGGAGACAACCTCTCCTGTAGAGAGGACCACACCAAGGAGAGAGAGGGGTGGGGGGGAAAAACAAGGGAAAAATAATAAAGAACACAAAAGGGGAGAAAACAATATATACGTACAATACACGTACTGGATGAGGGAAATAATTATTACCCCATCCATTACGTGTATTGTACGTATATATTGTTTTCTCCCCCTTTTGTGTTTTTATTCTTTTCCCCTTGTTCTACCCCCTCCCCCTCTCCTTCCTTGGTGTGGTTGTCTCCACACCCTGCTATTGGGTTCCATGTATAGCGGCTTAAAAAAAATTTCAAATACACTTTTGACTTACTCTAATTGACTATTGTCCATTGCTTCTATTGTTGCGTGCTGGGGCCATATGTATACATCTCTAAAATATAGCATTGTACATATAATTTTGCCAGCACAAGGAGTCCCTTCTCCAAAGAGCTTACAATCCATCTTCCTGTACCTCAGGCGTCAACATTAAAAGTGGCAGGTCACGAGATGACACAAGGAGACAAACTGCTGGGTTCATCGGCTTTATAAAAAGTAACAAGTTCTTACCCACCAAGCTACCCCTTCAGCCCCCAATTGACCAGTAATAACAGCTTACTGTATATGGAAACAAAATGTTTTTGTAAAAAAAAAAAAAAAAAAGAAGTTTATTTTGTTAGTTCTGAAACCCCTTGTAGACTAACAGCAGAACATCTGCTTATTAACACTTCATATCTTTATAAAATCAACAAAGCACATGCCTTATTACACTATAGCAAAATACTGGACAGATGGTTTCAATGTATAAGCCACAACCACCTCATTATCTCTTATAACCTGTGTTTATTTGCTGAATGCCAGAGGGCTTATTTGGGGCATGTCATACTCTTTTACAACAGAACACTATTGTTTTAACCCTTTGAAGACAAGCCATTTCCCAGGAGCCTGTTACAGGCCATATTGACGGGCAATATATAGCAGCCAAAATGTTCAGTCAGATATTAGAATAAAAAATTATATCTTATACGTTGCAGACATTGGGGGGCTGGGGCATGGGGGGGAAAACACCAGTGTTTTTTATATAAAAAAAATACCAAGCCCAGAACAGCAATGTGATAATATTTTGTTACGTTTCAGTGGTGCTGAAGCAGTGTCCAGTACATAGGACTGTCACAAATAGTCTCCTAGCGCACATGGCAACAATTGCCAGCAACGTTTAAACTTTTGATCCGACAATGTTCTGTAACATTTGATAACATAGATATGTAATGAATGATATGTGGTGTTCATTCGCAGGTAGGCTATGGACTTTGTATTGATTATGTTAATGAGCATCAGAGACCAAGACAAAAAAAGGAATGACCAATGAATTGTACTATACCGGATTTATACAGAATTTACTTAAGAACATATATCATTTATACTTTTTGGGGGTGCTTTTTGGTATAGGAACTAAACAAACCCAAATTGTGGCATAAATAACCAACAGTAGTGATTTCTGCTCCCAAAATACAGGCCCTACAGCTTTTAGTAAAGTTATACGTAAATAAAATAAAATAGTGTGTGTGTGTGTGTGTGTGTGTGTGTGTGTGTGTGTGTGTGTGTGTGTGTGTGTGTGTGTGTGTGTGTGTGTGTGTGTGTGTACAACCCTGATGAAGGTCCCTCTGGGTGACCGAAACATTGGTTGCAGTGCCCTGTTATTCAATACAGTTTTTGTCTGAAGACTACATGCAGTGTGCTGTCTCTTTTTACTGGACTACAATCTGGTAATATACTATATATAAATAAATATAAATAAATATAAATATATAAAACAAAACAAAGGAGAAGGCGCGCAACCCACAGCGCAAAAAGCGTAAACATTTATTACAAAAAATGAGGAGAGGGAAACAAGCTCACTCACAAACGAATATAAAATGCAAGCATTGAGTATATCACCAATTGCTTGCATTTTATATTCGGTTGTGAGTGAGCTTGTTTCCCTCTCCTCATTTCTTGTAATAAATTTTTACACTTTTTACGCTATGGGTTGCGCGCTTTCTCCGTTGTTTTTTTTAGATTTATCTGGATGTGGTTCTCCATCTGAAAGCAGCCCCAAAACCCATTAAAGCGCAACCATCGGATTGGACAATACAGGAGTGGATTAGTATACAAATATTTTTTTCATATCAACTTATTTTTACTTGCTATTTGAGTGTTTATACTTGTATTAACATTTAGTTACTACTATTTTATCTATTGGCGCTACTACCCTTTTGTTATATATATATATATATATATATATATATATATATATATATATATGTAACAGAAATATAGACAGCGCCCTTCACACACTACACCTAAATTACTGCAGTACTGATAAAGAGGTGACCGGCAGCAGGACGGAGAGGATTATAATATCCTATATGATTGTTTACATCTGCTACTTTGTAAGTAGCGATCTACCTTTGCGCATATATTTTTACTAAACGTACTTCACTATATTTTGTTCTCTCTTCATTTCATTTCAGAGTAACCAGCGATCCAAACTTATACACCCCAGTCTATTTATGCTTCAATTTATTGTATAGTTAGCAGTATTTGCGCCGTTGTATCCCCCTTTCCCCCTATATATATGCTATTGTGTGTAGTTTAACTTCAGGCAGCAACTGTTAGGCCTCGGTCCCGCTGCGCTCAGTGGCGCGGGCGGCCACACGCGAGTTCCCCACCAGCAGGGGAATCCTGCGGAGCCGGTCCCGGTCCCCCCTGGCTGCACAGCTTACTACACGCTGTGGCGCGTCAGCCGCTATGGGATACAAGAGAATGGTGTTCCCTAGCGTTGACGCGTCACGTGGTGTGGCTGTGAGCCAATGGGGAGGGGAAGCTTCGGGAGGAGAGGCTTCGGGCAGCGGGGAGGAGTGTGTAGTGAAAGCAGCGTGTATGTCTGTGTGTGTATGTGTGTGTGTGTGTTGCTTTTTACTTACCCGAGCCGTGGAGGGAGGGGGGGGAGAGTAGCGGGTCCCTCCGCTCAAGCCACGCCCCCCCTCCTGCTCAATCCTCCCACTCCCGCCCACCTCCCTACAGACCGCATATCGCGGTCTGTGTATGTCAGCGCCCCGCCTGTCTGCAGTGCGGGCGCGCTGACTCTGGGAGCGGGGCCTTAGCCTTACTAATTTTTGGTTTAAATTGTATCAATTTGCACACTTATATATATATATATTATATTTCGAGAACTTGAATGCATCTGCTCACTGATGCCAGTGTCTTGGGCCCTTGATCTATCTCAGTGGTGGCAAACTATAGTCCTTACATGCTCACCAACAGGTCAAGATAAGGATATCCCTGCTTCAGCAAAGGGGGCTCAGGTGTGCTGAAAGGAATATCCTTAAAACCTGACCTGCTGGTGGCCCTTGAGGACTGAAGTTAGCCACTCCTGAGTTACTTTGTGGCTGCTAATCAACCCTTTTGCTGCAGGAATGTTCAAGTCCAGACATTCCAGCTCCAGTCATCTGATCATTAGTGATGTCCCAGCCTTCCAATATCTCGGAGCCGCAGCTGCAATCAGTCCTAGAAAATCAGGAAACATTGCATGTTTAGTGAACATAAGGGCAATCAGTGAGCCATTCTGTGACGTTCACTAATCATACGGACACTAAAAGGTTAAGGCACTTTAGTTATATGCATGGTAAGCCTCATCTCTCTGCTTGCAAATTACCAAAGGACTTGTGAAAATAAGTGGTTTATATACATACCATATATCCCCTTTATAATTCACCAAGTGCTGACAATGAAATTTACCAAAGCAAAAAATAAAATCGTAGCGCCTGTTCTCCCTAGCTAGACAAAAACTAATATGTGCACCGTTTCTAGCTTCAGATTCAAGTACACCAAAGCCAGGAAAGTTACCAGAGGACACACGGTTTCTAACATTTATAAAGTAGCAAGGGAATCAGTCCAACACAGTTACTAAATTATAGGCTGGTATGGGGATAAAATGGTAGGCCATTAGTATATTCCCCTCTACTATAAGGAAACCGTTGACATTTCCTTTACAATTAAAGAAGATGGAAATATACTTCCTTATTAAAAGAAAATATAAACTTGATCATGTGGTTGTGGGGGAAAAAAAAAAATAGACAAAAAAAAATAGCATATAATGCTTATGCAATGCAAGACCAGAAGGGCAGAAAGGTGAGGGGTTGTCACGCGACTCGATGGAACACAGCTGCACTTGGACGGACCACCAGAGGATGTTTGCAAGTTCAGCATTCTATAAACGAAAGCCCAACGGGCGTGGTGATTAACAACTTCTACACTCGTATTTCCTTTCATCCGCTGTGCTGGAAAGTGTTCTCCTGTATGCTCTTGCCAGATTACGCTTTAATCCCATAGTGGAACTCCTTGAAAGAGGCATAGGACGCGTCTTTGAACAATTTAGGACCAATCATTTTGGGGTGCACTTAATGACATTCGGAGGACAAGAGGACCAATTAAAATGGTAAATAAACTGGCCAGGTGGATATTTTGCAATTAATTCTGTTTACAGGTGGTTACATTGCAGTTACAGTTAGGTTTCTGATTTTTGGTCAGTTTCAAAGATTTTTCAGACAGCATCTGACCCGCTTCTCCTCTCCAAATATCCCCTGCAGCTTGGCTATAGATAAAACGTATACTTCAAATTTACAATATTACAATTACTTCAAATTAAATTTAAAAAAAAACAGGTGTGCGTGTATGTACATTATGTGTCGAAGTGTTGCAAAGCCCCATCCACTTCTGTTTCAATCAACAGGACCACCACCCCCTACAAAAAAGGAGAAATAACACTGTTCTCTGAATGTCAAATGGGCAATAATGTCCAGGGATTAGGGCAGCCTAAGGGTTAAACACACTCCCTCCTGAGGAAGGTGGTGGGATACACTTCCAAAAGATAAGGAATAGAAGAGACTATTCGGGGGAACAAACCTTTACAGGCTATTTTTTGCTTTGGATTGCAGCGACATCACAGGTATATTACAAGGATTCTGAGGCACTTCTCCGGTGTTAAAGGCACTTAATGTTATTCTACACCTAGGGTGTGCTCCATTATTCCTTTAATACACACCCTGCCATGTGTCGCACAACAGTACACAGACGAGGATACAGCTTTGCCATGTAGTTTAAAGAAACTCCCTGTCAAATTACTTCTGCCATAGTGAGAACCGTATTACTGGGAAAAAAAGAAAAAAAACCCCACTCATTTAGGCATTAGGCCGATCTTGTAAAATCCCATCACTACCACCACGTGTGTGTACACACGGTAGCATACAGGAGTCTAATATGAAGTTCCAAGCAGCTCACTTTATTTCGTCTAACGTTTTTAGCAAGCAGCCAGAAAAATGCAAGTATTTTACTGCAGTAGATCAGCGTCATGTTCCATCATCCTTCCATTGAGCACATTGGTAGATGGGAAGACATCAAGCAATGTGAGGCTGCTTCCATAGAACGTGGAGCAGCGCTGAGCTGCGTGGACGCTGATGCTCACCTGATCAAGCATGAGCGATTTCATGCCCATGCAGGCGAGCCAGCGCCCGCGATCGGGAGACGGGAGGAGGCGCAGTGACGTCGCTGGGCCAATCGCCCGTGACGCACCGACGTCGTCACAGCGCCGTGACGTTGACGCTGCTTCGCGCTGATTGGATGTTTTCAGCTGACAGCGCTGCAAAACGGCTTGGCTGTCGGCTGAAAAATCCAACTCGTCAGCACGCCTGCGGACACCTGCGAGAGCCCCCTCTAAAGACATCCTCATTGAGGATGCCGGGGCTCAGCGCGGAGCGTCCGCACGGCTCAGCGCGGCTTGTCCTTCTGTGGACGTGGCCTAATGGTTAAACCAGCAAAACATGTGAAATCTTTTAATTTTATTTTTTAAATATTTCAGTTCTGTAGTATTAGACTATTTTTTTGTTTTTATTCAACTCTGCCATTTTTAATGAGTTTTAAAGCACCTTTTGATTTCTATAGCAGGTTTAGCACACCTCCCCAGCAGTGCAAGATCTTTGCAACACTTATTTGTGATGATTTGTTGCAAATGTTCCCAGCCGTTTGAGCTGCAAACAAACGATGGATACTGTTACCTGAGGCCGTGCTCATGTTGGCGGCACGGGCTACCGCCCGCACCGCCGCACACACTCCAGCAGCCCCAGAAATGTGTGCACTAGGCTGCAGGAGACTGGGGAGGTGATCGGGGGCGTGGCAAATGAGTGACGAAGCTGGTTTGCCCTCATTGGCTGAACCAGCTCACGCGACGCTGACATCACACGACTGCAGCCCGAAATCACAAATGTACTCGTCAGGCCAAAATGTAGCAGCGTCGACGTGCTACAGCGCCGCGCCACTAGGGACAGCGGGAACTACAATAGGAAATTAGGTAGGAGTCCCGGGAGTGCCCACGTAGCCACCATGAGCGCGGCCTTAGTAATACAAGGATACATTGTAGCTGCTGAGTTACACTGCCTGAAGCAGCCATTACGTTAGGCATACAATCAGTATTTTAACAGATATACTGTATATCAGGAGCACCAAACGATTGCCAGCTTGGGTAAGAATGTAGAATTATACATGGTCACAAGCTTTACATATACAAATAAGAAAAAGGTGGAAAATAGTATTCCTGTTTTAAGCCCTCTGACAGTGGGACTAGCATATAATCGACACAATGTAACACAAAGGTTAAAGACCACTAGCCATATACTGCAAATGTAATAATGAAATCTGAAATGTAACATTCTTTGCACCTCCTTACTGTTCAATCACTATTCTGACAAGTTATATCCCTGACTTTGAAACATTGCCCACTCCAACTGCAACTTTTATAGCTTGTTCAATGCAGTGTTCCGAAAGTAGTTCCAATTACAATGAACCTGCAATCCCTTCTCATATCAACATCAGTTTGGATTAGCATATAACTAGTGGTTATTGTAAAGTTTTCTACTTCCAAATATCTGGACTAACAGTGCTGCATCACTTTGCCCTTTCACTCTTAACGTGTTCTAGATCTTTATACATCATATAGGCAAACAGATATGTATATGCATGCAACATGCATTTAATACATATTATACATCAGCTCTGCTCATCTTTAGATTTACTGTACAATTACAGTGTCAGAATATAAAGCACTTCTATTGACCAAAAACCAATAGGTTGCAAAAACAAAACAAGTAAATTTGGAGGCTGCATCACAGTCTTGGTATAAGTGTGTAGAATTGAATCAATAACATGACAGTTTGGAAGTGGAAAGTGAATTTAAGCAGACAGAACAGCTTTGCAGACAGCAGCGTGCCGGGCTCATGGCACAAGTTTCCAGCACCCTTCCCTGTCTCGGATGAAGCGCTCCAAACTAAGCTAAGCTTTGGCAAGCTCTGCTAAAATAGAAAATTAGCATCATTAACATTGGTTGAAAAGAACAGAACATTTTATTTTATTCTGTCAGGATTGCTTAACATCACCCCAAGTAGTAACCAATCCAAAGAAAACTTATTTTTTTTTTTCATAAGACCATACATCAGTAGAGACAAGCAAAGCCTTTCTTCAATTTCACAAATTTAGCCGATTTTGGACATTTGCGGCTTTCAGGAAAGTTCCCAATTTGTCAATTGTTTACAAAAAAGTCACCCAAACAAAATATATGATTTTTTTCACACTTTGCCTGTGCCTGCCGTGTGTTCAGATACAGTACGTGTTTTAGAATCCGTTAAAGTTTGTAAAATGTACAACGTACCGTATTGTTTAATTGCAAATATAATCTATTTATTTTTAATTACTTTTTTTTGGGTTATTTCACAGCAACCAACCTGTTTTGCTTGTGCAGGTGTTTCCAGCAAGTGGAAGCATTGCCTTTGAATTCAATTTGTTTGCTAATTCCAGATCACTTAGAAGATCCATTATGCGTAAGCGGTTGATCAATCAAAATCATTCAGTGCAATCCATGATACTCAGGTTACATTTTTTGGTAATCTGCTTTCAATAAATCATTTGGTGCTCTGCACATTTACACTAATCTGAATTATGCTACTGAGCACCAGATATCTGCTGGTATTTTGGGTCAGAAAAACTCCCTAATTAATAACAAAAAAAAGAATAATTTTTTCACCGCAAATACATCATGCTGTATTTTGAAGACATGCTTTTCTTTGCCTCACAAAAGCTTGCTTTATTTACAAAGAACACGCGTTTTCTGGTACAGACACCCAAAAGTGTAAAAAAAAAAAAAAAGTTGTTATTTTAGCCAGTAAATTTACATCCATTAGTTCCTTTGTATACTGCTATATAATGCTGTGCAAGATACTACAGTCATCTGCCATTAAGGGGGAGGCTGATATTGGCTGCAAGTCCCACTGTGTAAATCAAACATCCTCTTTTCTTTGAGCAAATAAAGCGACAATGTATATATTAACATCACCACTCACCCAGTGCGTAAAATACCTAAACATACTTATAACGAATGCTGTAAGCCGGCAGTAATAATTATTCAGCTGCTAACCCATTAGTATGAGAGATCTCACCACACTACAAGAGGATGCCCCAGACACAAGTTTTACCAAGCCTTTCATCTGCGCAACACGCTATAAATCTTTATTCTGCAACCTATTTTGACTCACTAAAAATACAAGGCACCCTAAGAGGTCAACTGGAACAGGATGCTTCCATCACACATTATCAGAATGGTTTGATCTATGTTAGCTAGGAAAAGATGAGCCATTTTCCTAGCCCACGCTGCAGAAAGGATTTCTAACATTGGCAGTCGTGAAAAGGAGTACATGAATTAAACGCACAGTCCAGATCTGTCAAACGTCGGTACAGGTTAGTGCACCCAATCCGGTTTTAAACGCCCTTTAAGTAAAAGGAAGTTAAAGTTTTTATCCTGCGACCCCCCCCCTGCCTGCTCTCCCCCTTAACTTGATCGTTGGCTTTTCTGACGTCACGTCGCGATACCAGAAGTCGCCGGATATCAGGTGAGTTAGAGGCCTCGTGCGTACTCCCCGTAATTTGATTTAAATGTTTTGGTGAAGAGCGCGGGGCCCCTAAGCGCCAGGTTTCGCCTCCCCGTCCACCAGAAAATATTGCTCCCCCAAGCCCCCCAGTTTGCGCATCCCTGCGCTAACCCAAACTGGTGCTTGATGAATCGTGCCAGAGTGAAACCAGTACTCACTAGCTACACGTGCAATCTCATTGGGAGATATTGGTGTATCATTGTACACGGGTGTTCAATGTTCTCCTCAAAGAATTCTAACAGCGCAAACCTACCGAGTCTTGCCCTTCAATCTCTCCTCAACCATTTGACAACTACCTCAAAGAGGAGGTCGACTAAGATGAGTGATCCCATCTGTGCCTTACTCTACACCTATTTCTTCCAAATCCCCCTTTCACCCACTCAAGATGCCTTCTCCCCTGTAACAGAGGAGGACGTATTACTTCTTACTCCAACTACTACCTGACACTTGATCCAATACCTTCCATCATTCTCTGAGCTCTCGCTGCCCCGGTGATACCTGCACTCCCTTAAACTCCTACTTCTCCTCTGGTACTGGGGAAGGAAAGATACAAGAGGGTCTTGCCACCTCCATGGCCACAGACCCTCCGGCACTTTTGGATCATGTGACTGCTCCTCGGAGTGGTCCAGTGATGTGGTTCAATTTGGAGTGTCAGGCCGGATGTGACAGAGGATGCGAGCCCGCCATCCCTTCAGTGTATTACGTGTGCCGATAGAGTATGTGGCAATGACGTATAGAGTACATCATAAGAGCACCTGGGCACCCATTTGATATAAACCATACAGCAATAGGGCACTGAAGGGGATAAATACATTGAGAGACCTACTGTACTACATGCCCATGACCCCACTAACCAAGTAACTATTTCTCCATCTCTCCTGCCTGCTCCCTCTTCTAGAATGCCTTGTATCTTCATGCATGCGTCCTTCCCTCAGCTCCTATGTGCTCTCTAATCTGGTTTTCACATGTTTCACTCAATCTTAAGGAGAGCTGCTCATAACCACACAAGCCCCATTGTGCCCTTTCCATCACCACCACAATCCATTTGTTTAGGTGTCATTACAGTATTTCCACCTCTTTGGTCCTCCCCCTAATACTACTGCTAAACCTTTGCTGTTTTTCTCCATAGCATTCCCAAAATACAACCTTTCCTTTATTTCTCTACTTCTAAATTGTTCATACATGCCCTAATTCTCTCCAGTCTGGATTACTGCAACCTTCTCCTTACTGGTCTCACTGCCTTGCAGCTCTTTATCTACTCAAGATGCTGCAGCACATATAACCCCACTCGCCTCTAAATCATTTATTTTCTTTTCTCCTCCTGAGAACTGCTGGCTCCCTATTAAAAACTAAACTATGCTCCATTCGTTGGCCTCTTCTTATAGCTCGGATTCCAATCTCTCGCTATACGCTTCCTCTCTACGCAGGCCTGGTCTTCCCCCTACCTCCAATGTCTACACAGTTACCAGGCCTATAACCCTCATATGCTGCACTTCATCTCTAGAACTCTTACCCTCTCAATATCCACCAAGCACCATCTCGAACTTCAAACCCCATGTAAAAACTTCTCTTCAATGTAGCAGTATAATATCCCTGAATGACCACTGCGCTACAAATATGACTAACATTTTGTTTCAGGTGGTCTCCACGCATGCCAATTAGACTAAGCTCGTCGGGGCAGCGACGCCTACTGTCACGGCCCCTTTTATTCTCCAACATCTCCGATTTTGTTTGAGTATTTTTTTCAATGCCACGCACTTCACCGCGTTCATGCCGAGCCAGCGCTATTACAATGCACGCGGCCGCGGCTTTATATACTGGAACATGTTGCATCAAACACTGCATTTGCCCGCGGTTTTAAAAGTTGCGCTGAAACGGCCGCACGAGGCTAAAGGCGGCCGCCACTGTATGTTATATGTATTTCTTTATGCACTTAGTCCATCTGTATTGTAATGTTTGTAAAAGTCCTGCGTACCTAGTGGGCGGGGCAGTATGCGCGCACACACGCATACACACACACAGAGTCCTGTATTAATATACATACATTTATTTCAAATCCTGCTACTATGGGGATCTTTCATAGCAAGAACACTAATTCAAATAAGCTATGTATGCGCCATTGCTTATAAACATATACGTAAATTTCCTTCTACTACAGTCAGCATTGCACCTTTCACAGTTTGAAACAGATTGGTATCAGAGAAAGGCAAGATGCTGAAAAGCCTGAATACATTTCAGAGTGGTGTTCTGAATTTCAAGATTCATAGCGAAGCCCTTGCAGGGCTTCTAGCAGAAGGAAGTTAATTTTTGGTCGAAGGAAACAAATAAAGGAATTGTTTTGTGAAGATCTGTTTTTCTTAATGGAGTATAAAGTACATAGACAGTATTTTACCTCATTTTTTTTTTTTTTTTTTTAAATCCTCAAATCTTACTACTTCTCCCTTGTTTTCACCAATTAAATATGGTCACACAGGTTACGCATTCTGCGTGATACAGCAGGTTATGCCAGGTGTGTGCAGAGCAACAGTAGGTTATACCAGAGGCCTGCATGATTTATAGGCTTATAGGCAGGTCACATGCTAACAAAATTGGCAACAATTGGAAAATGCTAAAGCCATTAACAGAGACCATCTGTTAGAATGAATCAATTCATATCATGGCAACATACAGTATGTATTTGAAGCTCAATGGTTTATCGGTCAAGCACAATAAATAGGTAAGGATACGTTACCCAAGCTAGTTACTATATATACACAGTAGACACTACTCTCTGTAGCCTCATCTTGGCTTGACAGATGGCAGCTATAATTCTGATGGCAGGTGATAGCATGTCCTTCCCATCTTTCACCAGATTTTTGGCATTAGTTCTTGCTGTATTAGTAGGCAAAGTTTAAGGTACTTCAATACATCAGACATACTCAAGATCCGCCTTCCTGCAACAGAAGTATTGGCAACCAGGCCAATGGGCTACTCTTGCATTCAATGGTCAAACCCTGGTACTTACAGTCCGAGGCCTTAGATTCTCTCAAGTGCTGCTAACAAATAATCCAAAAAGCAGCCTATCCGTGTGCTAAAATTAAAACTCCCGTTGACTTAAATGGAAGTTTTTGGTTCGTTGCAGTGCAGTTGTAGAATTGGCCTCTACGAATTTGATCCTATTAATGTTGCATTTACGTTAAATGGACATACAGTTGTGTGAAAAAGAAAGTACACCCTCTTTGAATTCTATGGTTTTACATATCAGGACATCTGTTCCTTAGCAGGTCTTAAAATTAGGTAAATACAACCTCAGATGAACAACAACACATGACATATTACAGCCCACTCTTCTTTACAATGTTGCTTCAGTTCATTGAGGTTTGTGGGCATTTGTTTATGCACAGCTCTCTTAAGGTCCAGCCACAGCCTTTTATTCGGGTTGAGGTCTGGACTTGACTGGGCCATTGCAGCACCTTGATTCTTTTTCTGCCATTCTGTTGTAGATTTGATGGTGCGCTTGGGATCATTGTCCTGTTGTATGACCCAATTTCGGCCAAGCTTTAGCTGTCGGACAGATGGCCTCACATTTGACTCTAGAATACTTTGGTATACAGAGGAGTTCATGGTCGACTCAATGACAGCAAGGTTACCAGGTCCTGTGGCTGCAAAACAAGCCAAAATCATCACCCTTCCACCACCGCGCTGGACAGTTGGTATGAGGTGTTTGTGCTGATATGCTGTGTTTGGTTTTCGCCAAACGTGGCGCTGTGCATTATGGCCAAACATCTCCACTTTGGTCTTGTCTGTCCAAAGGACATTGTTCCAGAAGTCTTGTGGTTTGTTCAGATGCAACTTTTCAAACCTAAGCCGTGCTGCCATGTTCTTTTTAGAGAGAAGAGGCTTTCTCCTGGCAACCCTTCCAAACAACCATACTTGTTCAGTCTTTATCTAATTGTACTGTCATGAACTTTAACATTTAACATGCTAACTGAGGCCTGTAGAGTCTGAGATGTAACTCTTGGGTTTTTTGCAATTTCTCTGAGCATTGCACGGTCTGACCTTGGGGTGAATTTGCTGGGACGTCCACTCCTGGGAAGATTGGCTACTGTCTTGAATGTTTTCCACTTTTGAATAATCTTTCTCACTGTAGAATGATGGACTGTAAATTGTTTGGAAATTGCCTTATAACCCTTCCCAGATTGATGGGCAGCAACAATTGCTTCTCTAAGATCATTGCTGATGTCTTTCCTCCTTGGCATTGTGTAACACACATCTGAATGCCCCAGACCAGCAAACTGCTAAAACGTTGGCTTTTATAGAGGTGGTCACACTTGCTGATGTTCAATTAATCAAGGGCATTTGATTAGCAGCACCTGTCTGCTACTTAGCATCTTAATTCCTATGGAAGCAGTAAGGGTGTCCTTATTTTTTCACACATAGCTTCTCCATTTTGGCTTTATTTTTGTTAAATAAATCATGACGGTGTAATATGTCATGGGTTGTTCATCTGAGGTTGTATTTACTTAATTTTAAGACCTGCTAAGGAACAGATGATTGTTATGTCCTGATATGTAAAACCATAGAATTCAAAGAGGGTGTACTTTCTTTTTCACACAACTGTATGTCCATTAAACGTAAATGCAACATTAAAAGGATCAAATTCGTAGAGGCCAATTCTACAACTGCACTGCAACGAACCAAAAACTTCCATTTAAGTCAACGGGAGTTTTAATTTTAGCACACGGATAGGCTGCTTTTTGGATTATTTGTTAGCAGCACTTGAGAGAATCTAAGGCCTCGGACATGGTCAAAAAGACCGTGCTGAGGCGCGCTGAGGGGAAACATTATCCCTATCAGCGTGGCTTTAGAGGGCGCTTCCGCAGGCGTTCGGAGGTGTGTGGAAATGCAGAAGACAGGCAAGTTTACATTTTGCCGCTGAGGGAAGCGCAGGGCCGGTCACGTGACGGGAAGCGCAGGGCCGGTCACGTGACTGCCAGAAGCCAATGGCAGTCCGTGACGTCAGCGCCGTGACGTGCCGCCCTAGCCCCGCCCGCCTCCAGGTCCGCCTCCCGCCCGGCACACAAGCGCGCTCGCTGGCGCTCATGCAGGGACACGAAAAATCTCCTGCATGAGCATCAGCGCTGCCCAGCGCCGCTCCCTGCACCATGTCCCAGGCCTTAAGGTGGAACTACCAATGATCCGACACGTGGCATCACAAGTACTGTACTCTAGAGCTCTCCACGATAAAGCAGCTAAGAGTTATAACCGATATCCACCAGCAGAACGGTGTAGGAGACGCAACTGAGTATTGAGCATAGGACTCCACACGGAAAGTAAATAAAACTGGTTATGCAGATATGGGAGAAAACGGTACAAAATAAAAGATGAATTCAAGTAACTGCAGATATCTCTATATAGTGCAGCACCACCCAATGATCAAGCTTAACATGAAAATTAAGAGAAACATGGGATAAAAATGCACTACAAGTCGAGAGCCAAACTCAAAACATATGCAAAGTCTTTTCTCATGCTGCACCTTGAAAACAAATGCAAAAGTGATCGCCGTACTGAACTCCACCTGTTTAATTTGGCTTGTGAAATATTATTTGTCTTAGCTCAAGCTAAGAAAATATTACAATAAATGATTTATTGTTTAATTAATACAAAAGGCAGAGATGCTTTCATTACAAAACAAAGTCTAATGACAAAAAGTATATGTTTGTGTAGTTGCTTAACTCATGTACTTTCCTGGCTGCTGCTCTAGTAGATGAAAATGAGACAGTCACAAATGTTTTATGCTAGGGCTATTATATTTGAACTTTACAAAAGCACTGCTTACTTCCAACATCTGAAACACTGGAGCTCCAAAGTGGAGAACTGAAGGCAGCATAAAGATCAAATGTCCTGCCTCACCACAACTTAGTGAGACAGCCAAGGACTCTCTGCGCACAATGACCTGATATTACCTCTTTCCTTCCAATATGCCCCAATAAGGAATGGTCAATAGGTCTAAACGCAATGCCATATGCAAAAACAAAAATGGGGCACTTTGTCTTGAAACGCACTATTAAAACTGCGGTCAAGTTGAATCAGTTGCTTCACCCCTTTTTCGCTGCCAGAGGGGCCTGTAACACTTGTTAACAAGGTGTTGTAGGCGTCCCCAAAAGGGTTAAGGAAGCCGACTGTTGGTCCTTTTCAGGATCCCATGTGAAAAGATTAGGACTGCAAACAAAAGGTTTACTTCATGCCTTCTGTTCTCACTAAATCAGGAGCAGGGACACATGCAACCTGCTCAAAACAGCAAAGTCACTTGGAAGGGAGAAGATAAAGTAAAGCCACTTCATTTAAGCTTGAAAACCAAGTGCCAAAACCCCCAATTTAACAGGCAGGGCACGTTGCCAATTGCAGTTTATAGTCAATGGCACCAGCAAAGCGCTGAAGAGCTCTTGGGTAGAAAAATGGCTAAAATAGTGAGACCAAAATAAAATGCTTCAGTGACCCAAAAGACGTTCGTGTTTTAAGCAACCATTTCCAAGGACATTTACAGTCGTTTCTATAATTAATTTATATCCATACTTTTCAAAAATGAAAAATTTCTGAAATTGGGCAATTAAGGGCAAGGATATGATGGGAAAAAGGTAAAACCGTCGGGCACCCTGAAACAAATATTGTAAAAAATAAAAAATTCCTAGTTCTTGAAGAAAAAAAAAAAAAACCTAGCCAAAAAGATCCCTGCAAAAACAGAGGAAGCTCCAGCTTGAGGGACCTGAAACAGCCATGCTGCTTGCGGCAGGAGGCACAGAGAGAGGGCGTGTGTGCGTGTACCTGTGTGCGAGCGTACCCGTACGTGTAGATGTGAAATTAGGCGGGTGGGGGGGGGGGGGGTCACCCTACAAAAATCGGGCAAATAAAGTATTAAACCTAAAGAGCGTACATTTTAGTTGATATTGTGAAAGTCTCAAAGAAACAGAACTAAGCGCAAGCGCAAAAGAACATAAAGATTGCCAGCACAAATAAGTGTCGGTAAGCAATACAATTGGTCTGGGTAAAAATATCTGCTTCTGGATTGAGAACTGGATGAAGGATAGAAAGTGGTTACAAATGTGTGAACTTTTCCAGTTCGGTTATACGTTTGGAGTGCATATGTACACTGGCGACACACTTTATTCGAGCTCGGCTAGTCCCACGAATTCGGGTATACCTGGGTGTATTGAGGTTTGTGACTGTTTTCTGCCCGAGTGCATTGGGTTATTTTCCAGGCAGGGATTGAAGCATTTTATTCCCGCTGGCTGCAATACTGCACAGTATATATATATATACTGCATTACAATTCATGAATTTATGCCATCTGGTAGACACGCGAAGCATTGCAGCCTATTAAATCCTAATCATTATCATTTAACAGATCAGCCGCCCGTCAGCCAGGCATGAACCCAGGCTGGGAAGGCTAACGCAACGGGGCTTGTCACAGGTGAGGAGCGGCGCATTCCAGGTATCTGCCAGGTACATACTGGGTATTTGCTCGAATAAAGTGTGTCGTTGCAGTACCTCTAGTATGGGTACCGAGACCCCGTTTTTTTTTTACATCTTTATTAATGACATTGATTTTGGCAGAAAGTAAAAAAGTCTCATCTTTGCTGATGACACTAAATTGTGATTTATTAAACAAGAAAGTCCTCGCTCAACCAGAATGTAGATATAGATGCGAGTGCTACCTAGGCTAGGCTTATAAACAAGCGAGGTGTGCGTGGAGGAGCACACAACAAGAGAGATCCTGTATGTGGTGCACACCTGCTAAGTATAGAAAGTGAATAAGAAATGATTGCCAATGAAATATAACTTAATATAGCAATGTAGATACATGCACGGTAAAACACAAATATTAACACAGGTTGGAGTTTGAATACTACTATATTGGTCAGCAGCCTAACTCACATTTTAAATGGTCTGTAACGGTTACAGTGGCATCGCTATAGCCCGGGTGCCCGCGCTCTTTGGGGGCCCGCTCTTCTCTCTTCCCTCCCACCCCCCTCCCCACGAAAGACTTCTGAGTCAGACCACTAGAGCGCGCTCCTCCCCAGCTGTCCTGCTTGGTCTGTAACAGCTGCTGCTTCCTCTGCCGGCTTATCCTCCTGTTTAACGCCGGACCACTCACAGGTAGGCATGGGGGAGTACGAGGGGGAAGATGTGACGGATCGGGGGACTCGCGCGTCCCAGCGTGTCCCCGTCACCTGTTTCCAGTACCTCTAGACCTCCCTCTTCCCTGCGTACTCACTCTTCCCCTTCCTTTCCTCGCGGCCGTTCCTCTGCGGCGCGGTTGGCATGCCCGGACGCGCGTTCAGGTCACGTGCGCGTTCTCCGCAATGTGCGCACGCATTCGCAATCACTTGCTCCCCTCCGCGGCACCCGGCGTGTCTCCATTCCCCCAGCCTCCACATTACCTTGCTCCTCCGCCCCTCTCTCCCTCATTGCCGAGCGCCCCCCAAGCTCTGTGACACGCGCGGTGCATGCGCATAGTACCCTTACAGAGGGCGCGCGCACACGCTCTAGTTATCTGCCGTCCCTAAACTCTAGTTCCGCCCCCCGTGGCTTACAAGCCATATCTCTTAATTATTCCTGTCTCCTCCCCTGCTCTCTCTGACATCCCTGCAAACTCTCACTCAACCCTCTGCTCCTCCTCTCTTTCCTATTGGTTCTCCTTCCTTTATAACCATACTCTGTCCTCTTACTCATTGCTCTGCATAGCTTTCCTGTAGCTCCTGTGTGTGCAGTATCTATGCCTAGCTCCCTTGTTTGTTTCAGCGCTGGTTCCTGTCCCTGCTCCTGTTTGGATTCCCCTGGCTTGAACTTGTACCGCTTTGGATTTGACTACTCTGCTTTCTCCTGCCCTTGAACCTTGGCTTACGGACTTCACTACGCTGCTTTCTCCAACCCTTGAATATTGGCTTACGGACATCACTACGCTGCTCTCTCCAATCCTTGAACTCTGGCACAAGGACATTACTATCCGATCTCTGGCACCCCGGACTCTGCAAGTATACATTAACCCTTTCTTACCAGGCCCGGCAACGCATTACCACATTCCGGGCACGCCCTCACTGCTGTGGGTGCGTGTTATACCCTTGCCCACCTCAGTACTGGGGACTGGCCAGGTGTGTGGGCATACAGGCGTTACAGAAGAGAGTTGATGGTGGTGGGGAGGGAGAGGTGAAGGGGAGAGGAGGAGGGGGAGAGATGATTATGATGGGGAGAGATGAGGGATGATGAAAGCTAGGATCAGGGAGAGGATGGGGAAGGGAGAAAAAAATTTGCAGTCAATAATATTATTGGGGCCCTAAAGAAAAAAGGTTTGCCCGGGGGCCTGTACATTTCTAGCTACGCTTCTGCCTATAACATGTATTATCTTAAACTGTGCATGCAATGTCTTGTATATAATGTATAACCCTGTTCACTTAATGTAACCATGTATTTGTCATGATAACTATGCCAGGACATACTTGAAAACGAGAGGTGGCTCTCAATGTATTACTTCCTGGCAAACATTTTTATAAATGAGAGAATAGTAACACTCCTATTCTAACACAGACGGGTAACACCACATCGCTTGCTATAGAAAATATTTTACAGTATGTACCAGCACGGTTGAGAGAAATAATGAAAATCAAAGACTTCGTCCATACCCAAAGAATAACAGTGTGAGCCCAAATGCTAGTACCAGCCTGGGTGTCAGAGCCAAAGTGAAGCCAATACGAACGTTGTGTATAGAGCACCCTGAAATGCTGTTCTGTAGATATAGCATCCTTATACACAGCAGAAAACAAAAATGGGCTGTATACATGCCACAGGGTGCAGTATATTTGGGAGAGACTGCTGTTCGTAATAGCCAAAACGCAGTGAATAGGCTCATGAGGACTTACTCATTCAGATCTCCCTTTAAGTGTTCCATCTGTTTGAGCGATCGCCAACAGTCCAATAGCTCTGTGAAATGGGGTCTTAGATCAGATGGTGGGTTTACACAGACAGCCTATCAGTTGGAGGGGATAATCAACACATCCCTCTGTCAGTACATGTGCTGTCTAGATCGTACCTTGTGAAAGCACACTCAGTCTGGTGAAGGGGGAGAGAGATAGACGGGTAAATCAATACAAGGGACGCTCAAGCTACACTAGCAGATTTCAGTATATAGCACTTATGTGTGCGAATGAGCGCAAACATGCTCGTAGCATTAATATTAGTCCCAAATGTCTCAACCTTGTACCACTGACTTGTGCTTGTGCGGAGAGGCCTTGCTACTGTACATGTCAGACCTGGGTGAGAGACTCCGAACTAATGACATTACAAAGACCTGACGTACGTTTTGCCGTCTACAACGGCTTCTTACAGGGTGCTACTAACTTGTGTGTGGTAGTAAAAATTTGTGCAGGATGTAATTTCTCTCCCGAAGGACTTGGATAGACTGGAAACGTGGGCAGGTAAATGGCAGATCAAAAAAAACTAGAAGTGCAGAGAAGAGCCACCAAATTAATCAAGTGGATGGATAATATTTATGAGGGGCTACTTAAATTAAATTTGTTTGCATTAGAAAAGAGGCGTCGGAGAGGGGACATGAACTGTATACAAATAGATTCAATACAAAGCTGTCAAAATAACTATTCATCCCACTGGCAGTGGAAACCACACAGGGTCATACCTTAAAGCAGCAGTAAAAGCTTCCTCTTTCCCGGCCCCCCCGCCCCCCTCTAATATGTGCATCGATACAATGCACACAATGATAAGTAATTAGCCAAGTTGCCAATCAATCGGCGAAGATTTAGCTCAGGGGTTCACTAAATGGCTGTCAATGCAGCTGAGGAGGACCAAAGATGCAAAGTTCTGTGAGGAAGATCATGTGACCAGGCAGTCACTAGATACAATTGGTGCACTGCTAGAGAGAAGGCAGGGATCAAAAAGGGGTGTGCCAGAGCCTGTTTCAGAAGAGGAAAGTGATGTCACTTTGTAAATGGTTGCTACAGAAACAAAAATGCTTGTTACATTATAATACATTAAACAATGTCATCCAGAGTTGTTTAAAAAAAGAAAATGCTACAAGTAATTTCATATAGTACAGAATGGATTTGTTTGAAAAAAAGCCATATATTGCTTGCACTGCAGCTTTAAAGTTGGATGAAAGGAGATTTCACCAGCAACAAAAAGAAGGGGTTCTTTACAGTAAGGGAAGTCATTACCCATTGAGACTGGTGGCAGATACAATAGATATCTTAAACAAAAAAAATAAAAAAGGTTGAAACTCTTCTTAGAAAGGAACGGTATACTGGGATATACCAAATAACCATGGGAAGGATGTTAATCCAGGGAGTAATCTGATAGACAATATTTGGAGTCAGGAGGAATTTACTGTCTCCCCCCCGCCCCCCCCATGAGACATTATTGGCTAACGTTTCACTGGGGATTTTTGTTTGCCTTCCACTGGATCAAAATACTGTAAATTCAAATATAGGGTAGTTATCGGTCATCTAAATTTAGCATAGGTTGAGAGAGAAAAATAAAAAATAAAAATAAAGTGTCCATAGAGTTCAACCTATCTACTATGTAACAAATACTCTTTCCCACACAGATATAAGTTACCTTGCACAAAACAAACTCATATCCATTATAGATCGAGGAGGCCAACAAATGAAATGCAAAGCTTATGCAAATAACCACCACCCACTACTGAAGGTACAGGGTTAATCTTTGGACAAAAGTCCATATGCAAATGTCTAGGCACAGACTGATCACGAGAACAGGGACATTTAGATATTTCTTGCATGATTTAATACTTTTCATATTCCTGAATAGCACCCGTCACTCCAAAACAATACCACGGCCCTAGACAAATTTGAGAAAAACAAGAACTGAAATGCTGAACAGATCTAAGCGTTTTTCCACGAAGATAATATTTGCATAACGATACAGATATTTGCGTGCACAGTATATAGTTTGCATATGGCCGGTCAATTGAAGTAAAAAGATTGCTTTTATTTGCCTCGGATAATTGTATTGTAATTGGTATGTATAGAGGCAAGATAAAGCCCTAACAGACTAACCCCTTCAGTGCTGGCGAGGTATGCAACACAAATATATACTGAACGTACTCGGTATGACAGACTAATAATGCCTCGCTCAAACGGAACGCGATGCGTCGTGCGCATGCGCCACTCGTTCGCTGTGTTCTTTGGGAGTTTTCAAACAGAAAACTGCCCCCGGCGGCTAAGTGCAGCTGCAACTCGAGCTTTCAACTGAAGTCGAAATTTCAAGTGGCAGCCGCGTCCTTTGCCAGCCAATCATACACTTTTTTTTTTAAGTTCCGCCCCCAATCACATCACTGTTTGCTGGGGATGTTCACACATCGCCCAGCAGACAGAGGCACGCAAACGCTGAAGCACAACTTTTCGATGACATCCTGCAGGAAGCCAGCAGAATTTCCTCTATAACCTTTACAACTCTCGGTACGTACAGGTTTAGATGCATGACAGCATATTAACAGGTCCCATACTGTACGTGCGAAGCTGCTTGAAGCTCCCTTGCAAACCGAGTAAAGAATTCATTTTAGCAAGTAGGCAGTTTATTAAAAGGAGCTTAAAGTTCAGTAGTGATTAATACACATTTTTCACTAAATGAGTCTGATCTTGACACATATACACACAAAAAAAGTAGAGAGCGCACGCCCCATAGCGTTAAAAAGTACATTTAATTGTTAAAAGGGAGAAGTAGGGGAAGGAAATTCACTCACAAAGGTAAATTAAAATCAGGCAATTTGTGACATATATCACCACCAATCTGGTCACTCTGCGTCTGTAATCCACGATCCAGTAAACCCTCAGGGCTGTAGAAGTGGGGTGGCTGATGCAGGGATCCAGGAGGTGCCTTTCGACAGCGATTACGCCAGGAAGAAAAGCAAAGTAGCCTCACTATCTGGAAAATCCCAGAACAGGTAAGCAGAGGACCCCTGTGTGAGATCCTCTGGCAGGGGCAAGGGGGGGGGGAAGGCAGGGGCAAGGAGGGAAATGCAGGGGCGGGGGGGGGGAAGGCAGGGGCGGGGGGGAGGCAGGGGCAAAAGCAGGGGCGGGGGGGAAAGGCAGGGGCGGGGAGGAAAAGGCAGGGGCGGGGAGGAAAAGGCAGGGGCGGGGGGGGAAGGCAGGGGCGGGGGGGAGGCAGGGGCAAAAGCAGGGGCGGGGGGAAAGGCAGGGGAGGGGGGGAAAGGCAGGGGAGGGGGGAAAGGAAGGGGAGGGGGGGAAAGGTAGGGGAGGGGGGGGAAAGGTAGGGGAGGGGGGAGGCAGGGGAGGGGGGGGAGGCAGGGGAGGGGGGGAAGGCAGGATGGGGGGAAGGACGGGGAGGTAGGAGGGGAAGGGAGGGTGCGGGAAGGGGCAAAGGGAGGGAGCGGGAAGGGGGGGAGGGGGGTGAGAGGGGAAGGGGGGAGGGGGGGAAGGCAGGGGAGGTGGGGAGGGGGTGGAAGGCAGGGGAGGGGGGGGTGAAGGCAGGGGACGGGCAAGGGGGGAGGGGGAGGGGGTGATGGCAGGAGAGGGGGAGGGGTGGCAGGAGAGGGGGAGGGGTGGCAGGAGAGAGGGGGGAAGGCAGGGGCGGGAGTGTCACTGTGTGTCTGTCAGTGTGTCTGTCCCTGTGTGTGTCAGTGTGTCTGTCCCTGTGTGTGTCAGTGTGTCTGTCCCTGTGTGTCTGTCCCTGTGTCTGTCCCTGTGTGTGTCAGTGTGTCTGTCCCTGTGTGTGTCAGTGTGTCTGTCCCTGTGTGTCTGTCCCTGTGTCTGTCCCTGTGTGTGTCAGTGTGTCTGTCCCTGTGTGTGTCAGTGTGTCTGTCCCTGTGTGTGTGTCAGTGTGTCTGTCCCTGTGTGTGTGTCAGTGTGTCTGTCCCTGTGTGTGTCAGTGTGTCTGTCCCTGTGTGTGTCAGTGTGTCTGTCCCTGTGTGTATGTCAGTGTGTCTGTCCCTGTGTGTGTGTCAGTGTGTCTGTCCCTGTGTGTGTCACTGTGTCTGTCCCTGTGTGTGTCACTGTGTCTGTCCCTGTGTGTGTCACTGTGTCTGTCCCTGTGTGTGTCAGTGTGTCTGTCACTCGGTATGACGGGGGGTTGGTGGGTGGGTCAGGGGGGTGATCAAAAACGGAGCTCGGGGAGGGGTCAAAAACGGAGCTAGGGGTGTGCAAAACGGAGCAGGGGAGGGGTCAAAAACGGAGATGGGGGAGGGGTCAAAAACGGAGCTAGGGGTGTGCAAAACGGAGCAGGGGAGGGGTCAAAAACGGAGCAGGGGAGGGGTCAAAAACGGAGCTGGGGAGGGGTCAAAAACGGAGCTGGGGGAGGGGTCAAAAACGGAGCTGGGGGGGTCAAAAACGGAGCTGGGGGGTCAAAATCGGAGCTAGGGGGTCAAAATCGGAGCTAGGGGGGTGCAAAACGGAGCAGGGGAGGGGTCAAAAACGAAGCTCGGGAGGGGTCAAAAACGGAGCTGGGGGAGGGGTCAAAAACGGAGCTGGGGAGGGTCAAAAACGGAGCTGGGGAGGGTCAAAAATGGAGGGTCAAAAATGGAGGGTCACCCCCCCCCCCCCCATCCAGCAGTACCAATTCCTCACCTCAGGCGGCAGCAGCAGTAGTAGTAGTAGTAGTAGTGTGGCCAGGGGTTAGAGCGCACCGGCCAATGAGAGCCATGGGGGGGGGGGCAGCAATCCGGAGGGGTGAGGGGTGAGACATATGTGTGTGTATATACTTTTAGACCACACCGGCCAATGAGAGGTGTGCAGGGACGGGTGGGCCAAGGGAGCAATCTCATTGGCCTGAGGGACACAGGCCATGCAGACATACAGTGCTTTCAGAAATATATAGTAGATTAGGGGTTTGAATATTCTATTATCACTTTGGCGCTACTTTATTTGTTTTCACACACACACAGTTAGGTCCGTAAATAATTGGACACTGACAGAATTTTCATAATTTTGGCTCTGTACGCCACCACAATGGATTTGAAATGAAACAACCGAGATGCAATAGAAGTGCAGACTTTCAGCTTTAATTGAAGGGGTTGAACAAAAATATTGTATGAAACATTTAGGAATTACAACCATTTTCATACACTGTCCCCTTATTTCAGGGGCTCAAATGTAATTGGATAAATTAACACAATCATAAATAAAATGTTCATTTTTAATACTTTGTCGAGAATCCTTTGCAGGCAATGACTGCTTGAAGTCTGGAACGCATGGACATCCCCAAACAATGGGTTTCCTCCTTTGTGATGCTTTGCCAGGCCTTTACTGCAGCTGTCTTCAGTTGTTGTTTGTTCGTGGGTCTTTCTGCCTTACGTTTTGTCTTCAGCAAGTGAAATGCATGCTCGATCGGGTTGAGATCAGGTGACTGACTCAGCCATTGCAGAATATTCCACTTTGCCTTAAACTCCTGGGTATGTTTTGGGTCATTGTCCATCTGTAAAGTGAAGCGCCGTCCAATCAACTTTGCTGAATTTGTCTGAATCTGAGCAGACAATATATCCCTATACACTTCAGAATTCAGCCGGCTGCTTCTGTCTGTCCCGTATTTTACAGATGTGGTATGCTTCGAATCATGAGCCGTTCCAAGCCTTCTCCATACTTTTTTCTTCCCATCAGTCTGGTACAGGTTGATCTTCGTTTCATCTGTCCAAAGAATGCTGTTCCAGAAATGGGCAGGCTTTTTTTTAGGTATTGTTTGGCAAAGTCTAATCTGGCCTTTCTATTCTTCAGGCTTATGAATGGTTTGCACCTTGTGGTGAACCCTCTGGATTTGCTCTTGTGAAGTCTTCTCTTTATGGTAGGCTTGGATAATGGTATGCCTACCTCCTGGAGAGTGTTCTTCACTTGGCTGGATGTTCTAAAGGGGTTTTTCTTTACCATGGAAAGGATCCTACAATCATCCACCACTGTTGTCTTCCGTGGGCGTCCAGGCCTTTTTATGTTGCAGAGCTCACCAGTGCGTTCTTTTTTTTCTCAGAATGTAACAAACTGTTAATTTGGCCACTCCTAATGTTCCTGCTATCTCATTGATAGATTTTTTTTTTTTTTTTTTTTTTGCAGCCTAAGGATGCCCTGTTTCACTTGCATTGAGAGCTTTTTTTTACCGCATGTTGTGGGTTGACGGCAACAGCTTCCAAATGCGAATGCCACACCTGGAATAAACTCCAGACCTTTTACCTGCTTAATTGATGAAATAAAAGGAATAACCCACACCTGGTGAAACAGCTTTTGAGTCAATTGTCCAATTACTTTTGGTCCCTTGAAAAAGAGGGGGCTACATATTAAAGAGATGTCATTCCTAAATCCTTCCTCCAATTTGGATGTGAATACCCTCAAATTAAAGCTAATAGACTGCACGTTAAGCCCATATTCATTATTTAACTGTAACTAGAATTTATTTTTTTACACAGCCGAAATAACAAAACTTGTATCAGTGTCCAATTATTTCCGGACACACACACGGACGGACACACACACACACAAGACAAAAGAAAGAATAAAGAAATAACACGTTACTGGAGTCATTTTTCAGACTGGGTGACGCACTTCGTGTAAAACGGATTAAATGTAACATGACAAAATATTGAGTTACTGTGCCCCACAGAGCAGGTGGCTGGCCTGTCTCCGTGCCAAGAACTGGCACTTCCAAAAAGCTTTGTATAGGTGATCACAGTGCTTTAAACAGGACAAGGGCGACTGTTTTAATGTGAAAGGTTTTTCAATTTAAAAATGATTTTCGCTGACCGTGTACACAACGCTGAACATAGAGCCCACACCGGGATTTGAACCAGACTCCTCCTCAAAATCTGCGTCTTTGTTTTTACTCCCTGAGCCGCTCTTTCAGAAGACAACTTCATCACTGCGGAAACTCCCCGAAGTCATGAACAGGTTACCTGCTACATTGAAATATATAATAGACACTCTCAAACATCCCAGCGCATTCTTTTGTTGACATTTTTGATTTTGTGCACTGCCTACGCTGCTACTCTCTGCCTCTGTTTTATAATCAGCAGGGGGACCTTAACGCTGCGGTTAAGTCAGGCCTGGCAGTGCAGATAGCCGTGTTTACAGTATGTGTCAGAGCTCCAATCTCAGTGTTGGAGATGCTCAGTCATACTTGGCAATGAAATGAACGCAGCATGCAAACTTTCAAAGTGGCGTTCTGCCCCCACATAACAGATACCAGAGAGATGCATGAAAGCAAAACATCAGCGCAACATCTGTGTAGCCAATCCCAGAGGTTATTTCACAAGGTTACTTTAAGCCCGCTTTCTAAATTGGGTTCTAAAAAAGGTTAGCAACATCTAAATCTAAACGCTGCTTAAAAAGCACACTTAACGGAGGAAAGGCATTACATTGGCTCAAGTGGCGACAATCTGGAAAGCGCTATAAACAGGACCTGAAAAATAAGTGGAGGTGGTCATTTATTTAAAATACTTCAACAATATCTTCTTGCCCTTTCCAACACAATTTTTAAATCTGATGTTCCATTCAGGAGTTAACACATTCCCAGCAAGCTCAAACCCCAACACACACACACACACAAACCAAAAGCAGTTCTACCGAGCATGGCAAATGTATACAACAAAAAACAGGGGGGCCCAATGCTACATCAAATTGACAATACAGCTCAACCCCGTTATAACGCGGATCCACATATAACACGGATCCACATATAACGCGGTTTGAGCGTGGACCCCGAATTTAAAAAAAAACAAACTGCACACACAGCACACACTGCACACACACACTGACACACAGACACACAGACACTGTCTCTTTAAGGGAGCTTGCTCTCGCAAGACGGAAGCAGAGACAGGGAGAAGAGCTGCCAGATGCCGGGTAAGTGCTGCGTGCTGTTGCCGCTGCCCCACCGGGTCTGGGAACGCTGGGAGAGTTCTCAGCTTTCCCCCCTCCGGCGGACGCGGTAACACCAGAAAAAAAAAAAAAAAAAAAAAAAAAACTTTCAAAAAAACTTTTCGCGACCCCGTTTATAACGCGGTGGTCGCGGGTGGCCCCCCGAGGACCGCGGTATAACAGGGTTAAGCTGTATATTGTAAGTAAAAAGTTAAATACTTGACTAATATTTTCTTGGTTATTTAGTTAAACCCTTTTAGGTCTCATTATGCGGAATGGGACCTTTAACCGCGACCAAAGCACCATCAGCCGCGCCTTGGTCGCTTTATGTCTTGTACTGCCGTTCAGTGTATGCACATGTATAGCCCTACACAAATACATGCATAGCAAAGCTAAGGCCCATCTCGTCCTGTCCAGGTGTAAATAGTATATTGGTGTGCGTTATAGGCTTACATATACTAGTAGTATTAAATGTTTTCTGCATGGCTCCACCTAGGGTTGGGCGATGAACACAAACACCTCGATGGCCATGATCAACACAATCCTCACAATAAAACAGGTTACCAAAAAAAGTCAATCTAATCTTCTGATTAAAAACCTAAATAAATCCTGTTACCGCAGCTGGTCCCACAAAGTTCATCCATCGCCCCCCTGGTTGGAAGCATATTCGTTATACATTTGTTTTTGTATCAAAATCCGTAAAATACAAAACTACAAATATGGCCACGGGTTACAAATAGAAACCTGCAACATCAGCTCTTCTATTGGTCGCCAGAAACTGACCCAGTCGCAAATTGTGTGTTCGGTGGGCACATTCTGCCTAGTGCAGGACCAGGGGGATTTGAGACTTCATGGACGTGGGGTGAGGCGCGGGGGACTGACAGGAGATCCTTAATTGAGGCCGGATTTAAAAATAAATACAATTTAAAAAAAAAAAAAAATGGAGCAGAGAATGTAGGTTTCAAACAAATTGCTACTCCATAAAAATAAAAAAACATTTGAAGCAACGTAGGTACATTACAGCAGCGTTTCTAGACCCAGGTTCTGCGACACCCAGAGATCATCAGAAGGGTGCCACATGATGTCCGTTCTCCCAGAGCAGAGAGAAACAGGATGGCTAAGGGGGCTGCGCAGTGGCGTAACTACATTTTTTTGCCTCGCCCCCGCAAAAAAAAACTTTTCAAGGACTCCCTAAAAAATAAAACATTCCACCGGGGTCCTCGTCAGAGGCCTTGCTTTCACCGCCCCTTGCTCACAGGCCCTCTTCCCCCTTACACATTCTCTCCCCCCCCCCCACCATGTATTTATCTTCCCCTCCCCTTTTCTCTCGCGTACTCCCTCTCCCCCACACGCATACAGCACGTCAACTTTTAACAGGGCCTTGAAGGTGCTAGGTTCCAATAAACTTTAATGCAGGGATTTGGGCTGCTCTTCTTGAGGGCATGTATCACATTTGGAGTGCATAGTCTAAAAGTTAAAAGATCAATAGGAGACACTTCCCTCATAACAGGTTGAGTTGTGTTACAAGTTAGGCATTCACTATGACATGGTATATAATCCATAACAGAACAGTTCGGACAGAATAGAAAATAAAGCCCAAAGTATGAAAGGAAGTAGGAGTTGACGTTTAAAACGGCCACATACAAGAGTTAAGTGACCGTGATAAAAAAAATTAAAAACTATCCAACGGCAGAGTATGCATATCAGAGATGAGTAGAGAACAAAAATAAAGAATGAAAGCAGCATTGTACCTACTCTGTCTCCTTTAGGATAAGTATCCAAAGGGCATGACTGCATTAACAGACACATTCTTATGAGCCAAGTCCACCTTTGTCCAGCTTTTCCAACAGTACATTTGACATGTAATGCCATCTAGTTCCCATCCTTCAAATTAAGCATTAATTGGAAATAAAAGAATAAAAAAAAATAAAGGATGGTTTCACATGTTTAAAGTCTCAACGTTAATCTCCAGTTCAAGGCCGTTGCATTAATTAAAATGTTGTGTAGGAGGTTTTACAAGACTTCATCAATAATTCACTGCTGTATAGTTCAGCAACACTTTGCAAAGTAGAAAACATAGATTTACCCTGAAAGGGAAAATAAAAATTAAGCTCCTTGGTACAGGAACCTTTGCACCGATTAAGCCATTAGATGTTAATAATGCAACACACTTGTATGCTAATGTTTTGATATGCCCGGTATTGCACGGCATACATTAGGGCAGAAAAATGATCAGAATTCCTCAAAGTAAACTTGCTAGCATTTGTAGGTTATTTCCCTCTTTGATCCAAATATTTAAATAAAATATACTAACTAGTAAATTATACCAAGTGTAATCACATTCTAAAGCAGCAATTACAGCCCACCTCCACTCCCCCTTCCACTTATTTTTTAAATAAAACATTACTAGTGGTCTGCAGACGTATTCATCCCCTGCTAATACTTCCCATTTTGTTGGCACCTGAGCGTACTCCGACGCTTTTAAAATTAGACTCACTTTGGAGTCGTTTTTGTAGACTCTACGTGTAAAGTTAGAAAATACATATAGACTACAAAGTAGTAAGATTTACAAAGACAGGTTTTAATCTCAGTTGCATAATTATTCAACCCCTTTGCTACTGCAGCCCTAAATCAGCTCAGGAGCAAATAGTTCGAAAGGTCACAAAATGAGTGAAATGGTTTCAGCCTGTGTGTAATCAAAGTGGTTTAACTGGTAGATAATTTCCCTACGGTATATAAAGACTTTCAAGCTGCAAATCACATAGGTGACCCAACAAAGCAACCATGAAGACCAAGGAGCTTTCGAAACCAGTCAGGGTGGTAGAGAGGCACAGAGGAGGAGAAGGGTACAAGAAAATGTCAAAAAGGCACAGATTATCCCTCTCAGCACAATGAAGTCCATCATTAAGACGTGGAAGATGCATACCACCCAAACTGAGCATTTAGGCAAGAAGGAAACTCGCTCGGTATGTCACTCTGATGCTAACAATGACCTTGAGTGATCTGCATAGTTCTGTGTCCGAGATGGGAGTTAGTGATTACAATCAACAATAAGCCGGTCCCTACACAAAGCTGTATGTACGGGTGACAAGAAGGAAGCCATTACTCAAAGACCCATCCTAAATCACGTATGGAGTTTTTTGAAAAAGCATACAGACGATACTGCAGATGTGGCAACAAGGTTTTGTGGTCAAACAAGACAAATTTTACTTTTTGGTCTAAATTCCAAACGTTGCATCTGGCGCAAGCCCAACACTGCACATCACACAGTCAATACTCTCCCATCAAGCATGGTGGTGGCAACATTAAGTTATGGGGATGCTTCTCTTCAGCAGGGACTGGGAAGCGTGTCAAGATAGAGGGGAGAATGGGGCAAAGTACAGGCAGATCCTTGAGCAATCTTTGAGTCAGCCAAGACAAACTGAGGAGGAAATGTACATTTCAGCAGGACAATGACTCAAAGTACAAAGTCACACTGGAGTGGTTGAACAGAAGAACCAATGTTGAGTGGCCCAGTCAAAGTCCTGGCTTGAATCTAATTGAACATTTATGGCGAGACTTGAAGATTGCAGTCCAATGATTATACATAAACAGACCATCAGAATTGGATCAATTTGCCTGTGAATAATGGGTAAAAAGGTCACCATCCTACTGTGCAAAGCTAGTAGAGACCTATCCAAAAAGGTTCATAGCAGCAATTGCTGTAAAAGGTGTTTCTACTAAGTACTGACTTAAGGTGCTGAATACTTATGCAACCTTTACATTTAATTGTACATTTCTTTTGCTGACATTTAACCTCCTCATAAAACAGTGTTCCGTTTAAACCCCTACAGCTTTGTAGCTTTGAATACATAAATAGACACACACATTCACCGTACTTCTCCGTGTAAGGAGCATGCTGCTGGTGAAAAGATTGGCCAAAAACATGTGAAAAAACCACAATGGGAGAAGCGCAGGGATTCACTTTGTTTTTTCCCGGGGTTGTCCAATAGGAAGCTGTGATGTCATGCTCTGATAACATGAAGGCTTACTATTGGAGCATATGAATGTGGGTTGGATAGCAGCCATATTGATTTCCTAAAAGGGATCAGAAACACATAAAAAGATATGGAAACACAGAAAAGAAAACCTCTAAAGTAGCACTCAGACAAATCTTTGCAAAGAATAAAAGGGGTACTTTAATTAAATTTGAAAAAAATAACAGACATACAAACAACTAACTGGAGAGCCTGCCTGACTAATGAATAAAAAGAAAACCAATGGACAAGGAAAAGCAAAAAAAGCATAGAATGCAACACATAATAATAGACCCAAAAAAAAATCTCTCAAAAAAATCACAATGGTAGCTAAACACTTTTTGCAGGAACACAATGCAGACAATTCGCTTCTCTCTGCATTTGCAATAGAGCGTGTATCCCTGGGAATACGCGGGGGAGATTTGGAGAGAACACTCTTACAACACGAATGCAGGTGGATTGTCATGCTAGGTTCAATGCTCCCAAATGGTCTTAATGACTATTTGGGTTTTTCTATGTTCCTATAATGTGACCTGTTTATTACATCATCTACTATTTTTGTCTTTACTGCATCTCAAACCATTATTTTGTTTTTCAAATATAGGAGTTACTGCGGATTCTTTATGGAAACATTTAAGTAATAGTGTTATATACGTTTTATGGAGGATTTTTGGTTCAAAGGAATTAGGTTTTGATTTGTTTTTTTATAATTAATTTATCAGCAGTCTCGACAGTTTTCCGTGATTACCGTCCTCCTTTTATTATATTTGTGGATATTTTTGGTATATTAACACTTTGTTTTATTTCTCTGTTTCCCAACTATAGTATCAATGATGTGTCTTGACCAAGCTGCGGGATGTTTTGTAAACTTTGCATTAACCTTTGTTTTTCCTTTCCTTTCATCATCATAGATCAGCCTTTATCCCCTACTGTATATGCAGGTTGCTCCTGTATTTGCTTGAGATGTTACCCTATTGTCCAGATGCTATACCATTCCCCCCATGTGTATGGGTATCCACCTACAAAAAGACCAGGATCCCAACCAATCAAAGAGGATATTTTTAAGGATGAAATTCCTACCATAGATGCACTAAACAAATGCTTTAATAGGTGGCTGCTGCACTGTGAATTAAAGGTGCTGTGAAGATACAAAGGACGCTCCCACTGCTATCTAAAGTGGTCTAATTCTTTTGCTGTGACACTCTGAATGAGGTGTCTGGGCACTTTAATACATGCTGCCCATGCGCGAGGCTTTGCCCCCACGTTATTGTTCAATGAAGATCAGAACTCTTTTGTGGGCAACTTTACCCTTTCAAAAATGGCCGCCGTAACAGAGCAATATATACTGCGCATGTGCGGGATGCAAGGGACAAGTCTCGTGAGATCGATCACTCGTGACAATGACGTCACTAATGGCAAAAGCTTATAACCATAACAAAGATGGCGGCCGCAACAACTATATTACAGTGCGCATGTGTGGAGCTTGGTGCACAACTCTCGCGAGAATTTGAGAGGACACCTCGCTTCAGGAAGTGGATACTGGGATTACCCCAGCACTAATACACCCTTCTACACAGCTGCAGGGACACCGCCGATACTAATTAAGAGCATGTATTAAGTAATGTAATTGTTTTCATGTGTTATATGTGGTTCTTTGGCGCGAATTTTGTAATTGTCTGCTTACTATTTAAATGCCCCTGCCACATAGCCTTAGTACCACTCGTGAGGAAGGCTTAGTTGCCGAAACGCGTTAGTGGGCTAATTTTAATTTTTGCTGCTGCTGATCCTGCCTGCCTTTGCCCTATTTTGGACAACTAATCAAGTCCTATATTTTTGGACTTTTTCAGTGGACTGTGCTGTGCTGATTTTTGTATGCAGTATCTTTACATCAAGGAGCTGAGTATCTTGGGTTATTTTATCCCTCCCTGTTTTTGTTTCCCATCTGCTTCAATATATGTATTTGGGTCACTAAATATACATACTTATATGTCTCCTTTGCCCTAGCATCACCTGAGTTGTAATAGGTTTACACTTTGCTAGTGACATTTTTTACTGCTATCAGCATAACACTTATGTTATTTTCTGTGTAATTTTTTTTATGCTTATATATGTAGACCTGTGATGTTCTCTAGTCTCTCATACATGTGGTGACCGGCCGGTCTATATTGCTCTATTGTGGGAACTTTTGTTCCCACAGAAAGCCAGTTTCTTAAGGGCATCATATTTCCAATTTTTTTTGGGTCTATTATTTTGTGTTGCATTCTATGCTTTTTTTGCTTTTCCTTGTCCATTGGTTTTCTTTTTATTCATTAGTCAGGCAGGCTCTCCAGTTAGTTGTTTGTATGTCTGTTATTTTTTTCAAATTTAATTAAAGTACCCCTTTTATTCTTTGCAAAGATTTGTCTGAGTGCTACTTTAGAGGTTTTCTTTTCTGTGTTTCCATATTTATTTATTTCCTCTAGCACCGCCTACAGCTTACACCTTTGCTATAACTATTTCAGATATATTTTTCTGATTTAGGTAGGTTTAGACTCTGCTTTATTTATTGGTAGTGATGCGGTATTCGCTTCTTTGTGTATACTACATAAAAAGATATCTTTGCAATCTCCTCAGATTCAAATTAGCACGGCGTTCAGTTCCATTTATTAACTAAATATAGGTGCTTGACAATGTGTGCAAAAAGGGAGGAACCTCCCCCCAAAAGTTTCTAAAAAAAACAAAACAAAATTTTTTTTGTTTCAGTTACCAAAATGCTGTGGAGTGTTTAACTTCACTTGGGATGGGACTGATTTATATACAGACACATTGTCAGTCCACACTGTTTGCCCTTTGCTGGGTTGTTTCACCTAATAATGCTACAGTTATTAACCAAGAGACAAAATGGCTAGTTAAAAATTACCAGGTAAGGCAATAATGAAATGTAGGTTTAGAAAGATTCAAAATCACCCTCAAAGTGTACCGTTCTCTTATTTGCTTCCTTTGTAAAAATGGATGCAGGAGTGGCTCAAAGCACTGACAGGGGAGGGCAGGTTCAAAGCCTCGAGTCGGCTCCTTGAGACTTTGGAAAAGTGACTCCCTGTGCCTCAGGAACAACAAATTAGATTGTAAGCTCTGCAGGGCAAGTCCTCATTGTGCCTGCAAAATCCTATGTACATATCTGTGGTCCCCGTCAGCACTAACCAAGCAAAAAAATAACATCAAGCACTTTTTCCAAGAAAGACAATTCTATTGATAAACTAAAGAAATAACTTTCATTATACACTGCATTGGGGAAACCGCCATTTTACCCTTCCAGACATTACATATTTAAAAAGATTGTATATCCCCGAATGGGCCATCAGATTTTAAAATGGGTTTGAAAAGGCAGGAAGCTATGCATTAACCTTCAAGTGCCCCATGCCAGCCACTTCATCATGGGGTCTGGAACAACAGGGGCCCCATGAAGTCCTGCCTACGTCATGGACCTGTTCAGCTCGTGTTCCAGAGTACATGGTGCTCTGCGCAGCCAGTGAGCACAGAACGCAACCTGGCATACAGGGAAATGGCAGGACGTCTCGGATCAAGTGATTGCTCTGAAGAATAGTCACATGATCGTCTCATGCGGGAGGGGCCATGGCACTCTGCCATGTCCCTTAGGCACTCAAGTGGTTAAAACGGTTGTACAAGTCATCAGAAGACTGCTGCTATAAACTGATGAGCTGGAGGCAGTCTCCACATAAACATGTCATGATTTCAACACACTAAATCAAAAACTGTTGACAAGCAGAAAGCAAGGGGGGGGAAAAAAAGCTATTTACTAATACATTTCAGAGTCCGTTTAGATGACCAAGACATATCAATATACACACCTTTTTTTTTAATGTTGGCGTATTTCCAAATGATACATTAGATTTATTAAACTGTATGAGAGCCCATTTAATCCTTTGAATTACATCATTAACAGAGACTCCCCACTATGGTGGCTAGAGGCATTTACAGAAAACTAGCAAAGTCCGTACCATAATCTACTTGAAAGCATAATTGTTGAATACGGTGTGATTTCAAATTACACTGGCCATGAATTATAGCTACAGCACAAGGAATAGAGAGGAGGGAGAAGAAAAGTGATATGCTTTCGATTGGTGCACTCCTACGAAATCCCAAATATGAGCCGGTGTACATACACAGTATTAAATTGGCACTTTGCTAGTGTTCATATCGGCTTAGTTACCTCAACAAAATATCTTACTAAACCTTGTTCATCATGTCTAGGGATGATGGCCTGACAGGTGGGTGCTAGGTTAAATGTGTAAACAAATACCTGAATGTATAGGGTATTTGTATGATATACAACCAAGACTAAACTTACAAATACACTAAAGCACAGGGAGCACTTGCAAAATTGGTTCATATGACACCAAAAGCACAAGCAGCAGGCTGATGTTTTAGTACCAATAATCTTTATATAAAAAAACAAACAAAAAAATGTAAAAGGTGATGCCCACATTTCTAACTGAGGATATAGCAGGTACTAGGGGAGGGGAAATAGAGAACAAAACAATATCCTAGCCAGAGGACTTCTCCATGCTGTGGGGGAAATAGGCAGGAAGACCCCAATTGTATGTACTCCTTTACCCATATAGATGTATACGAATGTTCACAAAACGTGAATAGCTCGAGGAGCCTGGAAAAAACACGTACACACGCGTACTGTGAGAATGGTAGCCATGTAGTTAATGAATATATAATCTCCTCCCCAGAGTATAACCGATGAAGGTATTGGTTGAAGATAAAAAAAAACTTTTTAATAATAAAACTAAAATAGATGGGACACACAAATGGTACACATTGTGCAATGAATATCTAAGTGGAGTGCAGGATGTACACTCCCAAAGGTATAGGTCGCTAGGTAATCGGTAATCACACTGCCCACATTAGGATTTGTGAATGTACTGTACAGGCATACCCCGTATTAACATACGCAATGGGACCGGTGCATGTATGTAAAGCGAAAATGTACTTAAAGTGAAGCACTACCTTTTCCCACTGATCGATGCATGTACTGTACTGCAATCATTATATACGTGCATAACTGATGTAAATAACGCATTTGTAACAGGCTCTATAGTCTCCCTGCTTGCGCACAGCTTTGGTACAGGTAGGGAGCCGGTATTGCTGTTCAGGATGTGATGACAGGCGCATGCGTGAGCTGCTGTTTGCCTATTGGACGATATGTACTTACTCGCGAGTGTACTTAAAGTGAGTGTACTTAAAGCGGGGTATGCCTGTATAGCTGCTAGATCAGAGACTACAAAATGATCCAATGCCTGCAGAAACTTAAAACTTGCCATACATACATAACCCTACAATATTAAGAGGGTAGCGGTAAAGGTAACCCATACAATAATGGCTGAGCTTTCCCTCTCAGATTCTTAGGCTGCGCTTATAGTGCCGGAGACAGCGACATCGTGTCAAAACAAATGTATCGACGCACTCGCGTGCGCTTATAGTAGGCGCAAAGCGGCGGCTTGGTCGCGATCGCTGGAAGTCACTTCAATTTGATTTTTCCAGCGACTGCAGTGTGACGTCAGCCCACAGATGGACCCGCAAATTGACTGTACAGCGACTGGATCAACGCAACATAAATAATCCGGTGCCTATAAAGACCAAAAACTAAAATCTTGCCCCCCATACGTAAGTAACCCTACAGTAAGAGGAGGGGAAGGTAGGAATGAGCTTGCCCTCAAATCGAGATTCCGGATTGAGTTTTGGCATCTTACTTGGGTAGGTACAACAGGAAACAAGGCCCTGCCTTGAGACCTCCGTTCAGCTGTGCGATCGGAGGGGAAGTTACTAACTTGGGTCTTTTTTCCCCCCCAACTTCAAATTTTATTTCACATTCATACAGACAGATACACGTTATCACATGAGCTCCCCCACCCAATTGTCCGAACCATGCCCCATGACACAGAAAAACACTTAATACACACCCAGGGAGGGTGGGTGAATTGCGATTTTTCTCTTCCTCTTGATCACGGATGAGCTGTGACTTCTCCGGCCACTTTCCAGAGTCCTTGCCAACGTATCTCCGCAATTTTCCCTTGCATGTATTCTAGAAGGGACAGTCTAATACTATGCTCTCTGGCCTTGATCAAAGGAGAATGCAACGGATTCTATTATAGCCACGCGGTGGCATTGCTCACCCCTTGAATGTCTGTCTGGGCCAGCCATGGCAACCAGACCTTTCGGAAATTTGTGCCAGGGTCATTAACCAAACTTGTTAACTTTTCCATCTGGCAGACAAACCAAATTCTGTTCCGAATCTTGTCGATAGATGGAATTGTATTTTGTTTCCACAGCGCTGCAATCTCACACCTCGTGGCTGTTGAAAAATGAGTAACTCATTTGTTTTCCGCTCTGGCTAGTCCCTGTTCGTTTAACAGAAATAGCCAGGGGTTCATCTGAATTTCGAGGCCCAAAATACTCTGTAGCCAAAATACTCTGTAGCCAATTACGAATTTGCTCCCATAGTGGGGATATTCGAGGGCAAGAACACAGCATGAGCAACAGGTCCGCTGGCTCTCCGCATTTTCTTATTTTTCTAGATAAATTTCGATATCTGAGCTTACCTGCCCATTATGTCCGATTTAGCGATTGGGACCGGTATAGTCTGAAACAGATATAAAATACGGGGCAAAAGGTTCATTCTAATACAATATCTCTTGGATTGGCAGGATTTATTGCAAGAGGACCACTCTCCCAACTCTCTTCTCAAGGACTCTAGGAGTTTGGAATAATTGGCCTTGTATAAGGACTTATAATTTTTCGTGATATTTATCCCTAAATATTTGATTGTCTTGGGTTGCCAATTTAAATTAAAATTCAATGCTATTCATTTTTTTCTGCGTCCTTAGGTATGTTTAGGGACTCCGATTTGGCTTGATTGATTTTAAACCCCAATATTCTATTGAATCTGCTCAATTAGGCTGAATAGATTGGGTAGGGAGGTGAGAGGTTGTGATGACGTCAGAATTACGTCATCCGCATATAACGCCACTGTGGGATTGTGAACGAATTTGGATGCCTTTTATATCTGGGTTGCTTCTGATTTGGGCGGCTAGTGGCTCCATGCATAGGGCGAACAACAAGGGCGAGAGTGGGCAGCCCTGTCTTGTGCCACTCTTAATTGGGAAAAGCTCAGAGGGAAAGCCTTGGCGTATCACACTCGCTGCTGGATTGGTATATAATGCATTAATTGCCCTTCGTATCTTCCCTCTGAAACCAAAGGCTCTAAGCGTGGCATCCAGATATAGCCAGTTTATCCTATCGAAGGCTTTTTCTGTGTCTAAACTTAATACTACCCCTGGAATTTTGTTGGTTTTTATAAATTCAATCACATCAATGATTCTTCTCGTATTGTCGGCCGCTTGTCTATCCCTAATAAAACCAACCTGATCCGTGTGAATCAGCCTAGGCAAGATAGAACACAGTCTGTTGGCCAGTAGTTTAGAGTAAATTTTGATATCTAAATTTATTAATGATATCGGCCTATAGCTTTGGCAATTTGTAGGGTCTTTACCCTGTTTGTGACTTAACGAGATGGACGCTTGGAGCATCTGCTCTGGGAATGGAGCCCCCCGCAAGGACGGAGTTGAACATCCTTAGCATGTAGGGGGCATATGGGTATTTTTATTTTTTAAATGAAGCGATTTTTATAACATAACATTTGCTCCAAAAGCAAATACAATAAAAAAAAAAAACGTTAACACTACTGCAAAAGACCCGCGAGTGCCTGTATCTTTCTGCTCTGTACCACTACATCTACAGAAGCACTTGGAAAGTCATTGCGATTTTAGCTCAAGTACCTTTATATACATACCTTACGCCAGTCTTTATGCTAGGAATTGCCATCGCAACCACTGCTTCATCTTACTATAGAATATGTTGGTGATCCCCAAAAAAGGTTTTCCCCTGGGGGGGAGCAGGGGGTCTCCGAAGTTGAACCGTGTTAATTTCAGCTCCAGGGACCTCTTGCTCCCCGAGATACTCACCTCTGTAGATGATACCAGTACCAGCTCCGCAGGTTTAAATGCCCATGTCACGCGGGCCAATAGGAAGTCGACATCACGGCTTCCTATTGGCCTGCATGACGTGTCAACTTTAAATCTGCCATTTTGATAACCCCACATAGCCCGGCCAGAGCCGCTACCGGCCCCAACTGAGGCAGGGGGTTCGGCACAGATAATTAACAGCTCAGCTCCGGAGATCCCCTGCTTCAATCCTATAACTATTTAAATAAATAAAAGGGAAGTACTTCTGCTTTAAAGGAGCTCTCCAAGCAACACGGTTTTCCTTTTTGCTTATCTTCAATCAGACTGCTGTATAATGCACTATACTAAATATTTTCTGGGTGTCAGGCTTGGCTTGACCAAATGCTTTGCAAAAAAATAGATTTCTCTGCCGTTCAGGCCAATATCCGGTTGCCAGGCCATGAATATGAAACCGTATTTTTCATTAGCATGTGCACTGAAGCCATGCTTGCAGCCAGTGCAGAACACATCAGCAAAACTGTCAGCTACTACAGAGTAGTTTTACCTAGGAGAGGTCACATGCATGATTTTAGGAGAAGAAATCAAGCAAAATGTGATTGCATAAATATTTAACAAAAGTCGAGTTGGACACTAGCCGCCGTGAAAAAGCATGAGCATCAAAAACCTACGCATGTTCCAGCCTTTACGGGATCAGAAACTCCTTGGGGTGCGTGTGGTGTCTCAGAGGTTCACCTCTCCCCCCAAAAAAGGGAATGGCGGGTTTCAGGCAGTATGGTGGGTTCCTGAGTCCGTACAGGGACTGCACACTTCCTAAGGCCCCAAACTGCACCTTAGCGTGGGTGGTATAGCGGTCAAATACTGCAGGAGCTTGCAAAGCCCCTCCCCATCTACAGGGGGAAGGTATTGTGGGACACGACTTTGGAAGCACCTGCAGTGATTGACTGCTATACCCCTCATGCTGTCTGCACACACAGGAGGTGAAGTTTGGGGCCTTTAAAGCGTGTGCTCCCCCAGCATGCTCAGGACACTACTGCCTGGAATCAGTCGAACAGTTTCACTAGCAATAAAGTGATGATCAGGTAATAAGATTAATTAGGTGTTAACAGAACAAGTATTTTCTAGCAGGGGGGGAAGAAGAAGAAGAAGAAGAAGAAGGAGAAGGAGAAGAAGAAGGAGAAGGAGAAGAAGGAGAAGAAGAAGGAGAAGAAGTTGGGAACCCAAGCTTTAACGTGCAGCAGCTCACGCAGTATTTTGCTGAAAAGTCTAATGGAATTATATTACACCATCTCTGGAGTCATTTTATTTTATACAGTGCCATTTACGTGCATAAAAACTTTAATTTTTACACGTACAGGTGAATTCAGCACATCTGTGAAATGCACAAAGGGAAGAATTACCACGTTAGAAAAATAGTACTTGTGGCTACCATCTAATTCAGTGGTTTCCAACTTTTTTTAAATGTTGAGGAACCCCAACCCTCTCTAATAGCGCGTCTGAGATCAGATGCATTGTAATGAACCCCAAACCTCTCTAATAGCGCGTCTGAGATCAGATGCATTGTAAGGATCCTCAAACCTCTCTAATAGTGTGTCTGAGATCAGATGCATTGTAAATTCTTCTGTATTTGGTACAATTTAAAAATTACAGGGAGCACTTTCAGGGGATGCCCTGGGAACCAAAGGGTTCCTAGGAACCCTGGTTGAAAAACACTGATCTAGTTTGTAAAGAACCAATAGGAGTACAGTTACATTTGGGATATTAGCAAACATGACAGGCTTTATTAACCCCTCCCCCTGCTGCCAGAGGTGCCTGCAACAACCCGCTTAAGGCACGTTCTATAGTGCCGCGCGCAGAAATTTAGTTGGCTGGCGTTAGTCAGCCTTTCTATAGAAGGGCCGCGCGCGCGCACGGCAGGGAGAGGGGAGCCGACAGACAGCGGCAAAGATGAGGAAATTTATCTTTTCGCGCCGCTACCGGCTCTGAATGTATGTATCTGTGTGTGTATTTGTATGCATGTGTATGTATGTACGTGTGTATGTATGTACGTGTGTGTATGTATGTACGTGTGTGTATGTATGTACGTACGTGTGTATGTATTTGTGTGTCTACACAAATGTAATAAATATATTATTTCTACCAATGTTTTTTTTTTTGTATACATACAAAAAGCATGCGACACGTGCACGCACGTTCGCATAGGCACGCACGGCCGCATGCTGTATATAACAGCCCTAACAATGCACTGTAGCAGCTAAAGTGTTCGAAAGTAACTGTGCTAGCTAGCGCCTATGGAGTGCAATTATCAAGCCTTCTGTCAATATATAAAGAATCAAACATTGTTGAGCAGCAGCTTTGCTGCTTGAGGTTTGCCACTTGGTTTATGTATGTTTACAGATGCAAGCTTCACTTGCACATGGATTGAACATGTGTGCATGTTCAGACTGTACTCAGCCAACACCGATATCATTTGTATCCAACCACACACCACGTCCTGCTCTGCATGAAAGCAAGGAATCAAACACTTGTGATGTACATTGCCATACATCGTTTATGGGTTGTACTTCCCTATTTCACTAAACTGTGTGTGTGGGTTGTGTAAATTTAGTCAATGGCAATAGCACAGGAAAACTTTTTTTTTAATAAAAAAAACAAGACAAAAGCAAAAAAAATGGAGTCGGCAGAACCACCATTTTAAGTTTCTTAATGAGGAGGTCTCCAGAGCTGTACCATGTTAATTTCAGCTCTGGGGACCCCGTTTCCCAAGATGCTGCCCTCCAAAAAAGGTGCCTCCAGTAGCATCCCCTGTAGGGGGAAACAAAATGGAGGTTTAAAATCAGTCACCCATGGCAGCTGCTTGTTGGCCCACATGCCGCAGGAGAGCGTTAAGAAACGGGAAGTAAACGTCAGCAGCTACGGTTCAGCTCCGTAGACACCCTGCTTCATGAGCAAAAATCAATAGCCCTAGGAAGCAATGCCCCTTTAAGCGCTTTGGCTGTGCTGCACATCCCAATTAGCACTTTTGGATGTCATATGGTATTTATATTTACACCGCACGTTTAATATCTCAAGACTGTCTTAAAAAGGAGTGGCCCACAGTGCACTATTGCCAATATGCTCAGAATGAACTTAAAATAGGCCATCCGGGTGAGAGTGCAACAGGGGCTACAGATAACGGAGACCGACTAATCTATTTCTATTTTAGATGTTCTTGGTCTTCTGAAAATAAGGACTTTTTTTTAACATCTAAAAAGATCACACCAACTATACAATACTTTGCTTAAATTTTTTATTTTTTTAATTATTCAATATAAATAGCATATACAGCTCAACCCCCTTATAACGCTGTGCTTGGGGTCCAAAGAATCGCATTGCATAATAAGTGGATCGTGTTAGAAATAATGTACAATTGTATACATTGTACAATAAAGTATTTAAGAAACCAATAATCGTGTGGCAAAGTATTCATTAATACGAAAATTGGGAGCCGCGCATGCACCGCGTTATAAGCGGATTTGCATTGTAACGGATCGCGTTATAACGGGGTTGAGTTGTAATAAGAAAATGAGAGCACAAACATTACCGAGTATCCATTTCAAATGGTTATACACGAATAAATGAAAGTACGGTGGGACTGACCCATAATTGTTCCACAGTAGAGGTTGAAAAAAAAAAGACATATGTCCATTAAGTTCAACCTATGTTACATGTAGACTACAGCTTGTTAGGGTGGCACACAAATGGAATTAATGATCATATAGCATACTGTTTTAACAGCTGTACCTTGGTGATATACCGTCTATAGTCTCTTTATGCGACTTTATTTAGTTCGTTGCTAATGAGGTGTCACATTGACTAGAGTTCCAAATATTTACTGAAAATGCAAGAATCTTAACCAATTTGATGGAGACTGACAATACATACAAATGCCAACATAATTGTTTTCAGTTCCACCCATCGTTAATTTAATGGAGATGCTCAACATTTATATACAGGCATACCCCGCATTAACGTACGCAATGGGACCGGAGAATGTATGTAAAGTGAAAATGTACTTAAAGTGAAGCACTCCCTTTTCCCCACTTATCGATGCATGTACTGTACTGCAATCGTCATATACGTGCATAACTGATGTAAATAATGCATTTGTAACAGGCTCTATAGTCTCCCCGCTTGCGCACAGCTTCGGTATAGGTAGGGAGCCGGTATTACTGTGCAGGACGTGCTGACAGGCGCATGCGTGAGCTGCCGTTTGCCTATTGGGCGATATGTACTTACTCGCGAGTGTACTTAAAGTGAGTGTCCTTAAACCGGGGTATGCCTGTATAGCAGGATTTCAAATGTAACAAGTGACCAGCATTTTGGGATCTCGTAAGCATGGCAATGTAAGTTAGTAATATCAATATGGTTTCTTGTAGCTCAACACTTTGGTTATCACACAGGGCTGTCACATTAAAAAGTGTTTTTTTTCCCCAATGTGCAGACAAGACCGTTCCAAAGTTTATGCTTCAATGTCAAGCATATATTTTTGGGTTCAGCACACTATTTGACACCTCACTCCATTACACAGCCAGTGTAACGCGGCTGCTCTCAGTCATTTTTCATTTGAATATAGACACTGCTCTGGGTGATAGATTGAACGCGAGTCTACATTACCTAGCTTGAAGTCAAGTCAATTACATAGCTAACTTCTCTGCGTTATACAAAACGTGCCAACACCGCAGCAACTCGACTACACGTTAAACAAGTCAGCAACTTCTTTTATGAAATCAGCCATTTTCTTGATGCATTCTATCAAAATGAAGGGGGGGGGGGTAGAGAAGAGGGGGAATCCCAGTCTTAACGTCTCCAGACAGTGCAAGACGAGCCCCCACTGTGTTTTCCCCTTGGGGCTGAGGCACCCTTGGCAGAGGGTCACCGCGCACACAGGTTCCACGGCAGCCTGGTTAAGAAACACTGTTCTAGTGGAACATATTCTGTTATACCCTCAATTCAGTCAGTTATGTACAGTGTAGCAAAATTCTCTTTTCGCTGCATTACATACCAAATAAGAGATTTGAGCTGTGCGCTCATTACACTGAACACACTGATGCCAATTCAGTAGATTTTTTATAAGTTTTCCCCTGCCTAGGGCCATTCTGTATCCAATATGCTCGGAAGCGGCTTGTTCATGTCAAGAAAACTCTGAGCTCATTCATTCAACAGAGCTCAGCATTTCGAATGTAGAGAGGGGAGGGGTCGTTTTTGTGCTAGCACCGATATTGGATTCACCACTGCTGAGTAATGGAACGTGTTACGATACAAAGATACAAAGTGGGCAGCATATGGGCCACTGCCAACTTCAAGTGAAACCAAAAAAGCAGTAGTGACAAAATACTCCTAGCAACTCTACACACTGGCTAGGCTGGTCTGTTCTAGTGGTTCTCAAACCTCTCATCGGACTCCTGACCCAGAACAGGTCACAGAGGAACCAACCATACTATTCACATGCAGATTAGGGGCATTTGCCTGTTTACAAGTGCATTGGTTATCCCTAACCTCGAGGATTTCCACAGGAGAGGTTTGAGGACCATTGGTCTATTGGAGAGGGGGTGGTTACCCAATTGTTCAAAGTCCTAGAAACGTTACCAACCACACTACCGTAAGAGGCTACAGGCATGGGTTATGTTTGTCAGAATTACACATCCCGTACTGATTATGGAAGAGGTCTTGATTAAAACATATGCACAGAGCAGAGATAGGAAACCCTAGTAAAGAAGACGGCGACAGATATGAACTGTTATACTCGTACTCGAGGGCTTCAATGCCGTTCACCCATAAGGCAAAAATGACAATATAGATACAAACTAATCATTGGAAGATAAGTCCTCACAAATATGAAGGGCCACATGCCGACTTCTAGAGGCATTAAAAATCAAAACAATTATGTTTTTTAAAAATGGACCAAATTCATGACAGGGTTTCCATTAACTGCACATGTTCAGCAAGATTTGCTTCTCATAAAAAAAAATAAAAACAAGTTACTATTGCATGACGCCTACCAGGGAAAAACCATGCAAAGTCATGTCTAGTTATACTAAAACAAATTGCTAATAAAACACCATCTGTTCTCATTAAATACATGACATCTCTGTCTTCAGACTTTTGAACAGTGCATTGACTTCGTCCAAAATGTGCCATACCTTTTACAATGAGGCAGAGCTTTATCTGTTTTTTTGGTGGTACCACTGTTTGCCCAGCTTATCCCTTATCACACAGACAGCACTGGGAAGAGAGCAGATGTCCCGTCCCCGACATCATGCTGAACAGGATTTTTTTTTTTTGCCTTTTGTGCAAACACAAGATAAAGAAAGCTGCAGCATTGATTTACTGATATTTCAAAGTTGGAAATTCACAAAACACACAAAGTGGTTAAACAGCAAGAATAAAACTGTCTAAAAGTCCTAACCAACACAGATATGAAAAAAGGAGAACAACAATGTCCACAGTTGTGCGGTTAGAAAACCATAGAGCTTTTTCTCAGACATCTGCTCTTCGCCACAAAGAAAGCTGATAACTGCTCCTAATGGTTTGACTAAATAATGGGCATCTGCAGTCTGCTGCCAGCACGCCTTAAAATATAGGGAGTCATGAAAATTCAGGCCGTCTCCTACCCTCCTGAGGCACCAACATAAAAGGACAGTGTCCGTGAATAGAAAGAGGAACGGGGGGTGGGGGGAGAGGAAAGAGTACAAAGCTAAACCATCTTACACTAAATCCTATTTACCAAGAAGTAAGGACTGTGCATAAAACAGCCACGCTGCTTCTGCTGCTCCCTTCTCCAGTCCTATGGTCCATGCCCCTGTGACTCCTCTCCGGTGTCAGAGGTTTACCATATCATTTAAAGCGTACGTTTCGCTTCTCTCCCTCCCGGCTTTTATTTTATTTATTTTTTTTAAACTTCCCACCTGTGCTACTTTAATATCCAGAGAACCCCCTGGTTCCCGAGATGCATACCGCTTACGTTACCAGTGTCTGTACTGGGTCCAGGGGAAACAAAACGGCAGATAGGAAGCCGCAACGTCCTATTGGCCCACATAATGGAGGGTGCATTACACTCAGGAAGTGCTGCTGGTACCTTTACCAATCAGTATCTTGTGGACTGAGCTCCCTGGAGCTGACAATAATGCAGATTCCCATCATGAAAATTATGGGGGGAATGGAGCATTGTCACTTTAACCCCTTAAGTGCTGAGGCACACAGGTGCGTGCGCAGACACACACACAAACGAGAAAGTTTACTGACAACCTGTAGCACAAACCTGAGATGCAACATGCTTCCAATGCACACCAAAGGCAGAATGAGCACCCTCCTTAAAACATTTTTTTCAAAAAGGTGCATGCAGTCTTCTCTATACTACAGGCAGAAAATTATTATTATTATTTTTTTAAAGGCCATTCCTGGAAACCTTCCTACATTTCTTTGCGGATTTACACGTGGATTATGGTATCGCTGAATTGATCCGAGAGGCAACAACATGGCAGATCGAATCTGATAAATCAGTCTGAAATCGGCAATGCCTTCACCCGAGAGAGGATGACACAGGCATGGCTGTCTGGGAGACCACCGTTTCTCCCCAATACTGTGGTTTCTGTAGCAATAAAGTATTCTGTGGAAAAATATTATGGGACTAAAAAAAACAAAACATTTTTGGGCAGGACTGCACCTCTTATGGGTTTATAATAAAGCCATTTGAACCAGAGTCACAATGATAGTCACTTGCACCCATGGTGCTGAGGAGTTTCCCACAAGGATGTTCAACGTCAGAGCTCATAAAATCAACCTTATGTTGCAGGATATACGATACGCAGGCTTTCCTTACAGAAGTTACCAGTAAGGGGGCGGGAGCATCCATGCTGCTCATAAGAGTACAAGAACTAGCCTATTCAAAAGAGAATTGGGCAAGTGAATCTATAGCTCCTGATTTTTATATAAAGAGACAAATATATATGGTAGAATGATGGAATGAGAAGGCCGATCTAAATGATGCTGTACAGAAGGCGAATACACAGCAAACATTACTGCCGACAGCCCCACAGGGCACTTTAATGTAGGTCGTGTTTGTCAGACCATGGCAAAGGGAAAATGGCATTTATACGTTATCAGGGAGAGGAAGTGCAAGGAGGTAGGAATGAGACCTTTAATATATTATGTGTGTATACACATTCTCGCACACACCATGTATCATTGCTAGGAGTCTTTTTATTTTTTTTTTCCCCCCATATAAAAGGTCAGATTTTTACTTGTGCATTGGACAGGTTTGAAAAGCAACATCTCTCCAGTGTTTCCAGACACAGCTACTCTCGCCTACCAGTTTGCAGAGCGCTAGTCGCAGAAGAGCAGCAAAGTCCATGAGCTGCAACTTTGACACAGGCATCGCCATCAAGAAGAGATGAAGATAGCTTCCAATAAGACGGATGGACCACTTAGGATTGATCTTATGCCATTTTAGCTTAATGCATGCGAAACTTGAGCACATGTTCAACAACTCCTTGCCTTACAGGCTCTAATGCTTCAATGGAAGCATTGTTCTACCATCTATTGCACACTATATCCATATACATTTATTCAATCCCCTCTGTAAAATCCATATAATGTTGGAGAATGTCAATCAGTACTTGCTTTCCTAAAATCAAGTTGAACCATTATTATTTTTTATTTTTTTTTGACAAAGTAGCCCGCAGTGCAGAACATCAACACTAATGCAGTGCAGACCTGCCCAGCACTGAAAAGGTTGTAAAAAGTTAAGAGACACACAGAACAGCCATCATTTCTGCCTTGTTCTCAATTGACAGCCTGCACTAAACACACAGAACATTCTGTATTTCCACAGCCTTGGACGGATTGTAACGCACACACTCGGGCTGAACTTAAAGTGTTTAGGTTTTAGACATTCATTTACTTTGACTATGCAGACGTCAAAATGAAAGATTGCTGTCTGGACCCAGACACGCAGCATTAATACTAAACAAGTGCATTCATTTCAGGTCAGTGGCCACTCTGGGTCACATTCAGCAGGTGGTAAAAGTAATGTACTCATTAAAATGTTTGTATTACAAGGTTGAGCAGGAGAGATAACCTTTAATCTATGCATTAAGATAGTCTTTACAAAACAAAAATTCCATTGGTCTCAAGAGTGGTGCAACTAGACTTTAACTCCCATACTGCAATATCTGTTGACTTCCACCAACATTGTTACAAATGTAAGCATTTAGGTCTAAACAGTACAAAGAGTTCAGCATGGAACAGGTTTAGGTCAGATGGGGAAGTGACATACTGTACCTCGTGTGATAGGAGGATGACTCGTATGCTAGTCTTCTAGAAACGCAAACTACGGCGGTGAAGCACAGAACCTGTGGCTTAAACCTCAGCTTGCCAGCTTTCTCCTACATTGAATTCAATAATGTATATTTTGCTGGCAAAGAGCAGTACATGTTTGGTAACTCCACTACCGTATCCCGAGCCCCCCTGCAAAAAAAACCCCACTTGCACTGAAAAATAATTGTGGTCTACAGCAGTATAGCAATAAGAATTACAACTATGCAGTATCAGTGCAGAGAGTCTCCTTATGGAACCAAAACCATAATTAGTCCCAGTGCTTTTGGCCCACCATTGAGCAAGAAGAATAAGTGAGGAAGCGTTTACGTACAAAGTTTAGGTAAGAGGTGATCCTTAATGATAGCGGCATTAAGCAACATCACAGGGTGAAGACTGTGGTTTTCGGCAAGATGGTCAACACTGAAGAAAAGAATAGATACACTTACACACCCGTGTCCTCTGGAGAATGCCGTCTAGCTGGAGGTTTTCCAAGCTATCATTTATCCCAGTGTAATATTATAAACCACTTATTAAATCAGTTTGAAAACATGCGACAAGTTTCAAGGGGACATGAAGCCAGGGTGGCAATACGGCCTTTCTAATATATATTGGAGAATACAAGTATATATATTTTTTCCATTAGTGAACAATAATTAAACCAGTAATAATAATAATAATAATAAATAAAATTAAATAAAAACGACCCGGCTGGAAACATACCACGCCCTCCAGGACACTATAGTGATGGTGGTGTAGTGCCCGACAGCAAAGCGCCAGCGTTGGTTTGGTCGCGGCCAAACGTCCTAGACGCGCCAAAGGGGTCGCCAAATTTGACTTTGTGATGTGTTGCAAGTCTTCTCTGCAAAGGGATTAGAAAGCCGCACCACGTCTTTTCCCCGCGCCACGTCTTTTCCCCGCGCCACGTCTTTTCCCCGCGCCACGTCTTTTCCCCGTGCCACGTCTTTTCCCCGCGCCACGTCTTTTCCCCGTGCCACGCACGAGTGACTATAAACCGTTCCACCAAACCTGCCAGTTGTGTCTAACCTAGTGAGTTATTTACTACCCATTTTGTCCGACCTAAAAAGGACTAGGTGGGAAGCACACCCCAGCGAGCAGGGAATAGACGAGCCAATGATGAAAGGCGGCATAGCGTGGGGAAAATGATTTCAGTCCCAATCTCCTTCTGCCGCTGTTCGGAAGGAAATTGGGCGAGTTTAGCCCGTCACTGTTTATATACAGCACGGCGACCCTCTCCACAAAAAGAATAACAACATTACCTTGCAGCAGTTGAGGAATAAGGATGCGGGTGTCCCAGCACACAGGGGGTCTCAAAACAAGAGTCGCCGGTTTAATACATGCAGGCCCGCAATGCTATTTTGGGACAGAAATACACGCATACTACACACAGGTGCATTTACACCAAGTCCACATTTAAATGGGTCTGTTTAATAGCAGCAGCATGAAGTATCTGGATATTCCTCACGGGAGAGAGCCTCAAAGAAACAGACAGCAGAAGCCGCTCGCTGCACGGCGTCCAAACGTATCCAAACGCACGGCGTCGTTAGGAGGCTCTTATTCAGGCAGCAGTCGGTACCGATTGCCATTGGTTTTGCATATTTATTTAATTACTTTTTTTTAAAATTACGTTGAGAGGTCTTCTTCTGGCCCTTTTCATTAATTTTTTTTATTATTTTTAATCTGATGCTCCGATCAGAAGAAATAATTATGGCCCTTGAGTTTAAAAATGGCGCTCTCCTCACTCATAGCCGTCTGAAGGTTATCATGGTAACATCATATGCTACAGATTAAGAAAATATGATTTTTAATCACTTTAATACATACTTTTTATTTTTTTAAAGGCGCAAGACAAACATTTTAGGAGTTAAAGCCATGCGGGCCTCTGGAGGGGATCGCCGCCTTAACTTGCATGTCAAATATCATCAAGTAGCTTCTGTAAAATTAGTTAAGCATCTGTGGATAGGAGTTGGTCACAAAAAAACCAAACAAACAAAAAATAAGTGAAGGCGTCACTTGAAGCCACCAAGGCCAGGTGAACATTGGTAACATACCAGATTGATATGGCAGTGACCTTCTAAAACAGTTGCCCACACTTTCACTTCCCATTTCTTCAAAGCGTCTGCAAAAGGTTATTTATCAAACAAAAAAAAAGTGCAATAAAACCGAAGTGGAAACTATAAAACCGTTGTCATGTTGAAGCAGTAGCATCTTCTGGATTCCCCATCAAAAGCATGCGACATGAGGTTTTTATTTTAAAATAAATCAGTTCTGTAGTGTTAGTGGTTTTTTTTCCTTTTACTCAACTCTTAATGCCATTTGTAATGTTTTAAACACATCCTTTGATTTCTTCAGCAGGTTTTAGTCCACCTCAGTGCAAGATCTTTGTAATAGTTTCCTGTTTGGGATCATTTGTTGCCAATACTCACAGTTTGCAGCTCAAAATGCTGCAACAATAGATAATGTTACCTTATTAATATCTTTAATAAGGATTTTGAAACCACAGCTGATTTCAATCTGAACCCAGCAGTCTAAATATGCGTTGTCCCAAAGGCGGACGCCTGATGGGGTCCCCCAAGAGCTGCTCCCTCTGCACAGAACCAGCGTGCACTGCTCATATCTGCATTTGCTTACTTTTTGTGTTTCGCCAGCCCCCAACCTCTGGAATGTTAATGACCCGGAAGAACAAAGGACTTTGAAGCCACAGCTGCATTCAATCTGAACCCCCTTCAATGTACATCTATGTTGCCCCAAAGTCGTGGTGCAGCTAAAGGGTGTGGACCGCTGGCTGATGTTTGGTGATGTTAAAGCTGCTCTAGTTCAATCTGAAACTCACCAGCCTGTACCCAATTTTCCAACTCTAACTGTTCATGAAATGTCTGAATTGACTGTTCATTTAATGTAACCATGTATTGTTATAACTCTGTGCCCAGGATATATTTGAAAAGGAGAGGTAACTCAATGCATTACTTCTTGGTAAAACATTTTATAAATAAACACACCAGGATACATTGTAGCTACTGAGTTACACTGACTGAAGCAGTCATGTTAGTCACACAATCAGGATTTTGAAAGATAACAGGAGCAGCAAACGATTGCCAGCTTAGCCAAGAATATAGAATGACACTGTCACGTGCTTTACATATACAAATAAAAGGGGGGCCTTTTTAATAATCCCTGAAGCACCAGTCAAAAACGCCTATTTAAGTCAATGGGAGTTTTCACGTCAGCTTTACTATAAAGTAACAACAGGTATGAAATTCCTGGTAATACAATATCTTCTATTAAACCCAGGGCTCCCAAAACAATCAAAATGGAAGGCCTGGCAACTGTCAGTGCTGAGGCACACATTGTTTCTCCCCTTGGCAGACGTCGCTTCAGAGGCTAAAAGTACATGGAGATACTCATACCACGCACATAAATTGGTGATGTAAATTTGCACCGTAACAATGATACAGGTACTGATGAGGGTTACATTAACCTGTTCAAGAACTCCATTAGCAGCAACACTTCGCAGTACCTTTGCGTTTTCCACTCTGAAAACTGCATTTCCACTGCTCAGCTCGCCTTTCAGTGCTAATAAATCAGGCGTTAAGGAAGCATCAACTTTGGTATTGAAAGCACAGTTCAGTGCAGGCTCGAATATCCACAGTCCTACAGAAGTAATTCCATAACAGGAAGTATCAAGTAACACTGCTTAAAGAGCACACTGTCAGGATAGAGCATACTAGCAGTGTGCCATCAGTAAAGTGGCTCACCACCCACCTTCCACTAAAGTGGCTTGTTTTATTGGTTAAAAGTTTTACTGGAAAACCTAACATTTAAGCAAATCTGGACACCCAATGTCCCTTGTTATTGTAGAAGACCAACCAATAACAAAGTCTTATTTTTCCTCTTCTCTTCGCCTCTGTCAATGTTTAACAAAGGCTTTGAGAGTTACGTTATCACTTTAGCGGTCAGCTTTATAGGAGTATGAAGGCTGCAGGTCCTTGGCATTTTTAAGAACTAGAACCAAAAGGAAGTCTCATCCGTGCCCGACGGATCGCAAAACCTGCACGCACCAGACACACTTGTGGTTCGCAGCAGTTGAGCGGCTGCGTGTGTGTGTATACAGAAGAGGAAAGAGACCGTAAAGCTTTCCTGACACAGCAACAAGCTTTCGCAAACATCTAACCCCTTCTCTGCAAAAGGACAACATTGCTTTGCAAACGCATAGCAGGCCCCCCCTGGCAGCAATAATAAGCAACGTCTCAAAATCAGGCATATACAGCACGCTTCCTTCTCCAGTCCCCCGTTTCACACCCATCTCATCCAGGCACATAAAAGCGGAGATGGGAATATTCAGCCCCCGTGCAGGCAGAGCATCCGTTTGGCACAGAAAAGTACACATGCTCCGGTGACGTGTTTTACAGGGAGATCTAAAATAAACAAAACAATGAAAATAAGCTTAAGTTTAAAAAAATAAAAAAATAGTGACAAGAACACGGAATCCTACAAGGAGTTTGTTACAGAATTTCTCCCCCGCCGAGTTTAAAATACATGTCACTGTTCCCGGACCTGAGGAAGTAACGTGGCATCCCCAAAAAAATGTACTCATGTTAAGGGGAGGGGTCGTTATGACACCACGGTGCAGTCAGGTTCACATTCAGCTTTTGAGTGGAGCGCTCTGGCTAATGGAGAGAAACTGGTGATGCTCTGATAGGACAGCGAGCCCGAGATACATCGTGTGGCTCCCAGCGCCGCACGAGGGAGCTGCATTTGGATACGATCGTTCTCATGAATGAGCAGTTACGGAGTTTAAAACACTGTGCTGCGTGGTGTTACGTTTACACTTCCCATGTGAAGTGTTAAGCCTGGGAGGGGAAAAGGCGTTCAGCCCCCATTGCAACACCCTAACCAGAGCCTCTTATACTGCAGGAAGAGGGGAGGGTGAGGGGGCTTATATTATGAGCCTAAGCTCAACCATCCTGCAACTGTAGAAGAAGAAAAAAATTCTCCTTAAAACACAACCTTAAAATCTCCAAAACGCTCGCAAGTTTCATCTGCCTTCTTAGTGAAAATATATACCTCATCGAGTCCAGAAGTAGGTGACTGGGTAAATGTGCTGAAAACACGGCTTTGACAAAATGTGCTCTTCCTTATGTAGTTAAAGTGACATACCTGAGATATAAAGAACAAATGCCACAAATACATTCCTCGCCAACCTGAAATTTAATCCCCCACCCCCTCCCCCAAAATAACACATTAATATGTTATAGGGTTCCAAAAGCAGTGAAACAGCTCCACCTACAGGCAGTAGCTGGTAGTTGACTGTCATGGTGAGGTCATCATGATTTGTATTTAAGGTTATCTGCATCTGGAAAGCATTGTGAAATCTTACAGGAAAAAGATTTATATTAAAAAAAAAACACAAAAAAAAGACATTGTGTCTACATAGACCACAGAAATAGATACAAAACTATTTGTAGAAGCAAACGTTACCAACGCTACTACCGAGCATAATAAATACACTTTGGATGCCGAGCCAACATTGAAGAGGTTAAAATGTTTAACTTGAATTGCACCAATCCCATATGCAGCACACCATAGACACAACAGCAGGGATATGCAAGACAATAAGGGCATGAAGCGTTTATAAAGCTGGAACGTTGAGACTTCCAGAGGCTGTGGGAGGGGGGGGCCCGACTTCCAGAGGCTGTGGGAGGGGGTGCCCGACTTCCAGAGGCTGTGGGAGGGGGTGCCCGACTTCCAGAGGCTGTGGGAGGGGGTGCCCGACTTCCAGAGGCTGTGGGAGGGGGTGCACGACTTCCAGAGGCTGTGGGAGGGGGTGCACGACTTCCAGAGGCTGTGGGAGGGGGTGCACGACTTCCAGAGGCTGTGGGAGGGGGTGCACGACTTCCAGAGGCTGTGGGAGGGGGGGGCCCGACTTCCAGAGGCTGTGGGAGGGGGGGGCCCGACTTCCAGAGGCTGTGGGAGGGGGGGCCCGACTTCCAGAGGCTGTGGGAGGGGGGGCCCGACTTCCAGAGGCTGTGGGAGGGGGGGCCCGACTTCCAGAGGCTGTGGGAGGGGGGGGCCCGACTTCCAGAGGCTGTGGGAGGGGGGGGCCCGACTTCCAGAGGCTGTGGGAGGGGGGGGCCGACTTCCAGAGGCTGTGGGAGGGGGGGGGGCGACTTCCAGAGGCTGCGGGAGGGGGTGCCCGACTTCCAGAGGCTGCGGGGAGGGGGTGCACAACTTCCAGAGGCTGTGGGAGGGGGTGCACAACTTCCAGAGGCTGTGGGAGGGGGGGGGCACGACTTCCAGAGGCTGTGGGAGGGGGGGGGGCACGACTTCCAGAGGCTGTGGGAGGGGGGGGGGCACGACTTCCAGAGGCTGTGGGAGGGGGGGGGCACGACTTCCAGAGGCTGTGGGAGGGGGTGCCCGACTTCCAGAGGCTGTGGGAGGGGGGGGGCACGACTTCCAGAGGCTGTGGGAGGGGGGGCACGACTTCCAGAGGCTGTGGGAGGGGGTGCCCGACTTCCAGAGGCTGTGGGAGGTGGTGCCCGACTTCCAGAGGCTGTGGGAGGGGGTGCCCGACTTCCAGTGGCTGTGGGAGGGGGTGCCCGACTTCCAGAGGCTGTGGGAGGGGGGGGCCCGACTTCCAGTGGCTGTGGGAGGGGGTGCCCGACTTCCAGAGGCTGTGGGAGGGGGTGCCCGACTTCCAGAGGCTGTGGGAGGGGGTGCCCGACTTCCAGAGGCTGTGGGAGGGGGTGCCCGACTTCCAGAGGCTGTGGGAGGGGGTGCCCGACTTCCAGAGGCTGTGGGAGGGGGTGCCCGACTTCCAGAGGCTGTGGGGGGGGGGGGGGGTGCCCAACTTCCAGAGGCTGTGGGAGGGGGTGCCCGACTTCCAGAGGCTGTGGGAGGGGGTGCCCGACTTCCAGAGGCTGTGGGAGGGGGTGCCCGACTTCCAGAGGCTGTGGGAGGGGGTGCCCGACTTCCAGAGGCTGTGGGAGAGGGTGCACGACATCCAGAGGCTGTGGGAGGGGGTGCACGACTTCCAGAGGCTGTGGGAGAGGGTGCACGACTTCTAGAGGCTGTGGGAGAGGGTGCACGACTTCCAGAGGCTGTGGGAGGGGGTGCCCGACTTCCAGAGGCTGTGGGAGGGGGTGCACGACTTCCAGAGGCTGTGGGAGAGGGTGCACGACATCCAGAGGCTATGGGAGGGGGTGCACGACTTCCAGAGGCTGTGGGAGAGGGTGCACGACTTCTAGAGGCTGTGGGAGAGGGTGCACGACTTCCAGAGGCTGTGGGAGAGGGTGCACGACTTCCAGAGGCTATGGGAGAGGGTGCACGACTTCCAGAGGCTGTGGGAGAGGGTGCACGACTTCCAGAGGCTGTGGGAGCGGGTGCACGACTTCCAGAGGCTGTGGGAGGGGGTGCACGACTTCCAGAGGCTGTGGGAGAGGGTGCACGCTCAACAGAACCATGCCAAGATGCTGGTTTGAATGCCACAAACAAAATGAGCCAAGCTAACTCCGTCTGCTTGCAGTTGAGCTAAAACAACGGATCATAATTCCCGTTACTCATCTTTTAAGGAGCACTTTACTGTATACAGTAGGTTGTCAATACTGTCTAATGGCACTTTATTAACAAAGCAGCAAATAGGTCTTTCCTCTGCTGCCTTCATTGAACTGAAGTCTTCTCTGGCACAGGGAGGACTCATTTTCATGGCATACAGAAGAGGGACCTAATATGTCAAGCTTTTCATTGCTTGTTTTTTGTTAATCTACCTAGCACTCAAGATACATTTTACATTTGTTTAATAGATACGGGATGCAAAAATCTTTCACATAATGGTTTTAAATAAACAAAAAATGGAATGCAAGATGCAATCGCCACAAGAGAGTTTGAAGGCAGGAGGGGCGGGGAAAAAGAAAAAAAATCAAAGTCCCTTTAAAGTATCTAGCATTCAGATGGAACATTTGGGAAACATTATAAGTAACTTTAAATAAATTTCTCAAAAACCAGCATTATAATGGGATCAACTAGGAACGTTCATTTTAGTAGACTCAAATCTGCCTAAAGGAAGAATCTACAAGGAATTAAATGAAATTAAGTTCGTGCAGCAAAAATACAGAAGATAAGTATTCATGTAAATGTTTTAACGACCACTCATCAGTGTATAGGCAATAAATGTATAAGAAAAAGATTAGTTTCTTTGAGGCTACAAGTAGAAAGTTAGACCAAAGTAATGCAGTTGATGTGGTCTACTTAGATGTTGTAAAGGCTTTTGCTATAGTGCCACACAAGTGGTTAGTGTACAAAATAAAGCAAATCTGGGGGTAAAAAAAAAAAAAACAACAAGTTGAAGGACAGACAGTTGTCATAACTGGAAACTTTCCAGATTGGGATAAAGTTGCAAGTGGAGTACCCCTAGGTTCAGTACTGGGGTCCCTGCTTGTTCCTTGTTTATTAATGAGTGAAGTAGACAAAGAGGAAGGTCTACATCTTTGCAGGTTGCACTAAATTGTGTAAGGTATTAGAATCAGAGCAGGATGTTATTTCTCACAGGAAGAACTTCAATAGACTGGAAACCTGGGCAGGTAAATTGCATATGGGGTTTAATACAGATAGATGTAAGGTTATGCATTTGGGAAGCAAGAAAAACCATGCTACATTCAAGACAAAATTAGATCAATCCTTAATGGAAAAAATGATTTAGGAGCACTTTTAGACAGCAGGCTTAGCAAGTATGATCAATGTCAGGCTGTAGCAGCAAAGGATAGGCGAGATTACCTTGCACAAAATTGGGTATAGGTTGCAGACCACATCGTTTTGCCACTGATTAAATCCTTACTAAGGCCTCGTTCAGGGTTACTGCTTGCTGGCGGAGACGCGCTTCCGCTCGGCACTGAGCCCCTACAGCCGCAATGAGAGCGGCTTTAGTAGGGGCTCGCCTACACTTCCGCGCGCTTGCAGAAGCGGAAGTCTTAGGAAAATGTTCCATTTTCCCGCTTGACGGAGCGCAGGGCCGGTCACGTGAGCGGTTCGCCCAATGAGGGCGAACCAACTCTGTGACATCACTGGCCCGCCCCCGACATGCCCCCAGACGGCACGCTGTCTAAGGCCAGGGAAAGCACCCGCTTTCCCTGAACCTCAGCGCGCCTCCGCACGCCAGCAAGAAGCTTGGCCGAGGCCTAAGACAGCATCTTACTTTATGGAGTGGTGCCACACAACTGTACTCCACAGTCAAGACAATATGACAGGGGTGCACAAAGTGGGAAGCACAAGATTTTTGGGGGGGAGGCACTCTTAGAGGCCCCACGCTTCCCCCGAATTTAAAATAAATGCCGGAGATCCCGTGAGGCCTCTAACTTTTACTTGGCTTCCAGCGATGCATCTCCATGGCAACGTGAGGTCACACGACCCCGCATACTCATTTGACGCCGGAGCAGTGCAGCGAGGCACGAGCCGGAGGGGAGACAGGGGGGGGCGCATGTAGGAGACGTTGCGCACCCCTGCAATAGGAAACACGGAAAAAAAAAGTGCTGGAGGTTACCCATCAAATTATAAAGGAGATGGAAGGTCTTTAGCTTGTGAGGAAAGGCTATCCAAATTATGATTGCTTACATTAGAAAAGGTGTCGGAGCATGATGACAATGTACCAATATATTCAAGGTCAATACAAGGAACCTTTCATCCCAAGGACAGTACAAATGACAGCGTTATCCCTCGAGGTTAACAGAGATTTTACCAGCAGAGAACGCAAGTTCTTTATGGTAAGGCCAGTCAAAAAAGCCCTTTACAATCCATGGCAGTGTAGACATCTTTAAGAAAGAAGGTTAGACATGTTTAGAAAGGAAAGATACACAAGGATATATCAATTAAGTTAGTTAAAAATAGGAAGGGTGTGGAGCCAGGGAGAAATCAGATTCCCGTCACTGGAATTTATCTTTCCATTAGGAGACATAAAATCGGCAAATATGTTTCAATGGGGTTTTTAGTTTGCTTCCCTCAATAAAACTATAACATTTAGGGTATCTAGTTACATTTAAGGAGGTTTCACTCTATGAGCATATGGGTTTTTTTTATTTTGTTTTGTTTTTTTTACACCTCATGCATTATGTAACTACAACATTGGCAGAAGAGGATATCCAGAAACAGCAAGTAATCTACTGGGCAGAGGTATACTGTAAATCTCTGAAATGCTCACTGAAGTTATTACACTGCTTTATAGATTTTGCTTTTCCTTCAAGCGTGCATATTGCATTTTTAACACTTGCAATATCCTCTACTGCCACCATGTGGCCATCTGCAGCAATAAATAATGGGAGCGGCACCATCAACTGCAAGACAACATTCTCAGCATGGTTTCGATTTTGCAAATAATGACATTTCCATTTTTCTGGGAAACACAGATAGCCATGTTTTAGGCCTGGGCCATGGTGCCTTCGCCCGTGAAGTCACCCGCGTGAAGCGGGTGCTTTCTCTGTCCATGGGGTGTGTTCCTAGGGGCGTTGCGGAGCTGGTTCGCTCTCATTGGGCGAACCGCTCCCGTGACCTGCGTGTCGCGCCCCAAAAAAATATCTGTTTCAACTGATTTCTTGCCTAACGCGCGCCCCCTCCTGCCTCCGCGGTCTATGGGCGCGTTCAATGCCTTAAGGCAATCTGATCGCGCCCCCGCGTGTCTCCCACACCATGGACGGTACTATCCAATGTAGCTAGCCATCTTTTTTTTTTATTATAAATAATTGAACAAATTAGCTTTCTTAACCAAATGTGCTAAAGGAGATGACAAATTATAGATTTCTTGGAGGGCTCTGAATGGGGAAGTGTTTGCAAATTAAGTGTTTTATTTAACCCTTATCCCACCTGGTTTTTACAAGAGAGCCAACAAAAAGGTAAGTGGAGGAAGAGAGCGAGAGTATTGGCCTGAGAAAATGCTGGATAATCAATGACATCATACAGTGGTGTAGGTGACATGTATTAGCTTCTGCATGTTCAGGTACCGAAAACCCTGCCCCCTTTTAGGCATAATAAATAATGCCAAAGCCCCAAAAATGTTACCGCATGTTTCATATGAATATATAATAATCCCTAACCACAGCTCCTGCGGTGACCCTGCTTCCCTGCGTCGGAGAAAGTGCGCTCCATTCACATGAATAGAAATAATCTCCTCTCCGACATGGGGAAAGCAGCTTCACAACACATGGAATGAAGCCACAGACACACACAAGAGGTCCCGCAGAGCGGAGCCTCGGCCCTCCGAGATATGGCTTCCTAAAGCAGTTCCTTTTGAAATGGGCTACCAAGGAACAATATAGGCCAGCTGCAGTCTGGCGTGCACTGGAAAGACATTGCAGCTTCCGTTTGGGTGACCCTGCAGTCACCTTTTATTTTCCCTTTCACGTACTGCCAGAGGTTTAAAAAGTATCTCGGAGCATGGAGCGTCGCCGCCGTGCAGGTCCTGGGGGATTCCTTGGTTCACAAACAATACCATTGTGTGCAGGAGGCAATTCTTTAAAAAGGAGCCCAGCCACAAATCTACTGCATTTCATATGCAGTTTGGAACACGATCCTCAGCATTAATCGGAAGAGAATACATCGGTGACTAGTAATAATGCTGATGCAAGTCACTTGCCCAATGACCTAGCACTGGCCGCTGAGCCCAGCTCACTAGCGTCAGAGACTTATTACCAGGCCATTCCTTAATTATGCTTCCATGTTGATCTAATGAGCATGGGGAAAAAAACAAACAAAAAACAAAGCAGTGACCGTGTTTAAATCAAAACAAGAAAGCATTACAGGCGTTAACACTACACTGTATATCCAACCCTGTGTACAACAGGCATGGGGTTAGCCAGGCTTTTAGCATACTAACGATACAAGTAGTAATGAACAGTGACCAGTAATATGCACAGAATGCATTTCAAACGCAGCGTGTTGTGGCCAGGGGCGTAGCTATAGCCCGGGGCTCATGCTCTTGGGGGGCCCGCTCAGGGTCGCCGGCAAGGGGAAGAGCCGGACATTTGGCCCAGCAGTCTAGCCGACAACCACAGAAGTCAGGGCTCCCTTCCTCCTCCGGGATCCTCAGCAGCAACTTGCCAGCTGGATCGGGAGCTGAGCTGTGGGGAGGGGGGGGGGGAAATCGCAGAGAGCAGGCAGCAGAGGCGGAACTGAGGCAGAGAGCTGCAGAGCACTGCCCGCCCCTGCTCTCCATGACATCAGGGGGAGGAGTTACTATGTGCTGCTGTGGGAAGTCATGCTGTGTGTTTGTGTGTAAATTTGTCAGCGTGCAGTGCGCCAGTCAGCGTGCAGTGCGCCAGTCAGCGTGCAGTGCGCCAGTCAGCGTGCAGTGCGCCAGTCAGCGTGCAGTGCGCCAGTCAGCGTGCAGTGCGCCAGTCAGCGTGCAGTGCGCCAGTCAGCGTGCAGTGCGCCAGTCAGCGTGCTGCGCGTGCGCCTCAGTGTTTGAGGTAACACGTGAATCTTTCTAATAGAGCATTTTTTAAATAGTTTGCGTCATTCTTTACACAATTGTCTATAGTTAACTGTATTAAAAGAAATTACTGTGAAGTATTCTGCATGTACACCAGTGTATTTCAACCACTTGTGTGTGGGGGGGGGGGAGGTTATTGTAGTGTGCGTGTAGGTGGTTATTCTAATGTGTATGGTGGGGGTGGGGGGGGGAAGGTGTACTATATTGTAGAGGGGGAATTGTATGTGTGGCCAGGGGGTAGAGGGGAGGATTGAGGGAGCTGGATTGAGTGTGGAAGGGGTTATTGAGTGATAGCCGAGGGGGTGGAGGGGAGTGTGAGAGGAAAAAGGGGGTAGTGAGGGAGGGGGTGTAAGAGGGGGAAGAGAAATACATGAGGAGAGGGGTGAATAGAGCAGAGTGAGATGGTGTAAAAGTAGGGGGGAAGGGGGCTCGCAGGGCCGCCAACACACTGGGGGGGGACCGATGGAAACTCCTGAATTTACGGAATATGTTCACTCACCGATTGTGGCGTTTCCATGTAGGCCTAGTTACCTGCCAGCAATTTCAGGATAAGACACCAAAAACATAAGCCTCCTCCACCACCCTGCTGTATGTTCAAGCGCACAAATACATTGTTACTTCAGGTGCCGGCTCCTTACCTGTTATGTTGTAGCCATAAGCAGCCAACTGGCCAGCCATGTATTCTCCATCAGAGTTGTTATGCGAGCAGCCCCAAGTGCGAATCCAGACCTTCTGAGTGCCTGGGATTGTGCTGCAGAATGATGCAAACATATCATTACACTATGCATGTTATATACACATATACATACTAACAATGCACAATCACAACGCGTTACTTGGTACATTAGCGCTGTACCCTCAATATGTAGCAGAAACTAAAAAAACAAACAAATAAATAATTATTCTAATATAAAATGGCCTACGCTTTTACGGCAAATCTCCACATGTATACATATACACTCACTGAGGGGGGGGGGGGGGGCGTGAAGCACACCTCAGGGAAAGGGCCTTTCCCCCCCTGGCGGAAGCCTCCTTTGTTGGGTAGGATATAAAATAGTAATGTGAAGGGGATGAGTGGGAGAATAGATCAAAATAAAAATTACACAGACTGGTTTCACCTTTTAAGATCTATAGAATCCTTCGGAAATGTAAAATGACTTCTCTTAAACCACAACACCTTTATTTTGCCAGGAAAATTTACTTTTTTTCTACATAAGGCTACGGCAGCCGTCGCGATTCCTGCACTCTGGTGCAGGAGACCAGGGGGCGACCGGGGGTGTGTGGCGGAGGCGTGGTCGTGAGCGGTTCGCCCTCATTGGCTGAACCGCTCAGTCGCGCCTACTATGGGCATCCGCGACGGACTGCATGTAATCGCCAGTACTATCAGCGCAGTAAATGTGGAGACAACAAAAAACAAACAAAGATGCCCAAAGCTACTTCCAATGTGACAAAAACACACAGTGCAATACCTATATATTCTCTTGAAAAAGGGTCATTTAGTTCAACTCTTTGGCCAAAGAGTCTTAAGCCTGCTGCCACTTTCAAGGCATGACTGTTAGCAGGTCCCAACATTCACCTGGGTTAAAATTCTTATTTACCTCTATAATTAGGGGAAGAATAATCACATTGGATCTGTCGTAACCAAGCAAAATGAAACTGACCTGCCAACTTGGAAAGTGGGGAGGGGCTGGTATATATTAGGAGAATATATAGGTTATTGCACTGTGTATTTTTGTCACATTGGCATCTTTCTTTGTTTTTGTTGTATACATTTAGCCACGCCCACTAGCACTCCTTTTGACACATATACATATATTTTATATTATGTGGTAAAGTGTGGGGTTTCTCAGAGCTTGTTGGTATCTATGTGTTTATTAACTATGTGCAGCTGGTCTCAGCTGTTTTTGGGAGGTTGGTGGCCCCTCACCCCCAAGGTTTAAGCTCGCCCCTCCCCACTTTCCAAGCTGGCAGGTCAGTTTCATTTTGCTGGGTTACAACAGATCCAATGTTGATCATTCTTCCTGTAATTAAACAGGTAAATAATAATTTTAACTCAGGGAGTGTTAGGATCTGCTAACGGTCATGCCTTGAAGTAGCAGCAGGCTTAAGACGCTTTGGCCAAAGAGTTGAACTAAATGACCCCTTTTCAAGAGCATATATAGGTATTACACTGCATTTTTGTCACATTGGAAATAGCTTTGGGCATCTTTGTTTGTTTGTTGTGTACACACACACACACACACACACACACACACACACACACACACACACGTTTGGAGTTTCTCAGAGCTTGTTGGGTATGTGTAAATATGTGGAGATTTGCATAAGCAGGTCTGCTATTACCAAATTTGGTCTCAGGGAACCATCTAGTGGTGAATTTGCAGAAGTTTATTTTGAACGAATGCACTGTCAGGCACATATTAAAGCTCAATGAGAAGAAAGGTCTAGGTTTATGGGACTTCTCACACCCACTGAGGCATACTGTATATACACAGCTATTACATCAGCAGGACCACAGTTACTCAATCTTTGGCTTTATTTTAACTGAGCATTTATTTATTTTTCTTTTCATGGACCGGTCAGTTAATTGAAAGACAAAAGTAGGTAGGTCAAGCAGTGAGTGGGTCCCACCAGACCTCAAAAGTCCCCGTCAGGTATCTCTGCTTCAGCACGGGTGGCTTAGTCAAAGACTGTGCTAAAGCAGGAATATTCTTAAAACCTGGCCTGTTGGTGGGGAGGGGGGTACTTGAGGACTGAAGTTGAGAACCACTGGGTTAGACTAACATAAATCACAAAGTGGCTCTTGAATAATTTGGGGAATATGTGACCGGCAATGACCAGAAGAATATGGAACTTATTTACAGTAGCATGACACATTAGATGGTCCTTTCCCCTGAACAAGTAAAAATAAATGTTGTCCATGTTCTTTATGAAATGTAACGGCATTTGATCGGTCTTTTCAAATGGCATGCATTTTGCTTTTTATTTTTTACACTATAGCAGTGTAAAATAGTATTTAAGCTCACCATGTTCACTGCAAATTTGAAGTTAACACAATATCATGTCCCCAATGACTTCCCTTAAAAGCTCATGGGGTTGGGGGGGGAAGAGGGCTCCACAGATTGCAAAATATAGACAATTTAGGAAAGACTAAAATTAAAGAACACTTTCCAGCAATACTTCACTATGATCCAAACATATAGCATTCCACAAAACAAAAAATTAGAAGGAATGCAGCGACCACTCCGGAAACGATGCAAGTTCCAGTGTCAGAATGTAGTCAGCCTGTCACATTCTGCCATGTACCCAACTGAAGCAAGTAGAACTAGTGCGATAAAGAAAGCGAATGTTACAGGAGTCTCACATCACTCTCTTGGGTACCCCTACAAGCCACCAATTTACCTTCTCCTTTTCCCATAAAGCCTAATAAATGTTAATGCGCTTCCATCCCTGCATAAAAACGGTCATCTACCCTCACTACTAAATTAATGTGGCTGGGAAGAACCAGTAACTATTTTCCCCAGTGGGAGGCACATATTGGTTGAATTTGCTACAGACTGGTTTCTGTGCACGTACTGTTTTGAAGAAAGCTTTTGTGGGAGACAGTCTGCAGATCTATGGCCCAGCTGTAATAAATTGCATGGATTGTTTTTTTTTTTTTTATTTATTTAAGAAAGATGTACTGTTTATAGCCTTGGACTGGAATAAACCCTGCAGAGGCATCTCCTGATTATAAAACCAGATTTGCTTATAAAACACTCATCAAATCCCCTAGCTCAAGAGTGGGAAGCAAGGAGTAATATTTCAGAACATCCAGCTCCGTTTTATTATCACATCCTTAAAACATAAATAAACAGCCCAGATCTTTGTACTTCATGTTAAAGGCTGCTAGTGCAGATCTGCACTGCACGGCTAGCCGGTAACGAGGTAGAGTCCTAAAGGAAGGTTCCAATCATTAAGCAGTACCATTTATTTATAGCTTGTTACGTGCTGCCATCTGAATGGTGTTTAGTCCCCCCCGAAGGTCCATAATGATCCAATTAAACATATAATGGCGCAGCAAAACAAAACATAACACCGTAATTAGAGACGCATTAAAATCGCTTTGAGAATTTAGGTTGGAAAGCCCAACTAAAAAAAGTTAAATATTACATGACAAAACTTTTGGCATACCGAAAAAGCTTTTTGCCCAGATCGTAGAATGCTACAGTAGTTTTCTATGAATATATTTATTTTCGCTCGTGTCTCGTTCGCCACGTGTTAGAAATCGCACTTCATCACAAGCCTGTGTCGACCACTTTAAAGGACAAGGTAGATGCCATCGACAATTAGATTCTTTGTCCCTTCCCCCTCTGATCCTACCTAAACCTCCTCCTTCCACTCTCCTCTCCTGTTAATTGGAAGTTTCCAAGTCGCTTAATTGACTCACCTTATCTGAACTCCTCATGTCTTAGTCCCCATTCTCACCGTATTTTCAATTCATCCCTGTCCTCTAGCACTTTTCCCCCCTCCTTTAAGCATGTGGTGGTCACACCTATTCTCAAACACACCCTACATGCCTTACTAACTGCCCCCGTTTCCCTCCTGCCTCCAAACTGCCAGAAAGTCTCGTGTACTCCCGTATAATCAACTTTTTAAATACCAATGCTCCCCTGGACCTCTACAATTTGGTTATCCAACAGCTCACTCAGACTGTGCTCACTAAAGTAACCAATGATCTAAATGAAACCTAATCCCAAAGTAATTTTCCATTCTATGATGTCTCTGTTGCCTTGGATACAGTCGATCACTCTCATGGTCTCAACTTCCCTGGCATCCGCAACAAAGCTCTACCCTGGTTCTCCTCATACCTCCATCGCACATATGACCTCTGGGCACTGTTCTGAGACCTCGCCTTTACTCCCTCTTCACACCATCACTTGGTGAACTCGGCTCTTTTGGCCCTAGATATTGTATCGCTATGCAGATGTTACACATCTATAAAAACACACAAAAGGTTCCCAGCACTTGGAGAAAGTAAAAAGACAAAAAATGTTGCGCAAAAACATTTTCACCCAGTTCATGAGAAAGTAACAGCCTATTATACTGAAGATCAGTAATACAGCCACACAGGTTTATGGTATCAGTGCAAAGTACAACATAAAGAGCAGAACAGTGAATAATAAAAACCAACACTACTCCAAAAATGTCAGGATAATGATACTTATCTGTAGGCAGAATGGCGGAAAACTGGAAAGCAGAAGAAAAAGAAATAAAATAAAAAAGGTGAGAGAAGGGGGATAATGCACACAGGGGGATGAGAAAGTTATCTAAAGCGGGGGAGAAGTGCACAAAACAAGGGGGGGGGGGAGAAACAGAACCACCAAATAAAAAAGGGAGGGGTTTCAGGGTGAAAACCCCTCCCAGGCCCATTCCCACAGGACAAGTGCCTGTGGTACTTCCCTAGGAATACCTCACATGTATTATTGTTCTCCAAATATTTTTTTTTTTTAAAAGGCGATCATTAACTCGCTCTAATGACTAACTCTACTGACTAAACTGACACAGACTTCTGCAGGAGACCTTTCTGTGCCCAACTTGTAGAAGAGTTTCTGTTTCTTATTGATTGTGCTCCCAATATGGAAAAAGGGCAAAGAAGAAAGAAATACAAATTCTCTCACCATACCCCATCCAAAACGGAACAGAGGGAGGGGGCAGGGGGAGAATTCTAGCTACCATAGGGGACGAAGGAGAAATATCTGCAGGAACATTTCTCTACTTCCCCCTTCGTCCCCATGGTGGTCAGCACTGAGAGGGATTTACCAAATCAGTTCATATAGCGACGGAGTTACTAAATTATGGTTTATAAGACCTTACTAAATGAGACGGTTACAGTGGCCACGCCTACCCCGGAGGCATTTAAAGTAAATGCCGGGGATCATGTGAGGCCTCTGTAACCTCACTTACCTTACCTTCCAGCGACGTGTCATGGCAACCTGACGTCACATGACCCATTTGACGCCGGGGGGGGGGGGGGTAAGAGGAAGGGCGGCGCACAAGAAGAAAACTTTGCGCACCTCTGATACAGCTGATGAGTTGTCCCAAAGAGTTCAAGGGATGGTTTTTTTTCAGAAGTTTCAAAAAGCATAGGGTCTCATGGAAGATGGCTTTTAGCTCTAGAACATTGCCTTGATCTTCCTCCTGAGGTGACCACTGCCCTTGGGCATAGAGATGCTCCAGAACTGCTTCCCATTCAAATGCACTGGTTTCGGTGGTTAGGATTTGCCAGACTGGTAGAGCCAAGGTTCCAGCCTTTTCAGAGATTGCTTTGATTCGGTCAAAGGAAGGATGTTCTTGCTTTGACAAATTCTGATCTTTTGATGGCCTTTTGTTCTATTTGGCAAAGAAACTGGTTTGTAACTCTGGCATACAGAACTACTTCTGATGCAGCACCGAATGTTCTCGCAAGGGGCAGATATTCTCTCGCCGCAAGAATCAAAATCACCAGAAAATGCCGGATCGCATTCCAGATCTTTTCAAAAAAAATTCTGGCAGCAGAAAAACTCCCCCTTTATGGCATTTAAAGAGACTCCTAGAAATATGATTGCTTGAGATTGTATAAAATAAAAACGTTCTTTTGATTAATAACCCAGCTGTGCTTGCCCAATACTTGGGTATGCACCTCCGCCTCTTTGCTTGGTCTTGATAGGCCAATCATTGTAAAATGAGGATGTCTTATTTATTTTATTTATTTATTTAAAACGCACGTGGGGCTGTGGCAGTTCCAAAAGCCAACAGAGTGAATTGGAAATGGGATCCGTCGACGCAGAAACGGAAGAACATTTATTGTGGCTTTGTGAATGGGAACATGAAGTTGTGCATCTGCTAGGTCGATGGATGTGATGAAATCTAGTCTATTGAGACCATGACAGATGAGTGACTCAATCTTTAACTTTTGGATATATGGTAAAATGGTTCACCATCTTGAGATCTTTGGTCAAAATCGAAAGGATCCCCATGTTTTGGGTACTAAAAATACGTTGGAATAAACCCCCTTTTCTGTGGAGGTTTTGGAACTGGGATAAATCGCCGCCTTGCTGATGGTGAAAGCCTCTGGAGGAGTCCTCTGTAGTCGTGGAATCTTCTGGTGGGTGGATTCCATAACGAGGTTTCTTTTCACCATCGTTTGCTTTTTTCACTCTCCTGTGAGCTCATTCAATAAACACCCTTCAGTTTTTTCTGGAGTTGCCTGTGACTTTTTTTAATTCAGGATTTCTTTTGATTGCTGTGCTGCTTTGCTCCATTCACCATCATTTGCTTCTACTCATCAGGACTGCACGCAGTGGAACACTAGCTATTACTGGACTACAGGATATCCCCAAGGGCAGGTAATGGGCAATAGCCCTTATATTACTACCTTTGACCCCAACAGTGGGGATGTTTATGTATTAAGAGGGGTTGTGCATTTCTGATCACGTGCGGTAGTCTAGCAGACTGACCGCTAGGTCTGTATTTGCCCCCCGCTATATACACATTTATGGACCTTTATACCCTATGGATGAATTACAGTGCTCCTATTTTTGATCTTTCAAAGACTGTGATGATATATTAATAGTGCACACACTGATATTGAGCACCATTCTCTACACAATTCCACATCTAACCATGGAAGATAACCGATGCCTGGGTAAGGCAAGTGGTCATTTGCACCCACTGCTCCTTAAACCAGGATAGTCGGCCACCCACCTGATCTCAGGAGGGGCCCTGCTGAACATTAGGCCTTCAAACACAAAGCTTGCTTGGATCCCACGCGAGCAAGAAATCAGGGTGTCTGAGGACCTTGACAATTCTGATTGGAGATCTGCCTAAAAAAATGGCCTTCGTGGTCTGTAAGCTTTAGCTTCGTGATAGGATCTGGTAAGATGAAAGCTCTTCCCGTTAAGAGTACACTTCTTGTGGAAGTGACAAACTTCTGGCTTTAGAGAGTTTGTCCACTATAGTGTCCAGCTTATCGCCAAATAAAGATAATCCTCAAAGTGGAAGAGTGATCAATTTGTTTCTTGATCAAGTGTCTGCTTACCAAGCTTTTTAGCGAGATGGCACATCTAGGCATTACTCACAAGGATGAAGCTCGATGTCATTCTGATCATACCAAACGAGATGGCAGAGATTAGATACAGCTGCAACCCCTTTTATTCTCCAACATCTCCAAAAAAAAAAATCGGGATTTTTCCCCCGAATGCCACGCATTTCACTGCACTTCACCACGTTCATGCCGCATTCTGACCGCATTTATACCGCATTCATGTTGCATTCACACCCGCGGTTGATGCGTTTATTGATAATGGTTCGGATTTAATTGGTTGCAATTCTTCGCGTATCCACCAGATATTCATGAATTGTAATGCGCATGCGCTTCAGTAATGTGTCGACTTGCAGGTGTTTAAAAGAATACCACAGTGGTCCATTGTAAATTGGCCTTGGGACTGAAGAAGTTACAATAATGCATCAATTTAGGCTTTTCATATTAAAAAAAGACAAGCACAGTTTCTGGTCTGGTTATTGTCCTGAGAGTCCCGACATGAGTGCACAACTGCAGTCCGTGTTCCAAAAACCCGACAGAACGTACGCTTATTTAATATGGGCTGCAATTAATGCAACAGATAAGATGGCAACAGTTGTTCAAATTTATCAGTATTTTATCGAAAACTATGACTTTTACAAATTTACACCAGATGCTCATGTGTGGAAGCGTGCAACAAGGAAAAAGTTATGTATCGATCCGTGTTTTTTCGTATTGATCCCGATGTTATTGGAGGGTATTGGGGTGTATCACCGGGTTTTTCGCCGTATCTATGATCATGGAGACTGCAAAAGGCGAAAGGTCGTGTTAAAACCAACTAAGAAACGTCAGTCGCTGGCAAGCAATGCGACAGCGACAGCTTCCAATAACGGTCCGACCGGTCAGTGTAAACCTGGTGACGGCAACCCTTGCTGTCTGTCCCCGCCCGGATACCTGCAGCCTGAGCCGGATTTCACGTACAGATTCGAGCAAGCTTGCATGTACCCAAGCGATTTCCAGCCCCATCAGCTGACTACAGGTGTAGTAGTCCCGCTGTCACCTGTCAACGACGTGTATGATAAAGAATACGGGACTGGCAGTGGCTCGGTGCCAGCTGATTGGCAAAGTCTATGGTGAGTAATGTTGCCGCATTTTATTCTATTTTTGAAATATCAATGTGATTCAAAAGTCAAGCGATTCTCCTGTAAGCAATATCATTGGCTGAGCAGCTTCTACAGTAGATACTGCACAATTGGTGGAAAGCTAGGCGCATGCGGAATTGGAACATTCTTGAAACGCATATGCGTGTCATCACATCAACGGTAGGCGCATGTGAACAGGAGACGCCCCCCGAGAAAATTATTGGTGGGACTGACTGTGGGAACTTCTTTAGGGGACTGACTGACCATTACAGTAAAACTTGTACTTTTTTTTTTGTTCCTCAGAAAAGAAAACTTTGTCATCTACTGCGGAAAACGGCAAATGGGGGGATTTCGATGGATAATATCGCTTTGTGTTACAATGCATGCACATTGCTGAATCGGATTTAAAAAAACACGTACCGGAGTCTACAGTTTAGTGGCTGTTATTGATTAGGATAGAATACTGTAACTGAGAGCTTCATAGAAAACCTGAAACAGTATGCTGTTTTCAGACCGTATACAATACTTACATATATATATATATACATACATACATATACTGTATAATAAACCCGAAAAATAAAAAGTATGCATTTATTCTACATCTATTCCAGTACATATGTGTATTCTATAACCCGTACAGCATGTATTGTTTTAATACTCGTGATGTACAGTACTGAGCATGCCTACAGTAGTGAAAAAAATGTGATTGCAACGGCGCTTACTTATAACAATGTCCTAAAAAAGTGAAATATGTGTAACAATGTGTTTAAAAGCAAATGACAGAAATAATATCTATAATTTCAATTACAACGTGAACTGTGATCTATTAGTTAATCATGTGATAAATCCACCACCCAGTGTAAAAGGTGCTAATAGAAAAGCTACTTAAAACCCTTGTAAAGACTGTTCTCTTAGTCTTTTTGATTGCAGAATTCCTCAAAGATTCAGGGGAGCGCCAATGTTCACGTGATTATATGAAAAAGAAAAATAAAGGCAACATAGTGTGATACAGTCTCAATTCTTTCTTTCTAGTGAAAAAGGTAATCCACTCACAATTTTCCTTTCAAAAATCAGGCATTACAGAGACACTCCTCTCTCTGTTTAGAGCAATGAACATGGATATCCACAGGTGTAGACCCCTTTCACTTTTTCTCCACCACCGCACGAATACCCACAAATAAGAAATACCAAAATTGTGCAATAACGTCTTAAAATGTATTGGAGATCATCACAGATAAAACATATGGCTATGCACTCACATAAGGAATAATAGGTACAGTCATTGTACGAAATCCTGATAGATAAAGCAATTCACCGGTACACAGTGTGTTTCTTCCCTCTGCTTCTCTGCTCCCATCAACGTCACATACGGTTGACGCAGGGCTGTGGGCGGAAGTGCTATAAGGGGGATCTCTGGCTGCCAGGACTTCGCAACTGTGACTTGCACAGACTGGATGCTGAACACAGTATGCCTGGACAGTACTGTACAGCCGCGTTGCGCAAACTGGGGCGCGCGACCCCCAGGAGGGGTGCGGGACTGCCGTGGGGGGGGTCGCGGGGTTTACAGAGGCCCCGCGCGCTTCCCGAGGGCACTTAAATTAAGTGCCGGGGGAGCTGCAGGGCCTATGTAAACCTAACTTAACGTGGCTCCGGCGGCTTACTCCCTGCGTCGCCATGGCAACACGACATCAAAACGACGCTGCGAGGTCATGTGACGTCACGTTGCAATGGCAACGTGACGTCATTACGCCAGAGCGCGGGTAAGTTGGGATGGGGGGGGGAGGGGCGCGGGAGTGAGGGGACAGCCGGCAGGGGGGCGCAGGGTAAAAGTTCGCGCCCCCCTGCTGTACAGTATATTCTAGAAACACTGTATTTTGTTACAGTATAAAAGGAGACAATGGAACAATTTAAAACAAAATCAACATTTTCTTTTATTGGTGGATTAAGTACAAAAACATTTATTTCCAAATACAATTTAAAAACATTTTAAGTGTACAGCAATTCAAAACATTAACAGGTTTATGGTTTACTGCTAGTGAAAACATTTATGTACAGAAAGTCAAAACATTTACAGTCAGGCCTGCACAACTCCAGTCCTCGAGGGCCGCAAACAGCCCCGGTTTTAAGGATAACCTTGAAAACCGGGCCTGTTTGCGGCCCTCGGGGACTGGAATTGTGCAGGTCCTGTGTACAGTATGTAAAAACATTTCTTTATTAATACAAGTTAAAACACTCAACATCTCCTTTATTAAAGTACAGAAAGTCTAAACATTTACAAAAAATAAACAGTTGAACAGTCACGCAAATTCGATCCCCACCAGATTGTCCTTCCAGGGCCGATGCCTTGTATGGCGCAAAATGCCATTAATGGAGTCTCAACGATTTTCATTAAAGGATCTGTAATTGAAAAATAGCGCCGCAATTCCGCCAAAATAGTCCTTCTTAAATTTTCAGGAAGCGCCCTTTTTTCGCGATTTCCTTAGTAGTTCACATTGTAGACCCACCCGCAGTACACCAAGAAGGACATGTGGTGCTTAAAAATTAACATGCCATACTTCTGGGGTAAACCAGCACTCATCACCCTATACTTCTCCCTGAGTGCCGGTGGCAGCTCGCGCAGGATGATGTCGGGCACCGTATCGATGCAAGCGTATGTAGGTTGGGTTCTGGGAGCGGGTGTGCTTGTGGCGGCGGGCGAGGGTAGGTTGTCTGGGAGGAAGCTTTCCTCCTGTCTTGGTCGCCGTGTTGTCTCCTGGCGTGGTCTTGACGGGGTTGTCATGTTATCCTCCTCCTCAACGGCATACATGTACACAAAATCTTCTGGTGGAGGGGGTGCGCTTGGTGTTGGAAGGTGGTCGAAGGTCCCATTCATCACATCCATGCCACCCTCCTGCTCCGGCGTCGGGGATACAGGGGCATGAACACCGAGCAAATTATGTATCCCCGCTATGTCAGTCTCTATCTTCTCCATCCGTCGATCCATCTTCTCCATCCGTTGATCCATCTTCTGCATCCGTTGATCCATATTTAGCATGGTCTCTAAAAGCAGATCTATCTTTACCAGCACAGTAGAGTTCCCGGGGATATCCACATTTAACCCATTCAACATGCGGTCTAACGAGCTGGTTCTTGTGCATGGCGTGCTGTGGACATCTGGGTGGATGGGTGCTACGGAGGATGAGATGGGGGTTCCATGGAGAGAAGCGGCAGCATCGTCGAAGAAGGATGGAGAAAGCGACCTGTGGATTTCCGGGCAAGAAGCGAAAGAGTTGTCCAAGCGTAATGGAGAAAGTGACCCGTGGATTTCAGGGGCACCAGCGGCAGTGTCGAAGAGCAGTGGCGAAGATGGGCTGTGGGTTTCCGGGAGAGCGGCAGCACAGTCGTGGACGAGTAGTGGAGAAGATGGGCTGTAGATTTATGGGAGAGCGGCGGTAGAGTCGTCGAAGCATAAACGAGCAAGTGGCCTGCGGGTTCGATGGGTTGGCTGCCATTTGTTTTGCGTTGAGTGTATATCACCGAATTTCTTCTTGACATAATAAGGCTTACGTGTATTAAAACCATTAGACTTTGGGGTCAGCAGAAGGTTTTCTTTATTGGCCTTAGCCTGTCGCTTTTGCTTTGGCTTGGAAACGGCTGCCGCCTTTCGCTTTTTCTGTGTGATGGGCACGGCAGAGGCGAGTGGCTTCTTGCGTCCGTAGAATCAGGGTTGATCCATGGAAGCAGATGGCACAATGCAGTATCTGGACAAGGGCAAGTTCAGATAAAGATCATCGAGTGGGAGGCTATGCAAAGTGTGTAACCTTTTATGCATGGCGACGAGGTACAGGTGTTGAAAGTGGGCGTACTCTAATGTGAGTCATTAACGTATAAATACACCATCCATTTTGTGGATTCACTGCACATTGAATACACAGACTAAACATCGAATATACATTCTTGTGTTTGTATTTCTTTCTACTCGCAGCAATGCCTGTTAAAAAGATTTCAAAGGATCTCAGCATGAGAATTAAGGAGATGTACACGAGCGGACACCGAATTGCAGATATCCAACGCTGGTTAGCTGCTCCTGGCCTCGTTGTGCCATCAACCACCGTGTAATACCACACGGAAAAAACAAACAACGCACGAGGACACCAACGGTAACTAACGCGTAAGTATATTTATATAACAATATAATACAGTATCTCTATTGTTTACATCGCTGCATATTAATAGAACTATATATTGTGTAGATCTCTCATTTTATACTATTTTTACTGTAAATGATGTGCTGTACCTGTGGCCTACTGCACTGTAACTTACCAGATTGTTGTTTTTCTGTACATTGTAGGGAGACAACTCTTCTGGTCGACAAAATAAGTGAAGAGAATGATGAGAAGAGTGCATTAAGGGTCAAATACACTCTGCAGCAAAATCACAATCTCACTGTATCCAAGACCAGCATAAAGAAGATGAGATGCAAAATTGGATCGAAATATGGACGTGTGAGATTAGTATTGGACAGTACAGGAGGTTAAAGTGTTTATGAGACTGTACTGTACCTATAAAATTATTCCTCGTCATTACAGGGCGTACCCTATGATACGGGACATTAACAAAATCAAGAGAGTGGTCCAGGCCCAGGCATGGATCGACAGTGGGGAAACTTTCCAGGATTGCATCTTCTCACGAGTCTACTGTATCGCTGGAGCAATTTGCCACCTTTGCATTCCAGAAAAAAGGTTGCATATCTATGAAGCCGCGGCCAAAACACCCAGTGAAAATGCATGTGTGGGGTGCCATCTCTAGGCGTGGACCAGGATGCATTGTCATCTTTGAAGGTAAAATATATAAAATATAATGTAGCCTTATGCACTGTACTGTATTAGTGTGCAGTTTTTTGAGCACTTTTCTTGTTATAGGAATCATGAATAAAGCTTTCTTCCAAGAGAAAATTGTGCCTGAGAATACATCACACGGGAGTTCCCGGATGGTCACCGTTTCTACCAGGACAAAGATCCGAAGCACACCGCGTCAACAGCGCATATCCTTGAGCGCGGTATCAACTGGGTGAAGACGCAAGCGGAGTAAGTGCGGTAACGGTGTCTCATTTTTTCCCACTGTATCTCTTAAACCAATTGTCTGTTTTTTCCAATGACAGATCGCCAGACTCCAATCCGATCGAAATGGTCTGGCATCAGCTGAAGGACCATATCCGAAAAGTCGTGAAACCCTCCAAAAAGGATGAGTTGGCGCAAGGCATACTGAGTTTTTGGAACGATGTACTCACCATGGAACGATGCAATAAATATATTGACCATATTGCCCATTGTGATTGCGCGTAATGGGCAAGCATCAGGAAAGTAGTATGGTATAGTACTGTACTGTAGTATTGTCCCCCGACTTGTCACGCTCGCGCCGGAATAACGCGAGGTACACACAGTACCGGCAAAGACTACCAGAGACTGTGTGTTGCTGTTGGGTGGCCGGGTCGGGCACTTCTAATTTGATTTTAAACTCACGGTTCCTTGTGAGTATAATTCTGTTCGAGTTCTGGAGGCGTTATTAAAGTTTTTTAGATATTGCGCAATCCTGTGTTTCTTTTTATCCCTTGTTGGAGATTATATACAGGAGACCTGGAACAGATTCAGGAGATATTTTCCTGAGGAGGTTCTTTTAGTACCCATCGAGATCGGGGATACCACGTGGGGTTGGTGTTACCCTGAAAACGCCTGGATCTAGAAGACCACATATACAGTTTCTCTCCACTGCATGCTGCTTACCCTAACTCTAGTAAGTGGGCATTTGTTTGAGTTGCATATGGGAGGACTTCATTGCTGAAAAACAATACTGCGCAATGTTTTGTCCCTGGTTTATGTCTCACTCTACAGGACAATAATCTGCTGCGAAGGAGAAACTTTTTTTCCACGTGCATTGAGAACTGAGTCCATTTTCTGTTCATTAACCATTCAACGTCAGGAAGAAAGGACTCCACTCATTTCAGTCACCCATATCCTTTTATGGAATATACACATTGATTATGTTTAATTCACATTTGTTTAATTCACATGCGCCAGGTTTCATTTCTATATTTGTATTTTCATGAATCAGGTAATGGTAGAAAGGGGGGGGGGGTGATAGACAGCACTCTGACACAATGACTCAGCAAGGTTGCAGGGTGCACGGAACAGGAAGGGACCCTAATTCCCTTCAGAAGTACTAACAAACCAAAAGATAGTACCAGCACTCTGTCTCACAGCTACAGATATAAGCAAATACCAGTGTAGGGAATATGAATAATTTAACGACACTAGTAATAAACTGAAAATATAGCAACAATAGCCAATAAGCCAATGCAAGAATAAATATCACCATAGAGAAAATCAAAAATTAAAGGGGATAGAGGGGAAAGAAGGAGAAGGGGAAAAAACACAAAAGAAAGGCAAAAAAATCACAAAAATGGAAAAAGGAAAGCAAACTAGGGGGGCAACGTTTCGAGGGGTGACCTCTTCATCTGGCCCATTCCCCCTGGTCCCAGAGGTACTTCCCTAAGCCTTCCCTCCCCACTGTCAAATAATCCCACACTCTGCTAATGATATAAATCTAAAGTCTAGAGGGCAAATCACATAAGCAGATATCAAATATCAAACAATAAATGTAGATACAAGAATATTGTAAAAGACACAGAACATATGCAGATATCAGATGTCAATGTTCTGTGTCTTTTACAATATTCTTATTACAAAATAAAAAATAAAAAAGACTGAACTGCAGCATTAAAAGCCTGCAACCATGTCAAAGTAAACCCTTTTCTGCAGGTTGTAACAAGACCTGTAAACATTGTCTTCACTTCTCTCCTGGAGGATCAAATGTCTAAATAAATAGACTGGTCATGTTGTTGTATACACCAAGTCAGCGGTACGCAAACTGGGGGGTGCAAGATTATGTAGGGGGGTGCACGGGCTGCTTGCAGGGAAACCATGGGGGTGGGCAGAGCTGTGCACGGGCGGCCAGAAGCTCCGTGCTGCTGCTTCTATGTGTCTGTGTCTTGCAGAGGGGGTCGGGGCTTCTCACTGCACACAGGCAGCCCCTCCTTCTCTTCCTGTCTGCTTCCCGCACCAGTTTTCAGCAGCATGGGGGGTTGGGGGATCGGAGCATGTCGCCCCCCCCAGGTGAAAGTGTGTGTGGGGTGGGGGGGGGGGGATTGTGTGTGTGGTGGGGGGGGGGATTGTGTGTGTGGTGGGGGGGGGGGGATTGTGTGTGTGGTGGGTGGGGGGGATTGTGTGTGTGTGTGGTGGGGGGGGAGATTGTGTGTGTGTGTGGTGGGGGGGAGATTGTGTGTGTGTGTGGTGGGGGGGAGATTGTGTGTGTGGTGGGGGGGAGATTGTGTGTGTGTGTGTGGTGGGGGGGGAGATTGTGTGTGTGTGTGGTGGGGGGGAGATTGTGTGTGTGTGTGGTGGGGGGGAGATTGTGTGTGTGTGTGTGGTGGGGGGGAGATTGTGTGTGTGTGTGGTGGGGGAGATTGTGTGTGTGGTGGGGGGGAGATTGTGTGTGTGGTGGGGGGGGAGATTGTGTGTGTGTGTGGTGGGGGGGAGATTGTGTGTGTGTGTGGTGGGGGGGAGATTGTGTGTGTGTGTGGTGGGGGGAGATTGTGTGTGTGGTGGGGGGGGATTGTGTGTGTGTGGTGGGGGGGAGATTGTGTGTGTGTGTGGTGGGGGGGGGGAGATTGCGTGTGTGGTGGGGGGGGATTGTGTGTGTGTGTGGTGGGGGGGAGATTGTGTGTGGTGGGGGATTGTGTGTGTGTGGTGGTGGGGGATTGTGTGTGTGTGGTGGGGGGATTGTGTGTGTGTGGTGGGGGGGATTGTGTGTGTGTGGAGGGGGGGATTGTGTGTGTGTGGTGGGGGGGATTGTGTGTGTGTGGTGGGGGGGGATTGTGTGTGTGTGGTGGGGGGGGATTGTGTGTGTGGTGTGGGGGGATTGTGTGTGTGTGGTGTGGGGGGAGATTGTGTGTGTGGTGGGGGGGATTGTGTGTGTGTGTGGTGGGGGGGATTGTGTGTGTGTGGTGGGGGGATTGTGTGTGTGTGGTGGGGGGGTATTGTGTGTGTCTGTGTGGTGGGGGGGATTGTGTGTGTGTGTGTGTGGTGGGGGGGATTGTGTGTGTGTGGTGGGGGGGGGGATTGTGTGTGTGTGGTGGGGGGGGATTGTGTGTGTGTGGTGGGGGGGATTGTGTGTGTGGTGGGGGGATTGTGTGTGTGTGGTGGGGGGGATTGTGTGTGTGGTGGGGGGATTGTGTGTGTGTGTGTGAGTGTGTGGTGTGTGTGGGGATTGAGTGTGTGGTGTGTGGGGGGGTTGAGTGTGTGGTGAGTGTGTGTATGTGGTGATTGATTGATTGAGAGAGTGTGAGTTGTAATGCAGTGGTGCGCAAACTGGGGGGGCAATGAGGCGCAAGATTATTTAGGGGGGCGCAGGCGGCGTGCAACGAAAACTGGGTGCGCGGGCCGGCAGACGCTGTGTGCGGGAGGACGCAAAAGCTGTGCGCGAGGGGCGGCCAAGAAGATGTGCACGGGCGGGCAGCCGAAGATGTGTGCGGGTGGCTGAACAGGATAGTGCAGGTGGCGGCCACGTGATGATGTGTGACCGCACGCCTAGGGGCTTCGGAGGTACGCGGAGGAGCGCGCCCGAGCACGGTGAAGTCAAACGCCCCTCCCGGTGTCTGCCCTGCAATAGCGCTGTGTTCCTGCTCTCCTCCGCTGGCAACCTGCTTTCTCTGCGATCCTCTATATTAAATCATACTGTGAATGTACAGAAATAATGTAAAAAAAAACTGAAAACACAACATTGAAAACGGAAAAAAAAAAATAATACTGTAGGTAGGTGTTTGGATGACAATGGGGATAGCAAGACAAAAAGCATGGAGGGGAAGGAAGAAAAAAAATAAAAAACAAGGGGGGGGGGAGAGGGAAGGGAGGTAGCAAACAGTTGGATGAATGCCCCCCCAAAGGATTGCCTTTGTGCACGTATGCTCTCCCAAGCTTGGCGCTTGGGGAGACAAACAAAATTGACTTTGAAGTGCGCTCAGCAGCAGTCAATGCAGCCACACACAGCCCCGATCCACGCTTGCAAAATTATGCAGGACACCCTGTGCTCGTGCTTGGAGAGTTGGTGATGTCACCGCTCTCAGCGGCAGCGTGGACGCAACCTAATTTTGCAAGCGCGAGCTGTTGAAATATGTAAGTATTTAAACATATTTGGATTTATATTGTATACCATTTAATAAAGGTTTTTTGTTTTTTTTTCAAGTGATTTTTATTACATCAGGCAGGGGGGGCCCGAGAAATTTTATGGATGAAAAGGGGGGCTCCGCATAAAAAGTTTGCTCACCCCTGCATTAAGTCACTATCCCAGTAGCACTCCTGGGTTTGGATTTTGAGCCGACTACTGTATGTGAGATTCTATATCTTCCAAGATATTATTCATCCAGATATGCAGTGTTCTAGGGATACATGCCACTGCTGTAGCTGGCTTGAAAGAAGCCCCAAAAAATGAACTGTTTAAGGAGGGTTCCTTCCATCGTTCAGCCCATACGGTCAGAAAGGGAACCGGTTTATAATAAAAACAGTGGTCTTGTGGGCTAACCGAGCGACAGCAGCATCAACCTTTGGTGGTTTAACCAAGTGTTTGGTATCCTGCTCTGTACAATTTATTAAACCTATGATAAACTACATATCTTCGCTCTGGAGAGATCGATTTAAAAGCAATTCAATCAGCAAAACAGAGTGATGTACATGAAACTAGTTTTATTAGTCAAAACAAGTTCTCTTTTAGCTCCCCTTCATCTGATGAAAATTGTCTGTCCCAATCAGGAAATACTTCGACCTCTGAAGCTGGGGAAGACCCCGCTGAAAGATCAAGGAATGTGTTTTTCTACATTCATCCGGAATGCTTTCAATCTCAGAGAACATGAAAAAGGAAAACAAAAAAACACAGGTTGAGGAATTTCATCTGCAGAGAATGTAATCCATTCGTGACACTGTAGCTAGACGAAGCTTGGAATCACAATTACCACAATCCACGTGTTTGGTATTGGCCAAGGCTTTTCTAGGCTTCAACGGTCAGCCTTATGACCAGGGGAGGTTGCATTAGACATAGGTGGGGTTAGGTAGGGTATTTAATTCCCTCCTGAGGGTGGGGAAAAAGGAGAACCTCCCACAAGAGGAGGGCACAGCCCACACAGGGATTGTTTATAGAAATACCCGCTATCCCAGCGCAGCCTGCTTCCCGGGTGTAGAAACGCAAGGCTGGTTTTAGAATAGCCGCGTCGGTGCGAGGGCTACGGCTCGTGCACGCGAAACACACGTCGTGTGCGTATAGAGTTCAGTGCTGTGAGCGACAGGTGGGCGTGGCTATGACGCAAACGGGTAGGCGTGTTGAGGGCCCACAGGAGGAAAGATTGTAGAAGCCATAATAAACAAAACAAAAAAAGCTGTGTGTGCTGTGCACGCGCATAGTAAGTGAAACTTCTTTGACTTTTGTCACAGAAATTGTATTTGTATTGGTGATGTTTTAATTAAAAATCAAAATACAATTTCATTGAAAAAACGCAAATAAATTTGAACTTAGAACTTGCGTACACATCCCTTGTATTTGCACTAAGCGTGAATCCTCGTGTGTGTGTGTGTGTGTGTGCGTGACTGTGTGACTGTGCGTGTGACTGTGTGACTGTGCGTGTGACTGTGTGACTGTGCGTGTGACTGTTGTGACTGCGTGTGACTGTGTGACTGTGCGTGTGACTGTGTGACTGTGCGTGTGACTGTGTGACTGTGCGTGTGACTGTGTGACTGTGCGTGTGACTGCGTGACTGTGCGTGTGACTGCGTGACTGTGTGTGACTGTGCGCGTGACAGTGCGTGTGCACGTGACAGTGCACGGTGCACGTGACAGTGCGTGTGCGCGCGACTGACTGTGTGTGTGTGCGACTGACTGTGTGTGTGTGTGCGTGTGACTGTGACTGTGTGTGTGGTGCGTGTGACTGTGCGTGACCGTGTGCGTGTGCGTGTGTGTGTCCGTGTGTGACCGTGTGACATATGCGCAGCCCCCTGCACCTCACACATCCCCCTAACCTATTCACAGTCGTGTGTGTATGTGTCAGTCAGTGTGTGTGTGTGTGTGTGTGTGTGTGTGTGTGTGTGTGTGTGTGTGTGTCAGTCAGTGTGTGTGTGTGTGTATGTGTCAGTGTGTGTGCATGTGTGTCAGTCAGTGTGTGTGTATGTGTGTGTATATGTATGTGTGTGTGTCTGTCAGTGTATGTGTGTCTCTCTTTCTGTGTCCTGCCCCCTCTCTCCCTGACTCCCCCCCCCCTCACAGACAGGCAGATCTGCGGACCCGCGGCGGCTCTGCCTGAGACTCTCCTCCCCCCCTCACGGACAGGCAGAGCTGCGGACCCGCGGCGGCTCTGCTGAGACTCTCCTCCCCCCCCCCCCCCCCTCACAGACAGGCAGAGCTGCGGACCCGCGGCAGCTCTGCCTGAGACTCTCCTCCCCCCCCCCCCTCACAGACAGGCAGAGCTGCGACCCGCGGCGGCTCTGCCTGAGTCTCTCCTCACTCCCCCCCCCCCTCACAGACAGGCAGAGCTGCGGACCCGCGGCGGCTCTGCCTGAGTCTCTCCTCACTCACTCCCCCCCCCCCCCCCCCTCACAGACAGGCAGAGCTGCGGACCCGCGGCGGCTCTGCCTGAGACTCTCCTCCTCCCCCCCCCCCCCCCCTCACAGACAGGCAGAGCTGCGGACCCGCGGCGGCTCTGCCTGAGACTCTCCTCCCCCCCCCCCCTCACAGACAGGCAGAGCTGCGGACCCGCGGCGGCTCTGCCTGAGTCTCTCCTCACTCCCCCCCCCCCTCACAGACAGGCAGAGCTGCGGACCCGCGGCGGCTCTGCCTGAGTCTCTCCTCACTCCCCCCCCCCCCCCTCACAGACAGGCAGAGCTGCGGACCCGCGGCGGCTCTGCCTGAGACTCTCCTCCCCCCCTCACACCCTCACAGACAGCAGAGCTGCGGACCCGCGGCGGCTCTGCCCGAGACTCTCCTCCCCCCCCCCCCCCTCACAGACAGGCAGAGCTGCGGACCCGCGGCGGCTCTGCCTTGAGACTCTCCTCCCCCCCCCCCCCTCACAGACAGGCAGAGCTGCGGACCCGCGGCGGCTCTGCCTGAGTCTCTCCTCCCCCCCCCCCCCTCACAGACAGGCAGAGCTGCGGACCCGCGGCGGCTCTGCCTGAGTCTCTCCTCACTCTCCCCCCCCCCCCTCACAGACAGGCAGAGCTGCGGACCCGCGGCGGCTCTGCCTGAGACTCTCCTCCCCCCCCCTCACAGACAGGCAGAGCTGCGGACCCGCGGCGGCTCTGTCTGAGACTCTCCTCCCCCCCCCCCCCCCCCCTCACAGACAGGCAGAGCTGCGGACCCGCGGCGGCTCTGCCTGAGACTCTCTCTCCCCCCCCCCCCCCCTCACAGACAGGCAGAGCTGCGGACCCTCGGCGGCTCTGCCTGAGACTCTCCTCCCCCCCCCCCCCCCCCCTCACAGACAGGCAGAGCTGCGGACCGCGGCGGCTCTGCCTGAGTCTCTCCTCACTCCCCCCCCCCCCTCACAGACAGGCAGAGCTGCGGACCCGCGGCGGCTCTGCCTGAGACTCTCCTCCCCCCCTCACACCCTCACAGACAGGCAGAGCTGCGGACCCGCGGCGGCTCTGCCTGAGACTCTCCTCCCCCCCCCCCTCCTCACAGACAGGCAGAGCTGCGGACCCGCGGCGGCTCTGCCTGAGTCTCTCCTCCCCCCCCCCCCCCTCACAGACAGGCAGAGCTGCGGACCCGCGGCGGCTCTGCCTGAGACTCTCCTCCCCCCCCCCCGCTCACAGACAGGCAGAGCTGCGGACCCGCGGCGGCTCTGACCTGAGACTCTCCTCCCCCCCTCACACCCTCACAGACAGGCAGAGCTGCGGACCCGCGGCGGCTCTGCCTGAGACTCTCTTCCCCCCCCCCCCCCTCACAGACAGGCAGAGCTGCGGACCCGCGGCGGCTCTGCCTGAGACTCTCCTCCCCCCCCCCCTCACAGACAGGCAGAGCTGCGGACCCGCGGCGGCTCTGCCTGAGACTCTCCTCCCCCCCCCCCCTCACAGACAGGCAGAGCTGCGACCCGCGGCGGCTCTGCCTGAGACTCTCCTCCCCCCCCCCCCTCACAGACAGGCAGAGCTGCGGACCCGCGGCGGCTCTGCCTGAGACTCTCCTCCCCCCCTCACACCCTTACAGACAGGCAGAGCTGCGGACCCGCGGCGGCTCTGCCTGAGTCTCTCCTCCCCCCCCCCCCCCCCCCCTCACAGACAGGCAGAGCTGCGGACCCGCGGCGGCTCTGCCTGAGACTCTCCTCCCCCCCCCCCCCCCCTAACAGTCAGGCAGAGCTGCGGACCCGCGGCGGCTCTGCCTGAGTCTCTCCTCACTCCCCCCCCCCCCCTCACAGACAGGCAGAGCTGCGGACCCGCGGCGGCTCTGCCTGAGACTCTCCTCCCCCCCCCCCCCCTCACAGACAGGCAGAGCTGCGGACCCGCGGCGGCTCTGCCTGAGACTCTCCTCCCCCCCCCCCCCCCCTCACAGACAGGCAGAGCTGCGGACCCGCGGCGGCTCTGACTGAGACTCTCCTCCTCCCCTCACAGACAGCAGATCTGCGGACCCGTGGCGGCTCTGCCTGAGTCTCTCCTCACTCCCCCCCCCCCCCCCCCTCACAGACAGGCAGAGCTGCGGACCCGCGGCGGCTCTGCCTGAGACTCTCCTCCTCCCCCCCCCCCCCCTCACAGACAGGCAGAGCTGCGGACCCGCGGCAGCTCTGCCTGAGACTCTCCTCCTCCCCCCCCCCCCCCCCTCACAGACAGGCAGAGCTGCGGACCCGCGGCGGCTCTGCCTGAGTCTCTCCTCCTCCCCCCCCCCCCCCCCCCCCTCACAGACAGGCAGAAGCTGCGGACCCGCGGCGGCTCTGCCTGAGACTCTCCTCCCCCCCCCCCCCTCACAGACAGGCAGAGCTGCGGACCGGCGGCGGCTCTGCCTGAGACTCTCCTCCCCCCCCCCCCCCTCACAGACAGGCAGAGCTGCGGACCCGCGGCGGCTCTGCCTGAGACTCTCCTCCCCCCCCCCCCCTCACAGACAGGCAGAGCTGCGACCGGCGGCGGCTCTGCCTGAGACTCTCCTCCCCCCCCCCCTCACAGACAGGCAGAGCTGCGGACCCGCGGCGGCTCTGCCTGAGACTCTCCTCCCCCCCCCCCCCCCTCACAGACAGGCAGAGCTGCGGACCCCGCGGCGGCTCTGCCTGAGACTCTCCTCCCCCCCCCCCCCTCACAGACAGGCAGAGCTGCGGACCCGCGGACGGCTCTGCCTGAGACTCTCCTCCCCCCCCCCCCTCACAGACAGGCAGAGCTGCGGACCCGCGGCGGCTCTGCCTGAGACTCTCCTCCCCCCCCCCCCCCTCACAGACAGGCAGAGCTGCGGACCCGCGGCGGCTCTGCCTGAGACTCTCTCCTCCCCCCCCCCTCACAGACAGGCAGAGCTGCGGACCCGCGGCGGCTCTGCCTGAGACTCTCCTCCCCCCCCCCCTCACAGACAGGCAGAGCTGCGGACCCGCGGCGGCTCTGCCTGAGACTCTCCTCCCCCCCCCCCCTCACAGACAGGCAGAGCTGCGGACCCGCGGCGGCTCTGCTGAGACTCTCCTCCCCCCTCACACCCTCACAGACAGGCAGAGCTGCGGACCCGCGGCAGCTCTGCCTGAGTCTCTCCTCCCCCCCCCCCCCCCCCCTCACAGACAGGCAGAGCTGCGGACCCGCGGCGGCTCTGCCTGAGACTCTCCTCCCCCCCCCCCCCCCCTAACAGTCAGGCAGAGCTGCGGACCCGCGGCGGCTCTGCCTGAGACTCTCCTCCCCCCCCCCCCCCTCACAGACAGGCAGAGCTGCGGACCCGCGGCGGCTCTGCCTGAGACTCTCCTCCCCCCCCCCCCCCTCACAGACAGGCAGAGCTGCGGACCCGCGGCGGCTCTGACTGAGACTCTCCTCCTCCCTCACAGACAGGCAGATCTGCGGACCCGTGGCGGCTCTGCCTGAGTCTCTCCTCACTCCCCCCCCCCCTCACAGACAGGCAGAGCTGCGGACCCGCGGCGGCTCTGCCTGAGACTCTCCTCCTCCCCCCCCCCCCCCTCACAGACAGGCAGAGCTGCGGACCCGCGGCGGCTCTGCCTGAGTCTCTCCTCCTCCCCCCCCCCCCCCCCTCACAGACAGGCAGAGCTGCGGACCCGCGGCGGCTCTGCCTGAGACTCTCCTCCCCCCCCCCCTCACAGACAGGCAGAGCTGCGGACCGGCGGCGGCTCTGCCTGAGACTCTCCTCCCCCCCCCCCCCCCTCACAGACAGGCAGAGCTGCGGACCCGCGGCGGCTCTGCCTGAGACTCTCCTCCCCCCCCCCCCTCACAGACAGGCAGAGCTGCGGACCCGCGGCGGCTCTGCCTGAGTCTCTCCTCACACCCCCCCCTCACACCCTGGCCGGCGCTCAGTCAGCGGGACGCAGGAAAGCAGAGGTAGGGAGGAGAGAGGCTGCGCGGCATGGCAGCGGCCGTTAGGAGCGGCCGCATATGTCACGGTTTGTGGGGGGAGTGGGGCTCGGGGGGGTGGGGGGGGCTCGGGGGGGGGGGGTGGGGCTCGGGGGGGGGGGGGGGGGGGTGATTAGGAGCGGCGCCGCCGGCTACTCGCCGCCGCCGCCGCATCTGATTTATGGAGCGGGTGTGATGTCAGTGTTGGGGTCGGGCTGAGCCAGAACACAGCCCGGCCTCAACTGCCAGCACTGACGTCACATCCGTTTCATTTCTGTCTCCACAATTCTTTTTTGCCCCATCACGAATGAGGTGCCACTAAGGAAGTTTCACTTCAAAAATAATTAACGGGGATTGCACTTGTGAATAGAAGCATAGACACATACTGTACATGCATTATTAGTTCATGTGTCCGTGATATGAGTCATAGTATAAAACTAGGTAATTAACCAGTTTTCCTTTACCTCCGAAAAACCAGTGTGAAAATCTGCCACCTTTTCATTACAACGTGAACTCTAATAGGGGGTGTGTGAAATGTCTATCCGGTGCACATCACTTGGGATGAGATCATGCGTTTTCTGCACAGCCCCTGCGTGTCAAATAACCAATTACATAGGCCGAGATAGGACCATAAAACCCCAAATAATACTTCAGGTGTAAATATTTGCACACCATGGCTCTTCTGTTGGCACCAATGAAAAGCTTCACAGCCCATTGGTTACCGGAGGGTGACGTCAAGCGGCAGCAGCGCGAAAAGACACTATTCAGAGTCTTTCCTCCGATCTGCCGGTTCAACACTCACTGCCGTGCGCTGCCGAAGTATATAAAGTCAGGCTTTAAACACAGCCAATTATAAGTGCACTATATTACGGCCTAAGTTTGTAACTTCGGCATAAAGCGATTAGAATATTATACGCTGTCTGACCTAAATGCGGGTGTAGATCTCTCTCACGGATTGCCTTTAGAAGGACAGTTGTTTATGTAACCCTGAGAAAGTTAAGTTTAATTTACATCTAGGTGCAACTCTACAAAGAAACTGGTTTTCAAAAGCAGCTCATTCATAAAGACACCATCTTCCTCCCTCATTCATGCAAAACATAACATTTCAAAAGTAACTAAACAGCTGCTGTATGAGCACAATAGATCCATAAAATACTAGGCAGCAATGGGGTCACATACCAGTTTTTCACCATATAACCAGAAGGCAAGTTAGCTTGGCAAGAAGTTAAGAGTAGATTTCTTCTCTGACCAATCCGAGTTGTACACATGGACATGTGCAGGAGAAATAACCCCCCAGCTAGCAAAAAATAAAAAATAAATAAAAACAACACCTAGGTAGGGAAGTGCAGAGAAAATGGTCCCAGAAAACTCTGCCCCCCCCCCCCCAGTCGCAGAAACAGAGGAGTCCTGAAGATAGAGAAGCCTCAGAAAGAAGGCGGGATGAAGGGAAGGAAATTCCAAGAACACGATAAAACTTGGGTAGGAGAATATGAGGGCAACTGGTAACATGTTATTTTTATGCAACTTGTCCTTTTTCAAAATCAATAAATATCCATCAATATCAACAGTAGCTTGATTTATACCATCAACACAATAGTTTTATATTCACGTCTGTGTGCGTTTGTCAGTCATGCCTCCCCAGAAGAACATGAAAAACACAAGGCTGGATTTCTTACACAGGAGCATGATCTGACATCTGATAAGAGATTAAAGATAAGAGATTCGCTGGCATCGCTCCGGGATGGGGGCCACCTGGCAGAGATGGGAGGGACCACTCAGGCAGACGTGGCTTAGGCCTGGTACACATGGAGCGAAGGCAGCCCGGAAGGATCAAACATTTTTTTTTCCCCCACAATCCCCTGAGGAAGTGGCTAGTAGCGTCACGAAACGCATTTGGAGGAGCCTAATTACGTTACCGACCGATCAGTGTGGAGGGAACCTAGCGGTGACGTAATCAGTGAGGGGACACGCGATTTCGGGGACGAGCGCCCGACAAACACCGACACAAACTGAGGCTCCGTTTGGACACGCTGCAGACGGCAACAGTGTTTCATTTATAGCAGAGACACATTGTAAGTGTGATTCTCTGTTTCGTCACTTTTTTAATGAAAGCTTTGCAGTTCTGCACCATCTCTTTTCCCTTTGTCTCTCTTTGGGGAAATCGACCCGGCGCTGTGTGGGAACTTACGTGAGCAACCAACGGAGTCCAAGCGGCTGCAACAAGTGGGGTTCATGGAGCATCAGGAGAAGACGTTGGCACAAGCACAGACCCTACCCGCTGCAAGCTTTGAAAGCCCACCTTTGTAAGTAGGCTTTTGTTTGTTTTTAATAGGGCATCATATCTGGATTTTGCACACTGCACTATGGTGTGGGACCCTCTTTTTGTGTATTATGCATTAAGGTGAATGTTACACGAACGGAGGACACTATTTGAGCAGGACCTAAGAATTGACTTATTCTAGATTTGAACATTTCGGTGGACAATTGTTCATCACAGTTGTTTAGCATTGTTCATCGGGTATATGCGCCGGGGATTGCATTTTGTTGTACTATATTTCATTTGACAAGTTCTTAGAGAGACTTGAGTATTAGGTCCCCTAGGCAGCTTCACCCAACAGTTAATCCCCATATTAGGTTTAAAGTGGGTCATCATTTATATTATTCATCACAGTACACTCACTTATTGGTAGTAGTCATGTTTTTAGTTTGTGTCACGTTTTAGGTCTAGCGCTTTTTCTTTAGGTTTTAGTTAGGCATCATTGTCAAAGAACTTTTTAGGGTAGATCTTACTTTCTATTGCAATCCTTTTTTCATGTTATGCTCATTTGATTGCCCATTAGCAACTTTTGTTACATTGCTGATCCATCCCTTCTGACTAAGAATCCCAACGCCTGCCTCTTTTCCATTTCCTTCCCTACCAGTTTATTTAGCCACATTGGTTTAGGCTTGTTTCTTCTAGATTTATTAAAAAAAAACACAGAACCCCAGCAAGCTCATTTTAGGAACCCCTGAGCCCCCACAAAATATATATGTATATAAGTGTCAAAAAGGAGCGCTATTGAGTGTGGTAAATGTATACAACAAGCAACAGAGAAGCCCAATGCTACATCCAATATGATCTTGAAAAAGGATCATTTAGTTTAACCCTTTGGCCAAAAGCATTGTAAGCCCGTGAGCGTCCCATAGGTCCTAACACTACCAAATAAAATACGATTATACCTCTATTAGGATTAAAATTCTCATTTACCTCTATTAGGAGGGAGAAAGACCACATTGGAACAATATCCTCTGCCCCTCCTTACATCTCAGCCCTAATTTCTCGCTATGCACCATCCCGACTCTTGCGGTCTTCTCAAGGATGTCTTCTTTCTACCCCTTTGTATCTAAAGCCCTCTCCCGCCTTAAACCTTTTTCACTGACTGCCCCACACCTCTGGAATGCCCTTCCCCTCAGTACCCGACTAGCACCCTCTCTATCCACCTTTAAGACCCACCTTAAGACACACTTGCTTAAAGAAGCATATGAATAGCACTGTGGCTATTCTGAACACATGACACAAAGCTTGGCCCCCTGCAGACGCACTTACTAGAATTCCCTCCTACTGTCTCTGTACATTCTCCCTACCTACCAATTAGATTGTAAGCTCCTCAGACCAGGGACTCCTCTTTCTAAATGTTACTTTTATGTCTGAAGCACTTATTCCCATGACCTCCCAGGTGCTCGGGTTCGGCACATTGCGGATCGGGTAGACAGATTGTTGGGGGGGGGGGGGGCTGGGATTGACCCGGCGGTCTTGGTACATGTTGGCACCAATGACAGAGTTAGAGAAAGATGGAGGGTCCTAAAAAATGATTACAGGGATCTAGGCCAAAAGCTTAAGGCAAGGACCTCCAAGGTAGTATTTTCTGAAATACTACCAGTGCCATGCGCTACCGCAGGGAGACAGTCAGAGATCAGGGGGGTTAATGCATGGCTAAGAAAGTGGTGCAGGAAGGAGGGGTTTGGGTTTTTAGAGCACTGGGACGCCTTTTCTGAGAGGTGCCATCTATATTCTAGGACGGATTGCACCTCAATGAAAAGGGATCTTCTGTGCTAGGGGGGAGAATGCTAAAAAGGTTGGAGGAGATTTTAAACTAGGATGGAGGGGGGAGGGGAATGAAACAGATAATGAACTAAATGGAAGAGATGAGGATACAAGGTGGTATGGAGGTAGAATGGGGGCAAGTGCAAGTTTGACAAGCAGTGAGATACCCATAGTAAATAGAGATAATACTAGAAAACTTCTAAAGACTAAACCAAGTGGGAGCAGAAAGGAAGGAGCAGATAAGATAATAGTACAGGCTGAAAAAAACCTGAAATGCATGCTTGCTAATGCAAGAAGCCTGACAGATAAAATGGGGGAGCTTGAATTAATAGCTACAAGGGAGCAGTATGATATCATAGGCATTACAGGAACATGGCGGGATGAAACTCATGACTGGACAGTTAATTTAGAGGGGTATTCTCTTTTTCGGAAGGATCGAACAAATAGAAGGGGAGGTGGAGTATGTCTATATGTTAAACCAGATGTAAAACCTATTATAAGGGATGATGTCTATGAAGGGAATGATGAAAATGTAGAGACCTTGTGGATAGAAATTAGCAGTGGAGGTAAAAGAATTAAGAAAATGTTTGTGGGAATATGCTATAAACCACCAAATATCTGTGAGATTGAGGAAGCTAAAATACATTTGCAAATGGAGAAGGCATCAAAACTGGGTCATGTTTGCATAATGGGGGATTTTAATTATCCAGACATAGACTGGGGCAATGAGATTAGCGTTACAACAAAAGGAAACAGGTTTTTGGGGGTGCTTAAAGATAATTATATGACCCAAATTATTGAGGAACCAACCAGGAGAGGGGCAGTTCTGGATTTGGTCATATCAAACAATGTAGACGTAATAACAAATATTCAAGTCCTGGAACATTTGGGTAACAGTGATCATAACATGGTCTCATTTGAAATAAATTATCAAAAAACAGTTTACTTGGGTTCAACAAAGACTTTAAACTTTAGAAAGGCAGATTTTAATAAACTGAGGTCTAATCTAGTAGTAATACAATGGGATGATGTTTTTGCAGGGAAAAATGTAGAAGATAAATGGGCAGTCTTTAAAACATTGTTAAAATAAGCATACTCATCAGTGTATATGTATACCCTTGGGTAATAAGTATAAAAGAAATAAGTCAAAACCAATGTGGCTAAATAAACAGGTAGGGGAGGAAATGGACAAGAAGAGGAAGGTGTTTAGATTCTTTAAATCAGAAGGGACAGAGACATCATATCAGAATTATAAGGAATGTAACAAAAATTGCAAAAGGGCAATCAAATTAGCAAAAATGGATAATGAAAAGGATTGCAATAGAAAGTAAGGTCAACCCTAAAAAGTTCTTTAAGTACCTTAATAACAAAAAATTGAGAAAAGAGAATATAGGACCCTTTCAGTGTGAGATGGATAGGCAGATTATTGGAGATAAGGAAAAAGCAGAGGTATTAAACAAATTCTTTGCCTCTCTGTTTACCAGGGAAGAATCAAGTTCAATACTAGTGCCGCAGGAGGAAGTCACAACCTCCATATTAATGACCAATTGGTTAACTGAGGAAGAAGTTCATAAGCGACTTGAAAAAATTAAAGTAAATAAGGCACCTGGCCCCGATGGCATACATCCAAGAGTTCTCAAGGAGTTAAGCTCAGTAATAGCAAAACCATTATATTTAATATTCAAGGACACCATTTCTACAGGCTCAGTACCACAAGATTGGCGTAAAGCAGATGTGGTGCCTATATTTAAAAAGGGAGCTAGATCACACTCGGGGAATTACAGACCTGTAAGCCTGACTTCAATAGTAGGGAAACTACTTGAAGGTTTAATACGGGATAATATTCAGGAATACCTAATGGAAAACAAAATTATTAATAATAGTCAGCATGGATTTATGAACGATAGATCTTGCCAAACTAACCTTATTTGTTTCTTTGAGGAGGTAAGTAGGAATCTAGACCAGGGTAATGCAGTTGATGTGGTCTGCTTAGATTTTGCAAAGGCTTTTGATACGGTTTCACACAAGAGGTTGGTGTACAAAATAAAGAAAATTGGACTCAGTAATAATATATGCACCTGGATTGAAAACTGGTTAAAGGACAGACAGAGGGTTGTCATAAATGGAACTTTTTCAGGTTGAGCTAAAGTTGTGAGTGGAGTACCTCAGGGATCGGTACTGGGACCCCTGCTTTTTAACTTGTTTATTAATGACCTTGAGGTTGGGATCGAGAGCAAAGTCTCCATCTTTGCTGATGATACTAAATTGTGTAAGGTAATAGAATCAGAGCAGGATGTAATTTCTCTTCAGAAGGACTTGGAGAGACTGGAAACGTGGGCAGGTAAATGGCAAATGAGGTTTAATACAGATAAATGTAAGGTTATGCATTTGGGATGCAAGAATAAAAAGGCGACTTACAAATTAAATGGAGATATATTGGGGGAATCCTTGATGGAGAAGGATTTAGGAGTGCTTGTAGACAGCAGGCTTAGCAATAGTGCCCAATGTCATGCAGTAGCTGCAAAGGCAAACAAGATCTTATCTTGCATCAAACGGGCAATGGATGGAAGGGAAGTAGACATAATTATGCCCCTTTACAAAGCATTAGTAAGACCACACCTTGAATATGGAGTACAATTTTGGGCACCAATCCTAAGAAAAGACATTAATGGAACTAGAGAGAGATGCAGAGAAGAGCCACCAAATTAATAAAGGGGATGGACATTCTAACTTATGAGGAGAGGCTAGCTAAATTAGATTTATTTACATTAGAAAAGAGGCGTCTAAGAGGGGATATGATAACTATATACAAATATATTCAGGGACAATACAAGGAGCTTTCAAAAGAACTATTCATCCCACGGGCAGTACAAAGGACTCGGTGCCATCCCTTAAGGTTGGAGGAAAGGAAATTTCACCAGCAACAAAGAAAAGGGTTCTTTACAGTAAGGGCAGTTAAAATGTGGAATTCATTACCCATGGAGACTGTGATGGCAGATACAATAGATTTGTTCAAAAAAGGTTTACATCTTTTTAGATGGGAAAGGTATACAGGGATATACCAAATAAGTATACATGGGAAGGATGTTGATCCAGGGATTAATCAGATTGCCAATTCTTGGAGTCAGGAAGGAATTAATTTTTCCCCTTAATGGGGTTTTTTGTTTGCCTTCCTCTGGATCAATAAGTAAGTATAGATATAGAATAAAGTATCTGTTGTCTAAAGTTAGCATAGGTTGAACTTGATGGACGTACGTCTTTTTTCAACCTCATCTACTATGTAACTATGTAACTATGACCTGTTATTTATATTATTTGTTATTTATGATTACAACATGTATTACTACTATGAAGCGCTATGTAAATTTATGGCGCTTTATAAATAAAGACATACAATAGAATATCCAGTAGAATGTAAAAGACCTGCTGACTTGGGAAGTGGGGAGGGGTGAGCTTAAAACCCTGGGAAGGAGGAGCCACTAACCTCCAACAGCTGAAAATAAGTTAACAAACAACACACAGAACCCCAGCACGCTCATTTTGGGAAGCCCTGAGCCCCCACAAAATATATATGTATACAAGTGTCAAAAAGGAGGACTATTGAGCGTGGAAAATGTAAACAAGCAACAGAGAAGCCCAATTCAATATGACAAAAAACACACAAAAAAAACAAAAAAACAACAACACTGTTGCTTGTTGTATACATTTGCCACGCGCAATAGCTCTCCTTTTTGACACTTCTATTACATATATGTTGTGGGGGCTCAGGTGTTCCTCAAATGAGCTTGCTGGGGTTCTGTGTGTTGCTTAACTTATTTTCAGCTGTCTCAGCTGCTGGAGGTTAGTGGCTCCTCCTTCCCTGGGTTTTAAGCCCGCCCCTCCCCACTTCCCAAGTCAGCAGGTCTTTTCCATTTTACTGGCTATAGATCCAATGTTGGTCTTTCTCCCTCCTAATAGAGGTAAATGAGAATTTTAATTCTAATAGAGGTAAATTAGTATTTTATGAAAGTGGTATAAATCCCGATTGTGTGACTAACATAATGGCTGCTTTTCAGTTGCAATCAATCCTTCAGTCAGTGTAACTCAGCAGCTACTATGTAGACTTACATTACTGAGGTAACATTATCTATGGTTACAGCAGTGGTGCGCGACTGACTGCGGGGTTTATAGAGGCCCCGTGCGCTTCTCGAAGGCACTTAAATGAAGTGCTGGGGAAGCGGCGAAGGCCTCTGTAAACTTTACCTTGGCTCCGGCGGCTTCTTAAACGCGTCGCCATGGCAACGCGGCGTTAAATTACGCCATGGCAACATAACGTCATGACGCAGCCGAGGTAAGAGAGGTGGGGGGGTGGGGCGCGCGCGGAGAGAGAACTGCCTGCAGGGGGGGGCACAGGGGAAAAAACGTTTGCCCGCCCATGTTTACAGCTCAAACTGCCAGGAATATTGGCAACAAATTATCACAACTAGGAAAGTTCTACAAAGATCTTTCACTGCTTGGGAGGTGGGTGAAATCCACTATAGAAATCAAAGAATGCTCAGTACAGTATATTAGAACAGTCAAAATGGCATTGAGTTGGGGGGGGGGGGGGGGGCGGGGGGAGATTTAAGAAAATAAAGATTTCACATGTTTTGCTGCTTTAAGCATTCATGTCACATTCTAAATAAGCCCTCTACACCCAACTACCAATCAATCTTCCTTCTAAATTACTTGCATATATGGTTTATGACCACATGATAAACGTCAGTCTGGATTGTGCCCTAGCCACTTAGACAACCAACAAACATTTAAGGCAAAAATCACAGAGGCTGTTTCCATACTAATTTTACTGGACCTCTCTACCATTGATGCAATTGACAACCCTCTCCTACTCCATCCTCATCGCATTGGCCTTCGTGGCACTGTCCTTTCTTGGTTCTCTTCCTATCTGACCGTTCTTTCAGCGATTTCTTTGCTAGCACCTCCTCTTCTCCACTCCCACTTTAAACGCCCATCATGGCCCTTGGCTCTATTCTAGTACCTGTTTTTACCACTTCCCTGGTCAAACCAACACGGTTGGTTTTCCCTACCACCCAAAAAAACTACATTTCTTCTTCTGAACTCTTCAACTGTCTAGATTTATGTCACCAATTGCCTTTCTCTATTCAATAATCCATCACTAACTCCAAATCATATCAGAACCAAACCACTTTTCCTTCCCTCTAAAGCCAACCCAATGCCGGACTTCTGACAATAGATAATTCGCCTATCCACCCAATACCCGAGGTCACACCTGACTCCTCCCTCATTCATAACACACACCTAATACCTCACCAATTCCACCTCCACAACATTGAATATTTTAGCAATTTTCTCACCACAAAACCCACCAAACTAAACTAACCTGTGACTCCCACTTTTCCGACTGCTGCCCCCCAGTTCCCCCCTCCTAGCCGAAATGCAGGTGTCATCCTCATCTATCTCACCAACTATTCGAAGTCCGCTGCTTCACTGTGTAAATCACTACAGTTGTTACCTATATTGCGCAAAACAAAATTCAAGGTTCTGGCTCTCACCTTTAAGCTCTCCATGACAAAGCCACTCTCTAAATTTCCAATCTAATCCCCCAAATAGGGGATGAAGGACTAGCTCAGTGATGATGTGAGCCTTTGAAGCAGGTGAATCTGGTTCGAATTCCAGCGTCTTGACCTTGGGCAAGACACTTAATCTGTGTGTGCCTCAGACACCAACATTACATTTCAAGCTTTATGGGACAGTAATTCATTGTAGCTGCAAAATTCTATGTACAGCGCTCCGTACACGGTCAGGGCTATGCTGGAAAAAATATATTGCTTACATATTTTAACTGCTCTTCCATACACAGTCTGTCGATAACCTACAGCTCTCCACCTCGCTTACTTCTCCAGGACTGCATCCCAAATGTGGAACTCCTTTCCCTGCACTACCACAGGGTCCCCCACTATTCAGACGTTCAAATTTTCCCTCAAAAGCCACCTCTTTCAAATAGAGGCCGGACCACACCAAGCCCAATGGCCTTATATCCCCCACCTTTCCATGTGTCATCCCTTTTCCATTCCTTTTATATTGTAAGCTTCCAAGAGCAGGAGACTCATTACCTATTGTTTCAAGTAGTAAGTGTAGAGGGAGAGGGGGGTTGGCCCGGTATTAAAGGGGTTGCACCCCATATGGCCACCCCCTGACCATACCAGGGAGGCAAGGGGTTAACTGGACTGCGGTCCAGGAATGTGGCTTACACCTTGACATGTCAGGAAACTGTATGTTCCCATGTTTCATTATAATCCTGTATTTTAATGTTTTAAAGTGCATTCCTGTATCTCCAGTTCTGGAGGTCGCAGGGAGTTGAAATTTGGCCAATATGTGGAGTCACTGTAGGCATTAAAAACTGGCAAATTTCATGGGGAGAATATCAGATATCATGGATCGGGAGAATGATCTCGGTTAAAATGAATATACTCCCTAGATTACTGTACTACTTCCAGACTCTCCCGGTCCACATCCCTGGCTCAGAATTGAAAAACATCCAAAAACTAATCTTCCACTTTATTTGGCAAGGAAAAAAACCAAGAGTCTCTAGAACAGTTCTCTTGGCCTCAAGGGGGAGAGGAGGAATGGGAGTTCCAGATATCACAAGATACTACCTGGCTGCACAACTGAGACAGGTAGTAGTCTGGAATGCCAACCCAAACCAATATTGCTGGCTAGACATAGAAACTCAATATGCCGGGACGCCTTCGCTGCCGGCTTGCCTTTGGTCTCTAAGCAGGGAGGACATGCAGAATAACAAATTCAAATTAGGCCCGATGAGACACACATGGGAGACCTGGACGAAATGCAAATTCAAATTTAAGCTCACAACATCTCACTCTCAACTTACGCCAATTCACAAAAACCCGAAATTCCCACCTGGCTGTGAGCCCAGACAATTCGACGAATTCAAAGCCAAAAATATCAATGCGATTGCCGACCTCTTGAGCTACGGGAAGTTCCTGAGCTTCCAAAACCTACGATCTAAATATGAAATATTGTTGTTTGTTGAATATTGTTTATTGTTGAATGTGTTCAAATATCTACAAATTCGGCATTTCATTCAAACTTTAACCCCAACGTTGGAATTTCCCCCTCTCAATAGCTTCGAGCAGCTCTGCCGTGAGACTGCCCATAAGAAAGGTCTTATATCACAAATTTTCTCACAAATGGAGATAGCTATGGATCCCCCCACGCATGACTATATGCTGCATTGGGCAGCAGAATTGGAAATAGATATAGACCGAGAGGACTGGGAAAGTATTTGGGAAAATGCCTCAGGAACTTCCATATGTACCACAATCAAAGAAAACATATACAAAATACTGTTCAGCTGGTATCTTACCCCAGTTCGAATAAATCAAATCTACCCTCTGGCTTCCGATCTATGCTGGAGAGGCTGCGGTCAAAAGGGAGACATGGCCCACATCTGGTGGACCTGTCCGGAAATACAGAAGTACTGGGAAACTATACAAAAATTAATAAAAGAGGTCACAGACCTCACAATACCCATTGACCCGCTGACCTACCTGCTGGCCAGACCCATAGAAGTGCTGGATCGACCAACAGGCAAATTAGTCTCCTTTATCCTGACAGCGGCTAGGTGTGCGGTGGCAGCCGCCTGGAAGAAGGTGTCTCCCCCCTCCAAACAGACAGTCAAAAAAAGGGTGCAAGAGGTGATGGACATGGAAAGACTATCAGCCTTCCTGAAAAGGTCCACCACCTCTTTCAACAATACCTGGGACTCATGGCTAACGTATATGCTCCCCCAACGCCAAAATGCCCCATAGTAATAATAAACAAAGATCCAAATTAAGGCAGCCAAGAACAGGGAGCCAATCCCCCCCCCCTCCCCTATCTCAACCCCCCCTCACCCCCTACCCCCCCCCCCCCTCTATCACTTTCTCTCCCCTTTTCTGTTTCTTAACCCGCACTTCCCCGACAGACCTCTGAAGGTCAGGGGAATGTTGGGACTTTCTCCCCCACCTCAGACAAAAACCAGAAAAATTGTATTAGGCCAAAATGTTGACAAATATTCAAAAAGCTGTAAATGTTATAAATGCCTAATAAAAAAATTTGAAACAAAAAAAAAAAACTGGCAAATTTCGACTCACTGAGCCCACCAGAATGGAACTTATTAATATGTGTAGATATTAAAGTGTGTATGTATGGTATTTTGGATCTGCTCTGAAAATGCAGACTCCATCTGCTATGCTAATAGGTCATGAAGGGCAGCCGGATGATTGAGCATAAGCACTGTGATCAAAAGTTAACTGCCCTGATAGTTTACACCAGGAACCAAGCACTAATCAACAGACTGCCACTCTAATTGTTACCTGAGGCCGGAGAATCATCAAACTGGAGTGGTTTGTAAGTGTTATGTCTACACCTACAAACAATGAAGATCCTATCAGATACTTCATTTGGTAGACTGGTCGTCGCCCCTGATTTAATTATGGGGCTACAGAAATAAGACCCTCAAAGTCCCAGTACACATGGGCTAACTAGCTGGGGGGCATGGGTTAATCTGTGTCTCCACGTTAGGGATTGGATACAGATAATTGTTCACCAATAGTCTGTATTCAATGTTAAGAATAGGGTTACACAGGTATATAAACTGTGTTAACCCTACAGTTTTTAGTTGTGCTTCTGATTCCACCTGGAATGTCACCGGATTGCTGGAGGCAAACACAAAATGTGAAGCTACAGTGGGTGTGGAACAACAACCAGAAAGCTGGGAGCTTCAGCAGCAGATAGAAAAAATATATAACATTACATTTATAAAACACTTACTGTACTCTAGCAACTTTTAAAGGTACCAAAGGAAACCTATAACTATATAATAACAAACCTATCACTTGGGGGTTCCTCTTCCTGGATTTTGTTCTTATTTCTTTTCCGTGCTCTGGGCACTATGCTTTGTCTGGCAAACTGGCGATCATGAGGCTTTGGATCTTCTGCTGAGACAATGTCTTCGATGTCATCCAACATAGACTCACAAGCAGCTGGCATTTTCTGTTAGAAGATAAACAAGTGTGTACAAAGGTTAAAAAGTATCAAAGTCATTAATCAATCACTCTAGCACGTTAGCGAGATTCTTTCATGCCTGTGCAGATGTAGCAAAGCTTATCATCCTCATGGACGCATTCACATGCGTAGTGCGGAAGCAATCCAAGAACAGTAAGCGGGCCGGGAGTATTAACGCTGCGGGCATCCCTGCTTCTGAATGGGACCCTGCAGCTTTAATCCTTTGGGCCATCTGCCAGGGGGAGAAAAACAATACTAACCTTTTAAAAAAGTGAACCACAGCCATCTCTCCATCTGCAGCATCTTCCAGGAACGCTTAAGGCAAGATGCAGGGTTTGGGAACCCCCTGGATGACGTAGATCAGGGGTGCGCAAAATGGGGGGGGACGCGGCAGTTACAGAGGCCCGCGCTCTTCCCCCAAGGCATTTAAATTAATGCTGGGGTATCGCGTGAGGCCTCTGCAACTTCACTTACCTGGTCTTCAGCGACACATCGACCATGACAACGTGGCGTCAAATGACGCCACGGGGTTCATTTGACGACGGAGTGAAGGTAAGGGAGGGGGAGCCCCAAGCAGAGAGGGAAGCAGGCAGGGGGCGTACCAGGGAAAGATTGCACACCCCTGACCTTGATGATCAAATATGGTCATATAACCTCCTTCATGATGTAGAGACCCATAATTGGGAATATACATCATCCAGGGCTTGCCAAGCCCTGTATCTTACTTCAGCGCTGGAGAAAGGCACTGCAGACAGGGACAGAGTGCTGTAGGCAGACGGCTGCGCAGCTAATGTAAAAAGGTTAGTTTCGTTTTTCTCTCCCCAGCAGATGGCCCATTAAGCTGAAGATTACCGCTGTGGGGTCCCATTCAGACGCATGGACCCCCCACAGCATTAATCCTCCTGGGTCGCAAAAACGCAAGTCTCGCCACGTCTTTAAATTAAATGGATTGCATTAAAAAATATATATATTCAAATTCCACGATTTGTTAAATATATCTGGTATCACAACATGGAAAACAAATAGACAACCCTCCCAAATTGGCTTGCAATTTATAAGTGAATTTCTATATTTTGATAATAACTATGCCCAGGACATAAATTGAGAGTTGCCTCTCGTTTTCAAGTATTACTTCCTGGTAAAGCATTTTATAATTAAATAGTAATTTAGTTCTTATCGTTTATTTGTAAAGCGTCAATATATTCTGCAGCGTGGTACAGAGTGACATCTATTGCACCAATTGAATGACATACAAGTAAGGATACAGAAGGTACAGATGGCCCTGCCCCTGAGAGCTCACAATCTAGAGGGAATAAGGGACAATGTTGAAACAAAGGTAAAGTGGCTGCTCATTGTGTGATGGAGTATGTCTCAGGATGGGGTATGATCCAGCTGCACAGCTGGTCCTATAGGGGGTGTGGGTGTTAGATAGTATGGAGTTTGGTCCAGTCGCACTGCTGGTATCAATAAGGTTGGTGGGTTAGGAGTAAGCCAGATTGGCTTCCTTAAAAAGATGAGTTTGAGTGTTTAGAAATGTCTGAAAGCTGGGGGGATGGGAAGAGTCTAATGGTGCGTTGTAGGGAATTAAAGAGAGAGGGGGAAGCACGAGCGAGATGAGGTAATAAGGGAGGAAAGGCGGATGTTGTGGGAAGAATGGAGGGGGGCGTTTAGGGATATATTTGTGGACGAGGGCTGAGATGTAAGAGGAAACAGTGTTGTTGAGAGTTTTGCAAGTCAGAGCTAGGGTTTTAAATTACATATTAGAAGATATGGAAAGCCAATGTAGTGATGTGTAGTAAAGCAGCAGAAGTGGAGCAGTGAGAGGTAGAGGAGTCTGGCAGCAGCGTTTTGGATGGAGTAAAGTTGGGAAAGGCGGACAAGAGGAATGCGAACTGGGAGAAGATTGCTGTAGTCAAGGCGGACAGGATGAGAGTATGACACTATTAGTTCAGTCACGAGTGAGAAAAGGGCGTATCCTAGCAATATTGCGGAGGTGGAGGCGCCAGGATTTAGTGAGGGCTTCAACGCGAGAAATGCAGGATAGGGCAGAGTCAAAGATAACCCCTAGCAGCGGGTTTGGTATGATGAGATTGTGGTATTATTTACAGAGTGAGAGTTTGGCTGTAGGCAGGGCCAGCTGCGAGTATGGCGGGGCCCTTTACCTTATACGGAGCCTGCATCTCCTCCTGCTACGTCCTGCATCCTGCGACGTTACGTCGCCATGTAATAGCAGGAGGAGATACCGGCATTTAGGGGCCCCACGCTCTGCCCTGGTAAGCAGAGTTCAAATGTTGGGGGGGAGGGGAGGTTGAAGAGCACAGGGCCTCCAAGCACGGGCCTAGGTGCTGTCACACCAATGGTACCAAGCCGATCCTGTGGTAGGGGTGAAAATGGAAGGAGGAAAAGATTAAATTCTGTTTGGGGCCTGTCAAGTTTCAGGTAACAGTGGGACATCCAGGAGATTGCGGAGACACAGTTGCATCTTTTGATAAAAAAAAAAAAAAAAAAAAGAGTCAAGATTGCTAGCCCCATCAAGTTAAACTTCATATCAGCAGGTACCTACCCAAAATGTATATTATTTCTTATTGTCCTGTGGACTAAACTTCGCGAAATGTGAATGTGCTTAAAGGGTTAAATATGTTATTGGAGAAATACGACTTACCTCAAGTTTTGCTGTGCTTGTTCAAAATACACAGTCTGGCTAAAAACAAAATGAAAAAACAAGTGTCACTACAGACAAGTAATCCATTAACTATGGTAAGCGTAGGTGTGAAGTGATTTGAGAACTGGGTTTGTTCAATCTTTAAAAGAGAGTTCAGTAACAGGTACTGTGGTGCTTCAGAATCACGTGTGACTGATCATGTGTATTATCAAATCCAATAAGCGTCAGAATGTTGGTACAGTGTCCATATTAGATGAAGCCATAGACTGTAGATTGAAAAATGGGATTTTGTGCCTAGTGGTATCCACGTGATAACCACAGAGTATGGCACACTAATAAACCCAAGTATTCTTGCATATATGCAGCAATATTCAATTGTCACAGGAGCAATAAAATGGCCCTAAGGCACATCACCTGTATCCTTGAAGTAGCATAGACAATGTCCAGACATCCACAGCATGCAATCTGTAAGTGAAGGTAGTCCTATGTAGTAAACAGGAACCAGAGCACAGCCAGTGACTTGATGTAGAAATTACCCCAGGCAGACTACAGCATAAAAAAAATCAACTATTTATTGCAGACACTACATGAATGCACCACCTACGCGTTTCATGCCAGAGCACTTTATCAAAGTGTTGATAAAGTGCTCTGACGTGAAACGCGTAGGTGGTGCGTTCATGTAGTTTCTGCACATGGAAGTCTGCAATAAATAGCTGATTTTTTATGCTGTAGTCTGCCTGGGGTAAATTCTACGTCAGGTCACTGGCTGTGCTCTGGTTCCTGTTTACTACATTGGACTACCTTTAAGAGAGCCTGGTTCAACTCCCAGTGTCCGCTCCTTGTGACCTCGAGCGAGTCCCCATCTCCCTGTGCCTCAGGCACCAAATCAGATTGTAAATTGATCCGAGCAGGGAGTACATCTCTCCGTGCTGCGTACCGTGCACTCAGTGGCCCATTTCCCATCAGGCCCGGGCCCAAGGCGGCAGAATTTGGGGCCAGCAAACATTGATAGTGCATGTGTGGCTGGCAATGTGAAGGCACACGGCATCACGTTGCCATGGTAACGTGACGGCGCAGCGCTGGAGGCATCAGGTGCCTAAGGGCGTTGTATTTTTATTTATTTTTTAAATCCGACACTGCGTGCACTATACTGTAATTGAGAAGCGTGGAGTCCCATTGGAAGAAAAGCGCTATGTGAAACAGCTATTAATGGTACTCCCTACTGGGGCCTAAATATACCAAAAATATTAGGCAAAAAAAAAAAAAGGCAAGAGAAAATTTATTCTGTATGGTCTATCAAGGAAAAAAACAAAACATTTTCTACTTTTTTTCCTTTTAAATTTACAAACTGGAAGGGATCGCACCTTTAATTCACATATCTCCTTACTTGGTTTAAAAAGTTCAAAACCGGTTTCACACGAGTTCCACAGCAAGTGCACTAGGGTACTGTTCATTTGTTTTTTTTAAAACAATTACATTGCACAACATGCATTAGAAAGATGCTGCACACAATTAAATTAGCTTTGGGACTTAACTGGTGAACTCCATTTGTACAGCTTAAGCTTTGTGAGGAATGATATACATAATATTGCTAGCTCCGTACTGTTGCAGTGCTGTGTGTGTGGGGGTCTACATTCTCAGGGGTTACATGGCTGGGATGTCAACAAATGCCAGTCAAAGTCAATGTAGGCAACTGACTTTTGTCATGGCTGTTATAAACAAGCCAACCGTGTCATCCTAATTAATCACAATGGAGTGATTAATTGTCATGATACTGCATAGTTAGAATGAAGTGCTGTATAAAGTAGCATTTTTATAGATCAACGTTTTTAAACAAATGGAAGTCAGCAGTATAAACAAAACAAAAAAACACACGCTGATGCTTAAGGCAGGGTTGGTGTTTCCTTGCAAGACAATAGGTACCCAGGCGTTAGATGGCATAACATGGGACATCAGGTTTTGATAACTCAGTATCTCAGAATAAAAATGCACCACGGGCTTCACAAAGAAACTCAAAGCAATGAACTCCGCAAATCAACACATCGCAGACCCCCTACCATCAAAGGGGCTAATGCAGGCAAACAAAGACCTGATACAGGGTGGTGGTAAAACGTACTTTATTTGTTTGCAGACCCCGGTACAGTAACTACTTTTTTTATTATTATTAAAAGCTTACATACCCACTTTCTTTGGGAGCCAACATATTTTATAACTAAACAATGACCTTTCCCTAACGGGTAACAGATTTAGAACTTGTATTAACCAGGCCCAGTGCCACCAATTCTAAGCTATTTAGACCGATGGGAGAGGGATGCGTTTGTGAGATCAATGTGTTCCCGGACACGCTGCGCACCAACAAACTGCGTCATAAAGGGCCCTGCAGTGCCAGCAGCGTGAAGCCGCCACGTGATAGAACGGGGCAGCCCCGCTCTCACTGTCACTTAGAACGCGGGCGGCTGGAACATTCGGAGTTGGAACACGGAGGATCACAAAGTTCTACTTAAAAACAACAGCAGATCACTGCGGCCTGGAGCGCACAGCTGCCCGGAGCGGCCCCCAATCTGTCCCCCACACCCGGACACTCACCCGAGAGAGAGCGCCTTCTACAGAGAGATTTTAGACTGCTAGATCCGCCTCACTTCTCAGCTACGATCTAAAACTTTCTCACCAGTCCCACCATTGAAGTTTACACACGTGTCCACGCCCCCCGTTTTAGCCAGACGCTCTGGACGGAAGCTCGCAGGAGACAAACTAGTGAGAGAAGGCGTAGCTTCTTTGCAGCCTGTGTGTTGGTTCAGATTTAAACGATAGACAGAGAGAGGCGCTGTGGTCTATTTACAAGGGACAACCAGACCTGCCAAGCAGTCTCACATATTCGATGTCCTACTTTTATATGTGCTCACATAGACTTTGATATAGTCTCATTCTTTGAAATAATTTGATTGAAATGTCATTGTAATCCTTTATAAGATGTGACAAATATGCCCATCATCTGAATCACTAGTGAACTGAACCAGTTCCCCCCTCATCAATCCTGCACTGTATGCAGCTAGGAAAAGAATTAGCTCACCTCCCAAATTGCATGCAATTTATTAGTGAGATTCAGGGCCGCCAACAGGGGGGGACAGCCGGTGTTGGCATCCCGGACCCGGTGACTCAGGGGGCCCTGCTGCCTGTGACCTCCGCCGGGCCCGTGTCAAAAAAAAAAAAGTGTGAAGAAAAATAGCCGTCATTTTTGCTCCCCCCTGCAGTAGGGGCCCGAGCAGCCAGGCCATAACCCGCACTCTCCCCAAGTCCCCAGCCACACTCCTCAGCCCATCCCACCATCATTTCCTCGGCTCCCCCTGCAGTAGGGGCCCGAGCCTTAACCTGCACTCTCCCCAGCCATGCTCCTCAGCCCCTCCCCACTGTCCCCAGGCACCTACCGGCATCCCCTCGTCTCCCCCATCCAGGCCCTACCGCCCAGCATCCTTCCCCACCCCTCAGTCCCAGGCCCTACTAGGATCCTTCCCCCCAGCGCCCTCCCCAGCCAGGCGGCCCCTCAGATCCCCCACCGGCCGCGGAGGAGGGGAGTGTGGGGGAGTCGGATGGGGGGAGTGTGGGGGAGTCGGAGGGGGGTAGTGTGGGGGAGTCAGAGGGGAGAGTGTGTGTGAGAGGAAGTGAGTGTGTGTGTGTGTGTGTGTGTATAGAAGAGAGTGGGGGAGAGTGAGTGTGAGGGGGGAGTGAGGAGGCGAGAGACAGGTGCGAGGGTTGGGGTTCCCCAGAATTTCACAATTGAATTCTGTTGTTCCCTAACCAAAAAAAGGTTGAAAACTACTGAACTAGAAGTTTACAAGTAGAACATGATGGGCATTATTGACGCACTTCCTACTTTTTTTTTTAGCACATACCATTAATAACTGTCCGCCAAGCACTGTCGAATTCTTTGCGCCCCCCCAAAAAGAAAAAGTTATTCTTGATGCTTCCGGCACATACTGAGAATTTGCAGGCTCTTTCATAAGTGCACACTAACAATTAAACTTTCCATGCGCCACTTTTTCACCAAAAAACGCCATTCGCAACGCTTAGTATATAGGCCCCTAGATGTTGAAACCAAATGTGGGAAGAAGTTTAAATAGCACAAGGCTATTACTTCTCCATGGCTGAAGATAATAGCCAGGTTTGATATTAGGCAGAGGATTTATGTTAATTAAGGAGGGTTGGCACTGGTTTAATGAAGGATTGAGGACAGACCTATTGATTAAACATTTTGGGTCAGAGAAAGAACTAAGTTCATAGAAGGTTGAGGTAAAAGTGGAGATCAATGAGTCTCAATGTAAAATACAGAGAATATAGATGAACAAACTATCGGAAAGTCATCAAAACCTAATTTTGGAATAACCTATCTTTGGACAAAAAATAACTGTTGATTTTCTTGGAAAGACACGGGTATTTATTTCGGACTTGACCTCCTAATTCCTAACAGAAATTGAAGCATACTAGAAATTCAAGAATATAGCTCATACTCGCGCGGCTGCAACATCCTTGCTTATTGTGTTACTATTCGTGGACCCCTACAATTGTGGCCCTCCGTGTGGGCCCTTCATGCCCAATACATATATATTAATATATAGGCATATATTATGTTCGTGGTCTAAAATTTCAGAGTTATGGTCACAAAGTATGTTGTTTTTCTAGCAAGTTTATTACAAAAGATTAATTAAATCTGTAAATTCCATTCTGTAATTTTGTGGTTTTCAACTTTTGCTCCTCAGAAGGCTATCAGGGGTAATGTAAGAAAAAATTGTAGTGAGTAACATTTTACTGTTCAAGACCCAATAATTTTATTATGCAATATTTTTACTAGAATAATTAATAATGTGTAATGCACAATTTAATATATACACTGTAATATAGAAAGTTGTTAGTTTATTATTTTTTAAAATATATATATATTTATATGCCCTATGACAGCAACAGCAAAAGTTACACAATTTACATAACTTCCATCTGGGAACAAGGACTCTAACTTCTTACTGAGTCCCTCCTGACAATTATAGTATATAGAGTTAATGTAGCGTTACGGTTGTGCTAGAGTTGTGGCTATGCTAGCATTAAACCTAACCCTAGCCCAACTGTGATACTACATTAATAGTATACTGTAAAATGTTGTTTTAAATGTAACATAATACATAACATAAACGGATGGAGTGAATGTGATCTCCTCCTAGAAAATTACCATTATTTGCATGACATACCCAGAACGTCTACAGGGCCCCTGGTATGCCAGGCCTCATTATGCAACGGGCATGAAGACATAAAAATAAAAAAATTAAAAGTTTATCTAACGTCTCAGATGGATAGGTTGCATAATTTAGACGGCAATAAAATGGTAAATTACTACACCTGTTGGAATGATTACCTTCATTTTTTTGTCTTAACATATACAAATAATTTTACATGTATATGCTTTTATCCCCCCCCCCCCTAAGTGAGATGGGGGGGGGAGGGGTACTGTCCTTCTCTGGTTACTTCAGGTGTAATGGTGCTGCAACCTGCTGGTAACAGGAGGGCTTAGGGCTCTGTGGTGGTGTGGGAAGAACAAGGACAGGAACAGGGGGACAGATTACCATGATCTCTGATTCTTCTCAGGGTGCAGTGCCTCCAGCCAGTGAGGATGCTCTGGGGTCTTCAGAGGAAGGACCCCCACTGACACTCCTTCATTCCCAGAGACATAAAGCCACACAGCAATGTCTTTCTGTAGTTTATTGCAGCATATAATTCCAGCACATAGAACAGTATGTCATGATCATTCCTTTCTCTTTCTCTAGCTCAGAGCCCTGACTAGCAGCATGATCTTCTGTGCCCCCCTCCCTCCAACCCAGGCATGGGTGGAGGGAGAGAGAGTTCCTGGAACCACTCACTCTCCAACTCAGTAATCACAGACTAACTGACTGAACTAACTGAATAACTGACAACCTAATTTAGGAGGTATGTCCCAATTTGAACATCTCAGGGGAGTGTCTCTAACTTTGACTCATTACAAGCCAAAGCCGGATACAGATTGGCCCACACACAGCAGGGGGCGTTCCAACCAATATCCACCCCTTTGATTGACAACCTCAGAGTTGCAAGGCCCGCCCTTGAATATTGCTACAACATTCAAGGCTGAAATACACATACAGACCTCTTGAAGGAATTAACCTTTCCACTGCCTGCTCGAACAGTACTGACAGAGGAAAAGCCCAGAAACAGAAGTAACTGCCGGGAGGCTATGTTGCATGTATATATAATAACTTAATTGGGCAATGTATATTTATTTTTTGTTTGTTCCCCAAAACAGTTTTTATTTTTTGTTCAGTTTTTTTTGTTATGTTTTATTTGTACTTGTGTATGTATTAACTTGCTCTTTTCGTGTAAAAGTTAATAATATGTTGTCACGGTAGAACAGGACTTTTAACACCATTTATATTTAAGAGATCAGTCACAGGGCAAAACACACTAATGAAATAAAATGAGGTTTATTTTGGATAAATCCTTGGAAACACACAAATACAAATACAAAAATATACACACTTACAGGGGTCTGGGAGATGAAATCTACCTTTCCTAGGTGCAAGGACCCATTTCAAATGAGTTTCCCCTGTCCGCTTCTCTGCTCCAGGATATTATTGTGCTGCACACAACAGCCTCTCTGATCTGTATCTCCACACTCCTTCCCAGAGATGGACTTCAGCAAACTTCACACTCCTTCCCAGAGGTGGACTTCTGAGGGAATCTTCACACTCCCTCCCAGAGTGTCTCTCCCTCTGAGATTAACTCATGCTCTGTCCAGCAGCACCCCTTATATAACCCTTGGTGGCTATATTTTAACAGTGAGCAAAGCAGCCAACTAAGAGAAACAGTGCCTGGGGCTCATACCTGGTAACTGATTCATTTAACTAACCCCCTACCTTTGTTCTCAGCTACTTCTATGGAGAGCTTCTACTGAGTGGATTTACAGAAACTCCCTCCATACAAATGACAGGCACATAACTTAATTTATATTTGCAGTGTTAACATGTTAATTCCATCACCATACAATACTAACCTACTGTATCTAGCTGGGGGGTGGGTGGGCGAGGGCAATTGCTAACACAGGCATAAATACAGACATAAGGTAATTATGTAAAAGACAGGACATATAATTACACACAGCTAGCCCAAATCACATCACAGAACAATGTTGATTGGGGAAAGGATTGTCACAGGGAAGACAGAATACATGCTTTGAAATGCATTCTTACAGACATGGTGCATTATACATTCCCTGTTCTTCCCTAGATATTAAAGACATTTGGCTGGAGGAAATATTACTAGGACAGCCAAGTTTCACGGTTTTATAGGGGTAAATAGCTGGGATTTCTCCCCACTAGGTCAGCCAGCTACCCCCCTACCGTCACATATGTTAACTCTGAAAGAATATAAAATAGAAAGCCGCTACAATCAGATGCAGAAGGACTCAGACTTACAAGACACGGCATGTGCATGAAAGAGCCTAATGTAGAGATGAGTCAGACTGAGATAGTCGTTACACTCGAAGCTACGTGGTGAACAGGTTGGATGCATTGACTTGGAGAGGAAAGTATTAGGCAGGATTAAGTACAAGTAGAGGTGGAAGGGCAGGGAAGAGTCAAGATTTTAGAGGATATAAACCACCACAAAAGAAAAATGAGTAAATGAGTAAATATGATGCACATTTGTAGCTGGTTTGGGGTAATATGCCAGTTTGCGACACTTGATACATATCTCCCTAAATCTCTACTGTTTATATTGACGGGTGTGCACCCTGGTTCCAGCAAATATATTCTGGCGTGCAGAAGTCATTTCAGTGGTAGCGATGCAAAGTGAGATATTGGGGAAATGCATAGGGAGAGTTTGCAAAGAACAATTGTCTGTATCATGTATTATTAGGGAGATGAGGTTATCTTTATGTGCAATGAAGGTATCACAACACAACTAGGTAAGACCACTATCTACATTCTATTTATCAGGGAGATTCCCTAGATTTGTAGATGATCATTTTTTCTACTTTCTTCTTCCTGATAAAAGTTTCCATAATCCAATACATTCTGATAGAAGACAAAGAGATCTCCCTCGTTCCCCCTCATATCTCTATTTAAGAGCTGTCACATTTTGGCCACTTTCCTTTAGAAACATTCAATATTAACTATATCTGCAAAAACAATACCCCAGCGAGCTCTTTTTGGGAACCCCTGAGCGCTCACAAAATATATGTATGTATTTAAGTGTCAAAATGGAGTGCTATTGAGCGTGTTATATGTATACAACAGACGACAGAGAAGCCCAATGCTACATCCAACATGACAGAAATACACAGTAAAATACTTATATATTCTCTTGAAAAAGGGTCATTTAGTTTAACCCTTTGGCCAAAGCGTTGTAAGCTTGCGAGCCACGAAAGGGCAGACACCCGTTCGCAAGTCCTAACACTACCAGATAAAATACTAATATACCTCTATTAGGATTAAAATTCTCATTTACCTCTATTTGGAGGGAGAAAGACCACATTGGGTCTATATCCAGTAGAATGAAAGGACCCACTAACTTGGGAAGTGGGGAGGGGTGAGCTTAAAACCTGGGAAGGAGGAGCCACTAACCCCCAACAGCTGAAACAGCTGAGAATAGGTTAACAAAACACAAAACCCCAGCGAGCTCTTTTTGGAAACCCCTGAGCCCCCTCAAAATATATGTATGTATTTAAGTGTCAAAATGGAGTGCTATTGAGCGTGGCATATGTATTTTACTGTGTATTTCTGTCATGTTGGATGTAACATTGGGCTTCTCTGTCTTCTGTTGTATTAACTATATCTGCAACAGATTGCAGAACAAGGCCTCGCGTGGTGCGATTTACTAGAAATACCCAATGCAAACTAAAGGCAAATACGGCAATTATGTTTTTGACACATTAAAGCAGAAAATGCAGAGGTGCTACATGCAGCATATTTCACGTACTAATGAATCAGAAGTATCATTACCACAACCTCTCATGGGGTTGTTTGCTTTTGCAGTTTGATGGCTTCCTCTGTCTGCCAATCATTTTTGATATTTTCACAAAAGACTACAAAGCTGAGTAATTTCTGTAAAACATATTTGTTAGCACTTCGGGACCTGCTGGCCTCAGAACCCCGAGTGGTGGAAATGAAATCATAAGAACAAAGAAAACCAAACCAAACAGATATATGTCACATGTACTGTAATATCATTCAAGGTTTCAACAGGAGATGAATGTGACACGTAAACATAAAGCTAAATGATTTCAAGTATAAATACAATATTTTTTGAAGGTTAGTCAACAACACCATTATTTTTATAAAGCTTTTGTACAATAGATTCAAGGTCACCTTGATATAGTGGTAGCTGACAAACAAGTGCATTCTCCCATGTTTTTCTTTCCCAGAAATGAAATGTGTGAAGCTGTGTTTGAATGTTTACAGAAGCAGCAAAAAATAGATGGACAAACATCAAGAAATGAGTTCAAAAGATTTGATAATGACACTGACTCTTCTGGAACCAGGGTCACATGTGGGATGTAAGTGAGTCCAGTGGTTTAACTCATCCCCTTTTGAGAGCACACAGAGTCCTTTTATTTTCTTCAACTTTAATGGGGGAGTCAAAAACAAATATAAAGGGTACTTGCAGATGGTAATGTGTGGTGAGAGAGTGCTTCTCTATGTGAAGGTGCTCTGTTATGGAGGGATGGTAAAAAAGGATGGCCTTGCAGGGGTGAAATGGAGGAAGCATGTACTCACTAAGCCAGCTAGTTAGATCTCAAAGCACATGTTCCTGTGGCTGGCAGGAATGGGCAGGGGAACAACATGGCTAAACCTCTCTCATGGCAATGAGAAATGGGAGGTTGCCAGGGCAACCAGCTAGTGGCTGTGTAAAGAGGGAATGTGTCAATAATGTATCAGTTTACACAGCCCTGGCTGCATCAGACAGGAAAAAAACATGAAACTTCCCTGGAGAGAGCTGGCAGTGTGAGAACAGAGAAAATATATAATCCTGTTCCAGGACACTGACTTTATGCCGCAGTTGGAGGGATGAGAAATTAAAAAATAAATGATGAGAAGTATACCTAACCAAAAAAAAAGAGGAAGAAAGGTGTGTTAGAGAACTGGAAATAGACATGTTTGTGTAGGTTATTCTAAGGTGTCTTTAAGATGTCTCTCCAGGGCTGGGCACCGCCAATTAGATGAACTTACTCCAGAACACCTGGGCATGGCTGAATTGTGCTATCAATAGGAAGATCATTAGTAATCAGTACAAGACTAATTAAGGTGAGAGGTAACAGGGTCAGTAGGAGAGAGAAGGCTAAGGCGTGGGACATAGTGCTTTGATCCGGGCTGAGGCGCGCTGAGGCTCAGGGAAAGCGGATGCTTTCCCTGGCCTTACACAGCGCGCCGTCTGGGGGCGGGCCAGTGACATCACAGAGCTGGTTCGCCCTCATTGGGCGAACCGCTTACGTGACCGGCCCTGCGCTCCGGCGAGCGCCAAATTTCAAACCTCCGTCAGACACACGCTTCCCCAAGCGTGCGGCCGCGTGCGCGAGCCCCTGCTAAAGCCGCTCTCATTGTGGCTGCAGGGGCTCAGTGCCGAGCAGCAGCGCGCCTCAGCACGGGTCAGCGCATAAGCACTGACCATGCCCGAGGCCTAAAGCCTATTATGGTACAGGATGAGTCTGCCATGTTTTTACATGCTGGGACTTTCTGGGGGTGGGCTAGAATATTTTACATAAATTGCTCCAAAATAAATCCAACACGGGCTCAATGGAGGCCAAAAAGTATATCTGGGTACCTCTCATGTCCATAGATAATTACTGTAGTAGTTGCCAGTGCCAGGCTTTTGCCTTGGGAAACTATATGGCTGTTCAAATCCTTTGGGATCTGTGGGCCAACAGGAAGCCACAACGTCATCAGTTACGACTTCCTATTGGTCAACATCGGGGGCGATGTTGGATTCTCCAGTGTGTGCACCAACAACTACCATGGTTGTTCTCAGTAACCAAGATCCCGGTGCTGAAAATGAGCTTGGTCAAACATCAGAGGACCATCTTGTTCCAATTACGTAGAAAAAAAAGTTCTGGGATTGCTGCTTTATTTTTCCAAAGGTACTGTACAGCTTTTGTAGTTGTCGCAGACAATATAAATGTCCTTTCTCAAGTTGTGAGTTCTGCACAATAGAGAGGACGATACAGATCAATTCACAAGGCAACTCTTGTTAAAGGGCAATACTTGAAAAAAGTATATTTTAAAATGTAGTGGCTGCTGCTTTATAATACACTATCATATTAGAGTATACTTTTACTAACATAAAACACTGGCATTGAACCAAAGAAAATTGAAAGGTATACTTAATAACCTAATAAGCAACATAGCAAATGATGATATATGTCTATCTCTAGGCATGTGTGTGTCTGTCAGCTGGTACAGTATGTGTATTAGTAACTCTGTGAGCAGATGTTTGTCTTACAGTGGCTATGCATGTTTGCCCATATGTATCAGGTATGTAATTTACTATCTGTGTGCTTTTGAGATATATTACATTTTTCTTTTCCTTTAGTAGTAAAATAATGACAGCTATTGCCTTCAATATGTTATATTTGTCTAGTGACAAATGAGTATAATGCTGCATCTGTGCCTTTCAGTCACAGTTTGTTTAAAATAATAATAATAATAAAATAATACAGGTATATATATATATATATATATAATTAAGGTTATGGTGGGTAAAAAAAACCAACACAGTAAAGCATATAGCAAATGGAAATATTACTGTATGCTCATTTGCATGTCTTAGACAGGTCTGCTACCCTGCCTTTCACCATTATCACCCAGCACACAGCACTTCCACTGCAGCAAGGGATTCTGGGAAATGACATGAGCTTGCCGGGCCTGCATCTCATCTCGCTGGGCCTATCGCTCAGCTTGCTGGGCCTGCTAGCGTAGAAACTGAGAAAACATTTCCTCCATTTTTTTTTTTTTGTGTGTATGTGGCCCTTTGGATACCGGGGCTGTCCGATCCCACTTCTGACACCACCAGTGGCAGGACGGCCTGTAGCCGAGGTCAGGCAACAGTCCACACGTGTATATCTCATCATGCCGGTTGTCTGGTGTCTACTTACTTTCTGATTGCCCAGCTTTTTCTCCTGGGTTAACCTTCTGAGTGCTAGATGCAGGACTCGGATATATGTTTGCCAGGCATAATAATCAGTACCTGACTTCACCCTGTGACAACCCCCTTTAGGCATCCCGACTACCCGCCTCAGGTCTACTTAGAACAGCAATAGCCGTCTTGTCTGCAGACCATTCACCCGATAGGGCAGTCTAGGTTGTTCTTTGCGAGGTCTCTATCCCCCTGACTACACCTAACCTCCCTCCTTCTTTAGCACTTGCTCTGGAAGCGTACCTTGTTACTTCAAGCTTTGTTTCGCTGAAAGCCTGTCCTGTTACAAATCTCAGCAGTACATCCAAATGTAACAGTGTTTCCCCCACCCAATCGCAGATAGGGGCCCATTACAGGGTGTATGGTGCATATACCTGCTGGCAACAGGAGGGCTGAGTCGTCCGCCGATGGCAGTGGGGACACAGAAACAGGCTTCTGGGTTTCATAACCTACATATCTCTTTATCAGTGCAGCGCCTCCATCTGCCATAGGCTCCAGGAACTGAAGGTGATCTCCCACGGTAGAACTTATTACCTCTCCCCCCAGTAATGTTACGCACCAGGCAGGAGGTATATTGCAAACAAGAACGGGTTTATTACTACACTATGCAGTAACAGTTACACGGCAGTCTTCTGCCGGATACAGTGTGTCAGTATTCACTGGATGATGGTCCCTGGACCATCACTACAGGCCAAGGGCACCCGCAGCCGTCCTTGCTCTTCCCCACCTCCCTAGTAGAGGCAGAGGTATGGACCACCCTCACTCTCCCCCGGAGGAAGAGCACATGGGAATGCCCCAATCTCAGGCTTCCAATGTGTGACCTGCCTTTCTCAGAGGGAAGGAACAATGACTAACTTTAGGGCGGTCCTGTCCTTAAGTACAGCCAGGAGGCGGGCACCCTGTTGTCCCAGCTACAACAGCATGTACCACCCTCTGCTGTCACTCTAGTGCAGTACCAAAGGTGAGGGGGAAAACCCCATACGAACTACTGGCAACCTGATAATACCAGGGTTTACTGCTAGTCCAAGGGCAGAATAGTAGTCAGGGGAAACCCTGCTACATATATATTTGTTTGTTTCCTTTTTTTTGGCTCATGTATCACATTGATGGCAACAAGTGTCCCTTCTGCCTGTGCATCATATATAATGTATGTATGTGTGTGTTTATGTGTGAGTAATATGTGTCCGCACATGTGGCTCTCATAGTATATAATGTTGCCAATCACTGATGTATCACAATACATCTTTTTACTGATATGCACAATATACAGAGAACATATCTAATATCAAGTGCAATACATCTATATCTGTTCTGACAGCCGACTGTAATTATTCCAATTAATATGAATCTTTCAAACAAAATTGTGAAATCCGGATTAGATAATCATTTGAGAAGCAGTGAACCTAGTTTTTTTAATAATAATATCACAAAATGCAATAAGCAAACATTTTTAAAACAGACATCACAGTGATATACTAGCAGTAGCATACAAATTCATTTTATTTTGCTTACATCTTGCGCCTTTTGTCCAAAGGGGGTGTACAAATTAAACCAATCATATAAACCGTTTAACAAACAGGCTAAACTGAAAAACACAAAGTGACTGCATATAAAATGTTAAAAATGAAAAATAAATTGGATGTTAGCTTCTCAATTATGTTGAGGATGAAAAAGTAGTATATAACAAAAATGTAAGTGTAGCAGGGTCCCTTCCCCTGCTTCCCCTGCTTACCTCCGCTGCAGCAGGCGGTGTGTGCGTGCGTCAGAGGGGTGCGAGATAGAGCTGTGGCAGGGCGACTGGATCGCCGGAGACTCCGGCAGCTCCCTTTGCAGGGCGCCGCCATCTTGTGCACGATCGCACATGCGCAAGACCCGGAACATGCAAAGAGGCCTCTAAGCCCAGTGGCCAATAGCGGAACAGATCTGCAGGGGACTACACTAGATAATATATGCAAATGAGCACTGAAATTGCACATTTTGCATGCAGGGCACTCTTGAGTGTCACGATAGATACTTGAAGACAAGACGTGGCACGGAGTGATCCAGTATATACTGCGGGTGCCTGGAATCAGCAATAAAGATACCAATCAGTGTCTATTCCCTACAGTCTTGCTGTAAGTAGCTAGTGGCTGGGGAGAGGTGTATTCGTCACTCTCAAGATACTGCGCAATGGTTTTTGTTTTTGTGCTTTTTCCTTGCAGAACACAGTGACAAAAGAATAGGAACAAGACAATATTCCACATAAAGAAAAGAACGGTGGAAACAGGACTGTCCTTGACTCCATTCTTCTACTCTCCCCATTTCTTTGGAAGGACTGGTATTCTCCATGATATTTGCGCCAGGACTTTATTTTATTTTTTCGTATATTTTATTTAGTACTTGAAGAGAGTGATGTATTACTTTCCCCATATCAATCACTGGCAAAATTATCTTTTTTTCAATGTTAATACAATTCTTACTTTTTGTAGCTTTTTTGCATCAAACGTATTACCTGTGAATTGAATTCCCCGTCCTAGCTAACCTTATTAATATACTGCAAAGCTGTCACAATCAATTTCTGAAGACATTTGCCCAGACTTTCCAATTCTAGGGAATATAGAAACTATTTTACTGGTAACATCTTTCATAAAAATGTGTTTTGTGAATATGAGTTAAAAATGTTGCTTATACTACTTGTCTATTAAGAAAGCATTAAGCATCATCAATTCACTTGATTGTATTTGCTGGTTTGACTGAGCTGTTTGCTAGAACATTACTACTAATGATACATTGCTGTGGGATTCTTTTTAGGAGCGTGCTTTATACACTTGGGAAAATGCTCAGCAAGTGTGATATTCTGCTGGGATTTCACATGAAATATGACACTGATTACAGAACTGAAATAGAATAATTGAAGTATATTGATATATACTGTATACATAACACACAGGGAGTCATAAGATCGTACACCAAGGGGTGCCTGAACATTTGAACCATTTTTGATTGATTTATACAATTCTTGCATAACCTTGTCAATGGATTATCTTAGTGATTCCAAACTACATGTGTGGGTGGTATTTTAAATTAATTTTTTATTTATAAAATGTTTTACCAGGAAGTAATACATTGAGAGTTACCTCTCGTATTCTAGTATGCATTGTTTAATCATTTTCAGTGCTGATAATGCGTACGAGTCCCAACCTCCAGTGTTGAATGGATGCTGGCATGTTTCTCCTGAATGTTAAATAAAGTCAGGTGAATATGAATAGATCATTTTTTTTCCTGTGGGGATAACTACTGTATGTAACTGTAGTACTTCTTTTGGTTTGTTATGAATATAAGTTATAGCCCCGGTAAGAAATGGGGGCTATATGTCTTTCTCCTACTGGTGTAAGTCCTGCTAAGGGCAGGCCACCAGTAGTTATCATGGGTTTCCCCCGCTTCAAGCCCTGCCTTGATTGGTGGAGGTAGGCCCCCTGACTCTGTGTGGAAGGCAAGAGACATGGGAGGGGCCTGCTGACATCATGAGGGGTGAGGCTGTCTAAATTTAGTTGCCTGATCCTGTCAGTGGCAGTAGTTGTTAGAGTGAGACCTGTTTTGGGAGTGAGAGGAGCGAGACCTGTCCTGGGATCAGAGACAGGAGAATGCAGTCTTAGAGTAGGAGGAGAAGCTCAGGCCAGACTGAGTAGAGTTGATAGAACTATAGTGTGGTGGACCAATGCCCCTCACCCTGCTCAGAGTCAGGAGAGAGGGGGGGGGAGCAGGACCCTGAGTATAACACACATACACACTGACTGACACACACACTGACTCACACGCTGACTGACACATACACACACATACACATACACACACTGATACACACACACCCTGGCTAATACTATACGCATGATACATAAAGCTTGGCCCTCTGCAAACACACTTACCAGAATGCCCTCCCTGTATGTTCTTCCCACCTACCAATTAGATTGTAAGCTCCTCAGACCAGGGACTCCTCTTCCTAAATGTTACTTTTATGTCTGAGGAAATTCCTGGCAGGTACTTCCTTGAACCAGCAGCACCGGTAAACTGTATGTATTTATTCATATATTGTGGTGTGCAGCCTTAAACCCCTCTACATTGGTACTTTTATGTCTGAAGCACTTATTCCCATGACCTGTTATTTATATTATTTGTTATGTATATGATAGTCGCGTATTACATTAATGGCACTTTATAAATAAATACAATACACAAACACACACACACACTGACTGACACACACACACACACACGGAATTCAGTTATTATAAATATAGAAGTGCAAATAGCTAAAACACGTGTTTTAAGTCAAAGTTCATTACGTTTTGGCACTGATATTGTGTTTTGATTTTTAATTAAAAACATCACCATTACAATTTCTGTGACAAAACAGTGACAAAAGACAAAGAAGTTTCACTTAAAATTCACTTTTAGTTCACTTTTCACTTAAAATGTGCGTGCTCGGCACACACACTTTTTTTTATATTTTAATTGTAGTGGGCACTGTACATTTTTATATTTTTATACTACAGTATGGGTGTTTTCCAGAAATTAAAACATTGTAACCGCAAAACATTGCAAATGCAAAGTGACTAATTTCTTCTGCAATATGTACAGGTACAGTATTTAGTGTTCACAATAGTGCTGTGGGATTTGGCCACACTATAAACTGGATGGATGCACGGAAATGACAAAACAGCCCCCCTCCCCCACTTCAATTCTACCATCCGGAACACTCCCCCCCCTCCTCCCCCTGCCGCACGGTTCCTGTCGGGAACACCTTCAGGATGGAGGCGCTTCACCGAAGAAGCACCGTTACGTCCCGTTGCTATTCCCACTAACACCGCAGAGACTCAGGCTTCCTGGCCTACAGCAGGTGAACAACACACACCAGAGTACACGTAACATGGTAGATCTCCCGTAAGGTGGGGGGTGGGGGGAAGAGGGAGAGAGATATCTACTTACAATATCAAATTGTATCAATGGATGCTGCCACAATGTATAAGTTAAACACAATAACCAAGAGTTATATAAGAAAAAAGAAACAAAAGGCGCAAACCAAAAATAGGTAGATGAAAAATAGTTAAAAACTACCTACAGGGACATAGATACAATGAAAGTCCATAGATAATTCCAGGATGAGACAAGACCTAAAAAAATGAGAGAGATGCCAAATATAGTGAAGTAAAATATTAGGATTACAGCTCAAGTACAGAAGCTACTTATAATGTAGCAGTAGGATTCAAGTGTTTCGGGATAAAATCCTATCTTTGCTGCAACGGTGAGCTGGGTATCTTTGGGATCAGGTCTCCACGAGGAACACCGTTCGCACGCTGTCGCTGGTCCTGATCCAAAAGATACCCAGCTCACCGTTGCAGCAAAGATAGGATTTTATCCTGAAACGCTTTAAACCTACTGCTACATTGTAAGTTCTAATTTATCTACAATCAACATATTATCCCTCTCCTAACAGGATTTTTTTTTCTAAAAGGACTTTATTTTCTTATTGCGCAAATGCGTTGCATATCATAGATATCTAGGTTTTTGTGTTAAATCCAGCATATTGTGTGTGTGTGACATGTGGCACAGTGACAAGGAACAGCATGGAGAGGGAAGGGGATGCTGTGTTGCAATGTGTGGATAAGAAGAGAGGAAGGCAGGATAATTATAAACAATTGTGATAGTGTGTGAGAAACCCCATATCCGCATGAAGTCCTCTTGTTTTGGTGCCAAAGAGTTATATAATTTTGAGTTAAAATGTTTTCCATGACATCACGGCGTCACGTAGCCTCCCATTGCCATGGCAAAGCGGCACCATTTGACGTCGCGCGGCCTTTTTTTCAGGACCTCCAGGGGAAACATTACAATTTGCACGGGAGAAGACGGAGATGGATGCACCACGCCGCAGGTAACCACTCGACAGTGCCCAATGTGCACTCAAGGTGTGTGTGTGTGTGTGTGTGTGTGTGTGTGTGTATATATATTGAATAAACTCAAACCCTTAGTGTAATAAGGAATGATATAAGTTTCCTTTGGGAAACACAGCAAGGTCTGCTGCTATGGTTGGTTGAATGACAGAGTATCCAAATCTAAAGAGAAACAAGCGCAGACCTCTCGTGGTGTAGCATGTAAAAGTAAAATGTATATGTAAAGGTAAAAGATGCACGTACACATACTGTACAGCAACGCAAAATCTTTTAGGCACTGGTTAAAAAACATAATATCAATTTAGAAGGATGTTTTGGCAGGTTTGAGATGGGTCTTCTTAAAAGTGCAACGCAGAGGTCTGGAGAGAGAGACCTAAGATCTCGTTAATAGGAGAGTACAGTTATTTCCAAAAAATGATCTCTCATGGGGAATTGCCACCCAGTCTGTAACATGGAGCCAGTATGTCCAGAATCTCTAGAGCAGGGATGGCAAGATGTTAGAGTACATGCTGTGTAATCGATCGAGGGGCAAGTACAACCACCACATATACAATTTATAGCGCAGCTTTATTGAATCTTTTGAAATTGCCTCCCAAATGTGATTTCCGTCTTGCGTTTTACCTGGATCTGATTCCCATTGACGTATAGGATTATCTGAACTTCTACGGTGTTGAGATAATATAGAGCTCAGCGATTCACTTAGGATGACGGCAAAAGTACATATACATTAAAAATAGGTGTTAAATACTTCACTGAGGATGTATGAGCAGTTGAAATATTAAATACCCGGGAGGAGGGGGAATTGAGCCCTCTGCCAAGCCAGTGCAATGTAAAGGTTTCATGTAACCTCTGATGCTGGATATTAAGAAAATAATGATTTTTAAACACTAATAAAACATTTTAAAAATACCAGTAAATTCTCATGGGGCAAGATACTAGGATTTAGACTCGTGGAGGGGGATTGATGATTTAAGGCAGGCCGTGCGGCCCGCGACGGACCCCCTTCACCCCCCTTCCTCTTCACCCCCCTTCCCTGGTAGGGAAAGGAGCACGCTCCAGCATTAAGTAGGAGCGCGCTCCAGCAGTGTCTGTGTGACTGCACGCTCTACCCTAAGGCTGAGTCCCCAGTCTTCACTGTGACACGTGCGCCCGGCGGGGGGCGGCGCGTGCACAGCGCTACACCGCGATCTGCAGTCTGGGGGGAGAGGGAAGGTTTACGACGGGAGGGGGCATGGCTATTGGTTTGCGGGGGCGTGTCCATGACGTCCCGCGGCTGGTTCGCCCTTATTGGCTGAACCGCCGGCGGGGGCGTGGCCACGCCCCGTCACAGATGTCAAGTTCAAATTCCCCTGCCTGCCTGAAAACCTGTCGCGCACCGCTGGGGAAAGGTGCGCAACAAGGTAGGGACTGGGACCGGCCGGACTGGGGGGGCGGGGCTTGATAGCACAGCGCACGCCGAGCCGTGCGCTGTGGCGGTGACTGGGACCGCAGCCTAACCCCCCTCAGCCTGCTCCAGCAGGGGGACGCGCTCTAGCAGTGTAGCGTGACCCAGAACTGCTGCTAGAGCGCGCTTCCCTCGCGCTTCCCCCTGCCGCCATCCACCACCTCCTCCTCCTCTGTTGCCGCCGCCGCCACCAATATCATCAGGTAAGCATGGGGGGAGGGGGGTAGTTCATTCATGCGGGGGGAGAATGGAATGGGGGGGGGGGCAGCTGATAAGGGGGGGCTGCTGAAATGGAAGGGGCTGTGGGGGCTGCTGAAATGGCCAGTGGGGGGCTGCTGAAATGGCCAGTGGGGGGGGCTGCTGAAATGGCCAGTGGGGGGGCTGCTGAAATGGCCAGTGGGGGGCTGCTGAAATGGGCTGTGGGGGCTGTTTTACCCGTGCGGCCCGACTCTCTTTTCCTTGTGAGGTGCAGGAGGGGGAGAGTGGTGTGAGGTGCAGGGGGGGGGGGGGGGGAGAGTGATTTGAGGTGCAAGGGGGGAGAGTGATGGGAGGTGCAGGGGGGGAGAAGGATGTGAGGTGCAGGGGGGGTATTGTATGTTTGATGTGGGGGGGGGGAGTATTATGGGTGAGGGGGAGAGATGGGGAGTATCGCAAAGGTTGATAGTGAGGGGTTCTGGTGGAGATATGAGGATGATGAAGGGTGCTGGGGGAGATATGAGGATGTTGATGAGAGGTGCTGGAGGAGAGATGATGATGATGATTTTACCCGTGCGGCCCAAATTTTTTTTCCTTGAAGCAGTTCAGCCCTTCTCACTTTACGAGTTGTGCAGGCCTGCACTAAGGTAACGGTTTTAGGTAAAAATACTGCAATGATCTGGGCTGAATTATATAGCAAGGAATTAAGATCAACATTGCTCTTAAATTAAGAGATTAAAAAGGAAGAAATATTTTTGAACGAAGTTGGACTGGGCTTTAATAAGCAAGACAGAAACATCTTAGCAGTAGTCCACAACTAGTGAAGTGAACAGTCCATAAAAGGAACTTATTTCATCAGTGCATCTCCCGCATAAGGCTGCGGCCAGGCAGGGAACGAGCGTGTGGGCGCTCGTGCAGTGTGACATCATGCGCTCTGCTGGGCTGGGTAATTTATGGCCAGCTAGTTGCACGTGCAGGGGGCATGACGTCATGGACCTGGTTCGCCCTCATTGGACGAACCACTCACGTGACTCGAGCATAATCAAAATTTGCTTGCTTCTGCAAGCAGCTAAGAGCCACGCATGCGCAGGCACTTGCTCACGCTGGCCACACACATTGCAGCAATGTGTTTCACTGCGGCCAGCGTGAGCGCCCACTCAGCGTCACCCTGGACGAGGCCCAATAGATACCGGATGTGTCCGTGCTGAAGCGAGCGCACAAATGCTCGCTGGTTGTGGAACATCTCTTGACTTGTTGTGTCACACGCGTACGCTGCTCTGATTTCACCATTTGCACCAAAAGCTCAGAAATGTAAATGTTGCCCCTTTTTGGGCAGCGGTCTCTCTAGGTCACCGAGCAGCTACAAATTCCCTCACCCGTAGGTCCCTCTTAAATACGCGGGGAACCCACTTCTCCACGCTGGAGAACAGTTCCGGTCCATTCAAAGGAGTGGGTCTAAAATCTCCAGCATAGGACGAGACTATTTTACAGTATACTTAAGAGTGACAAAGGGAGACTGCAATAGTCAACCAACAAGGGTTTATTTTTTCCTGTGTAAGTCTGCACGATTAGTTTTTTATTTTCCCGCAGGAAGGTTATGGTTGACATAAAGATCAACAATTCATATATCACTCCAAAAGACTGTTCATGGTCCCAAGGCTCAACAAAGTATCCGGACGTTCCTCCTTCTCCTACCGTGCACCCCAAAACTGGAACAACCTACCAGAGACTCTCACATCCACCACCAGTTTAAGTTCTTTCAAATCTAAGGCTGTCTCACATTTTAATCTGGTCTGTAACTGTTTCATACACCGATAATATATATTTTCTTTAACTGTGCATGCAATGTCTTGTATATAATGTATACCCTGTCCATTTAAGTAACTGTATTTGTAACCATGTATTATTTGTTTTACTCTGTGCCCAGGACATACTTGAAAACGAGAGGTAACTCTCAATGTATTACTTCCTGGTAAAGTATTTTATAAATAAATTCACGGGTCCACTGACTGATAGCAAGAGAAACAGGCAGCATTCCTACCAAACCCACTCATTGCTGCATTTACAAGGATTCAGCAGAGTAACCATGAAGCAAAGGGGTTACAGAGAAAGGGAGGTGGCAGTATGTACAGGTTGTCCCCAAAGCTAGAGTTGCTGAAGAAAGAATACAGTTGAACTTCCAAAGCTACAGTGAGACTGCAGTAGCAACAATGATTGCATTAGCAGAGAAGCTAGTTGTATGTACTTTTAGAGCTGGCAATAATGGAGCATCACAAAACATTCTCCATATTAAAATCGAGGAGAGAAAATCCCATCCCCACAGTTATGTGATCAATAGAGAAGCAATGACACAGCCCTAATGCAAAGTAGCACTTAATGTTTAGCAATGTTAGTCGGTTTAGGGACCGTAGGTGAGAAGTTGTGCCCTGAGTACATCTCCCCACTAATGAAATGGACCAAATTCTGTCCCTGCTTTTCAGTGCTTGTACTCCCTTCACCCAAACAGGATTCCAGTACATAAATGCTGAATATAACATATTTGTAAGATGTGGTGAAATCTTCTCCGAGGTTCCAGATTTAACTGGCACCCCACAGCATAGAGAAATAAATGGACAACGATGTATTTATTTTTGCTTTATTACAATTGGCATTCACAAGTGTGTGTGTGTGTGTGTGTGTGTGTGTGTGTGTGTGTGTGTGTGTGTGTGTCATGGCCAATGCTCTGAACATGCCTTAAAAACAACACTCGCAGGGTGATGATTTTCACAGGTGACAGTACTCACTTTTGTAAGTATTTTGTTATCAGACCCTCCAACAGTTTGCTCATAAAACTAGGCAGCACTGTAGTTCTTCTACTTGTTCTGCATGGAGATACTTGAAAGCAATTCTTCAACCCATACAGCCTACCACAGCACACAACCCCCACAAAAGCTTTCTGTTTAATAGATACAATGGTCTTACAAGACCCATAGACATGCACTGTACCTGCCAAATAGGTACAGTTGGAGGGTATAAGTCTTAACCCTTTACTGTCAGAAGACAGCAACACATGTCAAAGCAATACACTGTTATTGCCTCTTGCCGTCAAAGGCTTTTTCTAGAGCATTGATACACCATACGTTGTTGGAATCGAATTAAAAGCGCTTCCTTCTCATTTAACATGCTTAAGATTAAAATAAGTGAATGGGTAACCAATTCAGCGATGCTAAAACTAGAAATTTTATATATATATATATATATATATATATATATATATATATATATATATATATATATATATATATATATAATCAAAAAATAAATAAACGATACCGTTCTGTGGCTAACGAAATGCTTTTATTTGTGCGAGCTTTCGAGATACACTGAACACTGATCTCTTCCGGCGATGTTACAATGAATGAAGCAAGCAAAGGGTATACTTAAAAACAGTGTCTCTTGGAATGTTATCTGTGCTCGTCCCTCTCTGTGTGTGGATGTGATTTAAGGCTAGAGGTGTTAAATGGTTCGAGAGAGAGAGAGAGAGAGAGAGAGAGAGAGAGAGAGAGAGAGAGAGAGAGAGAGAGAGAGAGAGAGAGAGAGAGAGAGAGAGAGAGAGAGAGAGAGAGAGAGAGAGAGAGAGAGAGAGAGAGAGAGAGTGAGAGTGAGAGTGAGAGAGAGAGTGAGAGAGAGAGAGTATATCTGTGTGAATATAAATGAATGGATGAATATAAATGAATGTGAAAGCTCGCACAAATAAAAGCATTTCGTTAGCCACAGAACGGTATCGTTTATTTATTTTTTGATTATTGAAGCTCGGCTAACACGGTACTGATACATACATACAGTATATACAGATATATGTATGTATGTATGTATGGTGTATCTGTAATGTGCACACCCTGTCGCCATTTGCTATTCATCATCTTTTGAAAATAAGTGAAGAATCAGTATACAGAGGGAAGGGTTAGCGAGCTCTTCTGGCGATAGGAACCGGTCCTCTCTTAGTGACAGACAGTGGGAATACAACAGAACCACAGTGAGTTGGTAGGACGTGCAGCCCATAGGACTGATTAAGTTGCTCTGTATCGTTGACGGATTTTCACCAGCTGTGTGCCAATCTGGTAAATGGGGGTTATTCATTAAAGTGCGATGGTGCTGATGATAAGCCACAGCCTATTTGCCCTTCTTCATTTTTGCCGTTTTCTCCTTTCTTTTTTTCATATGCTTGGGGGTCTTATTTTTCCTCTTCTCCCTCTGTGTTTCTTTAGTCACCTTTTTTCTTTCCTATTAAGGAGGTGAAAGGAGTGGATTAAAAGAGTGACCCACAGGACATCCAAGACAGCAGGAAGTGATGCTGGAATTCATACAAACAATGTCCAGCCCAAAGACAGGGGAAGTCAAACACAATGCTGCTTTTGTTAGGAGCTCATACCTGTACCTACTTAACAGAGGAAAGAATGAATCAGTGATTAGGGCTGAGCTACACATCAGTTCTTAGACAGGTGTAATGTATTAAAGTACCTGTAAAAAACATGTGCATCTCAATGTATCCTTGTCAAATATATGTTTTTATGTAAACATTAAAAAATAAATGAAGCCGGAAATCTGTTTTTGTACGAACCTTTTTATCTACTTCTGGCTGAGGCGTCTGATCTTTGGGGTGAATTTCCTCCTCTTCAGAGCCTGAAGCAGAACCATCGGTGCTGTCAACATCTGAGTTTGGGCTCATCTGCAGCTCGTGATCATCACTGTTCTGGAGCAGAGATGGTACCTGCACACACACACTATCAATGCAACAACTGCATATTGAATATACATCTCATATCAATCCTGTCTGTTTAACCTTGTCACGGCCACAGGTACCCGTCACGCAGGCCCTCTGCCAGGAACAGGGTTTATAGTCTCAGGAGGTGAGCAATACATTTCTCTGGAGAATTAAGAATGAAACGTTGCATGTTTGATGGGAAAAGGTGGGGGAGGAATTTATAATACCACACAACAAACCAGATATAATTTCACATCTTCACTTTTAATTACTTCGAATAGGAATTAAATAAAATTGTCCAAAATCTTCTAAGTATCCTGCAGCAAGATCCGTTTATTTTATACATTGCTCGTCCCCACACTGCCTCCTAACTCAGTAGGAGTAATACCAACAGTGATAGCCACTCTGGAGTGCTGCCAAACAGTACACATGTATGAGAATAGTTAAATGGCAGACAGTGAGGGGCAGTTGTTGCCATTTCTGGAAAGCCTATTAAGTCTCTAATTAGTCCGACCTGTTGAAGTGTATTATTATACTTGCTCTGTAATGCAGCAGGCTGCAAGGAAGGAGATCCTAAATGTTGAATTTATTTAAACGGAAACTTAACCAAAAAAACAGAACACACCATTTACTAAATAAAGAGTGAATAGCTTGGTGCCAAGCAGTGAAACATGGTCGCACCCCACTGTCTTTGTGTTGGACAAGCCACTTTGGCACATACTATATTTACCTAGTAGCCTTCTGCCATAAGACACCGTCCAGTGCAGGAAGAGCCCTTCTAGCTCACCGACTTGAATAGGCTGCAACGTGTCTTGTACAGTAGCAGAAGACCACTTAATTAATATAGCCCTTTATTTCCCTGCAGCTCAGGTAGCAACCCCCCCCCCCCCCGCCAACCTCGCAGTGTATCTGCGATCCTGGCAGACACACACCTCTAGCTGTACGAGCATAGTCCGAGTGCTTTGCCTCGCTCCTCCCTCCTCCCTCGCCAGAGTAAGCATCCGCACTGGCAGAGCCCTACGGAGCACGCTGTTGACAGTTGTGGCGATGACCGATAGCTCAGTCGTCACTGCCAGCAGCATGGGCGCCAGGACTGAAAACGTAGGCATCTGCTCAACCAGGCACCAGGATTTTTCCATCCCTGCTTAACTAATCAGTAGTGTCCAACCTTCAGCCTGCACAACGTATTTTATTATGACTCAATGCTGTGTTACTTTGTGTCATGTTCATGTTATTATATTGATATGTTACAAAAAGTCAAATAAACACAGGCTTCAAGAGTACAATGAAGACCCACAGCAGAGGCCTTCTGACTAGGACACACACACACACACACACACACACACACACACACACACACACACACACACACACTCTTACCGTTTCGACACCAGACAAGTCTTTCTTCAATCCAGTCACAGTCTGATACAGAATCTACAGGAATAGAAAACACAGATAGAATGTTGTTGGTCTCATCAATCAATCCTCCTTTGTTAAGAGGGACCTGCACTTCGTTATCTTATTGCTTTTGCAAGTCTTTTTAACAGCAGATCAGCTAGAGAGTTCCTGTTGTTAACTTCACTGAACACTGTACAACAGCACACAATATAACCCGTGTGTTATTCTAAACACCAACAACTTGATGAAGATTTCTGGAGGATACTGCAATATCCTCTTTCTCTTCTAATTTTATTTCTGACTGCATTGCTGATATATTTCACTATATTGAGCCTTTGTAAGAGCTGGTTGGGTGCAAAATATGTCCAAAAAGTATGCCGTAAAAAAAGGTGCATGTTTTCTACCGTAACATTTAAGGAAAGTAATGTGGTGTCTCAGGCGGTAAACTAAATCATCTCAAGGTTGAGCAGACCAAAAGAGGTAACAGAAAGTGTGAGAACTGATCATGCACCAACTTATTGCCCTAAAGCAAAAATGAGAAATCAAGGTGACACGTGGATGAGATCTAAATAGTTCCAGATACAGATGTAGCCAGACTTGCGGTCTTCAGTGACACCGAGAACAATAAGTCTTGCTACATCTGTATCAATGTGTTTACAGCATGTCACATAATATTTTTTCATACCATCATACCTGGCTCCCTTGGCTGTGCGCTGCCGATATCTTTTTTTTACCTGCTTTAATTTATAGAGGCCACTGAACAAGCCAGACAGACAAATATCGTACCTCCAATATTAGATTTTAGAATTAGATTGTTTATGGGGGTGTAGATAAAACGTAATTTATGTATAGATTGTTACAATTTAGTCTTGGTCTATCAAGTCTACAAAACTGCAAACAAGACAAATAACTAATTTGCATCTATTTATGGCCTACCAATACAATACCTCTGTGTGAACGCAAGCATGTATACATTGTTCTACACCAGTGGTTCCCAACAGGGGGTTCACACCCAAACATATGTAATGGGTGGATCTCAGGCAGTATAGTGGGTGCCTGTGACGTTGCAGGGTCTGGGCACATAGAAAAACCCCAAACTGCACCTTAGTATGGGTGGTATAGCCAACAATTACTGCAGGAGCTACCAAAGTTGCTCCCCACAATGCTTTGGATTCAGTGTGGCATTGTGGGGCGTGACTTTGGAAGATCCCGCAGTGATGGCTATACCACCCATGCCGTCTGCACAGTCACCGAGGTGCAGTTTGGGGCCTTATTAAGAGTGTGTTCCCCCAAGAGCTCGGGAAACTGTACTGCTCAGGATCATTCAGTTCTGTTAGAACTAGTCTGGTGGGTACGCAATAAGATGTATTAGAGGCTCGCACAATGTAAAAACGGGTTGAGAACCCCCGTTCTATACTAATGCAGGCACCACAGAAAGCAGTTTACTCACATTATCCTGTTGTGTATTAAGGGACATGTCTTCTTCCTTCAACTTGTGCATCATGTCAACGTCCCTTTCATAGTTTGTCACCTCTGTCAGAGTCCTAGGAATGTATGCTTTCTTAAACACCTAGAAAGACAAATCGAGATCAGCCATCAGTGATAGGACAAGTTAAATCTACGAAGCGCCATTAAAAATCAGACGTTCATCCTTGAACATCACTCAGAGTGGCAATAGAGGTTTCATTTTTTTTATTTTAATAGATGTAGCAGTTGCTTAGCTTTAAGGAAATGTAATTACCTAAGCTGCCGACCGGCAAAGATCCTGCTGCCCAGGGTTCACAATATGGTTGCCTGTTTCTAAAGAGGAAGTGATGTGCCTTTGGAAATGGTTGCTACAGCAACCCAAGCAAGCTTAACACATTACGACTCATTAAAAAGGGCGTAATGTGTGGGCAATAAAAATAAAAAAAAACTATAAGTATCAATTAATACTACAAGTGTAATTTAATAAAATTAAAAAATATGCTTTTTAACATATGCTTTATGTTCTTTGATATGGCGATGATCAGAAGCGCAGTAAGAGGCATTCAGGAAGTGTAGTACTGCCAGCTGAACCTACAAGAATGTAGTCGATATCAAATCTCAATTTTTAAACAGACTGCGTTTTAGAAATGCGGAGAATAAGGCCTCGTCCGGGGTGGACAAGCTGGTTCGCCCTCAATTTTGCTTGCTCGGCAAGCGGCTGAGCGCGCCCGCTCACGCAGGCCACGTGCGCTGTCGCAACGTGTCCAGCGTGAAAGCGCGCGCCCGCTCAGCACCACCCTGGACGAGGCCTAAAAGGTGGAAGGAGCTATGATTGTGACCATCAAAGATGCCTTCAGCTGGCCCATCACTGACTAAATGTGTGAGCCACAGCAAAGAGCCACGGGGTGGCGCTATCAGGAAGCAGCATCCTAATACACGGGCTCGGGAACGAGGATTAATCAGCACAAATCAGCCATTTTACAACCTACACGTATTACTGAAAGCAGGAACGAATTATATATAAATAAAATAACTATCAACAGCAATACAGGCTTAGGAGAAAAACCACCATGCTCTAGTCAGGATGCTCAGGAATTAAAAACCTAGGTGTGAATGGAAGGACTGGCTGTGTTTGGGGCCACTTCAAAAACAGAGCTTTGGAGATAAACGGACAACATGATTTGGGTCCAAACTGGTGCTTTAACGTGCCAAGGCTCATTGATGCTGCCACCATAAAGTACTAAGAAGCCTATTATATATAGCATTATTTAATTTAAATACAGGCCCAGTTTGCTACTCACCTCTTCGTCCACTTTATCTTGACTGGATTTCTCTTCCTCGGTCCTTTGAATTGCTATCTCCATTGACTGTGGAATAAAACAAAATGTAGTTTAAACTTGAAAATAGAGATAACCCGCTGCACACCAACTCCACAGCACTACTTTGCAATGCATCACCAGGCCCATTATTAGCGAGCGGGTTAAAGCAGCAGTCCAGGGGATCCCTGTGGAACTGATCCTCGACCATCCAACCTCCAGGGACCCCAATGTGTGCAATGCTGGTCAGTACCCTCTCTTTACCTCCCCCCCCCCCCCACCCCAAAGAAAAATATACGTATGGCTGTAGTGTCACTAATAGAAAGTTGTGACATCTCCCGATGACACTGCAGCTTTCCACTGGGCAACAGAGCCAGGCTGACCCAGGGCGGTTATATTGTGTCCACCAGGCAAGTATACGGCCGACAATGCGGAATGACTGTAAGGGACGCCGGCAGCACATACTGCTGCTTTCAAAGCAACATTTAATAAGAAGTCGATCACACACAGGTAGTTCCTTCACTAGTGCCGTTCTGAAATGCTTTAATACAACCAGTGACAGCAGGAAAAAGACAGATTTCAAGAAGATTAAAATCTACCTTTCCCCTACGTAACTTTCTAAAACTCCCTTTACGAGAACTAACCAATCTTAACACAGGCGTACACATGATTTGAGCCTAAAAACAAACAGTTTATTGGATTTTCAGATGTACCAGTTGACGATGCAATTGAAGGAACATGTTTTTTTTAAAGTATTTGCCTCATATACATGGCCACATTATGCATGGCTAAAAACGATGTATTTGCCCCCCTTTTCCATGCAGTTGAAACAACCCCATTACCTTGTCCAGATAAGCATCCATGTTGTCCTCAGTAATCGATGGGTCTGTGATGAACTCAAACAGCTCTCGCACAGTCATCACAGCCACGCTGTGCTTCCCAAAGAAATCTGCCGGGCAGGGAAGGCTTCTGATGAGCAGTTTTCATGACACCAGAATATAACTACTTAGTAGCAGTTCTTGGCACATACTCAGGCCTGACTAATTATTATTATGGTGTTAAAAAAAAATTTAATCTAATTTTTTTAATGTTTTTTTTCCTTCATGTTTCTTAGATGTAACAGGTGTTGGGAAGTACTCTGAAAATTGGTGTGTGGAACTGCGAGATGCACCAGGACTAAAGGTCTCAGAGAAGGTTGTGAGGGTCCTTCATATGTTCTTGCTTTGGCTCCTCGGTTTCCTAGCAAGCTCGGTCACTAGCAACACAAGGGTCACCGGTGTCATTACTCAGACCCAGAAGGAAATACAATGCACAGCGGTGAGTGCAAAATCTTGCTGTGCAATATTGTGCAACATGCTTAGACTAGACTATCAGCAATGAGATGCTAAATGTACGTAGTCAATTAGAGGGCCACACAAAACATAAGAGACATAGGCTTCCAATATTAGAGATGTCCAAAACATGGTTTTAAATTTGTGAACCATACTATTTTGAACCAGAAAACTGCAATTTAGAAAGAATAAAAGTTCCAACTATTTGCAGATACGTTTTTTTTTTTTTCCAACTGTGGGTTATCGCCAGATATCCCTTTCGTTTAATTTTTGTTACAACATTTAAGACTGGCTAGATCTATACTTTTCAGCATAGGTGATGGTCACAGGTGGAATTCAATGACATTTGTGACTTCAAGGACAATTTCTTCTGAATCTTGCCCGTCAAATTCATTTCACACGTACATATATTACAAAGATTAGTTGTCGGTCAGGAAATAGGATGCGTGCTGTAAGCGGACAGGCCAAAGTTGAAAGAAACTGACACGATGTAGAGGTTTTGAGGGGCGAGTCTTCAAAGATGGGTTGGAAAAGGTTTTTGCAAACTTTACTTCAATAAGCAAAACGTTGCTATTTTTACCCGAATTTGGAGCAAACGCCCCTACATAAAGGGTCACCTGACCTTGCACTTAATCACGTGACCAGTGGCATAGTTTTGTATGCAAAGTATGCCAATGTTTTCCAACACTTTCTTGGAAAAACAAAACAAAAGCACATTGATCCTGGTTTGCCAACCTCAACACAAAATGTTGCATTGCTCTACTAACAAATGGTGATATACATCCCAACTATTACATTTATACTGTAAAGTATCATCAAGTGATTTGTAGAAGAGCTGTTATTCTGCAGTAATGTGTCACTTCTGCAACACCAAAAATGAAATGTACTGCAGGATGGTGGATGGTGGATGGTCTGCAGCAGCGAGGGGGCTGACAGTAAAAGGGACCAAATGAGAAGAGGGCTTTGTCGCACACTTACCATTTATGTTTGCACAGTCCTTCCGCAGGAACTCCAAGGCATGTGGGTGATCGTGCTCCACTGACTGAGATACATCGATTATATACACACTTCCATTGTGATACCTTGCAGAAGTTGCATTAAACAAAAAAAACAAACAAAAAAAATGAAACAAAGAATTAGTTCAGCTGTGAATGTCAAAAAATAAAAATAGAAGTACCAATTTAGTTGTGCTCTTACAATAGGGATATAAGGCCCCAAGAAGCTAATCTTCAAAAAGCTGCACTGGTAATGTGCTTAAATCTATACATAAAAATGTGCAAACAAGTCCCTATTCTGTAGTGCTTTAGCATCCAAGTTTGTTGCATGATGCACAAGGGGAGTTTTAAAGTGACTTGCCCAAGTTCACAAGGATCCGACACAAAGCCATACCACTGTGCTCCGCCTTTCATTAATTACACAATCCACTGTAAAGTTCTTCGATGATGTCTCTTGGCACCAGCGAGAGTTTATTAATGGCTTTGTAGCTCGTAGCTGATTGCAGCCAACTTGGAATTGCTGCTTCACTCTTTTCCAAGTTGGGTATAAATTCCTACCCAGCCCTTTAGGAACTCAGTATTTACATAGTGATCTTCCTTATGGTGCAGCCTAACTTTGCAAAACCAATAAGTATCCCTGAAAGTATATAAAGACAGGGCTGCCTGCAGGGGTGGGGAAGAGCAGTAGACAGGTGTCCCTGTCCCGGTGACTGCGGGGGGCCCAGCGGCCGGTCCTCTAGTTGTATGCCTGGCCTGGCTCTCCCCAGCTGCGGGTCTCTCTCACTGACTGTCCCACGCCGAGCTTCAGACGTCAGAGTGCGCTGCAAGCAAGATGGGCGCACACCCGCATGAGAGGGAGGCCCGGCACGCACCAGCATCAGAAGCTCGGTGTAGGACAGCGTCAGTGAGCGAGGTCTGCAGCTGGGGGGGAGCCAGCCATGTGTATTTGGAGGGTGTTTCTTTTTTAAATATGTATTTGGGGGTGGTGGGGTTTATTATGTATTTGGGGTGTGTGGGGGGATGTATGTATTTGGGGTGTGTGGGGGGTGTATGTATTTGGGGTGTGTGGGGGGTTGTATGTATTTGGGGTGTGTGGGGGGTTGTATGTATTTGGGGTGTGTGGGGGGTTGTATGTATTTGGGGTGTGTGGGGGGTTGTATGTATTTGGGGTGTGTGGGGGGTTGTATGTATTTGGGGTGTGTGGGGGGTTGTATGTATTTGGGGTGTGTGGGGGGTTGTATGTATTTGGGGTGTGTGGGGGGTTGTATTTGGGGTGTGTGGGGGGTTGTATGTATTTGGGGTGTGTGGGGGGTTGTATGTATTTGGGGTGTGTGGGGGGTTGTATGTATTTGGGGTGTGTGGGGGGTTGTATGTATTTGGGGTGTGGGGGGTTGTATGTATTTGGGGTGTGGGGGGTTGTATGTATTTGGGGTGTGTGGGGGGTGTATGTATTTGGGGTGTGTGGGGGGTTGTATGTATTTGGGGTGTGTGGGGGGTTGTATGTATTTGGGGTGTGTGGGGGGGTTGTATGTATTTGGGGTGTGTGGGGGGTTGTATGTATTTGGGGTGTGTGGGGGTTGTATGTATTTGGGGTGTGTGGGGGTTGTATGTATTTGGGGTGTGTGGGGGGTTGTATGTATTTGGTTGTGTGGGGGGTTGTATGTATTTGGTTGTGTGGGGGGTTGTATGTATTTGGGGTGTGTGGGGGGTTGTATGTATGTGGGTGTGTGGGGGGTTGTATGTATTTGGGGTGTGTGGGGGGTTGTATGTATTTGGGTGTGTGGGGGGTTGTATGTATTTGGGGTGTGTGGGGGGTTGTATGTATTTGGGGTGTGTGGGGGGTTGTATGTATTTGGGGTGTGTGGGGGGTTGTATGTATTTGGGGTGTGTGGGGGGTTGTATGTATTTGGGGTGTGTGGGGGGTTGTATGTATTTGGGGTGTGTGGGGGGTTGTATGTATTTGGGGTGTGTGGGGGGGTTGTATGTATTTGGGGTGTGTGGGGGGGTTGTATGTATTTGGGGTGTGTGGGGGGTTGTATGTATTTGGGGTGTGTGGGGGGTTGTATGTATTTGGGGTGTGTGGGGGGTTGTATGTATTTGGGGTGTGTGAGGGGTTGTATGTATTTGGAGTATGTTTTTTTGTATGTATGGGGGGGGGGGGATTGTGTGAGGGGGGAGGGAATGAGTGAGGAGGGGTAATTGACGGAGGGGGAGAGAGTGAGAGGAGAGAGGTGGTGTAAGAGAGGGGTGAGTGAGGATAAGGCTGCGGCCCCGCTGCGCTGAGCTCGCTCATGCTTGAAGAGCGGTGACGTCTCCAAGCATGAGAGATCGCTGTCCTGCAACATTTTTAGAGCAGGAGTGGGGGGGCGTTGCTATTACGGGAGGGTGTGTGTCATTGGCTGTATAGGGTCTCGGTCTCCCTCCTTCTCATCTCTCTCCCCCCCCCCCTCAATGAGAGCAATGGCTCTCTCTCTCTCTCTCTCCCCCCCCCCCCCATTGCGCTCTCTCTCCCGGGCCCCCCTCTCTCTTTCGGCCATCCCCCTTCTCTCCCCCCTGCACTCTCTCCTGGCCCCCTCTCTCTCCCGGCCATCCCCCCTTGCTTCCTCTCCCCCCCCTCTTTCTCTCCCCTCTCTTCTCCCCCACAGCAGCACTCCGTTTGCCCCCCCTTCAGTCCGTTTGCCCCCCCCCCTCAGTCCGTTTGCCCCCCCCTCAGTCCGTTTGCCCCCCCCCCTCAGTTCGTTTGCCCCCCCCCTCAGTCCGTTTGCCCCCCTCCCTCAGTCCGTTTGCCCCCCCCCCCCTCAGTCCGATTGCCCCCCCCCCTAAGTCCCTTTGCCCCCCCCCAGTCCCTTTGCCCCCCCCTCAGTCCGTTTGCCCCCCCCTCAGTCCGTTTTCCCCCCCCCCCAGTCCAGTCCGTTTGCCCCCCCCCTCTCAGTCCGTTTGCCCCCCCCCTCAGTCCGTTTGCTCCCCCCCTTTCCACTTCTCTCTGCTGAATTCAGTGTCAGTGTGTGTGTGACAGCAGGACAGTAGAACACGCCCTCTCACTTCCCATTTGTCAGAGCAGGGTCTTGTGACCCTGCTCGCAGCAGGAAAGTATCTCTCCCTCGTCTTCCCAAGCAGAACGCTTGGGAGAGCGTGTGCATGCGCATGAGCGCGCGAGCACAGCGGGAGAGGGGATGTGCCGATCCACATACAAGGTAAGCGCGCCAAGCACCAAGCGAGCTCAGCGCCAGTGGGGACTCAGCCTAAGAGGGAGTAAGAGTGAGACGCAGGGGAGAGAAATACATGCAAGGCCGGGAGGGATTGAGCGAGAGTGGGGTAATTGCTGGAGGTGAGAGGGAGTGAGACGGAGGAGAGAGACCTACATGGGAAGCGGGGGATGGGGGGGAAATAAGAGGTGGTTCGCGAGGTGTGAATTGGGGGCCTTGAAAGACCGCCAACATGGAGGGGGGTGGGGGGCCCGGTCTTAATTCTAGTCCTGGGCCCCGGGAAATCTGTCTCAGCCCTGTTTAAAGATATTAAAAAAGTAGTGTAATTTAAAGAAGGCATACGTTTCCTGGTATTCATATATTAAACATAATGGCACAAGCCAAGTCGGCCTATGTATTAAAGGTTCTTAAATATATGACCGTGTGCCAACACGCCTGCTCCTAGAGAAGGGCTAGTATTTAAGATCAGTAGTTATTGCCAACGCAAGTTATAGTACCTGCAGAGATGCAATTATCAAAAAAAAAGCCTCCAGCTCTGCTCCCCACCCCAAGAAAAGCCATTATGTTCTCATGTAGTTGATCTGCTCTGTTACCTCTGCACAGTAATATGAATGAACAAAAGCACAAAGGGCCGCCTTACTTGATCAAAGTATTCCTGGCCAAACAATTTCCCAGCAATTGGTTAGTCTTGAGGATTACATGAGGATTATTCCAGGTAGTTCGGTAACGTTACCCTTACATATAAAAAGACATGGAGGAAACATACACACACAGAATAAACCATAAATGGCTGCACTGCTAGCAGCATAAAGCCAATATACCCGTGACCCTAATATTATTTTTTTTTTTAAAGAACTCCATCCCATAAAAATAAACAAATAAAAGCAGTAAGAAGGATGTGTTTCCCAGCACCAAGTGCTTAACTTACAGCAAATTGAATTCACTGAGATCCGCATGCACTAGCCGGGCGTCCTGGTACATTCGTCTCATGTACTGTATCACGTCCAGGTATAACTCTCGTGCTTTGGAGTCTGATAACTGTGCATTCTTCAACAGAGGAGCAGGACTTGGGGAGAGAAACAGGTGATATTTTCATATAAACAGCAAGAGGTCACCGGAACACAGCCGCCTGCAGATTAACTGGTGTGCGGGTTAAATCCAAGACGAAAAAGAAAGTGTGTGTGTAGAAACGTGTACTCACTTGTCTTTTCTCCCAATAAACCCCATAACAAGCACATGGCTTCTTAGCATGATCGGTTCTGGGCAAGGTATCGCTGCTGTGTTCAACCTGTCATAAATAAGGAGACAACAGAGGGCATCATAACAAATCCACTGTGACTCGGAAGGTATGACATTTAAAAAACAGATTCATCCACATGCACTATTGCACGTCTACACTCATTTAACATTAGGCATCAGGAAAATAGCCCAGGTTTAAAAAGAAATCATTCCTCCACAACACAACACGTGGGGGTATATCGTGAAAGCCAATTAAAATATCCAATTGCATTAACTGCTACATTTCAAGAGGAATACATCTATTAACCCTGCACCTCTTAATAAGATGAACTACATGAATGTCACACGCCATCACATAGCCTCAAAATGGCAGGAAGGTGGCAAGATGATGTATAGTGGCACTTGTGCTGGAAGGTTTAACCATGCTATGAAAGCCAATATACCCAGCTAAAGTGGGAAATGTACTTAGGCCGGCATGTGAAGTAAGGCCTCAACCCCTAAATACAGAATACACCGAAAAGCATTCTCCAAAGGCTGGATTGTCCCTGAGCTTGATACTGTTCAGGAAGAAGGTGCTAAGAATCCACAGAGGTTAAATAAAAGCAGTCATTTGAACATAAATATGGCTACCTACATACAACTGCCGGACTCTCTCCAGTGAAGAAGCACTACAAGAACTGGAAGACGAACGTGAAAAGGTTAAATGGGATACTGTTGGCCATAAGTGAAGAAGAAAAGATAAAGGACACATTGAGCTCAAAAGCAGACACCTATTCTACTGCAGAGGTACAGAAAATGGAAGCTCAGTGGAATAGGTCTCATCGTTAACAAGCGATGGAGAAACAACACAGTGGAGTATGAAAGCTCATCGGAAAAGAGCAGCCAAGGCATCCTCACTAGTTCTCACTACAACATTTGGAAACTTTAACCCACAACAGTTTCTGGCTGACCTTACCAGCTGCTCTTGGTTCAGAATCGGCTTAATTCCCGACCCCGATTCTGCGCTCGACTATTTCCAATCCGAGTTCTTAAAACTCTGCGAGATCCATGCTCCACTACGCAGAATAAGAGTACGATGGGCCCACCTTCCGTGGGTAACAACCAACCTTATATCTCTCTACCATCTTAGGGATGGGTTGTGGAAAAACTACAAAGTAACTGGCACTACCAAGGATCTTTTTTTTTTGTAAAATCTTTTTATTGGAAATTATGCAGACTTGTACATAGGATACATATCTTACATGGATAACACAGCGGGTGATTATACAGGTATCACTTTCTGTTCTATATCATGTTCGTTAGGCAAAATGTCCTTTTTGTTTTAAATTGTAACACTTTAACTTAACATGTACAATGTCAGCCATTTGTCTCATTTCAACTTCAACTACTTCCCTCTTGATAGTGCGCCCCCGCCCTTGCTTCCTGTGTTTTGGACCTTTGTCGGTGTAACCAAGACATTCATACAAGAGACTCTTCAATTTTGTAATTATATCCTCTTTGCCCTTCCTGTACATCCCCTTCACATTCGTCTGATGCGTTAAACTGTTTATTCCACTAGTCTTATGGTATCGTCAGTAGTCCTGTTAGGTACCTTTCTGCCCCCTAGGTTGTTGAAATAGTGAAGTGTTCAGACTCTTATTGGGGGGTTCCTGGTTAGTGTCCGTGTTTCATACCATGTTGTGTGTTAAAAGTTCTCTTGGATTTTGGCCTTTGTCTCATCTATGTGTCAATGAAGCTTTCCCAGATCGGGAAGCATCGTTTCGCTTTTTTTTTTTTTTTGTCCTTTGTGGCTTTTACCCAGTCAAGTGTAAATATACCAAACAATTCGTAAAGACGATTCGTAAAAAGGTGAAGGGGTAAAAAAATATAACTGCGATATGGTGAAGAAGACAATCAAAGATAACAAAAACTTCAAGACAAAGCAGCGACGTATGGTTGGAAAGCAGCAAAATCATTGCATTTAAACAAGATGATTTAGCAATAACTATTAGACCGTGCAGTTATCATAAAGAAGGTTGTAGACTTCTACATGAAATTATACGAGAACACAGATAGCACCAATGATGAACTATTCGTCCTTCCAGAACAAGTGGCAAAAGCAATACAATCAATGGAGACTGGGAAGGCTCCCGGGGATCATGGAAATACAATTGAAATCTTGGAAGATGCTGGGGGACTAGAAAAAAGGTTTTAAAAAAAAAAAAACCTCCAAAAAAACACTTTACATTCTAATTGACAAACAGGAAAATTTGCAGAATAAAAACAATACCATAGTTATCCACATCAACAAGAAAGGAGACAAAGACCTGAAGAGTTATAGACCAAATCAGTCTACTTCCAATCACTTAGCAGATTTTAATTTTTTTACAAAGGATACTCACTAATCGGCTACAACAGACCCTGGACTTTGTCCAGCCTAGAGAACAAGTGGGATTTTGCAGTGGATACAACCCAATGGACCACATCCAAGTCATACAAGAAATTAATACGACCTACCACTCTGTTTAGGATTGTAGATTACGAATCAAAGCATTTGATTCTGTATACACATCATCGGTTCCAAAAGCATTAAAAAGATCCTACATCCATTTCCCTTTAGACACACTCCTCTTTTGGTCCCATTTACATCCCCCTCCTAGGATACCTTTACTCCTCAGGTTCACTCCCCCTTTTTCCTATATCTATTCTTCTCTATTCATAATTGGTATTTTAGTCTTTTCCAGCCTCATATTCAGCTAGGGCCATCCTGTACCAAGCTTCTCAGTATATACCAGGATGTTTGACCCAACATCCTCATCACTACCTTTATCTCAATAAAGATTTCAATAAAGGGGTAGGAAAGTTTTCGAGCAGTCTATTCTGCCTATGCTCATGTATGAATGATTAACTTAGACCCTAAATGCAAAGATAATTCAGAAGCTTCAGACAACGCAAAGAAGTATGGAGAGATTTATGCCAAGTATTACCCAAAGAGACAGGAAAAAGACAGAATGGGCTCAAAACCAAAACAAGTCTGTGTTATCATATGGATGAAGAAATTAAAATGGCGAGCGAGCAAGAAGTTGGCCAAAGATGATCAACTGGATTCCAAGGGTCATTAAAAGGACCAAGACAATGACCAAAAGTAAGACGGAGAGATGAAATCAGAAAAGGTGTTGAAGCAACATGGAGAAGAGAGGCTTGCAGCCGCAGTATCTGGAAGATCCTTGGGGAGATCTTCATCCAACAGTGGGTCGACAAGGGCTGAAGATGATGATTATAGATAAAACATTTTATTCCCTTATTTTATCACTAATATTCCATTTACAGTGTTAATTCTTGACATTTATTCACCATTTATGAGATTTAATTTTGATCATTACTGTTAAGAAAATATACTAGATTAATGCATTACTCAGTTAGATTTAAAGCGCCCTATATTTCATTATCTCATTTTTATACAAAGGTCTTCAGAGTTTCACACTTGTTTTTTATAGGAAATAAATATACTAGGATTACATATTCAGTGTTTGCATTAAACAGTATAAACTTATAACGCACCTTGCGACATTGCAAATGTGCAGCAATCCCAACCCTCAAGGTAAAGGAGAGACAACATCTGTAATGCGATTGATTAAATGAACAACCTTAAAGCATTTAAATTGGATATTGTGCATGTTGGCCTTTCATTCAACATAAGCGATCAGTATTTTTCATTTTTACTTCAAGAGAGGTGTTCAAAGTCACACTCCCATGGCTGAATAAGCCAACGGTAATCAGAGCAAAGGAGTTGAATGTTTTAGTAGACGTTACCTTATCAAGTTCCTCATTTCTTTTTCTGCCCATGTTTTCACCATTTTCCTTGGGTTTCCTTTGCAGTAACCGTGGCGAAATCTTAATATGCACAAGGAAAGGTGCTGGTTATTAAGGTGCAAATAAGTAGGACAGTATACAGACAGTGTGTCACTCTAGAGGAGCGCTCACCTGAATTCTCCACTGACATATTTATCACGGTCTTTAAACAACAAGATCGAGGTCTTGTAAATCTTTATTGCTCGGCTCTCTCCATTTAAAGTGCTGGCATGATACACGTTCGCCTAAAATACACAGTGAAAAACGGAATAAAGCACATTCAAATTTGTAAACCAAAAAAAAAATACACAATACTGTACCTTTCCAGAAACACAGAAAACATGGTTACAAATTTGCGTTTGGTTTTACAGGCTAGGGAGAAAAACAGGTTTTGCTATGGTTCCCAGAGTTGATCATGAGAGAAAAATAGACACGCACAACCACAAATTAATCAATGATCACTTGCATAGAAAACATTCCAGCAACCAGTAACTCCTGGAACAGCAGTACAGTATCATTAGTATGGTGCAGTAACCATTTGAAGGTAGAGAAGGTTCCTTAGAGTCTGGGCATATCTGGGTGTCGTTCAACAGCAGGCATGCAGGTAGCCCTTTGTATACACATGAACGCATGTAAGGAGCTTCCTGTACCATCAAAACGGGTAGCGGAGACTGCGCCATACCAACGACACTGCGCTATACCAACGACACTGCGCTATACCAACGATACTGAGCTATAACAACGACACTGTGCTATACCAACGATACTGCGCTATACCAACGACACTGCGCTATACCAACGACACTGCGCTATACCAACGACACTGTGCTATACCAACGATACTGCGCTATACCAACGACACTGTGCTATACCAACGATACTGCGCTATACCAACGATACTGCGCTATACCAACGATACTGCGCTATACCAACGACACTGCGCTATACCAACGATACTGCGCTATACCAACGACACTGTGCTATACCAACGATACTGCGCTATACCAACGACACTGTGCTATACCAACGATACTGCGCTATACCAACGATACTGCACCGCTGTTCCAGGAGCTACCGGTTTCTGTAATTTTGTATGAAAGTGATCATTGAGCGCTATTATTTTTAACATTTAAATATATTTTTATATTCATTTGTGCTCATCTATTTTTTTTTCTCTTTTTCTGCATGGATTCACTTGGGGGGAGGGGAATTGGAAGAGGCATGAAACCCCAGCTATTATGCACTGAGCGCACCCACTATACAACATTCATTTTTGTATTCCCATTAGGAGGTCTACGTTGAGCAATTATTTCTTTGTCTAGAAGGGATGTAGCACAGCCATTCGGCAACACTATAGCCCAAGAACCCATACGTTTATATGTAGGTTTTCCACAGGTCAACATGGTCATGTAATCAATGGTTAAACTGCAGATAAGGATTCTGGACAGTGACCCTTTTTTACCCACCATAAACTAAATGGTATCTGGTTTGCAATACAAATAAAATAAAAAACACACTATAAAAATGCTAACATTACATGCGTCTGGTCTTCAAATATGGATTTGTTTTTGCAAGAAGCAGCCTTGATGTGGTCATCGGTCATCAATCGCCTGTGTTTTGTACTTACTTCTTTGCCTGTGCTGATACAGCCATGGATTTCTGATATGACCCCTCTTGTGAGCATCTTAAAGAGAATCATCCGAGTTCTGGGATCCAACACCTGACAAAAGGCAGAAGAGTAAGTCGAGTGCTCATAGGCGACATCTCATATGTGCACAATGCAACTCATCCTATCGGCACGCCATGTCGCCAGCTGGAGCAGACAGGGCAAGGGTGGATCAAAGTACTTTGACAGGTACAGGATGGAAATGCTCCAGTATCGCACCAAAATGGCCTTGAAAAATAGACCCCATCGTTTTTAAACCCTTAAGAACTCACTCCAGGGCTTTCCACTGATTTCTAAGGAAGTGAAGTTAAAGTCAGCACGTGCACTTGTCTCTGCCCCTTTATACATAATGATTTGCAGATCGTGGCTCAGGTAACGCCATAGGCAAATATAAAATAAGAGCAAATATAGTGCAGATGGTTGATAATGGTGATATATCAAATCTGTTAGCTCTAAGTGGTTGCACTCACAAAACGTCTTGAAGTAATAGATATGTCAGAGATTCTTCTCTCTCTGACTGGAGCCCTTGTGATGGATTGAATACAATAGATCTCAGGATACCCCTCAGTAAGTATGGTGGGTCGACATAGAAAGAAAAAATGCCACAATAGTGCATACTATTTGACAGAGTGTAATACAGATGAAAAATAAAACAAGAGTAGTTAAACTCACATTTTCAATAAAACAAACAGGCGTTGGAGAGAACCGCTGAGTCCTTCAGTGCTCCGGTTCTCAAGCAACGCGTTTCGCTGATGCTTCGTCAGGATGACTCCTGACGAAGCATCAGCGAAACGCGTTGAGTTAGCGTTGCTCGAGAACCGGAGCACTGGCAATCGGAGCTGATTTCCAAGGCACAACGCTCTTCCGCCCTCACCTGTGACGCTGCCCGGAAGTGACGCATACGGATGCCAGAGGGTGAGACGCGAGTCAGACGCGCAGAAGCCTGCACCGACGGGGTCCTTCTCCTGTATCAGCGGTTCTCTCCAACGCCTGTTTGTTTTATTGAAAATGTGAGTTTAACTACTCTTGTTTTATTTTTCATCTGTATTACACTCGGTCAAATAGTATGCACTAGTGTGGCATTTTTTCTTTCCATGTCGACCCACCATACTTACTGAGGGGTATCCTGAGATCTATTGTATTCATCCATCACAAGGGCTCCAGTCAGAGAGAGAAGAATCTCTGACATATCAATTACTTCAAGACGTTTTGTGAGTGCAACCACTTAGCGCTAACAGATTGATATATCACCAGTATCATCCATCTGCACTATATTTGCTCTTATTTTATATTTACATATACCACCCAACACACCAGCGCTCCTCCCTCCCCCCACCACCCAGAAGAATTTGTGAACCTTGGGACCCAGAACAGTCCCATCTGAGGATGTTGAGCTCTGCTAACTTCACTTTGTATATTTTACATTATTTTCACTATTGGTTGGTGATAGGTAGCAATTTTTGAAGTTTATTCACATTTTGTATTTATTTCACTTTTTTTATACACTGTTATTTCATTCACTTTTAGAAGCGCCCAGTCCACTCCCCTCCCCCCTTTTCCCCCCCACCTATTCACAATGCCACAGGCAGTATGTTTAATGCCGGCTAAGTACTGTACTCATTGCAGAACTGTAGGATATGGCTTCTATTGCAACACACTGCCACGACCATGCGAATGACTGCAGATCATGCAACAGACAGGCTATGACAGAATCCTCTCCCTGTTACTACCAAATGAATTACTCAAATAAAACAAAAACAGCAACAATATGTTTAATGGTCCGACAGAGTGATTGATGCCTATTGTTTGTAAGATTGTATTTATTCTTAGAATTCTGAAAATGAAACTCTAAATAATGTAAACAGACTTGAGCCCCTATTTAATATGCAGTGACGCCATCTTCCTGCCCTGTATATATTAGTTCTACTCTTGATGAATGAGACTCAAATCTTCTCAAGCAAGACCGTTTCACACAATTTTGTATAGGGGGCTTTCATGTTTATTTAGTTCCCTTATACAACAGACCATTTGTTTCCTGCCTCTTCCCGTCTGTCTTTGTCTTATTGGGTTGTCTAACAGGCAGGAATAGTGGCACACATCTCTTATCACTGTAGTGGAGGATAGAAATAATGCCACAGTCCCCACTGTAAATTAAAACTGTCATTTCATAAAAAAGGATTTAAAAATATGTATCCTGATATTCTGCCTATCACTATTCTCAATGGCCAAGGAGACACTCCTGGTGACACTTCTGTTGTGTTTAAAAAAAAATGCTTTAATAGGTTTATATCAGGGGGTCTTCGGAGCGGAACTGCATTCATTGCGGCTCCGGAGTCTCCCTGCTTCCCGGGATATTTACCTGGGAAAGGGGTGCTGGTAAGCGCAGTCAGGGCCATTTATACGGCGCACTGAAATGTCCTGCGGCCCAATAGGAAGCTGTGATGTCGTTCCTTGCGGCTTCCTATTGGCCGATGTGAAGCGAGGCATTTAAACTGCGCAGAGACTCTGGCAGCACCTACAGAGGTTTGCATCGCAGGAAGTGTATCGCCAGGGCTGCTGCTTTTAAACGAGACTGCACTTTCATTCTTCAATACGTTTTGTGCATGCGTGCATTTTCCCGTTAGTCACTGCGCTAAGAACATGTCGACGTGATCACTTGGAACTGTACACAAGCTATAAACCACTTTACACCATTGCTTGGGAAACACCACCTGACACCCCCGAAGGAGAGGAAAACAGATCTAACCCAGAGCAACACGTGAAAATAACAATATTGGTGTCAATGTGTAGCATGTACAGGGAATTCTACAAAAGGCATCACTGCTTAAACTAGAATTGGGAAGAGCCTTTAAAAGAATGTCAATGAAAGCATATCAAGTATACAACATACCTGCTCCACAGTCGCTCTGTCAGACTTATCTTTAACCCGATACCTGATATGAGCAAGGGAGATATTATTCAGACAATTCATAATTCAGCGACATCTTTCACCATAGTCTTCATAAGATCCTAATAAGTGAAGTGGAAGGGCCTCATAGCAAAATATGAGAGATTTGTTGGGTGAAAATAAAAAAAAAGGCATACAAGGCATACCCCGCATTAACATATGCAATGGGACCGGAGCATGTATGTAAAGCGAAAATGTACTTAAAGTGAAGCACTACCTTTTCCCCACTTATCGATGCATGTTCTGTACTGCAATCGTCCTATACGTGCAGAACTGATGTAAATAACACATGTGTAACAGGCTCTATAGTCTCCCCGCTTGCGCACAGCTTTGGTACAGGTAGGGAGCCGGTATTGCTGTTCAGGACGTGCTGACAGGCGCATGCGCGAGCTGCCGTTTGCCTATTGGGCGATATGTACTTACTCGCGAGTGTACTTAAAGTGAGTGTACTTAAAGCGGGGTATGCCTGTATACCATTTTGGTCAACAATCTTTTGCGAGTATAGAATATATAGGCAAAAATACTGTTCAATCACAAACCGATACTCACCGGAGCGAGCCCGAGGAAAGGGCACGGTGCCTAAAAACGCTAGTGTCGCTTGTTTGGGAAATCAGTGTGGCAAAAGTGTATCTATAAAATATTTCACTTGCCATTTACACGGAGTGAATTAATTTGTGATTGAACAGTATCCTTGAAAAATACATTCTTGTAAAGTTTGATTAAATCTATTTTTGCAAATGACTCGTTGAGTTAGTAAGTATTTATTGTTTGAGTGCCGGTCTAAATTCATTTCTTGTATATATTACTGGAGCAGAGCACCAGATACACATATCTAGAAAGGGCGAGTGCAAGTTCTACTTTTTGCATTTTATAGAATATAAAGGCATACATATTTATATATGTTACAGACGTGTATCAATTGGCAGCACAAGAAAATGGTGGAACTTACAAAACAAAAGTAAGATGGTAGCTCTGCTTACTCACATGTCTGCCTCCTTCTGCCTGGACTTTTCAGTGACTTTATTCATAACAGAGTCACAAAGATTAAGTGTACCTGAAAAACAAAACAAATAATTGGCTTATAAACAACAACCCTATGTTGGTTATTCTAATGCTTACTCTGCAGGTGTTACATTTTTTAAGGAACCAGAGAGATGGCAAGTTGTAAACATTAAGTACTACGTTATATACAGATGTGTTCAAGCGAAACGTTCATTCACGGATGCCATAAAAAAGGTAGTTCTACTGTAAGTAGGTATGTGGATAAAGTATTCATAAATTGTGTGAGCAAACCACATTGAAATAATGTTCACTATTTGCGATCTATCAGGCTGCTTGTGACAGTTATGCATATCTCTAAATAACGTGAGTGAACAAGGGAAAACCTCAGATATTTTTGCAGCCTGCACTAGATTTTAATTTGGCGCATATAAATATGAGGTTTATGAAGTCCGAGAGATTTACCTAATTATGAGAAACTTTAGGAAGTATAAAAGAAGAAGAATTCTCAAGACTCATTCCAACATCTGCATTTTTTTTAAACACAAAATTCTTAGGTTTAATCAAAAACAGCCAAAGCATTTTATTTGTTAATTGTCATCTTTTAGACATGCTCCCTTAGAAAGGGAGCAGAAAGAAAAAGCAACTTGGTATTCATACTCACCTAAATGGATTTTATTTTCATACTTCTGCAAAACTTTATCTGTGACTGTGTATGCTTTAGAAGAATGACTGTGGAGGCCCTGTCTGTTACACTGAAACACAGAGACGGAGGGATTTCCAGTGATATAGGTAGAAGGAAGCATTCAACTGGTACACAAACCATGCACTTCCCTTTATCTTGCCTAACCTCTCCTGATGGGAGATCTGCTACACAGTACATTGTCTGCTTTTTCTGTTGTCAATTTTAAAACAATGCGCACTCAACATCTCAAAACTATTATACTAGACCAGGGGTCCCCAAAACACCCTACAAGCCTTTTGTGGGTGCCCGCGACTGAATTTGTAAGAAGCTATGTCATAGGTATGGCTTTACAAGATAAGCCGAGACTCGTAGATTATCTACATCTGAGATGTAAACATCGGCTTTTTTTCCCCTTTTTGACGGGGGATAAATTAATCTCAATTTAGACACGCTGATTTTTCTCAGAGACCAACATAAACCACTAGAGGGCAGCACGTGACAAAGCGTGAAAAGTCTCTTCCGCTTCGGGCGCGGCACTGGAGCCTCCCCCCAAAGGGAAGTGTATTGTGTGTGTGTTAATTGGTTGGTGCTCGCCACTCTCTCCTGAACGCTCAAGTGTGCCCTTGGGCACAAAAAGGTTGCGCGACCCCTGTACTAGACAAAGAACACCATCTACTTTGGACACATTTTCTGAGCAGGAAAAGAGCAATTTTTAGGGAATCGGTCTAAACTTGTTGCTTTTTAAAAACACCTTTTTGTTCTAAGAACATTTAGTACAATTGTGCACACTTCTTGGCTTATAACCTGAGCTCTTACACAACCCCAAAGTACAAGGTGCTGCTGCATTGATGGATGCGGGTAAACGGAAGCATTCCAAATAGTTTGGAAATTCTAAGTAGAAGAGGTAGGGGGAGGGGTGAGGGGGGTGAGGTAGGGGGAGGGGTGAGGGGTGTAACATACCAACATATATACAAAGTAAGTCTGTTTAAACACATTGCTCCACTTTGTAGTTTCGTAGGAAAGAGTTTGCTACATTGGACACAAATTGTTAAAGCAGACAAGATTACACTACTTCAACCTTCAAGATTAAAAAGTGATGCACATGGTTTGATAGATCTCATTACAATCTGTGCGTCACGTGACTGACACTTCTCAAATCACATGGTGACGCACATGGCATTTGGCGCAAAGACCTTGATACAGTGACACACAGCCTCAAGATTAATGTTTCATACGCCCATAATATATATTTTCTTTAACTGTGCACGCAATGTCTTGTATATAATATATACCCTGTTCATTTATGTAACTGTATTTGTAACCATGTATTATTTTGTTTTACTCTGTGCCCAGGACATACTTGAAAACGAGAGGTAACTCTCAATGTATTACTTCCTGGTAAAATATTTTATAAATAAATAAATAAAATAAATAAATGACGCATGTCAATTCTATTCCAAAATTGCCTTGATACACAAAGTTGCGTAGTATCATCTCGACAAGATGTTCATTTTTGCTGTGGTCAACATCAACCCCTCTGCTTTTAATACCTTAAATGCAGTCCAGGCAAATAAAACAGATTGATTTTTTTTTTTTTTTAAACTGTAGTAGAACAAAACAAAAAGACAAAAAAGATGCTGTTACCTGTGGATTACTTCCTCTTGTAGCAGAATAGCGTTTGGTAAGATTTACGCTGGTACCTTCCCAGTACCATTCATCATCGTCATCATCGTCCTCCTCCTCTTCACTTCCTTCTTCAACGTCACCATCTTGCTGTACTGAACGCAGTGGATTTCCTGAGAAATCATCATCATCGTGACTCTGTTCACTATAAGAAAAAAGTTGAGATGTCAGAAGGGAATGATATGATGAATGCAAATGGAGAAATGTGAAATTTGTGCAAAGGGACCATGTGTTGGTAAGACTAGCATGCATCTTCTCCCATTCTAGTATTCCATGGTTCCAAGTCCTCAAATATCACACAGATGGGATTCATACTAAGCTCTAGTTGAGGGGTGTGTGAAAATGTGTCTTAGTACTTCTCCCCAAAATTTGTATATAACCAGATACATTCACAGTGTGTTTTAAGTCTGCTCCTAACATCTGGTATGTGGGGCATTTGTTATGCTTAGCCGGAGTTCTACTATGGGGGACCTTAAAAACATAAGTAGGCTCTATATTTAAGATTTGAGTTTCCTTCCATGTTTCTGATGTTACCCTTTGTATATTGTACTTACTCCTGTCATCAGTTGATCTGCGCTTCCCAGCTCCGGGATGTCCTTTTCCCGTTCACCTTGTTGCAAAATCTATATGGTCTACTCTGCCTTAATTATAGAGTACAGTTGATGACTATATGGGAGCTTGTGCCTTGCAAGAAGAAGTCAGTAAGTCAGACAGCGACAAGCATTAGTTGATAGACCAGGGCAGGTTTATTCCTTCCACCGTTTTGGCGCTTGAGATCCAGAACCAATTGGATTAAAAAAAAAAAAAAAACCCAGCAAACTAGAAAAACCTAGTTTAAAGTACCGTATGGATTGCAGGGTTTCTTTAAGCTCGTAACACCCCTTCCTTTATTTGGACTTTCATGAAACAGCTCTTTAAGGAGGCAGGAGCGGCAGATCCTGGAGAGACTGGAACATGCAGAGCAGCTGCAGTGAAGTCCAACCTTCACCCCACCCACCTGATCTTTCAACTGATCCCTCCTTAAATAGTACCAGACACATGGTTCATTCCAGGACTGAACCAAATTTAGCCAAATACACAGGGGAAACATTTCAAAACATAAACAAAATAGAAACCATAATAAACTTGGCATTACGTATACAGTACCCTACAGTCAAACATAAGTGAATATTATAAATACCAGCTGAAAGTTATCTTACTCTTGCAAAGTGAGAATTCAGACCATTGAACCTTCCTTACTTTAAACACCTACAATGGTATAATCATGGTATTACCATGTATGTAATTGCAGTAAGGAACCTATCCTTCCTTATAAACAGATACTGCCCAAGAAACAGCAAACACTAAACTACTTTAACAAATCCTGATGTACAGCGGGGCCCCTGGTATACGGCGGTTCCGTTCCCGAGGCCCGCCGTATAGTGAAAATCGCCGGAAAGCGGATCCGGCGATTTTCACTTCTGCGCATGCGCAAACCGGCATTTTTTGCCGTTCTGCGCATGTGCAACCTATGGTATGCGCGCGCAATCTGCGGTCTGCGCATGCGCGCCGGGCGCACCCGCCCGTTCTGCGCATGCGCGACTGGAAATCCAAGATGGCGGCCCCCTTCTCGGTGCCGCCGTATAAGCGGAACGCCGGATAACGGAGCGCCGAGAAGCGGGGCCCTGCTGTATTCCAAGTAAGGATGTGTCTCTCTCTATACCTGGGAATTAACCTCCCTTCATTCCTGCTAGAATTGCATCTAGCACGGGTAAAATATTTTAAGTACTGTGTAACGAGAAAATAAACAATTCCTGCATATATTTCACTACCTTCAGGACACCAAATCAAAGAATAGTTTTGGCAAAAATAGAGAAACGATAGCTGGGCAAAGCAAAAAGGAAATAGAAACCAACAAAAAAAAAAAAGACAGAGACAAGTGGTGCACTGATTGCAAGAAAAAATATGCATTTAACTTTCTTAAACAAACATTTACAAGAAGCCCTGTCACAGACTAGTAATTTTCCCTCTGATCTTTATAATATAGATCGGTCAAGAGGGTTTTGTTGAAAGGATGTACCCTTTATTTTATTGTTGCCATACATTTGTACCCAAGAGAAATAGTATTTATTTCATAAATAGAGTGTACCTCTTCCAAGGTTTTAAGTCTCTGATTCGTCCCCAAGTAGTTGAGAAAGACAATTTAAAAGCTAGAATACAGGATGGCTCGACAACCTCGTACCCACTTAAGATAGCAAAGATGTTCACAACATTCTACAAAAGAGCAGTATAAATGTGGGGAAAGATTACGAGGTGCTCTAATTATTAGAATAAACTAGTGTCCCATCTACAACAGACAGAGCTGCCTAGACTTAGTGTAGCAGAATCCAAGGACCTATCCCAGTCCTTCAGGCCAGAAGAGCTCTCAGATACTATAAAAAGCACTAAAAAAAAACTCCAAGGCTCCTGGTCTCAATGGGTTTTCAAATATTTATTATAATGCCATCCCTGCTATGTTTAAGAAAATACTGGAGAGAGGCCAATTTCCCCAAGCCATGTTAGAAACTAGGATAATTCTAATACACAAGGAAGGAAAATACCCTAATAACGGCAAGAGCTGAACCCACTGATCAATGCAGATATAACAATCTTTGAAAAACCCCTAGCTACCAGACTGAACAGATGTCTACCTAGAATGATAAACCCTGATTAAGTCAGCTTTGAGCCAGGGAGACAGGCAGCAGACAACACGGGGAGGGCAAAACATTTAATAGAAATAGCAAGGAGGACAAGGGCCCAAGCAATAGCTCTGGTGCTGAACGCACAAAACGCGCTCGACCCAGTGGACGGAGCATATGTGTTCGAATCATTAAAATCGTTTGGCATCAGAGACAAATTTCTTAAAGCTATTAGAACTCTGTACTAAATACCCTTTGGCCCAGAGTTGGCTACATGAACATGCCCACAGGGACAACATACATTAAAAGTGTCAGCAGCAAGTTGCTATATCCACCCAAAAGTGGACACAACTCATACTATGAGGCGGCCAACCTGAGCCAACTGACATATTGGCACACCACAGAAAACACAAAAGTGAGGCTGATCATTTAATCACTACCTGCATATCCAGGTAACCTATACACATTACTATGGTTAACTAAAAACAAGAAACCAGTGCATAGAATCCCATTTCTAGCCATGAAATCACTCTGAAATGATGAGGCAAAAAATAAAAATAAAACCCACACAACCTTACGATGGATGCATCGGGTATGACACCATTATGGGACAACCTACACTACATCCCAGACCTTTTAAGCATTGGAAGGAAGCTTGGGTATCGAGGGTACTATACCTACGGCCTGACAATAGGGTGATGAACTGTAGACAAAATAGCAATGGTGCTCAAGCATCCGGATCGTACACAAATAGTATTGCACATATGTTATGAACAGAGCTCCACGGCGAGGTGGTTCAGCCCAGAAGAACATTTGTATAAATTCATAAACACAGTTCTGAACTGAAGGTGGCAAGTCTGAGTAATGGGATAATAGGACAAATATCCCCAGGATGCCCAAGATGGGTGAGGTAATCCACACTCTAAAACCGCATCGGGGTGTCTGCAAATGAATCTTCAACAAGACTTGATTACTCACGATTCTTTTGTATAAAATTGCTCTCATTCACCTCAGGAAGCTCTCTCTCTAGTGGCATGCCAGCCGCTAGTAGAAACACAGACAGGAACACGAGAAAACAAGAACAGCGCACAGCCAAAGGAGTAGGGTTCAAAAATTATTTCATTTTATTACACAAAAGGCTAAAAAAGGAGGTACGGGGATCTCCTCTGCGTTTCGTACACAAAAAGTACTTTATCAAACAGTAATTCACTGCTTGATAACGTACTTTTTGTGTACGAAACGCAGAGGAGACCCCCCCCCGTACCTCCTTTTTTAGCCACTTTTGTAATAAAATAATTTTGTTTTTGGACCCTACTCTCTTGGCTGTGCGCTGTTCCTGACGACATGGTGAAACTATTTGACTTATCGTATGTATACATGTGTATATAGAGCCATGTGTGTACATAGCGCTTTGCAGCAGTAAGACACGTGACGTAATAACATAACACAATGGGAATAAGCACTTGAGACATGAAAGTAACAATAGGAAAATGGAGTCCCTGCCAGAAAGAGGTTACAATCATTGGGCCGAGAGCTGGGGGCCACCTTGGTTGAGCTTTATAGGCATTATCAAATTAGCGGTTTTGTGTACTACCCCCACGTCCTACGAAAATCTATGTCTAACTAAAGAGATTAAAAAAAAAAAAAAAGAAGTCTAACCTCAGCACTATATAAAATGATACTAGAGATGGACTCCACATTGATATCCCAATTTATGACAAAACGGAAGTAACCTTGGGACAATACTAGACAGAGAAGATTGGGAGGATATTACTGAAGGAGTAATGAAAAATTCAATGTATGAGATGAAGAAAAAAAAAAAAAAAAAAAACCATTAATGATGCTACCATATGCTATCAAAACATACTATCAATTATGTACATGGGGCTGTGGCCAAGTAGGAACCTTCCTGCACATGTGCTAGAGCTGCGCAACAATTGCAGTGTGTTGGAAAGCACTTCACAAATTGACTCAGGACATCTTAGAGGCCGACTTTCCTGTACACCCCTGGTCAGCACTCCTGAGCAAAACGCCTTGAGGCTCTTGATAGAGAAAACAAAATTGGTAGCTCATATATACATGGCGGTCCGTTACGAGATAGCCCTAGCATGCAAAATAACCGACCTTCCAAAAGACCAGGTCATAGAAAGAATGTGGAGGGTATTTCTAATGGAAAAATGAATGGAGCATATAAGAGCACCTTTTACAAATTCCCTACGGTATGGAAGCTATGGATAGCGGCCCCAGGCCATAATAACTTCCAGAGTCATTAGTAACCAGAAAGAACCAATAGATCCAGGTGCTCCTAGGATTAATAGAGAACGGCGATAAACAGAGTGGTGGAAGATATGGTCGGGTATGGTCTAATAAGCAGACTACCCAGGAACTGAGGGATTGTAAATGTTGTATAATGTGTAAGTACGCAATGGTAAAAATGTACATGCATGTCCCCTTCACACTCCCTCCTATTTTTTCTTCTGTACCCACCCGTGTGTCAAAAAATTAAAATTGAGAGAACAAAAAAAACAAAAACAAAGTTAGGAGGTATACTTTAGCAACCTTTATAAAAATAATAATAAAAAAAAAGGTAAAATGAAATAAACTGATCCTATAGAATAAGAACAAACCTAACACTTGGTGGTTTCTCGTCCTGGATTTTGTTTTCATTTCTGTTCTGCGCTCTGGGCACTATGCTTTGTCTTGCAGACAGGAGATCATGAGGCTTTGGATCTTCTGCCGAGACATGGTCTTCAATGTCATCCAACATAGACTCGCCACCAGCTGGCATTGTCTGTTATCAGATAAAGAAGTGTGTACAAAAGTTTAAAGTAACAAAGTCATTAATAACTTACTAGCATGCAAGTAAAAATTGTTTAGTGCATGTATTTAAATTAACATACAAATGCTAGTAAATGAATTGCAATTAAAAAAAATCACTTAAAACAGACAGACCAATAGCTTTTTAAATATATCTGGTATCACAAGATGTTACAGTACAAATACTACTTACCTCAAGTTGTGAAAAAAGAGAGCTAAAGACCAACACTATAAATAGCGCTCAACTAATAAAACAATATTGTGATTAACCGTGATAACAGTGGTGCCTTACAAACAATGTGATGTGCAACATACTGTAAATGAAATAATCAATAGTTACCAATAATGTATCTCTCTAACTAATAGAGAGAAACAGATGCGGGAAACAGTGTGAAACTTACTTAAGGCCTCGTCCATGGTAAGCGCTTGCTCGCTGAAGCGTGCCGACGCGCGCTCATGCTTGGCACTAAGCCCCATACAGCCGCAATTAGAGCGGCTTTAGTAGGGGCTCGCCTACGCTTCCGCACGCGCGCGGAAGCGTAGGTCTTAGGTAATTTTAAAAATCAAGCGCTTGCCGGAGCGCAGGGCCGGTCACGTGAGCGGTTCGCCCAATGAGGGCGAACCAGCTTGGTCACTGATGAAACCTCCGTTTCTGGTCTCTGCTGATGTACCTCGCAAAGTAATGGTAAAAACACCATGTGCGGTACTAAATACAAATGTATTATAAAAACAACAAATAAAACCCCAACCAATGCACTCACATGATATGGGAAATAAAGAAGTGACGTAGCAGTCACGAAACGCGTAGGGTGGAGCTTAGTGACGTGCAACCAAGTGTCCCTGCGGTCTGACGGAGGTTTGGAAGTAAGGAGATCGGCGCATGAGTGAGGTCATCAGGACGGGACTTTGAACGTGGTAGCGCAACTGCGTAGAGTCCCAGATCCAACACACTCTATTGCACCGAGGGTTGTCCCCCATTCCTTCTCCCCTCTCCTTCATTCAAGCTGCGGACGGCACCTTGTAAGACGCGCCTTTATTCCCCATATCATGTGAGTGCATTGGTTGGGGTTTTATTTGTTGTTTTTATAATAAATTTGCATTTGGTACTGCACATGGTGTTTTTACCATTACTTTGCGAGGTACATCAGCGGAGACCAGAAACGGAGGTTTCATCAGTGACCAAGATATCTCGGGCTGGGAGAAGTACATATGAAAGAAATATCGGCGGTTATCAGAATACCAGTCCCTAAAGATACCAATTGGTGTATGCTGACTGCACAAATATTGTAAGTAGTTAGCAAGGGTGAGGGGGCCTCCCTAATCTCATATGTACTGCGCAATGGTGTTCTTGTTTCTCTTTCTTTCTACAGCATGCATTTTGAGTGAACATCACAGAGTCAGCGTGCTGAAGCGTAACAGGACTGTCTCAACTTTCAAGGACTGTTATTAATACAGAACTGGTATTGTATATCAGGGCCTGCGCCTGCAACTTTTGTTCACACTATCTTTACCTCAAGTTGTGTTTGTTCAAAATAAACTCTGTCAGGCTAAAAACAAAATAAAGCACAAAAACAGAAGTATCAGTAAAGACAAGTAAGTAAATCAATGAAACATGGTAAATGTATGCCTAATGTGATTTGGCAACAGTGTTTGTTCCACAGACTATTCATGAGGTTTTAGCATGTAATCATAACATCTCGTCATCCGTTACCATCTCTGCCCCTTAAAAAATACTCTCCCGTCTAGGACCAAAAATTAGACAAAAGAAGAAAATTATTATTAAGAAACCAGAACAGGCCAATGCCTGCTTCATGGACTATACAACGTCAACAAAAGAAAAAAATGTAAATTGTTATTTTGAAAACGTTTTCTTTGCAAACTAAAAGAGATTGCACCTTTAACTTCATTTCACACACCTCCTTACTCAAGATTAAAACAGTTTTTTTCATGATTTTAAACAATTCTTGGTATACAAATTGTATAGTTAGGCCGCGCGTATAGTGCCCGCGACGCGACGGGTGACGTCACCCGTCACCGCTAGCGAAAGTTATATTTCGCTTTGCGGCGGCGGCGCAGGCTTCCGGGCATTTGATTTGTTCAGGGGCTGTCACAAGGCGACAGCCCTTCAAAAATCAAATATTCCCGGCTTCCAAAGTCCGCTCCGTCGCTCTGCCGCCGTTGCGCTTACTATAAGCGCACGCGGCGGCGGCAATGTATTTGTTTTTGGGCGGCGGCGCGGGCATTATACGCACGGCCTAACAAGAAAAATGCCTCAATCAAATTAAAAAAAAAAAAATTGGGGGCTTAACTAGTGAACTATTCGTACAGCTTAAATTAATTTTGTGAAAAATTATATACATAATATTGCTAGTTCCATACGGTTTCAGTACTGTATGTACGGGCCTACATTTTCAAGGGTTCTATAGTTGACATGTCTATAAATTTCAGTCACCCATGTCAGTTTAGGTGCCCCAGTATGCATGGCTATTGTAACTAGAGACAACTCTACATGTCCATGAATAGCAAAGGAGGGATTAATTGCCATGGTAGTCAGTGTCTATAAAATGCAACTTTATCCAGATCAATTTTTGTGATGGAGGCCGTCAGCTCAAGAGTCTAAATTGCCCCCTTACTTTCCAAAAGTCCCTCAGCATCTCCTCTCTGTTCATTTCTACCCTCCTGGCCGCCGGCCTCTTCACTCCCCTCCACCGCCTGCTCTACTCCGGCGACAGAGAGGACAGCCATGGTAGTAGGGCAAAGTGCAGAATGGGAGGCAGAGACCATGGACCCCCTTCGTTTGGGAGAGGCATCTCTCTGTTGGCAGCCACCGGAAGGAGACCCTTTTTTCCTCTTGAAATGTTGCTTGGGCTGGTGTAGACCCGCGATGCTACACAGGTGGCTTTGATTGGCCATTGAGTAAATCCCACCTGAGTCCCAGATTAGCCCAGAGGATGGGCCTATCATGTCTCACTCGCCAGTGGTCCAAATCACCCACATCTCCTGATTGGCCCAGCTTCAGTATCATAGGGGAAAGTGGATTAAATGTCCCAGCCTGGCAACTTGCCCACAGCCTTGTACAAGGGGAACAATTTGTGAAATTCTCTGCTTGGAGCATCTTGAACCTCTGGAGCATCCCTCAAACTAAGCCCTGCCCCGAGGACCTCTACCCAGAGAACCTAGCTTTGCACCGACAGCCACCCTGCAAGTTGTAGGGGTTTTTATGCACCCTCCCCTTTTATTTGCCATCTGCAGACTACATTTTCCCTTTTTTGTACTGTACCTTTTTATATGAAACCCCTAATCTTAATAGGGCTATTGTGTGACGGAGTGCCAATCCATGTTGTTCAGTACGTTTTCATCTATCTTTTGATAACTCTGTGGTGTTTTAATAATGTGTTTTCTGGGAAGCCTGTGACCCGTGTATTGATTGAGGTCCCCTTGTGCTTTTAAACTATGGGGTCAGACAGAACAGAAGCAAAACCTGAGCGTGGTTCATTCTTGGAACCCTCTTACCCCAGTGTGTGGAGGTCCCTTTACCCCAAGCGAATAGTATCATGGTTATGGTTTCCAGACAACCTGTGGTTATGGGGAAGGATGGGAAGTACCTACGGTGTAAGAGCATAGATTTTAGGTGGTGCCAGTAGGTTGAGACTAGGATTAATTTTTATGCGTTTGGGCACCTGGTTTCCATAGCAGGATTCCCTCGCAGTCAGTCAAACCAAGGTGCTATACTAATTCGAAAAGTTAGCAACACTAATTTTACCAGTGATCTTGATTGTTTTTTTGGTTTTTTTTTGTTGCATTTACGTTGTGTCACAATGTTTTTAAACAAATGGAAGTCAGGAGTATAAAACATGCTGGTGCTTTAAAAGGTAGCGTCAGTGTTTATTTGCAAGACAGACAATTAGGTATCCAAAAGTTAAGATGACAACATATGACATTATGGCTAATAATATGATTGTGTTGTGTTAACCTTGGAATTTCAGAACAAACAAGGTAACACAAGTTTATTACAATGAAACTCACAAAGCGATTAAATCCGAAAATACAGACTGATGTAAAATCATTGTATTAACCCCTTTGGTTCCCAATGTGTCAGCACAATGCAGACCCCTCTAGCATGAAAGGGGCTTAATGCAGTCAAATAATTATACTGGATGGTATAAAGTGATTTACCATCACTTTTTACAATTATTAAAAGCTTACATCAATTTCTTTGTGAATAATACATTTTATTTTAGAAAGTACCAATAATCTTTTCCCCAACGGGAAATGTCGAGTTTGTTTCAGTCAGGCCTAGCGCCGCCAGTTGTTATGAGCTACTTAGATCAATGTGTTCCCACTTCCAGGACATAATAGACACACTGTGTGAAAGGGCCCTGCAGTGCCAGCAGCGTGCGGTCGCCACGTGATAGAACGGGGAAGCCCCGGCTCTCACTGTCATAATTAGAACGCGGGCAGCTGGAACGTTCGGAGCTGGAACACGGAGGATCACAAACTTCTACTTAGAAAGAACAGCAGATCACTGCGGCCTGGAGCGGCCCCCAATCTGTCCCCCACACCCGGACACTCACCCGAGAGAGAGCGCCTTCTACAGAGAGAGAGAGAGTTAACAGTGCTAGATCCGCTTCACTGCTCAGCTACTGTACGAGCTAAAACTGTCCCACCATTGAAGTTTACACACGTGTCCCCCACGCGGCCACGCCCCCCAAGACGCTGTGTACGGAAGCTCGCAGGAGACAAACTAATGAGAAGGCGTAGCTTCTCTGCAGCCTGTGTGTTGGTTCAGATTGAAGCGATGCGATGTGCTGAGAGGCAAATTAGACTACCCCTCACATTTTGCCTAATGGTTAACTCGGCCCTGACACTAGTACAGCACCCGCCACAAACATCTCATGAGCTTAAATGTTTCGCACTTCTCTACCGATGGCCTTTGAAGATTGGTCCATAGGACCCTTGAGAGTTCATACGACCCTTGAGAGTTCATACGACCCTTGAGAGTCCATACGACCCTTGAGAGTCCATACGACCCTTGAGAGTTCACTTCAGACAACTTTCGCTTGATTTTTCCTGACTCTGCTGGCAGGGCTGGGTTATGGGGGTGCAGTTGGTGCCACTGCACCGAGCCCTGCGGTTACAGAGGCCCCACGTTCTCCCTCACGACACATAAACTGATTACCAGGGGTAGAGCGCGGGGCCTTAGGCTGCGATAATACCAAAAAATCTCCTGTAGCGACACCACGCAGCACAAAAACACATTTTGAAAAAGCATCAACTGTCCCCCGCTTTGCAGCAGCAAGCGGGGAGACAGTTGAATTTGGTATAAGCAGTTATCACATTTGTATGACACTTGTTTTTTGTGCCGCGAGGTGTCGCTGCGGGAGACACCACAGGCATTTTTTTGTGTAATCACAGCCTTATCTTCTCCGGCGGCATCACCTACTGCACGGCCCGTCATAATGGCTATGCGATGTCCAGTGGCATCGCGTTGCCATGAGAACGGGACGCGACGTCGCAACGCCACGTTACCATGAGAACGGACCGACCTGTGACGTTGCCATGACAACGTGACGCCACATGGTGCTGCGACGTCACATGACGTCCCTTTGTCATGGCAACGCAACCCCGTTTGTTGTCGCGGAGTCTCGATGACTGGACTATGCAGGGGGAGATGCCAGGAGGAGGAGAAGCCGTCAGATGATGCCGCCGGAGATGGTAAGGCTGCGCTTATACTGCCGGCGACGCGACAGATGACGTCACCCTTCGCCGTCGCCATTGTGATAGTTGTAATTTAAGTTTAGGCAACGTCGCTGGCTACAAGGCCAGTGACGTCAGAAAGGGGGAAGGCAGAGGGGCGTGGAGAAGCTCTCTGATTGGCCACAAGGGGAGACCGTCGCTGAAAAAATCAAATAACAGTGACTACCAGATTTTTGGTAGCGCCGTCGCTTGGTCGTGCCGTCGCGTGCACTATAAGCGCCAACGACGGCAACAATGCATTTGTTTTGACGCGCCTTGCCAGCACTATAAGCGCAGCCTAAGAGCCGAGGCCCACCACATGCCCTTGCACCGAGCCCCGCAAACATCCCAGCCAGCCCTGCTGCTGGGATATAAGAGCAGAAGACTGCTCTTTGCTGTCCAGGCAAAGTCAACTACAGATCCTCATTCATTCTTGACTCTTGTACAATTTGTAAACTACAGCCAAGAATCTTCAGTTGGGCAAATGAGAACACGGTGCAACTTTTCGTTTCCTGCTTAGTTTGAAAAATCGCTAGAAAAATGTGCATTTTTTTTTTATTTTTTTTTGGCGACTATGTGGAAATTGCTATGGGGGCACAAACTGTATATACATTTCAAAACTGGTTTGTGATTTGTTGCAATGATCCTGTCAGATGGACAAAGCAAAAAAACAAGACAAGCCACCAGAGGGAGCTATGTTCTAATCAACAGACTGTATACTGTATATACTATGGGCCACGGTACTGTATTAAAAAAAAAAAAAAAAAGTAATACAAACCTTCATAAAGTTACTCATAATTTGTTGTTTTAAATAATTTTTCATGCATCTCTCATGTTGAATACCTGATTTATACAATTTAAATGTCAGTAGAATTATGTGTATGTTTTTATTTATAACAAGTGTTACTAAATACAGGCAGTCCTCGTTTTACAACGCTTCACTTTACAACGAATGGCTTATCCAACGCTATGCAATACATACCTATATTCATTTTTACAACGCCAAAACGGCTTATCCAACGCTCTTACGATGCTTTGCAAAGTTGTTTATGTGTATATAATATATATAACATATAATATTATATTATACTTTATAATATATTATATTATTAAATTACATGATATATTATGTTATATATATAATACAGTATATACACTATATAATTTATGTGTGTGCTGCATATCTTATTGCCGGAGTAAAATATTTTGTGTATTTTAGCATTAAAAATGCCTTCAGGAACGGAACCTTTCATTTAAACAGTGTTCCTATGGGAAAACGTGTTTCGCTTTAAGACGTTTCGCTATCCAACTCCATTTTGAGTAACGCATTGTGTTGGATAACCGAGGACTGCCTGTATAAATGATTAGTCTAATGTTATTTGTACTAGTCATACTGGAAATGTTAATACATTTTGTTAACTTAAATAATTAAACATGCTCATTCAAATACATTTTTGGGTTTACATAGCAATTCCATTCCGCACTAACACTATTAACAATCGTTTTAGGGTTTACGCAAAGTAAAACTTGGGGGAAGATTTTGATGCACTTTCTACTTTTTTTTGGCCACACAAACATTCTTATTTAGTACATACCATTAACATCTGTACGCCAGTCACATTCAATTTCTATGCAACACAAAAAACAAATAAGAAAAACATCATATTTGATGCAGCCGGAACAGATTGAGACGTTTCAGGTTACTACATACAGTATGCACACGCAAGCACAATTGACGTTTTCCAGGCTATTTCTTCTCCCTGTTTGTGAATAATAGCCAGGTTTGATGTTTGGCAGAGGTTTATGTAACCAAGGAGGGTTGGCACTGGTTTAATGAAGAATCGAGGACAGACCTATTGATTGAACTTTCTGGGTCAGAGAAAAAAACAAGGTGGATAGAGTGGAGGTCATTGAGTACCAACATGAAATACAAAGAAAGAATATACATGTAGATGAAAAAACACCTTAAAAGGCATCAAAACCTAATTTTGGATGAATCCAACTTAGAAAATAAATAACAGTTATTAATTGGTTTTCTTGGAAACAGGTATTTATTTCGTTCACGACCCTCTAATTTTTAACAGAAATGAAAGCATAAAGCAATTTTTTTAGAGGAGATCGCGATCATCACTTTACAGGAGAGTTGAATTCTATCTGAATGTTAGAAGAGGACCTTCTCTTCCATTCACAGCAACACTGTGACGTCATGATCATATAATTGCTGAGGAGGGGGCGTAGCCCCTCGGGTAGTGAAAGGGTTAAAAGACTATGGGGGCTTATTCTAGTAGCTCCAAATTGTGACAACCCGCTAATAAAGTGCCCTTTAGATGTAGATTTGCATGCTTTGCTATTCTGTAAGCCCTTCTCGCATGCACAAACTGTTGTCTAAAAGGCTTAGTTAGAAGCGGTTTCATTCTGGCTCTGTCAATCCGTGCGCAATAACCAAAGTCACATTTTCTTGCAAACTAGGTATATTCTATTAGGAGGAGGGAGGGGACGGGGGATGACTTCCAAGTTATGAAAAAGGAACACATCTCAGGTACCTTGGGAGATATGCTAATTACTATGCAAAGTATATTTAAAATATTTGAAGGGGGTACTGGTGTCAGACCCAACAGGACCACAACACACAACCTCTGTCACTCAGGGCAGCAGCTATAGCATTGAAATTCTAGCAGTGATTTGCCACTTGGATAGGTTGTATCATTTGGACTGCAAAAAAAATGAATAATTCTCATGATGAAATGATTTACCTTTATTTGTCTCAACATAACCATTCTTAATTGAGCACTTTTTGTTGTTTTTTTTCTTCATGAATTTTACCAATTTAGTTTCTAGTTTTTAGTTATCTTGTACAGCTTCTTTTTTTTTTTTTAATTAAGTTTATTAATACTTGTGTGTGTGTACTAACTTGCTCTTTTGGTGTAAAAGTTAATAATATGTTAGCTCTGAAAGAATATAAAATAGGAAGCCGCTATAATCAGATGCAGACGGACTCCAACTTACAAGACACGGCATGTGCATGAAAGAGCCTAATGTAGAGATGAGTCAGACTACGATAGTCGTTACACTCGAAGCTACGTGGTGAACAGGTTGGATGCATTGACTTGGAGAGGAAAGTATTAGGCAGGATTAAGTACAAGTAGAGGCGGAAGGGCAGGGAAGAGTCAAGATTTTAGAGGATATAAACCACCACAAAAGAAAAAATGAGTAAAAATGATACACATTTATAGCTGGTTTGGGGTAATATGCCAGTTTGCGAAACTTGATACATATCCCCCTAAATCTCTACAGTTTATATTGATGGGTGTGCACCCTGGTTCCAGCAAATATATTCTGGTGTGCAGAAGTCATTTCCGTGGTAGCGATGCAAAGTGAGACATTGGGGAAATGCATAGGGAGAGTTTGCAAAGAACAAGTGTCTGTATCATGTATTATTAGGGAGATGAGGTTATCACAACCCACTTGCAACCAGAGGTGTAACTACATGTTTTGGGGTCCCCCGGCAAATATTTTTAAAGCGCCCCCCAAATTTAAAAAAAAAACGCAAAATAAATCTTCAGTTTCCACCAGGGCCCTGGTGTCAGAAGCCTTGCCCACCCCTCCTCACACATTTCCTTGCTCTCTCACACACCCTCTATTTCTCTCCCCCCATCTCGTCCCCTCTCCCTCCATGTATTTTGGTTCCCCCACTCAACCCACATATCTCTCTCGCTCTCTCATTCTTATTCTCCCTTCCTGTCTCTTTTTCCCCCCTCTTCACCCTCTCTTCACCTCAATCCCCCCCCCACACATAAATTCAATACCCCCCACTCTCAAATCCCGCCCTCTCTCAATACACAGACACTCACACTCTGCCTCCCCACTACACACACACACACACACACACACACAATCTCAATCCTCCCGCACACATACACACACATAATTTCTCCCGTCTCCCCGTCTCCCTGTCTCTATGAATTTAATCTTGTGTGTGGGGGGGGGAGTGCTGCGGAGTGACGAGCCCGTCCCCTCATCAAGCAAAGGACACAGTAGCAGCAGCCGACGTGGAAGTTGGGCACGACCTCTGGCCGTGGCTCCCCGCACTTTCAGGCCCCCCCCCGCATTGCAGGATTCATCAGCACAATGGTTACGCTACTGCTTGCAACACAACTAGCTAAGACCACTGTCTACATTCTATTTATCAGGGAGATTCCCAAGATTCGTAGATGATAATTTTTTCTATTTTCTTCCTGATAAAAGTTTCCATAATCCAATACAATTGAAGAGTAGAGCAAAGGAGCACTGCTTTATTTTGCCCCCCCCTTAAATGCATATTACCTATATTACAGCATGGATATATTATAGTGTTCCTATCTCCTATTATTTTTTCAACTCTATGATGGTTTTGTGTACACATTGATATTGAGCGTCATTCTCCACACTATTCTACCATAATCCAATACATTCTGATAGAGGACAAAGAGATCTCCCTCGTTTCCCCTCATATCTCTATTTAGGACATGTCACATTTTGGCCACTTTCCTTTAGAAACATTCAGTATTAACTATATCTGCATCAGATTGCAGAACAAGGCCTCGCATGGTGCGATTTACTAGTGTAACGGTGTTTCCCCCACCCGATCGCAGATAGGGGCCATTACAGGTTGTGTGGTGTATATTCCTGTTGGCAACACGAGGGCTGAGTCATCCGCCGATGGTAGTGGGGACACAGGATCAGGCTTCTGGGGTTCATACCCCACATATCTCCTTAGCAGTGCAGCGCCTCCATCTGCCGTAGACGCCAGGAACTGAAGGTGATCTTCCATGGTAGAACAATTACCCCCCCCCCAGTAAGGTCAAGCACCAGACAGGAGGTATATAACAACAGGAACGGTTTATTCACCCTTTACAGCACAGTTACACGGCAGGCTTCTGCCCGATGCAGTACTCTCAGCTCTCACTGAACGATGGTCCCTGGACCACCACAACAGGCCAAGGGCACCCTTTGCCATCCTAGCTCTTCCCCACCTCCCTAAGAGAGGCAGAGGTATGGTCCACACTCGCTCTCCCTAGGAGGGAAGAGCACATGGGAAGGCCCCAATCTCAGGCTCCCACTTGTGTGACCTGCCTTCCTCAGAGGGGGTTGGAACTACTAAATTTAGAGCGGTCCTGCCCTTAAGTACAGCCAGGAGGCGGACACCATGTTGTTCCAGCTACAACAGGATGTACCACCCCCTGCTGTCACTCAAGTGCAGTACCAAAGGTGAGGGGGAAAACCCCATACCAACTACTGTTAACCTGATTGTACCAGAGTTTACTGCCAGCCCAAGGCAGAATAGTAGCCATCAGGTGACCTGGCTACACAAGAAATACCCAACGCAAATAAGGCAATTATGTTTTTGACACATTAAAGCAGAAAATGCAGAGGTGCTACATGCAGCATATTTCATGTACTAATGAATCAGAAGTATCATTACCACAACCTCTCATGGGGTTTGTTTGCTTTTGCAGTTTGATGGCTTCCTCTGTCTGCCAATCATTTTTGTTATTTTCACAAAAGACTAGAAAGCTGAGTCATTTCTGTAAAACATATTTATCAGCACTTTGGGACCTCAGAAGCCCGAGTGGTGGAAATGAAATCATAAGAACAAAGAAAACCAAACAAATATATATAGCATGTACTATCATTAAAAGTTTTAACAGGAGAAGAATGCAACACGTAAACATAAAGCTAAATTATTTCAAGTATGTAACCGCCCATCTAAAGGGTTACTAGAACTTTGGAGAGTATCGGGATCCATCCTATGTTGCCATGGGATCATGACATCATGGAGGAATAGATCCAACAAAGGGAAGGTTCTAGACGGTTAGGTTGTCAGAGGACAAGAGAAGTGGAGCCTCGGGTAGAGTAGATTAGTATGTTCTTAAATTAATATTACTGACCAGCCCCCCCCCCCCTATTTTATTGTGCTGTAGATAGAGACAGTGTCCCTGTTAGTTAGAATCCCAGCAGAAGGCTAAGGGAGTCTGTAACAGGGACTTATGCCTGTTTAAATAATGCAGCCTCAAAGCTCTGAGAATCCAGCAGAGAGATAGTTAATTGCAGCCACTCAATTAACTAGTCTCCACCTGGCCTAATGAGAGCTCTGTAAAAAGCCTCGTGTGGGACACAAGAGAGAGATTCCTTAGCTCACAATTGGGCTGACAGAAGGAGAGCAAAGAAGCCAGCAAACTGACACTGTCTAGAGAACAAAGGCTGGGCTGAGATCAAGACATCCAGAGACCTACTGTATATTTCCTGGACACAGAGGACCCCCCAGGAACCTGCCAGAGACTAACATGGAGGCCCAGCTGCTTAAGGTACCTCCTGAGACTTTGGGGAGATAGGCTGGTAATGGGAATATCCCTCCAGTCCTGCAGATAGAGTCTGGGGAAGTAATTTAACCCTTACAAAGGGATAAGGGTTTGTTGTTTTTGTATGTTTTGTCTGAATAAAGGAACAGGCTCAATAAAGCCAAGATATAATAGCACCCAAATCGGTCTCCATTATATGTACCTCTGCACACATCTCTTACAGAGTCCAACATAGCTAACAAATAACAAACAGGCATGCCACAGAGGGCTTCAAGTCAAGAGAGCTACCGGGTGTCGACAGATCAGCTCTACCCGCGGATCTGCATTAACATTCCTCTCAGTCTGTAAGGAAGTGACAGTTCCCAAACAAGCTAAATGTCTATTGGTCACTTATAAAAAGACCCACCAGGAATCCTGTATGGGATCAGTGTAAACGGGGTGATGGGAAAGAGTATCCCGAAGCAACAAAAGAAAGAAACTAAGTTAATATACGTCCATTATCAGGGCTCGACAAACCCACTTGCTGGTGGCGAGTTGAAATTTCTAGCTGTTGAGTATGGAGCACCATGGGAGCTTATGTTACACTAATCCCGCCCTCGTTTGCTGGAACCAGCCCATTAGATATGGGCCGGTGAATGTGTGTGTCCTAGCATCGCCTTGGAAATGGCAGGAGGGCGGGGCTTGGAGTGCACACTCTCACTCTGCCTATAAGGAGGAAGTCTGAGGCTGGTGATGGCTCCCCGCTTAGTTTGAACAAGGCTCGGGAAGCTCCGCGTCACGTGGGAGAGCGGAACAACCAATCAGAAGCCTCCCCCTGGTGCGCAAGGAGAAATCAACATCAGGGCGACTGCCTCCACATTAGGGAGACTGGCAGAGAATCAGGGAGACTGGCAGAGAATAAGAGAGACTGGCAGAGAATAAGGGAGACTGGCAGAAAATCAGAGAGACTGTCTGCACATCAGAGAGATTGGCAGAGAATGAGGGAGACTGCCTGCACATCAGGGATGTGATGTGCTGTGGGGTGGGGGGGGGTTGGAAGATGTGATGTGCAGGGGAGAGGAGATGAGATGTGCAGGGGAGAGGAGATGTGATGTGCAGGGGAGAGGAGATGAGATGTGCAGGGGAGAGGAGATGTGATGTGCAGGGGAGAGGAGATGTGATGTGCAGGGGAGAGGAGATGTGATGTGCAGGGGAGAGGAGATGTGATTGCAGGGGAGAGGAGATGTGATGTGCAGGGGAGAGGAGATGAGATGTGCAGGGGAGAGGAGATGTGATTGCAGGGGAGATGAGATGTGATGTGCAGGGGAGAGGAGATGTGATGTGCAGGGGAGAGGAGATGTGATGTGCAGGGGAGAGGAGATGTGATTGCAGGGGAGAGGAGATGTGATGTGCAGGGGAGAGGAGATGTGATGTGCAGGGGAGAGGAGATGTGATGTGCAGGGGAGAGGAGATGTGATGTGCAGGGGAGAGGAGATGTGATGTGCAGGGGAGAGGAGATGTGATGTGCAGGGGAGAGGAGATGTGATGTGCAGGGGAGAGGAGATGTGATGTGCAGGGGAGAGGAGATGTGATGTGCAGGGGAGAGGAGATGTGATGTGCAGGGGAGAGGAGATGTGATGTGCAGGGGAGAGGAGATGTGATGTGCAGGGGAGAGGAGATGTGATGTGCAGGGGAGAGGAGATGTGATGTGCAGGGGAGAGGAGATGTGATGTGCAGGGGAGAGGAGATGTGATGTGCAGGGGAGAGGAGATGTGATGTGCAGGGGAGAGGAGATGTGATGTGCAGGGGAGAGGAGATGTGATGTGCAGGGGAGAGGAGATGTGATTGCAGGGGAGAGGAGATGTGATGTGCAGGGGAGAGGAGATGAGATGTGCAGGGGAGAGGAGATGTGATTGCAGGGGAGATGAGATGTGATGTGCAGGGGAGATGAGATGTGATGTGCAGGGGAGAGGAGATGTGATGTGCAGGGGAGAGGAGATGTGATGTGCAGGGGAGAGGAGATGTGATGTGCAGGGGAGAGGAGATGTAATTGCAGGGGAGAGGAGATGTGATGTGCAGGGGAGAGGAGATGTGATGTGCAGGGGAGAGGAGATGTGATGTGCAGGGGAGAGGAGATGTGATGTGCAGGGGAGAGGAGATGTGATGTGCAGGGGAGAGGAGATGTGATGTGCAGGGGAGAGGAGATGTGATGTGCAGGGGAGAGGAGATGTGATGTGCAGGGGAGAGGAAATGTGATGTGCAGGGGAGAGGAAATGTGATGTGCAGGGGAGAGGAGATGTGATGTGCAGGGGAGAGGAGATGTGATGTGCAGGGGAGAGGAGATGTGATGTGCAGGGCAGGGAGAGAGGTGTAAGGAATCAGGGATCGCATCCCCTGCTGTGCGCTCCTTCCTTACCTGCCTCCTCACGCAGAGCCACGGACCGTATAGAATGCGCATTGCATCGGCAGACGCTGCGGGAACTGGTCCCGCCTCCCGACTGTGCTACGCATCAGCGTCGCGCACACGTGACGTGTGTACAGCACGCTCCAGCTGCTCATCTGCCAACTATCACCGTCACCTGTCTCCTGCACCTTTCCACCTATCACTGCCTCCGTAGGGGCGCACCTCCGCCCCTCTCTCTCTTATCGGTCCATTTCCCTATTTATGCTCAGCTGTGCCACAGGCACTTTGGCTGAGCATAGTTCATGTTACGTTGTGTATCACCCCTCCTGGTGTTCCTAGCCTAGCCTTGCCTCGCCTCACCTTGTTCTACTTCTCAGTGTACCGACCCGGCTTGTCTCTTGGATTCCGTGTCTCTGGCTTACTGTCTCCAGCTTACCTCTGACCCTCCGCATCTCTCCAACCCTGACCACGGCACACGGACCCCGACTATTCTATTATCTCCGATCCAGACCTTGGCAAGTATCAAGACCACCCTGACCTCTCCATTCCCAACCCGGCTATCTATACCATCCACACTCCAGACGTGCCCCTGTGGCTGTGGGTGGCGTTCATACCCATTCCCACCTCAGCACCGGGGTCCCGCCTTGTTTGTGGTGAGCCCAGCATTACAGCAGGGCAGGGAGAGGATATGTGATGTGATGTGCAGGACGGGGAGAGGAGATTTCATGTGCAGGGGGGGAGAGGAGGTGTGATGTGCGGGGGGGATTGATATTATATATAAATATGTAAAATAGTAGCGCCAATAGGGTGATACTAATTGATAATGTGAAAAAACTAGATAATTACTAGTCTGTAGTTTGGGGTATAAATCCCAAAAACAGTGCTCAATCCAGGTCTGAACTTTCAAATAGATACACACATCATGATAGCAGGGAACTGTATCAGCCCAAAGAAAGAGTATTTTGACCCAGTGCTATTTGATTGCAGCAAAGACACTCAATGTAATGGCAACAGTCCATGTGTCATGATAAATAAAGGGTTATAAAGGGTTAACATACCATTGTTGTGCAGGACTCTGCCATGCCCAACCCTTTTGCTGCTGCACTGTTCCAGGTCATCACATCTCCAAATGAGGGAGAGATATACTCACAGCAGGCTGGTTCCTTTGCAGCGTGCAGCACGCTCAATGTTCATATTGCAAGTGAAATCCAAGGATTCCTGCGGTGCACAGCCAAGTAGAGTAGCGGACCAGCAAGGTGTAGGTTAAAACAATATTTTATTAGTACAACATGGTACAGGGGACACACACTCTGACGCGTTTCGGACTGGTATAGTCCTTAGTCATAGAGCTAATTCGCGCCATTCATCCCCACTGATTTAAAGGGGTAAACCCGCCCCTCATGCGTCATTGCGCTCCCCGTTTTGGCGCGAAAATCGCCGACTTCTAATCTGATTGGCTAAGGCTCCCAACGAATGGGAAAGCTAGCTGCCGTGAGTCTGCATCGAGAGGAGGGGAATGACGCGCGTCTAGCTTCCAGCTTCAGCGCGCAGACCCCTCTGCTGATGCACGCAGCGTCGTTGCTAGGTAACGCTTGTAAACAAACTGTTTGAGCCCTCATTACAAATGCACGATACATTACTGTAGAGAGAAGACATTATTTCAGATTCCATGAGTACTGAGGAGCAGTTTTCATTCTTGAGTGGGACCAAACATTCACAATTTAGGAGTAAGTCTATTTTCTGTCCATCATTCTCCAAGGGCCCTCATTTACAGACCTATGAGAGGCTAGTGGAGAAGGATTTACAGGATCTAGCCAAGGGCTACACATTCACTGCTCCATTTTTTGACAACCTATCCAAAGAAGACAGAATTAACTTGAACTCACTAAAAAAGAGGTCTGACATTATCATTAAAAATGCGGACAAAGGGGGAGCAGTGGTTATTATGCACATGGAAGCATACCGTACAGAGGCTTTGAGACAGCTGTCCAACACACAGGCATACTGTAAGTTGGATAAAGATCCTACACAGTCATATCTAGTGGAGATCCGGGAATTGTTTGATCTGGGCAGGGAATTGGGAGTACTTAATAATCGTGAGTCAACTTATCTATATAATCCATTTCCAACTGTACCTATCTTTCACCATCTCCCAAAGATCCACAAAACTCTAGTCTGTCCTCCTGGCAGACCAATTATATAGAGCATTGGATCTTTGGGAGATGGTTTATCTAGGTACGTTGATTATTTTCTACAAAATTTAGTTAAAACACTACCCGCTTATTTGAGGGACTCTGCGGATTTGCTTCAAGATATTCAAGGAATTCAATGGCTTAATGGTTACACCTGGGTTACGCTCGATGTAACCTCTTTATACACTATTATTGATCACACTTTGGGCACGAGAGCAATCAGTCACTTTCTTAATCATTCTAATTTAAGTTTGGCACAAAACACTTTTTTGTTGGATTCAGTTATGTTCCTTTTACAACACAATTATTTTATGTTTGATTCACAATTTTATTTACAGTCACAAGGCACAGCAATGGGCACGTCATTCGCACCGTCATATGCAAACCTTTATATGGGATTTTGGGAGTCCACTTATATTTTTGGTGACACTAACCCTTTTAGAGATAATATTATTTTTTACCGTCGTTTTATTGATGATTTATTATTTATCTGGAATGGGGACGATGACACTCTACACGCTTTCTTTGAATATCTTGAGGCGAATACGTACAATTTAAAATTTACACACTCATACAGTGACTCACAGATTGACTACTTAGACCTACATTTGTACATTGATGTTGGTCAGAAAATACAGACCAACATCTTTAGGAAGATAAACTCCAAAAATTCCCTGCTCAGATCGAACAGTGCACACCCAAGACCCCTCATAAAGGGCATACCAAAAGGGCAATTTCTTAGATATAGACGATTGTGCTCCACAAAAGAATCCTTTTTGTTACAGGCTGAGGATCTGAAGAACAGATTCAGAGATCGTGGTTATGAGGAGAGGGTTCTTGAGAGTGCATTTAATCATGCCCTAGAAACAGATCGGGAGTATCTCTTAAAGAAGAGAGACCCCAGAAAGATAAAACATGATGATCTTAACAATCAGTGCCCTCTCTTCATAACCACTTTCTCTAAACAAGCAGAACAGATCAGATACATTTTGCAAAAACATTGGGGAATCCTCAAATTAGATGCAGATCTGGACCCCTATACCATACAAAAACCTAGAATGGTATTCAAGAAAGCCAAAACTATCGGCAACTATGTATCTCCTAGTCTGTTTGAATCAAAAGTTAAAAATACCAAACCTTTACCTAAGGGATTCTTTAAATGTGGCCTATGCAATCTCTGCAGATATGCTGAACCATTAAAATCAGTAAGAGATATTCATACTGGGCATGTTTACCGATTGGAGTCATTCATGACATGCAATACCAACTTTGTTGTTTACATACTGAAATGTGCATGTGGGAGTGGCTACATAGGCAGGACCATTAGGGCACTCAAGGTTAGAATCACAGAGCATATCCGTAGTATTAAGAACAGCGATGAACGCTTTCCGGTAGCGCGTCACTTTAAATCATGTCCCTTAGGATCTATTAAAACACTTACGTATAGTGCCATTGAAAACATCTCTGTACATCCTAGAGGAGGACATAGGGAGGCATTATTAAATCGCAGAGAGATGTTCTGGATCTATGCCCTTGGGACATTGGCACCCAGGGGCATGAATCAAGATTGGGAGCTCAAACATTTTTTAATTTGATCTAAATTGACGAATGAGCCCCACTGGTTATTTGATTGGCCCTTGATTTTGGTTCGGTAATATTTATAATAATAATAATATTTACAAAATCTAACTGGCTTTTGGCCAATTTAAATGTTATTAACAATTACTGTTGAATATAACTGACAATATGAATATTTGGTATCCACTGTCTTCTCACCTAACGCTTTTACAGGTTTGCGTCAGAAACCAGGTTTATTGTTCGGACACTCAGTCATAAAAAACTGACACAAAAAATTGTCTTAAACCAACATGTATATATATTGTGCACTCTTTAATGATATATGTTTATTCACAGACCAAAAAGGTATTGGCTTAAATACCAATTATTAATATTCATGATAGTCCAATATTTCAATATGTTAAACATTGTGGAACAATTTTCTTCCCCAACCTATACATGTAACCTCCATTTCAGGTTTTAGATTCGCTTTGTAAGATTTAAATGTTTTGTATGTCAATTAATGGTTGTTGTAAATGTGTTCAGTATGATAATTTTAACTTTTTTCTTCATCCCCACATAGACTTCCTATATCCCCCCCCCCTCCCCCCCCCCTTCCCTCTCCCACTTCCCCTGTCTCTCCCTTCCCCGCATCTCGCCAAGCAATGCACAGTAATGTATCGTGCATTTGTAATGAGGGCTCAAACAGTTTGTTTACAAGCGTTACCTAGCAACGACGCTGCGTGCATCAGCAGAGGGGTCTGCGCGCTGAAGCTGGAAGCTAGACGCGCGTCATTCCCCTCCTCTCGATGCAGACTCACGGCAGCTAGCTTTCCCATTCGTTGGGAGCCTTAGCCAATCAGATTAGAAGTCGGCGATTTTCGCGCCAAAACGGGGAGCGCAATGACGCATGAGGGGCGGGTTTACCCCTTTAAATCAGTGGGGATGAATGGCGCGAATTAGCTCTATGACTAAGGACTATACCAGTCCGAAACGCGTCAGAGTGTGTGTCCCCTGTACCATGTTGTACTAATAAAATATTGTTTTAACCTACACCTTGCTGGTCCGCTACTCTACTTGGCTGTGCACCGCAGGAATCCTTGGATTTCACTTGCAATAGATAATTACTAGTGCGAAGTGGTATATATTACATTGATAATGGACATTCTTATTTCCAAATCATTGTGAAGTCGATAACAAACAATACAATGATTAGCTAAACACACAATACAAACAACACATAAAACATATATAGAACCCCTCTTCCAAGTGAATGTCCAATGTGCAAATCTTTCAAGGTTAGATAGAATGAAAGGAGTCCAGGCTGCTTTTTGAGATGAACCACATCCAGTCACAAGGACCTAAAAAGAAAACAAAAAGCGCACGCTCCATAGAGCACGCTCTATGGGTACACCCTTGGGGAATCCTGTAACTCCGGCACCCCGATACATAGCAACATTCTGCAACCAGTTTCTCCGTCAAACCCACCCTGAAACTTACCTCCTGAACATCTCCTGGTCCCAGCACCTCTGGAAAAGGGTAAAACACAAAAATGGCAATTTTCTCATATTTTGCACACAGTCACAGTAATGCATACACAATGCCCGGGCCCAAGAGCTGACACTCTAGGACCCCAAAACACGGGTCAGGGGTAACCAAGTGGGCTTGACCTTTATTATAAGCCTGGTTAACCCCTTCCCCGCCACAGAGAGTGGGTTAGTCGATACTTGCCGGGGTCTTGGAGTATAGAGTTCAGAATAGTCAAAGTCAGTTAGCCACAGCTAACAGACTGGGGTTGGAGAGGTAAGAATAGTAGATGTCCGTATAGCCGTGGTCTGGGGTTGGAGAGGTAAGAATAGTAGATGTCCGTATAGCCGTGGTCTTGGTTGGAGAGATCAGCAGAGTCAAGGGTAAGTCGGGGTCAATAGCCAGAGAAAATACAAAGACAAGCCGGGTTGGTACACGAAGGGTTAACTGCAATAAAAACACAAGACAAGGAGCAGGGCACAACGGACGTGGGAGCTCAAGGCTACAAGAGGTTATGCTCAGCAAGGTATGAGAGGAACTGCAGGGTACTTATGGGAAACAGGAACCAGTAGCAAAGGAGGCGGAACGGAGGCGTGGCCTTTGCGGAGGCAAGGATTGGCTGCAAGAGACAAGTGGGCTAATTGAATACTTGCCACGCAGCTGGGGAGTGGTGCACTTCATCACGTGTGCACGCCACGCGTGAGAGAAGCGCAGTGCATCCGAGGGGGCGGAGCTAAGCTCTGTGGCACACTAGAAGAGCTGCGTGTGCACGCGTGCTCTGTAAGTAGAGCGGGGGTCTCAGATAAGACAGGTAAGGAGGGAACATGTCGCAAAGGACGTGTTCCCCGATTCCTTACAAAATGGTGGCACTCATAGTGACGTAAGAGCTCATGAACTCCATGGCCGCTAGCTAAAATCTTATAGGAAATCTGGGGAATGTAAAAACTATTGCCACCTTTCCTGTTGGCGGGGTTGTAGCGGGTGGTGGTCTGACAACCGTCAGACAATTTTTGTGCCCAGTATACTAGACAGTAGAAATCTCAGCAGCGCCTCCGATGTAACCCTGCTTTTATTATATCTATGTGATTTTATATATATATATATATATATATATATATATATATATTGAGGGTGGGGGCTGGAGTCCACCTCCCCAAGACGACCTGGTTGTAACAGGGCAGTGTAAATCAGACAACTCGCCAGACACATGCGTTGAGGATTAACCTGTCTTTTATAACGAAGTTGGAAAAGAGAACCAGGCTACCCCCCTGGTATAACAGGGGTAAAGGTCACCGCCTTTAACCGTAACACAGTTATCAAAATAATTACATCAGGTGTAACAATCACTTCCCCCTTCCCAGCGCTTGCACAATTGTCCTGCAGTGTTCCTTTGATATCCATAGGGTACCGGGTAGCACCTGCCTGTGATGTGCAAACGTTGCAGGCCTGTGTTCTGGCACAGGAGGGGAGCAGCTGTTTATATGGTTGGATCCCCGTAGGCAATTGTACTTGCGCAGGTTGCTAAATTATCGCAGGTAACTCACGCTTCTCTTTCCCTTGGGTAATCCGGTTCCCTGGGGAGCGGTCAGGAAACTGTTCCGTAATAACCGGTAAATCTGTCCCTCTGTGCAGGGGTCTCTATGGTGGTCATGTAGAACTCTCAGCCTGCGGTTAGGATCAATTATTGCCTCGTGCTGAAGGGAGGGATGTTGTCTCTCTCCAGTCACATCCTCACCCCTTGTCAACTGACTCGCCTTCCTGGTCCTGTGACCTTTTCCCTTTCTCTCCGTCAACAATTGGTTGGGGCATGTCATGTGTCCCTATCTCAGCAGCAGGGGCTTCTGGGAGTTGTAGTCCATCTGCTCTGTCATTGGCTCATTCCCAGCAGCACACACAGCCCATTCTTGTTTCTCTCCCTGCTGCTGCTGCTGCTGCGCCAGGAAGCAGTGTTTGGTAGGTGAGGTCCCAATGAACATCATGGGGATGTTCCGGGCGTTGGTGCACTCCTGTATCTGGGCAGAGTACACCCTTACCAAGTCCACAGGGACGGTGTCAGAGTTTGCCTCCCAGTGGGCGCCAGGTGGAGTGCTCTGCTCGGTATCCCCCAACAGGGATTCTTTTACCTTCACCTCCCTGATTTAGTGCACTTTATTTTATTTTACTGTGCAATATAACCTGGTTTATCTAATATATTTGTTTATCTTTATTTTCTTTTTGCTCTATTGTTAACACCAACGAGTATGTATAAAACCCGGTAGAAAATAGGCTGTTGTCCTACCAAGGGGTTACATACAGAAGTCTACAGGCTCACAAAGAGGAAGCCTACATCCCATAGGGATTATCACAATAGTAGCCCTGGGACCTAATCGCAGCAGCCCTGCCACCTGTTGTCTCAGAAACAGAGTGCTTAAGAGAGGCACCCAGTACCTTCCACCAGGATAGTGATCCCACAGCTCAGGATAGAAAGGGTAACCTAAGATGGGGCCCAACTGAGAGTTATGGACACTTCGTAGAAGATGGACACTTCAGTGACAAGCTGAAGAACCTACCGAGAGCATTGAGTGGATGCTACTTAGGGAAGATATACATAGTACAAACACTGAAGATACGAGAAGCATATCTATTGTAGCCAATGTCAACGTGTGAAGAGCATTGTGGACGACTGTAAATAAAGCTCTTGTTTGTACTATAAAAGTGCCTGGCACCCAGCCTGCGTGGATCCAGCACCCTGACAAGCTATGAGAGACTGAGAGAAGACATGTACATAGTCAACTGATGTAAGCTCATTAAGAGCCGGAGAAGGAGAGTTACAGGGTAATACTAACGAAAGTACATTTAAAATGAACATATAAAACCCACTACCACTGAGGGATTTAGGATTGGAAGAAAATGAACTTAATAACCTTGTACATTTTTAAACCTGTTATGATGAACTGCTAGGTACTTTAAACACATTGCAAACAATGATATTTTACTATTTATATGCATTTGTGTGCCTGTCAGCTGATACAGTACGTGTGTTAGTATCTCTGTTGGCACGTGTTTATCTTACAACTGCTTTGTATGTGTATGTGTGTCCATACGTATTGTGTGTGTCTTTTACGGTCTGTATGATTTTTTTAAATAGCTGACAATTTTCTTTTCCTTCGGAAGTAAAATAATGTTTGCATACGGTTAAAACAACATTGTAGAGTTCATAAACTAGATTAACATAATGTGACTCAAATGCAGTATGTTTTCCCTGCTTGGTTCCTTCGGACATCTTTAATAGATATAGTTTGGGGGCCCAGCATGCATTGGGGGTTAAAATATTAAACAGATGCTACAGGAAAACACACTTGCTATAGTAAGAGTCCTGCTATTCTGATGCCTGTGGGAAACGTAGTTACATGGGAACCCTTCTGTAGGCTGCAGACATAGTACACACATCCGCACCAGCAGCATGAACAAATTCATGTAAGTGCAGCAGTCCGGCCATGCTGCCCGCTATGTGACACGCGTGGCAGGATTTGGAGGAGACAATTTAAGGCCGTGAAAACAAAAAATGCACGTGGCATCGCCCCGGAGCAACGCCGCACGGCGCCAAAACAAAGAGTATACATCCCCGCAAAGTGCTTATACCTTTGGCGACTGTCGCGCCGCTTGCTACTGCAATGCACGAGACAGTTGAAGAGTTTTCCAAGTTTGTTTTCAGGTTGCGACGGCAGCGTCACGACACAGCCGTCCAATAAAAGAGCAGATGTCAGCCTTGTCTCCCCTGCAGTCGCGCGCCAGAAGATTGTGCTTGTGCACATGTTGTTCTGCGACGTCACAGATGCGCGCGCGTGCATTGCAGTTCCTCTGTATAATCGCAGCCGAAGTGTAATTTATTATGGGGTTACACTAAAATCGCAATGAGAAAAAAAATGAATTATGATACTAAGTTGGGACAAGATCATATTGTATTCGAACTTATTTCTAATCAAAATCCATGTTATGAATACATTACAAAAAACATTACGCTACAAGATTTAACAGAGATAGAAAGGTAATCATGCCAAACATATACGTAGCAATACATTGCTGGAAATTACTTTTGGCAGGAGTATTACAAACTATGTTGCAGAATCAAAATACAACTTTTACGTTTGACAAAACATGGCCCCCTTTTATTATACATTGTTAGTCTTCTCTTCTCATTTGTTTTCTTTTTCCCTCTTCCTTTTGACAAAATCCACCATCATACATCAGGTCTCCAAGGCATCATTGAACCGTTTGGCTCTCACATATTTCACCAAGTTTAGGCCACAGGACAATAAGACATTGTATTTATTTAGTGGAGGTGTCTGCCTTATTGGACTTTACCATGACGGGGTTAGTAGGCTTGAATCATGTTTTGATCAAGAGATGCAACTAAATAGCTCCTTTGTTATTTCAACTTGGGTTAAAAACATAGAAATGTCATTAATAAATTGAAAGCCAATTTGAGTGGAGTGCTGGAATTGTATATTTGTTTTCCATAAATGGAAGGTCCATCTTTTAACCAGCTTCATACACCAAAAAGGGAGAACAGGTAATAGGTATCTGCTATTGCCTCCAAACTGATTTAGTTTACATAAAAGGTAGGTTAGAAGCACACAAAAGACGTGGATAGAGTCCAAACAACTTCAATACATCAGAGCCAGTGAGCACAGTGACGTTTCAGGACCAACTGTCCTTTCTTCAGACCACACACCTAAGTCTCTAGTTGACACCTACAATAGGTGTTTGGTCCTGAAACGTCCCTGTGCTCACTGGCTCTGATATAGAATACAAATAGAAGTTGTTTGGACTCTATCCTAGTCTGTTGTGTGCTTCTTCTAACCTACCTTTTATACCAATTCTTGGATCCAGCATTGAGACGCCGGGATCAGCAGAAGGTGAGCACCAAAAGGTAATACTCTTTAATTTTTATTATTAGCAGTGGTGTGCCGCTTCTACCCCACCTTTTTCACTGATTTAGTTTACATGTATTGGCGGATGTATACTGTATCTTGTGTTTTAAGATGCAGTTCTGAAGCATATCGTTGATCTACAATGAGGAATAGAAACACAATTTAAAATCATATTTATGAATGCCGTAAGAAAATAAATAGTTGAACTGTAGGAACAAGGGGCCACACTCAGTCACACCCTCAGTAAGTATTTCAATCAGCAGCGTAGCCACCTTGATCTTTTAACACTTTCTCAACATGTTAATTATACCAGACAAGACTGATTAGCTAACTTTTTTTAAAAGGTGGGATAACTTGTCTTCTTAAACCCCATATGAAGGGCCACACTGTAGTTAAAGCAAGAGGACACTTTGAGAACGTGATCACCGTTTTTCAACAAAAGATCAGGTTGAATATGCTGATTTGAATGAGAGTACCCTACACCTTGTATTTGTTGCAGGTCTTTCAGTGTTTCTGAAAATAACCTGTTAATGGTTTGGGAAAACATGACCCACACCAGAATTGTATATTTTGGGTCATTTTGGTATGATCTTTCATTGTACTGCACTGTGGGGATATGTTGCCAATTTATAACTAGACACCATAATGGATTAGTTTCCACAAATTGCTCATCTCGCAGGAAAGATGTGGTTCCTCATTTAAAATATTTGTAAAATGTTAAGGCTCACAAATGACTCGTCTTGATTAATCCTTCGTAAACCGGGCTAAAACAGAACTGCTGGGTGTGCATGTGCCCCCCTAACACGGTTGTAAACCAAACACCATTATCTTGGTATCAACAATCTTTAATTTTATTGAAAATACAGTAACACAAAATGCTTGTTCCATGGAACGTTGCCCTCACATATCTGACAAGACTGACCCGGCTTCGAATTTGACCAACTGTTCTGGACAGACTGGTACTTGGTAGAAATGCCCCAGTATGATTATAGTAATCAGCCAAATATGTAATAGAACAAGAGTAATGGCAACCATCTGTAATCAACAACTTGACTAGTTGCATTAAATAACTAGGTTATGTAGTATTTGAAAGTTGTTTTACACGGTGAAGATGTTTGGTGCTAGAATTGCTAGCTTTACACATTCTTAAGCAAGTAGGTATCTACAAGTTATATCTTCAAAAGGCAAAGTAGAGAGATAATAGAAGAAAGACAGTTTGTTAAACATACATCAACTAGAGATCGCCTTTATGGTTGCCACAACTATGCTGAACACCCGATATAATTTTTATTTAGTTTTTGGCACATTGTTTGGAAATGTTTCATTACAGACATGTACAGATGGAGAACCCAGGAATGTAAAACTCCAGTCTCGAAAAGGTCCAAAAATAGATCAGGACAATATACCTGTGCAAATGTAAGAGCGTTAGAAATATATGATTTCATAGGTATGGAACGCTTATAGCAATTACCTTTAACCTATCATCTGTAGCCCTGCTGCCACTTTGGGGCTTTTGAGAAGGGGGAAAAAAAAAAAAAAAACCACAACTTTTTTTTCAATGAATGTTAATGGTGACCTGTTTGTGTAAATATTAAAAGTGACTAAATGTCTAGAAACCAAGTTGTTTTGACAGTTTTAGATGGGAGTCCATAAATTGTGTAGTCCATAAATTGTGTAGTCCAGTGTGCATTTTTACAGAGTACGAGGCAGTTGTGGAATCTGGGAAGGACATCTGAGCAAGACAATCTGAAACATCAATTGGTTAACGTAGGTCAGTGGTTCTTTACATGTATGGCCGCTATCCTGAAGTATCTGGATGATGTTCAACAGAGATACTAGATTGTTAGACATCACATACTACTACAGCCACTCTTAAAGGCCTGGCAATTTGGGGAATAACTGTATTGGTTCAGTATGCAAGGCAGGGTAAAACAACTATAAGTTAGTAACGTGACATAGTAAGTGAGCCTGCATATCTCAAGGGTCAACTCATGGAAGGTAAACGTCAGGATACAAATTACACACACTGAAACCAAAACATTAAAAACCAGCCGGCTCTGCTAACCACTTTATTTTTACTCAGATTTATTCTGTCCTTTTCCAGCACTATTTTTATTTTACAAATCCAACTCAGTTAAGCAGATAAGCATTACAAATATAAAGTTTCTGGGATACTATATTCGAGCTGTCCTTTAAATCCCAGTGCAGTCTAAATGTTAACATGGCAAGCTCAGACAATCCAGATAAAGAAAATGATATATTTTAACCCCCACCCCAAAAATTACTTTTTAAAAGAAAATGCAGATCTTGCACAGGGGGGAGAATTAGGAGTTATAAATCAATCTTCTGGAGGGGATGCTGCATTTATGTGCTTGTCACAAATGTCTAAATTACGGTCTTATGGTTTAGTGCAAGGATGTAACTGAACAGCAGGCTCCACACACTTCACTACTTATTAAAGCACATGCCAGTGCTGTTACAACACCCTGTTTTACCAGCACCTGTTACATTGTTGACACTATGGCCTGATACTGCTTGACAAATGTACAAATCGGTGTATGGTCTCCCCATGTAGAAATTAGACTAATCTCTTCTAAAATCTGCCTGAAGTTACTGTAGTGTTTCTGAAAACGTACATTCCCCTCAAAAAAACAAAAAAAGCACATGTAGGCAATAAAAACGCTTAAGATATACGGCACATAAGATAAAACCAGTGTACACTTTCCATTTGGTCTGATTCAATTTCAAAGCCTTGATTTTGCCTAACACTAAGCTTACGCTAGCATGCTTTGTTTACACATTCGAAGACTTCCAAGGCTGCACCCCAACTCAAACATTCTTAAAAAAACACTTTCGAGGTCACCTATGCTGCATGCTCTGGACTTAACTGTCACCCACATATGCAAGTCCTTATGTTGCTAGGCAAGCTATTGGTGAGAAACAATATACCATGTGTTTTTACTCCCCTTTTAGATTGTACGCTCCTTAGAAGAACCTCCTTCCTACGGTCTGTCTTAACATATATACTCGCCAATGTTATTGTCCATCTTGTACTTTCGCTACAGAATATGATGTGCAATACAGGCATACCCCGCTTTAAGGACACTCATTTTAAGTACACTCGCGAGTAAGTACATGTCACCCAATAGGCAAACGGCAGTTCACGCATGCGCCTGTCAGCACGCCCTGAACAGCAATACCGGCTCCCTACCTGTACCGAAGCTGTGCGCAAGCGGGGAGACTATAGAGCCTGTTACAAATGCCTTATTAACATCAATTATGCATGTATATGACGATTGCAGTACAGTACATGCATCAATAAGTGGGAAAAAAGTAGTGCTTCACTTTAAGTACATTTTCACTTTACATACATGCTCCGGTCCCATTGCGTACGTTAATGCGGGGTATGCCTCTACAAGAGATTAATATGCCCTCATTTTTACTTGGATACAAGTCAAGAGCACTATGTATCAGATTTTGGGGAGCTTTTATTGCATTAATGCGTAAAAAGACAAATGCTGAGCTTTATGAGCATGCAATGGCTCACAGGTAAAAAAAAGATTTATATACACCATAATGGGCATATACAAGGTACCAATTTGTGTTATTCCATAAAGCACCTTCTGGCTCATGAACACCATACAAACCCCACTTCTGGAACAATTTACCGGCGTTACTCAAATTCACTCACCGACGTTCCTTCAAGGTGCCGACTGTCTCCTACTCAAAAATGGGTTTGTAGCAAACGTGTAATGTTGTCTACTTTATTTTGTGCCCAGGACATATTTGAAATGAGGTTAACTCTCAATGGGGCCTATCATCGTAGCTTCAATAAAGCAACTTAATGCATGTTAAGTGCACTTTAGAAAGGGATTTTGCACATGTAGCTATTGCGTAAGCCAGTATCACGTCAAAAAAAAAAAGGGATGGCATTTTACCACTTATAAGTGGACATAAAACATTTTAGCCCTACTGCTAGCAGCATTGCATTTTAAGTCATGTAAATAGCATATTTAGATTCCAGTAACATTATGGGCAAGCCCAGGACTCGATCTAGCAAAAGGTTAGGAGCATTTGTGAATTCTGCAGGCACATCAGCCCATCAACAGCAATCACGTGGAATGCTAATACAGAAGCAAACATTATGTGAAATTGCATTCTTCACAATACAATAGGTAGCTGATAACAAAAATAAAAATGCAACAGCCCTGCTTCCCATCAGTGGGCTGGAAGGAATGTAAAGAGCTGTACATTAATTGGCAATAAGATTAAAGCCCCACTAGCAGCTCATTACTGAACTCATAGCCCGATAAACAGTATTGAAGAAAGTTTGGGGCAAATTTGGCGATAATGTGCTCAATAATTTGACGTATTGCTTTGTGCTATTGTAGGGGAAAACTGCCAGCTTGCCTGGACATTGTCAGGATCGTAGAGGGTTCTTCCACATGCACCGTAAGTTTACAGAACAGTATTTTCATGGAGACTGTTGAATGACCACCATGGATTTTGTGATGTATACATTGTGTATGTATATGAACACTCCGCTCGCAACCAAATTCACAACACTGCATGCTTCACATTTGAAATTCACGGCTCTTTTACGAAGACATTAGAAAAATCATTTTTTTTATTGATTACTATACAAAAATGTATTTAAATGACATCCATTCAAAGTGGTAACATCATAGCTAAATTACAGACAATCCTGTAACAAATCTATTTACAAATAGCATTTAAAAGCTTTTTTTTTTACATTATTTTACAGTTCACTATTCCTTCTAAACCACAAAGCTGAAACAATGTGTTTCTTCCCACTGCCTCCCAAATTTCACACGTTTCCTTCCATACAAAGTGACCATTCTTTGCCTTCCCACAAAAAAAGGATATGTACATGAAAATCAAATTCTCCACACAAAATCCCACCACATAATTTCCTATCACACAATATACATGCTCACACAAACGTACAACTCCTCTTCCGCAAGACCAAAATGTTAAATTAATGTCTTTATCTTAATTTAGAACTGCATCTCCCCATCCCTATAAAACAAAAAAAAATAAACCAGCAAACACCTGTCTCTCCCTTACCAGCCAGCTTAAAATTCAGACTTAAATAGGACATTGCGATAAAATATGCACACATTTGTACATACACACCTAACACTGTTAAGATAGCTACCCTTTATGCATTGTAAAAAAAAATAAAGGAAACAGTTTTAGGCAATTTACTAAACTACTTTAGTTTGAAAGATTTGTCATTTTGAAAAGGCCCGTATAGCAGCAACTCAAATGGTACCAGAAAACTTGCACAGAAAATAAAGGTTGTAATGCAACCTAACATTCAGAAAGGTGTGGTTTAAAGAATAAGTTATGTAATGGTACATTCACTCGTACTGATGCTCAGAGTATAGTATATACACTAAAGTATATTTTTGATACTACAGGTCTGTAGTACAAATGATGTAATACTTGAAGAATGAAGACACAGAAGGATAGAGCTAGCGTCCCCAGCAGGACCACAGTACCTCCATCATTTGCACTATTTTTGCACCACTGGTCCAATACTTTGCACTTTTGCAAATGACCAACCACAAAGCATTAAGGCAGAGAAGTGCCAAATGCATGTAAAAGATCAAACGGCCGTGGGTACGATTCAAATCCGGGGCCACCATAACCACGCCTCCTGACATTAAATCTTTAGGTTCTTGGGTTAAATTAAATTATTAAGTCGCCGCCCCAGGCACTATATTTACCCCGTATAAATCAGAGAAATAACTGCACCCCTCCCACTGCAGCACTTAAATGATATTTAATTGGTTAACCATTTACCATTTCCTCTGGCCACGGAGGCCAGGGCAACAAAGCGCCGACAGTGATGGCTGCGCGAATTCTTCACACGTAGAACTGTAAATCACTTTGTAAAAATCAATAGTGCAACATAAGAATTGTATAGCATATAAACAAACAGTCTGCCATGTCAAGAATCAAAAATATCTTCAACCTGAGTTTAGAAGAGTGGATGCACCATTATGGCTCCGTTTTGTAACCGCAGGCTATTTTGGGGTCCACTCTTAAGCAATGCTGTGGCTAAAAAGGCACCCTCGTGGGGACTGAGACAATTATGCAAACGCAGTTACAGATTTGACCCATGCCCACTACCTGCATCAGAAAACGGCATCATTTATCTGTAAGGCGGCAGATAAAATGCTGGCCAATAATATTGGTACACTATTAAAAACAGTTTCTGCCCTTCATAAAAAAAAAATGCTTTTTGATAAAAGTGGAAGCAGTCAGCATTTGTGTGCTGAGAAAAAGCAAAATGCTAAGCGCAATTAAATATTTCATCACAAACTGAACTTCCTTCACTCTAAATATACAAGGCAAATTACAGGCGCTTAAAATACCCCAAATATTGGTACGTATACAATAGGGCGTTGGACACTAGGACATTGTACCAAGTCTTCAAATAAAATTGCACAAACGCTCACAATTGTGAAAAAGGTGAGAAGTAGCATTTCCACGTACTGGCCCATACAAGCAACATGCAATATGTAATAGCAGGAAACGTATTTGGAGGCCTCCAGCCTTTATGTAAGACTGGACTTATGTTTGAGCACTGGGTGTTCGTGTGACTTACATGTGAACAAGCTAGACAAATTCATACAGACTGACTAAAATGCTTGAAAAGGTAGAGGGGGGGGGGGGGGGGGGGGTGGGGGGGGGGAATAAGACCGCATCTCCTAAATTATGGTTCACATTTATTGTGGAGAATCTCCACAAGAGCTGGGGGATATAAAATATACAGGAAGGCACGGTTTGAAAGATGTGGCTTACAGGTTTTTTTTTTACCAGGTCATGATCTCTTCTCTTGAAAAAGCCGCCAGGGAGGCTAAATGGGAGGAGACTATTCATGTTGCTCTAATGAGCCTTAAGCAAGCCCAGCGCAAATCACCCTGTAAAACTTGCATAGCCTCAAGGAAGCATTGGATCAAAAATCACTTGTCCTCAGTTTTTATAGCCATGTCTGCATTAGTACTGCATGCTGTTGCTGAGATTGTTGGGGGAGGCTCAGGAGAGGACATTAAAGGTGGCAAAGACAAGACATCAGCAAGTATTTCTGGTTCCATTTTCTGGTAATTGGTACAAAACCCAACAAAAACGTGGTCTGTTCAGAAGAAGATGTTCAAGTAAAGCGGAATCAGCTGCACATGAAGTCTTCCAAAGATGGCAGCTTTTCTAGATCGTAGGCATCAAAGAGATCACTGATGCCCTCTTCGTCTCCGAGGCTTAGCAAGTAATCTTCTTGGAGGAGAGGAGGGATCAAGTTTACAAATGGACCATCCAGACCCAGAGCCATTTGATCCTCTGTTTGCTGAAGGAGGTTGGTTGGGGAGGTTAGGGGAGAGATGGCTGCCACAGGTACAGAGCAATTAACGTTGTCAGAATTAGATGACAGCATATCTGCATCTAAAAAAACAAAACAAAACATTTAAAAGGTAAATCTTAAGCACATGAACCATTTAAACGTATGCCGAGAAAGTACTTTTGTGAGCAGAGGTAGTGTGTACCTTATTACAATAACCGTTTAATATCACAAGTGTCAGACGCTCTTAAAGCAGCGATCCCCTGAACTACTCCCCTCCCCCTTTTAATGTGGACCCTCTAGCGTTGAATCGCACTATTTCTAGATCGTGGGAACCCCCGGTTCCGAGATAATTACCGAAGGAACCGGTATTACTTCATTGGCCATCCAACAGGAAACGACAACAGATGTTGTAGCTTCCTATTGACCTGAGATTTTGCAGTAATTCCCCACCCCCCCTCGTCTTCATACTTATACCCTGCAACTTCAGCAGTAAGTATCCATCTATATATCTATAAATTTATGAGCAAGGGGTGTTGCTGTTTCATAAGAACTTTTTTTGGAACAGGTAACTCTTTAAGTGGCTTGGGTTCTTCAACTAAAACGTCTAGAACGTTGTGTATAGATGTAACTTTTTCAAGCACGTGATCCACAGGCTATATTCTGAAACGGTACAAAATCCTACAATGCAATGCAAGCTGGAAGTCCAAACAGACCGATCTGCGCAAAAAGCCAGATTTACCAGGGATAGGTTTGTAATTCACCTTTGATCCATTGCACGGATTAAAACCCATTCATTACACCCCCCCCAAAAAAAGTGCCCATGCGCATTCTGTCTTGGTGCGGGTGCGTGGGCGCATGCGGTCTGGAGCGTGTGGGTGTGCACATGCGCATTCTGTCTTGGTGCGGCGGCGCATGCGGTTCTGGAGCGTGTGGGTGTGCACATGCGCATTCTGTCTTGGTGCGTGCTCGCTCTGTCCGGACGCGTGTGTATCATGCCACGGTGAGCGTGCATACTCTGTCCTGGTGGGGGTGGAGCGCATAGGCATATTATGTCTGGGTACACGTTTGCGGTCCAGGTGCTTGCATATTCTGTCCGGTCCAGGTGTATGGTGTCAGGGTGCGTGTATTGTTTGGGTGTGCATACTTTGAGTGTGTGCGCACATTCCATCCCTGTGCGTATTCTGCCCTGGCACACCCGTGTGCAAGTGTATTCCATCCTGGCGCACATGTACATCTGTGTATCCTGTCCTGGTACACGGGCAGATTTTGTCCGTGTGCTTTTCTGTCCCACAATGTCACCTGCAACTCCCTGTCTGTCTCCTGTGACCAACTGTCCTGTTGTGTGGGTGCCTCAGCAACCAAGCACCGTGATTAGGTGTACCCCCGAGGGAGAGAAAAAAAAAACCTTGAAAAATCACTGTACTATTCTGATAACTAAACCCCTTGGTTCAGAGATCTGCATATTCTACTCTATTCAGTATATATTTTTCTTAACACTGTAGATACCGAAAAAGGGACAATATTGCAAAGCTAGAGCACTACAGTATAAAAGGGAAACAAAACATTGAGACAATAGCATTTCTGCTGTATTTTCCTGGCCCTCAACCTCAAACCATGTGCATTTTCATGAAAAAGGTCTTGCCCCCACAAATAAATAGTGATGGAATCTACAGAAGAGGCGACAGATATCAGTTTAACTGTACCTTTGGCGTTTGGCTTGGAAATATTGCCATTGTGGTCCTGATTACAAGGCTTCACTGGGCTATTAGATTCATTCTCTTCAGGGCACAGGTATACTTCAATAGCTCCTTGACTACTGGATAAATGTATCTGCAAGCTCTGCAAACGGCAACAGAAGCAACAATTACAAGCGCAGAATAACACGAGTTAAGCACAGAGCCAAGAAGTGAACAGGCAAGTACGCCATTTGCACCAGTGAGCACCTCAAGGTTAGACCTGCAATCCGTACAAGTGCCATGTCTTTACTAGACCCCCCGGCTGGTAATGGCAAGGACCCCCTGTTTCTTTTATGGCTTTCCAAGATGCCAGGTAACATTTTACCCCACCTCTGGGCTGTTTTTAAAAAAAAAATGAAAGCAAGGCTGCATATGTTTTAGCTGTGCGTCACTTTAAACACCTTGTTGGAAGCGATCATATTAAAATATAGTGCGGTTTTACTAGATAACAGCAACTATTTTAATCAATATCCAACACATTTCCGATTGAGTGCCAACATCCCATGAGCATTCAATGTCCAGCACTCACATTTTAAGGAGGTGGTTACCATGCACTTCATTTTTTTAACGTTTTGTGCCAAACCATGCAATAGGGCAGGGTGACACAAACGTTTTTCCCTTCGCCCTCTTGACGGCGGTCACCTCACCCCCGCCCCCCCCCCCGGTGTCATGACGTCACGTTGCCATAGCAATGACGCCGCGTGGAGCCAAGGTAAGTAAAGGTTTACAGAGGCCCTGCAGCTCCCCCGGCACTTAATTGAAGTGCCTTCGGGAAGCGCGCAGGGCCTCTAAACCGTGCCCCCCCTCAGGCAGTCTCGTACCCTCCCTGGGGGTCGCGCCATCCAGTTTGCGCACCGCTGCAATAGGGTGTGTTTCCTTACTCACTGAATCGGAAACTGTTATTATTTTAAGTGAATAATAGAAGTATCAAGGCGCTGATGTCTAACCTCTAAATATAAGAAATACTATTAAATAAATATTCTGCAGCCTGAGTGAGGGGGGGGGGGGGGCATACAATTAAACCTGGGTCTTGATTAAGCTTAATCAACCTGCATTACACATACACAATTAATAAAATATACAACATATCTAATTAGTGGAATAATGCAAATAAGAAAGGTCCACTATAATATTTGCAAGAGGTTCGTTCTGCAAATGTCCAGATCTTCAATGGATATATTAGATTTTTGGCACTATGGCCCGATTTAAAAGCTTTTCAGCATATGATCCCCTCGTTAGAGGAAGTTTTGTTTGGAAAACGGTGTAAAATATAGTTACACACCGAGTTGAGTGTGTGTTGCAGCCTGGAGTTTTTATAGGTGTTCTTCTTAAAGTTGTTAGATTTATAAATGCTGGAGTTACTTCACTTAGGTGTATATAGATATAAATTGCTATGTTGAACTGGATTTTCGATAATCACCCATGGGTGATGGTTTCTGTTTAAAGATACTCGTGTGATCTGCATGTACTACCTGTGAATACTTGTGCCGGTAACATGGGTATACACAGTCGTACTTATGGACTGCGGTTGTTGTATTTGTAATACGCTGTCACCGCTCGCCGCCCGGTTGAGCGTGGAATCTGCTCACTGCATGTACAGATTGCGCTTACCGCAGTGTCTCCAGGCTGCGACACGCACTCAACTCGTGTGCAACTATATTTTACAGTTTTCCAAACAAAACTTCCTCTAACAAGTGGGGATCATATAGTGAAAAGGTTTTAAAAATATCACAATAGTGCCAAAAATCAAATACTTATCCATTGAAGATCTGAACATTTGCAGAACGAACCTCTTGCAAATATTATAGTGGACCTTTCATCTTATTTGCATTATTCCACTAATTGGATATATGTGTTGTATTTTTTATGTTATTAATTGTGTATGTGTAATGCAGGTTGATTAAGCTTAATCAAGATATAGGACTAAATTGTATGTGAGACTCCCGATTAGGAGCTGTTCAATTGTACTCTTTTTCACTACTGCTTATTCTTTGGGAAACTTGGTTTACCATTAGAGCTTCTAGCAATTAGATTTATATTCATGCGCTAGGGTATCCTTCCCTTTCTTCTAGCACATTATTTTAAGTGAGCCCAGTGCCAAAACTGAAATGGTTGCAAAGACTCTCCCACTTCGAAATCTACGGCTGATAACAGAAATTCAGTTTGACACCTGCGCAATTTTTTTTAAAATAAAACAGGAGATCTTGCCGTGTGAATACTATTAAACACAGAAAGTTCAGAAGACAATACACGCATGGTTGGCAGTCACACTTGGGTAGTTGTGGGGAGCTGCACCTTCGAAGTACAGCGATCTCATTTTCCCGATATTCACACTGCCTGGAAATCCTAGGGTTCATATTATTTATAGAAGAAATGGCTGGTAAAAGGTACCGTTCGAACAGAAAAAAGTTTGCATGCAAAAAGGGCGCAATTTGCACATTACCTCAACTGGGTCAGGCACTTCAAGTCTTGTTTCTGGAGGGGCTTTCACCACTATGACGGTTTGTTCCTTAAGGCCACTGATTTTGCGTATGTCTTGGTAAGTAACATAAGCCAATGTAAGTAAAGTTAAGGCAATAACATGAAGGTCGGAATAGCATAGATTAAACGGTTTTGTTTTTTTCAGATGAGCAGGACACGGAAATCTACCAAAATACTTCCCCCCCCCCCCCCCACATTAACACGATGGGTTAAACCCACTTTGTATAGCAATGGGACAGATTCATTTTAGGCCAGGCACATGGAGTTGCTGAAGCCACGAAAGTCAATTGATTTCACGGATGTTCAGAGCATTATTTATTGGCAAGTTACGTTACTCGGGCTTTGTTGATCAATGGGAATAGTAATTCAATAACCATAAGCCCTGAACAGTGTGTGTAGACACCCCACCTTCCTTTGGGCTGACTACCATTATGGGGTTTGGTGCACGCACCCCATTTTTACCTGGGCGGATTGGATTGATTGCAGCAGTGCTTCCACCAAGCAAGAGTCCGTGTGCTAGATTGCTCATGGGCCTAATACCTACCAGGCAGTGAAACATTTAAGACCACAAGCCAATTAATTAGTCTACTTGCAATTAGCAAAGAAAAATACAATAGGCACGAAAGTTCAAGACAAAGGTCAATTTCATTTTGGCGAAACTCTGGTGAAGTGGAATAAATCTCCAGTAATTTAGCGACAATGTTGTACGTGTCTATTTTCGTGCATTGCAAAACTATGAAGAAAGCAACGAATATGGAATGAATACTAGCACATTTCTACTAAATAGCATCAGCGCTGATTAATTGTAAACGCTTGGTCTACAAAACTACTGATATGAGTAGAGAAGCTATTGCCCCCCCCCCCCAAAAAAAACCACAAGCATGGAAATCCTCACACAGATTTGTACAAGTTTGTTATGGCCTCAAATTACTATTAAACGCATACATATAAAAATTTAAGAAGTAGTGTAAATAAATAAATATATATAAATATATATATATAGTCTGTTTGCTGTAATCTAAAATTAGCCAGTATTTTAGCAAACCAGGAATTCGAACGATATCAAAATCATCTGGGCTGCTCTTTGTAAATAGTTTATTTCACTTTACTGAACCTTACTTTTTTCTATACCACCATGCAAAGGCTCAAACCCACTTCGCTACCTGAACATTTTGCCATTTTTATCCCTTTCCTTAAACCCTTTGCTGCCAAAGGGGCCTCAAAATGGGTCATGTCGCTTCGCCGAAGATGGACCCTCCGCTGGAATCCCTCGCCGCTTCTAAGGCAAGTTATTAGTGTTGAGGGTAGGGGGTTACTTTAAAATGTTTTTTTTTTTTTTTTTGCAATTAGGAAGCTTCTATTCTCCCCCCCCCCCTATGATTTGTATTCATTTGCGGTTTTATGTAGTACTGCTATATGGATGTTTCCAGTACAAAATAATGCAATGTCATATCTACTGTTCTAAAACTCAAAATTTAAGTTACATAGTTACATAGTAGATGAGGTTGAAAAAAGACATAGGTCCATAAAGTTCAACCTATGCTAAATTTAGACAACAGATACTTTATCCTATATCTATACTTATTGATATAGAGGAAGGTAAACAAAAAAACCATTAAGGGGAAAAATGAATTCCTTTCTGACTCCAAGAATTGGCAATCGGATTAATCCCTGGATCAACATCCTTCCCGTGTATACTTATTTGATATATCCCTGTATACATTTCCCATCTAAAAAGATGAAAAGTTCAGTCCGCGCTCTGGCTCTTTAAACTTGGAGTGTTGGTCCCTCTCAGTTCTCTTGCTGCTTCTGTGTTTATGAGGTGTCTCCCCCACCTCCAAATGTGGTCTCCACCGGAACCCCGATGGTGATACCAATATCAGCAAAACAAGAAAAAACACAAAAGCGCACCAAGATGAGAGATAGATATTGTATTAGCAACAAATAATAAAATTAGTAACTTACATATAAAATTTCTTTAATAATCCCCGATTCTGGTGTCTATCACAGGAGTAGGGCATCACATAGGAAGTATGAAGGGTAATCTCAGTTCTGAGAGATCAGACCCGCGCGCTGGGGCTGTCTCTGTTCACTCTCCTGTCCTTCACGTGTGGTAGCGTGGTGCAGAGTGTAGCACACATGTGCAGGAACCGGGGCCTTCAATAGGTGTCCTTAGGATGCCTGTCCGTTTTTGATAGCATAGAAACGATCGGAAATAAGCAGGAACGGTACACTAGAGTGTGTACTGGTGGTGGGTAGTAAAACCGCCAGCCACAACAGTCGCGACGCGTTTCGTTTAACAAAGTAAACTTCTTCAGGCGATGAAGGCCCCGGTTCCTGCGCATGAGCGCTACACTCCGCACCACGCTACCACACGTGAAGGACAGGAGAGTGAACAGAGACAGCCCCAGCGCGCGGGTCTGATCTCTCAGAACTGAGATTACCCTTCATACTTCCTATGTGATGCCCTACTCCTGTGATAGACACCAGAATCGGGGATTATTAAAGAAATTTTATATGTAAGTTACTAATTTTATTATTTGTTGCTAATACAATATCTATCTCTCATCTTGGTGCGCTTTTGTGTTTTTTCTTGTTTTCCATCTAAAAAGATGTCCAACCTTTTTTTGAACAAATCTATTGTATCTGCCATGTATCTCCATGGGTAATGAATTACACATTTTAACTGCCCTTACTGTAAAGAACCCTTTCCTTTGTTGCTGGTGAAATTTCCTTTCCTCCAACCTTAAGGGATAGCCCTGAGTCCTTTGTACTGCCCGTGGGATGAATAGTTCTTTTGAAAGCTCCTTGTATTGTCCCCGAATATATTTGAATATAGTTATCATATCCCCTCTTAGACGCCTCTTTTCTAATGTAAATAAATCTAACTTAGCTAGCCTCTCCTCATAAGTTAGAATGTCCATCCCCTTTATTAATTTGGTGGCTCTTCTCTGCACTCTCTCTAGTTCCATAATGTCTTTTCTTAGGAGTGGTGCCCAAAATTCTACTCCATATTCAAGGTGTGGTCTTACTAATGCTTTGTAAAGGGGCATAATTATGTCTACTTCCCTTCCATCCATTGCCCGTTTGATGCAAGATAAGATCTTGTTTGCCTTTGCAGCTACTGCATGACATTGGGCACTATTGCCAAGCCTGCTGTCTACAAGCACTCCTAAATCCTTCTCCATCAAGGATTCCCCCAATATATCTCCATTTAATTTGTAAGTCGCCTTTTTATTCTTGCATCCCAAATGCATAACCTTACATTTATCTGTATTAAACCTCATTTGCCATTTACCTGCCCACGTTTCCAGTCTCTCCAAGTCCTTCTGAAGAGAAATTACATCCTGCTCTGATTCTATTACCTTACACAATTTAGTATCATCAGCAAAGATGGAGACTTTGTTCTCGATCCCAACCTCAAGGTCATTAATAAACAAGTTAAAAAAGCAGGGGTCCCAGTACCGATCCCTGAGGTACTCCACTCACGACTTTAGCCCAACCTGAAAAAGTTCCATTTATGACAACCCTCTGTTGTCTGTCATTTAACCAGTTTTCAATCCAGGTGCATATATTATTACTGAGTCCAATTTTCTTTATTTTGTACACCAACCTCTTGTGTGGAACCGTATAAAAAGCCTTTACAAAATCTAAGTAGACCACATCAACTGCATTACCCTGGTCTAAATTCCTACTTACCTCCTCAAAGAAACAAATAAGGTTAGTTTGGCAAGATCTATCGTTCATAAATCCATGCTGACTATTACTAATAATTTTGTTTTCCATTATGTATTCCTGAATATTATTCCGTATTAAACCTTCAAGTAGTTTCCCTACTATTGAAGTCAGGCTTACAGGTCTGTAATTTCCCGGTTGTGATCTAGCTCCCCTTTTAAAGTTATCAATTTTTTTTTGTTTTTTTAAATCCTCCAAAGTTATGTAACAATGAGACCACCCGCCTCACTCAATAACAAAGGGTATATTCGTTTTAGTCCAAAATAGAAATAAGATGGCAATGTATCAATACACTGTTTTTGATGATACTGGCTATAAGTGCAATATTGTTCTTAATCTAGTCTTTTGTAATAATTTTACTGTGCCGTGATCTTCTCTTCCATTTCCATCGCAACTCTATATGTATTGGAGACCTGACACTCCGTATAGGAAAAGAATTACAACCCAAGCTATGCAAAATTGTAAGTGCATGAATTCAAATGTATGAACTTTAAGGGTTAATTATCCTGTATTGATACATTTATATCTTCTCTTATTTTGGACTAAAAACGAATATAGCCGAGACAATGCGCCGGAGAACTTTTTTTCTTTGCTCACATTTGGAGGGATGTGGAACTCTCTCCTGGACTCTGGCTGCTAAATCTAAGTATATCTATATTGGACTCATTACCTTCCTCCGTTAGCACTATTAAGCTTGTTATCACTGTATATTTGTAATTAACCCATTTATATTAGGTTAGTGTTTAGCACTGCTTTTTTCTTTGTTTTTTTACACAATAACAAACGACTAAATACATGGGATGTCACACGCAGGAAGGATATCTCTGATTCTCTGAATCTTCTGTTAAAAGCTTTAGATCCAAGGTACAGTTTTGTATCAACTCATCCAGCTTCCTCTCCTCCTGGGTGAGCTCTGTAACATCCCTGGACAGTACCTGACAGCGATCCAAGTTACCACCATCGTCGGACAAGCTGCAGCCCCTGAAAACAGAGACAGACTTTGCCATTTCTACAAAACATGACGAGACATGGTAAGAGAAATAACAGTAGGCCGGCACGTAAACTAACCTAACCAAGATGGAGCGAAGATTATGTATATGACTGCAAATTACATACACAGATATGGCAGCCTATTGCACCGCTGACGACACTGCTGCGTTTAACAGTAACGCTATTGAGAATAGTAAAGGATAGCTGGTTAACACATTTTGACTGTTAACAGAGGTAATAACGGAGGGGGTAGGGGGGCGTGTGTGTTCTGTCAAAAGATATTTAGTTTGACCGTTCTAAATGCAGCCGAGGGAAAAAAAAAAAAAAACATTTATAACTAAGACGCATGAAAAAAAAAAAAAACAAGGTAAGTCACGACAGTAGCTCTGGTTTCTCAGGTGCTAAGCATATGTACCTACACCCAATAACAGCTACAAAAAGACCATTTGTTCTAATCCTCAACTTCCGTTTGAGTTTATGTGGAAGACATTTTGCCTGCAGAAGCAGCTGAATCAGGGGAAGGGGTTATGATTGTTCAGACACTTACATCCACTGAATATTGTTTTTTGATTTCTTTTTGAGGAGATGAATTCCTTCCAACACATTTGTGATATCATAAATCCTCCTTTTCTGCACCTTGAGGACTTCAGCAGCTTTATTCAGATCGACGACCCCGTCCGAGGACTGGCTGAGCAGCTGAATGAACTTCTTTGTCAACAGACCGAGTGAGGTATCGTAACGAGTCTTTTCTGAGGGAGACTTCGGAGCTGGACCAGAAAGATGCATTGAGGAAAAAGGTAAACATTCCATCCGTGTCAGAAACATACCACAGATAACCCAATTATGCAGACCTTTTCCTGAGTAATCAAGAAATCCCAGCCAGTCTGGCACATAACCGAGGTAACCCTTTGAACGCCGTCCATGTTTATTTAAATCCAGATGAATGACAGTTGTAGGGCCTGTGGGATGTCAACTGCCCCTAGCTGCTAAAAATCACAGCAACATTGCATTTAAGAGCTCGCAGAGACATGTATCCGTGAGATCTGCCGCTTCACTACAGCAGCACAGAGACGTACGGACGTGACTATTCGTTTCAGAGTGACCCCACTAAAAAAAAGGTTTGCGGTTAATGGAGAATTAAGAGCTATTCTTGCTTATGTTCATTTATATATAGAGCGAGATTCTTGTTTTATTCCAATATTTCATGAGATTTAGAAGTTAAGAAAAGCAGAAATCTGCTCCGGTGACCCCTCGCCACCATTTTGTGACGTGTTCGCCGTGTGAGGTGTTCAACCCGTGTTTCCAGGACAATTGAAGAAAAACTTAGATTCAACCATTCTTCAAAATGATTTAAGGACTCTTCAAAACATGGATGCTGGGCAACTAGCTGCTGCTGTGCTAATCGGGAACAATGTCCTCACAGTTTACGGTCAGGCACGCCATGCTACAGGGAGCCCCACTTCTTGAGATCTTTCATTTTGAAATTCCCTTACAATAATAATTATTGTCTGCGAGAAACAATCATCCTCATTCTGGCTGCAAATAGAAGGCTGTGATATAGTGAGATGCCAGTACAGCCAAATATTGGCTTTTCCTTACAAAGTACAGGTTTAAAAAATAAATTAAAAAAAAAAAAAAAAAAAAAAAGACTGTCACTATCTCTGCAATCGGGTTTCAGGGGGCCCTCAGAACCAAGTGCTGCAATTAAACTATGAGACCCCATGATTCAAGAAAGTTTATAAAAAAACAAAAAAACCCCCACTATTTTGGGAGGGATTGTGGTTTTAAGCAGATTGCAAGAGCAGCCGCCGTGTACAGGGAAGCCTCTGGTTCAAATATAGAGGCATTGCAGATTTAGGGGCCGATGCAGTAACTTGCGAGAAGGCTGAATTTGGCTGTTTTATTGCGAGATTGGCATGTAGTATGCAGTTGATGGCGGTATGTGTGCGAGTTACCTGAAAAACGGCATATGCAATTGTTGCCGGAAATCAAGCGCTGGCGGGGTGGCGAGAATGGCTATTTCGCCATATTATGCAGCACGCAGAATGCAGTAGATGCCGAGTAAGATCTCGGGGGTGCGCGGGAGAAACTCCTTGCGAGAAAAGCGCCAAAAAGCTGCGGCACCAACAAGCAGGCGAGAGCCGAACATTTCAGCTGCTAGTGACATTGTTGTGTCATTGTACTGTTGCTGCTGGCAGCGCAGCTTCAATTGTGTTACATGTCATTCAGAACCTGTTACATGTGTTGTTTATAATAAAATACATTATTAATGTTAGCCAAAGGTGTCTGTCTTGTGAATGACAAGAAGCAGGTATGTTCCTAAAACTATCTATTGAGGGACAGCGCTGTGAAAGCCTTGCTAATGTCACTAGCAGCAAGAAACACACTGCTGTGAGTAACAGAATGTAAGGTCAAACTATCATGAGGTGATTTTTTCATGTTCAAAAGTTGCCGCCAAATTCTCCTTCAATACAGATACATGCAGTCATCCCCCTCTTGCTGCATGCACGGGTTACAGTACACACAGCAACTCACTGAAATGTACTGTAAGCTTTGCAACATAGTCCAACACACAGACACAAATGTACATGAAATGTCACAAGTCACATGCACACATGTATCACCTCTTCACGTGTCAAAGAACAGAAGACACAACTGTAGCACTGCACCAGGTATGTTTCCAAGAGTATCTAATGAGGGACAGCAGTAAAAGGTTTGCTAATGTCAGTAACAGCAAGACCGTCACTACCGTGAGTAACTGAATGCTATAAGCAAGAAGGAGTTTTTTTTTTATTTATGTGCAGAGGTTGACGCCACATTCAAGTGAAATACGGATACATGCAGTCATCCGCCACTGACTGCAGGAACTCGCAACATGTGCAACTCACCATTGTATCTCACAATCGCTATTTACTGCATTTAGCGGCAAATTCCCGCCAAACACAGGAGATTTAAGCGCGCTGCCGACACACACATATCGCAAGTTACTGCATCGGCCCCATAGTCTAAGAAAACCACAACCCATATTTGGCACGGCTCCATAAAAAGAGATCAATGTGGGTACACACACTATGCAACAACGGCAAAGTGTCCCATGTAACACCGGTAAAGTATGAGGGTGGGTAAAGAGAGCCGAATACCCATAAAATTAAAAAAAAAACACTATTTTTTTGAAAAATAAAATAAAAAAAGAAAAAAAAGCAAAGACAGAGTGTAACTAAGGTGAGCATGGACGGCTATTTTAACATTTATGCAGCCGTTGACCTCCTGAAGTCCATGTCAACCGGTCCTGTGGTAGCCCCACCCCCCCCCCCCCCCCCCCGCCACCAAGAAAGATTTTCAAAACTGCATAATCAGTTTTTTAAATAATGACTATTAATATAAAATGTATACACTACACTGTTTTGGGTACATTGAAAGTAGACCCTTAAACTGGGAGTTGGAGCCGCTTACAGCAGGGGAGCGCAAACATTTTTTACTCTGCACCCCCCACCTTAACTTTTCTCCGATGGTTTTAGACAGTGTTGACATGGCAAAGCCACCGGAGACAAGGCAAGGGACTTAAGAGGCCTTGCACGCTCCCTCAGCATTTAATTTAAATGTTGTGGTGAAGAGCCCCCCCCTTACAGGATACTAGTGCAGACACGGGGGGGGTGGTGAAGGTCCCATTTATTGCTCCAAGGGCAGAATATGAAATTAACTTCAGCCATCTTCCAACATCGCCACAGCATAAAATTTACATTTCTAACGATACTCGTTTAAAAAAATATATATTTTAAATGGAAGTCACAGGTAGTGGCATCCTTTTATAAAAGACAGTGAATTCTTTTATGACTGCCTATGCTGCCAGTACAGCAACACATTACAATATGCTGCACACCCTTCAGAGTGAAGGGGCCAGATGTACAGAATTTGTGTAAGCGCACGACTCCATGCCAAAGGTGTGCAGTCAGTACAAAGTCCCGTACTTCCATAGCAACTACCAACTAAACGTTAGTTATTTGTTACACACATTCTGGCACTTCTCAATGGAACAGACCACGAGTTATATGAATGCCCGAGTATAGACCGTACCCAAAAGGCAGATCACGATTACAGGATCATTACTTGTGTTAATTTGATGCGAGAGAGCATGTATAGTTATTTCAATCATGCACATAAACACAATTTTAATTTTTAATGACATGTTGGTGACATAGAACACCACCATTTTTTTCATGATTACTAAAATGCATGGCCGCTTAAAATAGCCACTTACGGAAGTTCAGGTAACGGGGAAGCAAAGCACTTACTTTTTGGACTGTCTGGGCAATGCGAGGTCGCTCTACCTTTCCCTTTGGGCGTCTTCAGCACATCAGAGAGAAACTGATGAGCTCCGTCCCCAAGCTCCAACCTTCGCTTTGCCTGGAAAGAGAGGTTTTGTGAGAACAGCTCATCTTACAGGTCTTGGACAGCAAAGGGGTTGTCCCTTGTAGATAGAGGTGCCCAAACTGCCCTGATAGGTAGGAAGGGGTCATGAAACTACCATAGCATACAAGAGGTAGCGAAGCAGACAAAAACTTATGGAATCTGGTTACTACGGAGGGGAAGATAAGCACACCACTCTGATAAGATTATTTCAATGGACCAACTGTGTAAAAGTGATAAGCCAAGTATTAGGATCCCTTGACCAACAGATCAAATGGTGCTTTGTAGTGATGTACCAAGTACCTGGAAATTACCCGGTACCCAGCACTTTTTCAGCTACCAGGACCAGGCAGCAGGGAACTGGGCCCGGCACCAGGTAATGCCACTGTAAATTAAAATACTTCATCACTTGCAGCAGGCGACGGAAGGTGAAAACCGGTGAGGAAGACCGCTGTGACATCTGGGAGCAGCAGCAGAGGTCCAGTTGGCGGCGGCGGCAACAGAAGTCTGTGTTCAGCTGGCGGGAGCAGCAGGAACACAGCTGATACATGTGTGAGCCAGGGAACCATGTGACTGGAGCATGAGCGTTCCTATTGGACAGCCAGATCCTACCTGGCTGTCCAATAGGAACGCTTTTGCTCTTGTTGCTGCCACCGCCGCCAGGACCTCTACTGCTGCTCCTAGATGTCACTGTGGTCTCTCACCAGCCTTCACCTAACCTGCAGGTAAGTGCTGTCTGGATAAGGGTTACCCGGCTTTCTAAACAAATGAGACCCGGTACAACACTAGTGCTTAGGCAAGAACTTTTCTGCAATTGAACCCACCCTTCATTCCATGTTCTCCTTCTACATACACAAGAAATGCTACGAAATACCACAAAGAACTGCAATGGCATCAAATCTGGAAACCAAAAAGCCTGCATACAAAACACAAAATAAACCAGGTAGATACTTTTAACTTAATAACCAATTGCATAACAGACGGGACATAGCCCTGGAGTGCCTTTAGTTTGGCCTTTGGCAGGACTGCCCCCGAAAGAAAAAAAAGTTTAACTAGCTTTCCTATGCAAACCTAAAAAAGCTAAAAGGAAAAACGTTCGTTAACTTTTTGGGAAAGGAATGGTTAAATTGCTTAGGAGCCTTTGGCGAGGGTTGGGGCATTTTTCCATACTGATAAATTTATAATCCGTAGAATGCTATTTTGTCCCTTAACATCTTTATTCCGGATTTTTTTTTGTTGCATACAGGAATTGAGCAAATTCATTTAACAATTGTTCTAAAGTTCTATTTCGCACCCTTGTTGCAACAACGAGCTGGAATTGATTTATTTGTTCTGAACACTACATATGAATACATTGGGAAAGTGTTTTCACAAGTGAAAGCAAGAATGCAAAGGTTTGAATTCTTTACATTTTTGTACCTGTGCACACAGATAGTGAAGGACCTTTTGTTTTATGACCCTCTGCTGCATCATGAAATAACACTTTAACGCCTTTCAGGATTCCAATACAGCGATGGAATTAACCCTTTAGGAGGTACTTAACTATTGAGCGCTTCACTCTATTTCCTAGATGTGCCCAACATGCACCTGTCCACAGCACAATCGTGCAAATAGTTTTAATCTTCTGGGCTACAGATTATTACCGGTTTAAAAGGGACCTTGTAAAACATCCCTATGATTTGACCCACTTTCCAGTAGTATATACGGTCATCGCAAGCACTTTTACCCAACTGATCCCAGAGCTCCACACCAGATTTTCACTTTTAAGCCAATATTGCAACAAGAAAACACTGCCAGATTTAGACAAATAGCATCAAGAAAATACCTGGAACAGTGATGGCTATAAAACACTAGTTAAAAACAAAAAACAAAACCTGTCAGCTGAATGGTGCAACAAAATCAAGCTACCATTGGCTTTGCAACAATGATGAAACAATTGCATTCTCAGCAGGGCAATTGTGCTAGTTGGTGATGCACAAGTAGAAGGGAAAAGGAACAAAACAGCCATGTACTAGAACAAACCAATCATTAATTTGTAAAGCTCTGCATCCACACCTGAAACGGTATTAAAATATGTGCTGACACTTTGGCTAATGGTAGGATACTTTGTGCACCACCACTGCTATGGTTAGAGCCCTGTTTAGACCAAGAGTTACCAACTAGTCACAATCGCCAAATATGGTACTCGGCACTGCTGTGGCGCTTAAACCTCAGTTCACAATCAAACAATAACCAATGAAGGCAACAAAAGGTCACAATATTCCCTATAAATGTATTTGGGCGTTACACTGCCTGGATGAATCCTACAATACTCAACTAAGGGGAAAATTAAATGTCATTAGAGAAAGCACCAATTCCTAGCCATGTGAAAGTTGGTGGCATAGGTAGTTCTGTTATTGTAGAACAGTGTGTCCCTTTGTGATATTCCCTAAAGTTCATTTAGTAAGGTTAATATTTGCCTGAATGACTGGGGATTCCTCTGAGAGATTGGTAGTGGTGCCCAACAAACTACAAATATGGCTGCAGTCAACAATATCTTCAGACTTTGCCGCTTTGTATTTTGCCCAGTGGAGACACCTACTGTAGTTCCAGGGCCAGAAGCACCATGGATAGTCAGACACGTAATATAAATAAATGGGTATAAAAAAAAAAAAACCTTCACATGAGGCCAAAGGTTCATTTTGCTCAAGATTACAGAAAATCGTGTCAGGAGATTCACATGCCAATTCTTCAAGTTATCAACATTAATGGCATGCAGAGAAAAGGGATGCTTTGAATGAATATTGGAGTTATTCAGAAGCTAGCCGGGCTTTGGTGTCCCCTCGGTTGCGGTATGATTGGATAGGGTGTAATATTCTGCACCAACAGTGCCACGGAATCCCACACTGCATTATAACGGATATGATGTGTTACCTCCGTATACACAGAACCATATAGTGAGAGTTACAACCTAAATGTATAGGCCAAATTCTGAAAGCATGGCCTATCTGCCCTCAAAAAAAAAAGTCTCCAAATTAGATGAATGTTGTGCTCATGAGAAAGTGGTAGTTTAAAGGAACTGAAGGGAATCATGCAAATTCAACTGCGCTCATCTAATTTACTGCTGCAAGGATCCAATATTAGTGTAACATACTGTACTACTCATGGAAGGTCAATGCAGTAATCTAGCAGAGCTCTGCTAGCAGTACTAGTACCGGTCACAGGTCAAATACATTCAAATTATGGTTATGGAACTAAAAAAAATTGAATATTTAATCTCGAACAAGTACTTTGCTATTCAGCAAGTGTGCATCAAATAAGTGTCTTCTGATTATGGTTCTGGGTTTCTACGCAAACATTCTTTCTTGACCCAGCAACATTGTTAGAAGCGAAGTATTGCTGCAGCACACGTTTGTGAAACCTTTCCTGCCAAGTCACAGATCAGTCTTGTAATTTACAGTAAAACTGGTATTCTGCACCTACAGGAAAGGGGAAGAGCCCAAGTACACATACACCAACGTGTGGTACAGGCAAAAAAAAAATATGCATTGCAAGAAACATGTATATACAACCAAGTCCCTTAGCTGAATATTTATGTAGCCCTACAATAAATGTTAATGGCAACCTTTTACATGCACGCTGCTGCATGATATTGCATATCTATATGCAATATTGAGCAGGCCCTGGCTGGGACTACTTGTGCAGAGGGTGAAGCAGTGAGTGAGGGCTAGGAACAGCTAGGAACCTGGGTAACAGAAGGAAACAAAGTGGGGGATCAGATCTAGCATGTTGTGGGCATGGGCACTGTTTGCCGTGCACAGAGCAACAACTAAATGCATCTGCATGCAACATTCAAGGGAGTTAATCAGAATTAAAATAAGCAGTTTTACATGCAACTGCCTCATCTGGCCTTGTGATAAACCACCACCCATGTGTTCCTGCAGGAGGATCTTTTATTCTGTTAACCAGAGATAAAAAAAAACAAAAAAAAAACCTCATCTCAACAAGCAGGAAGAGACGGTTTTGCAGCTATTAGTCAACACCATGGCCTGACAGAATGAAGTACCCAAAACAGATACCGTATTTCCCTCGATTCCAAGACGCACTCCCCCCCCCCTCCCCCACATTCTACCATTTTGGAAATCGGGATCCGTCTTACAATCGATGTCATTGAGAAACAGGGACTGTTCCTGTACCAATATGGCCGCTAATGCCAATCAACCACGCGATCTACGTTGCAGAATGACGTTCCTGGAACGCCTGCTGCCAGCCAACCGTAGCACACCACCCATAGTACAGAGCAGGAGGTTGCCTTATGACAGGCTGAAGGTGTCTTCATTTAAGTTGTCATTGCTTGCACATGTGCAAAGAACGTGTCACTAATTGTCACTTAAAATGTCAAAGACTTCACTATGATGCAGCATTGAAAGCAAGTAAAAACCTTTTTTCTGTACATTTAATGTAGTGTTTCCTTCTAAAATAGTTATTAAATCAATGGTGCATTTTACAATCAATGAAATACTGTACTTTTCTTCTGACCAATATAAAGTGGAGTTACAACTCAGACCTTTTCCCAGAGCATCCATCTTAGGCTGGGGCCATGGTGCCTTCGCCCATGCGGAGGCGTGCGCGGACGTGATGTCACTCTTCAATCATGTGCGTATTCGGCCATGATATGCGCGCCGTCCGTGGGAGTGTCTAGGGGCGTGCCAGTGACGTCAATGAGCTGATTTGCCCTCATTGGGCAAACCGTTCACGTGACCGGCCTGTCATGCCAAGAAATCAGTTTGAACTGATTTCTTGCGGAACGCGTGCCCCCTCCCCCGCACGCCGCGAATACTGCCTGAAGGCAGTCTGTTCGCTCAGCGGATTGGTACCATGGCCCCAGCCCAAGATGCAACGTGTGCATCACACCCATCATTTTTAAACAAGTGTGTCCTCAAAATAAGGCTGTTAGATTTACAAAATGGCTGGAAATAAACCATTACCTTCACAACTGCTAGGAGGGGCTTATTGCAATGCAGCAGGTTGCTGGTGCCTTAGGCCGCGTTTATAGAGGACACACATGACGTCACATGCGAGATTTGTGCTCAGTGTATTCGCGGCGGGGCAGACGCAGCACACGGCTGGTCCGTCCTCATTGGCTGAACCGCTCACGTGACAAGAGAAAAGAATTTGTCTTTTCAAAAATCTGCCGTGCGGTAGCTCTGCATCGATTGCTCTCACTATGGGTGGCCTCGTAGGGAAGATGTCTGTTCGCGCTCCGTGTACGCACGCTATAAGGCAGCAAACAGTTAAACAGATGTATCCCCATCTTTGTTACTGTAATAATAGAAGCAGCAGCCAATAACTGATGTATCCTGTACCACCTTCTATGTAGTGCGTGTAAAAAAATTTTTAAATTGAAGACCCCACACACCATGGCAAATTGCCTCTACATTTCTGCTTTTGAACTTGCCTTTTTGGGAGGGTATCTGCTACATTACCAAAAAATAAAATAAATAAATAAAAAGGCCCCATCTGTTTTACATATTGAGCCATGTACTAAAGCTGCAGGATTTTGCTCTGCACTGCCCAGATCCCTATAGGTTGCACTCTTCATGTTGTGACAAGCAGGAACAGTTGGCTCCAACAGAGTGGGCGCAGCTAGTGTGCATTTATCCATCACATCATGGAGGCAGACTCTCCCAGCAGCCTTAGGAGGCCTCAGCCTCTTCAGCCCCCACAGTGCTCTATGGAAGCAAAAGAGCTATAAGGCACAGAAGGAAGTGTGCCCTCTATTTTGCACAGGTTTATATGTAAACACTGAAACACTCTCCCATGTAAAACCCACTATTTGAAGCAGTTTGTTTTACACATGTGCAGACTTGGACAACAAGACAAAGCAAAAAATAAGTTGGGGCCTATTTAAGCTGAAGGACAGATGCAGAGCAAATCTGTTTTCAGAAAATCAAAAATGGCAATAGAGTGTTACATTTCCCCCCCAAAATTGAACAATTTCACAATGAGGTCAGTGAAAATGGTTAAGTAATTGGTAAAAATATCACCAGAGTCAGCAAAAGTCCTATTTAATTCTCATGCATGTAGTGATTGTCACAGCACAACTAAGATCACCCCTTAACTTTAAGAAAATAGCAAAAACATATCCAAACCCCACAGAACTCCGCTTAGAGATCCTACGTAAATAAAATAATCACCAATACATTAACCCCTTCGGTGCCAGTAAATTGCATTCTAGGTACGGAAGGGGATAACACCCACCGCTATAAAATAGTTAAAACATCTCATGAACGTGGTTCCAATAACATGCCAATATAATTACAACGGTCATAGTGACCTCCAGATTGCACACCCTGGCTGAAAACTTACACCCCTTTAAAAAGCAGTACCACCCACTCCCCCCCCCCAAAAAAAGCAGATGGGGCCTAGTTCAAGAGTTTGAGCCGCTTGACAAAAACGAGATACACATGACTACGGGGTCACCAACAGCAAATCACACTATCACCCGATGTTACAATTTTCAGCCGTCGCCAGAATGATCCCGACCCCAGGGCTATGGCGAGTTGCCCCCTCAGATAAGGTTTAAAAAAAATAAATGGTTAGCAGCACGTTTATATAGCGGGAACAGCTGACACTCATACAGATGCATTAACGTCCATTCATGTGACCGGGGGTCAGCATATTTTTAACTGTGCATCACCCCAATTATATTGAATATGTAAATTCAGATGAATTTGGGATTTCCATGGCTGGCTGTTGCAGGACCACATGAGGACATGCAGCATATAGGCCTCTGATGTTGTAGGTTATCACTCCACCCCTGTTTGTTCACTTTAACAGCTGCACTGCTGGCTCACACATTTACCTGTTCCTGATGAATGACCTTTCAGGACATTTCCATAAGCAGGCCTGTGAGAAAGCCAGGCTGGGAGGAGGGCGATCCTCCCTGACACAAGGCACCGGGGTGGGGGTGGGAGAGACATAACCTCGGGATCATGGCCCGCACAGTGAGAAGGAGAATGGGGTGTGCGGAGACCACAAGGGGCTTAACTGCTGGAGGAAAGCTGTCAAATGTTGCATTGATTTTTTTTAATTTTTTTACATGCCACCGAAAGGGTTAACAGGAGACATGCAGGAGCCCTTTGTGACCAATCTGCACCCCTTTTGGGAGACAACCCCATAACCCATCCTAAAGAGACATACGGCACACCATTAAAACGGCAGTCCCCCTGCCCCCCCCCCCCCAATCAAACCTGCAGACCGACATCCCCCTCCCCCCCGGCACACCGAGAAACTGCCAGGCGAGAAAAAGTAACCAGTCCTTAGACACCCCTCCTCCTCCCCCCCCCCCCCCCCACCCCCCACAATGACAGATGCAAAAACTGCAAATACTCAGCCGACCTTTCCCCTGCCCCCCTCCATCTCCATCCGGGGCGTGAGCCTGCCTGCGCCGGCTGCAAGAGGAAGCCCACGTATGGGACCAGCAGGCAAAGAAAGTTCTGCCCCCCCTATCATACATATTAATATGGGGCAACTGGGGAACGCGCCCACATGTATTCAACATACAGAAACTGATCACACGTGTATATGCAGTACCTTATATAGCTACTAGTTACATAAGCTAATATATTATGACAAATATACATGGGGTATATTAGTAAGCATATATGTACACCAACATAAGTGTTTATAGATATCGATTTATATACATCCATGTATTAGTATACATAACATGCAGGTGGATTTAATATTGGGATTTGTACACAATGTATTTGTACAATATATACCCACCATATAGGTGTGTAGTTATAGCTATGTGTAGATATATACACAATACTGTATATGCAGAGAACTACAGTACTGGCTACTAGACAAGCTGTTACTGTGAGTATGCAAAGCCCATCATACACAGATATAATGTATACAATATATATATATATATATATAAATATAATTCATGGTGTATGTATAGTGTGTGGGAGGGGGGGGTGTAGCTGTAGACCCTGCCATTACCGGTGGGCGCCCCAGTGCTGGCTGCAGCAGGCCGGCTCTGCCGGCAGGCCCGTGCGGTGTAGAGTAGATGAAGCTGGCGGTGGGAGGCTGCTGCTGCTCGGGAGCACACAGCCCGTGCTGGAGCTGCTGGTGATGCTGCAGCGGGCCGGGCGAGGACAGGATCTGCAGGTATCCGCCGCCGCCTCCTCCTCCTGCACCACCTCCTCCCCCGGCGATGAACCCCCCCGAGAACCCGGTCACCTTCTCCGAGCCGTGCAGCCCGGGGACCACCAGCTTCTCGTGGCCGAGGTGTATTCCCTTTCTCATCTTATTGAGCAGCCTCCCTCTTCTCCCTCTTCCCTGCGCTACTCTTGCCCCGGGCTGGTCTCTGGTCTCCTCCTTCCGAGCCCTTTAATCCGCGCGGCCGCGGGCTCTAGGCTGGAAATAGTCAGGGGTACAGCTAGAGTACACCCCCACGTTGCATGGGGTGAGGTCGGCGAGCGGGTATCAAGCACCGGGGGAGGCAGATGGAAGCGGATTGCGTGCGAGAGAGCGGTAGGGCCCCGGCTCCGACCTCCCCCACCACCGCCGCAGCTGAAAAATGGCTCCAGGAAGCTGACAATGAATGAAGGGATGCGGTTTACGCGCGAAGGTCCTCCCGCGAAACTCGGATTTCCCGCCGTCTTTTTCAAACCACATTCGCATAGCCACGCCCAGCCCCTAACTCTCCCCTCTGATTGGACGAGGAGGCGCTCGGATTCAGAACGCCGCGCGGCCGCCGGTTCAGGGCTGCCATTGGCTGTCCCTCTTGCGCCTCGTTCCATTGGCCTTTTGTGACGAAACACGAAGGCAGAGGGAGGGAATTCCCTTTTCACCGCGCTGGGATTCCATGCCCCAATGTCACGTGTTCATAGACAGCCCGTGATCTGAGCAGTGATGCAAGAACTGGTCTTTCTATTAAACTCAATTCTTATGCATTACTTTTCTGTCAAATCGTGCCTGCTGCAATGATGATACAGAAACAGATGGATCACAATACAATATTAAAAGCCTCTACGTTTTTTCGCTGCCAAAGCTGTTTTTATACATCATTATTGAATGTTGCAGCTGGGAGACTGCTTTTTAAGTCCCACAATAATAATAACTATTTCATATAGCGCTTTTTCCCCCTCTCAAAGCGCTTCACAATTACAATATAGTGAATGGTAAACAGCATTGTATGTGGGATTTTTACAGACAGTTTAATCTGTCAGATTTCTGTTTAACAACTACAGTAACTGCAATATTTGTATGTTCATACAACTGAGACATCTACATTACTCTTAATTTTTTCAAAATGAATGGCAATTACTGACTGTGTGGGCGCTCGCGCTGGCAGCGATGAAACACATTGCTGCAATGTGTGTGGCCAGCGTGAGTGAGCGCCTGCGCATGCACGGCACTTAGCTGCTTGCAGAAGCAGACAAATTTGATTATGCCGCTCACTGGCGCGTCACGTGAGCGGTTTGTCCACTGAGGGCGAACCAGCTCCGTGACGTCATGACCGCCCCCCAACACACTCCCCCCCCAGCTGGCTATAAATCGTCCGGCCCAGAAGGGTGCGTGAGGACACCGCGCACAAGCGCCAGCGCGCTCGTTCCCTGCCTGGCCACAGCCTTATGCAGTAATGCCTATGATTTCTGAAAAAGTGCAGTCCCACTTAAAGAGGCAATTGAAGCCTGCAAATCTTTTTCCGAACATTTTTTATATAGGATGAAAGCAGGAGGTGAACCCTTTTAATTTCAGCTCCAGAGACCCCCTGCGACACTCCCTGCTTCTGGAGATACCTTGAATTAGGCCTCGGGCATGGTCCGTGCTGAGGCGTGCTACTGCTTGGAACTGAGCCCCTGCAGCCGCAATGAGAGCGGCTTTAGCAGGGGCTCGCGCACGCTTCCGCACGCTTGCGGAAACGTGTGTCTCACCGAGTATTGAAAATTGGCCCGCCCCCTGACGACGCACTGTCTAAGGCCAGGGAAAGCACCCGCTTTCCCTGAGCCTCAGCGCGCCTCAGCACTGTAGAGGCACTATGTCCCAGGCCTTAGGCTAAGGCCCCGCTCCCTCCGTCAGCGCGCCCGCACTGCAGTCAGGCGGGGCGCTGACATACACAGACCGCGATATGCGGTCTGTAGGGAGCGGGAGGTGGGCGGGAGTGGGAGGCTTGACAGGGAGGGGGGCGTGGCTTGAGCGGAGGGACCCGCTACTCTCCCCCCCCCCCTCCCTCCACGGGCTCGGGCTGGAGCTGCTGATGGTAAGCAACACACACACACACACACTCATACACACATGCAGGCACTCTCTCTCACACACACGCACACACGCACACAGGCACACACATACACACACGCAGGCACTCACGCACTCAGGCACACACACACAGACACACAGACACACAGACAGGCACTCACGCTGCTTTCACTCCACACTCCTCCCCGCTCCCCGAAGCCTCTCCTCCTCCCGAAGCCTCCCCTCCTCATTGGCTCACAGCCACACCACGTGACGCGTCGACGCTAGGGTTCACAATTCTTTTGTATCCGCTAGCAGCTGACGCGTCACAGCGTGTAGTGAGCTGTGCAGCCTGGGGGGACCGGCTCGGGAGGATTCCCCTGCTGGTGGGGAACTCTCGTGTGGCCGCCCGCACCGCCGGGCGCAGCGGGTCCCAGCCCTTAGGCAGCACTCCTCAGCTACCAGGGTTCACAATGTGTCCTCTTTTCAAAGATGTTGCATCCTGCGGACCAATAGGAAGCTGTGATGTCAACGGTGCAGCTTTCTGTTGGCCCATGGGATGCAGTAGCTTTAAACTTTAAACCCCAGCTTGCTCAACCAGAGTGGCTACCAGCACCCCCTGCGGAGGTAAGTATCTTTGGAAGCAAGGGGGCCCCAGAGCTAACATGAATGGGGTTCAACTCCGGAAACCCCTTTCTTCAATTCTATATAAACAAAATTTGCAGGCTTGGATTACTCCTTTAATAGGTTGAGAACATTAACTTCCTTGATCTTTCTGTTTTATTCCCCCATATAATATAATGTGTGATATAATGCAGTAGTTTGTGCTCCTCTGCTGGCCCGAGCTGGGCAAAACACACTTTTCAATGCTACTACACTGGACTAAAAACACAAACATATACTTTTTGTGTGTGTGCCAAAAATAATAATTTCCCTCAGGAGTTGAGGTTACTTAAAAGTCAAAGGGGGTATTTGTGTATTGTCTAAAAGTGTCCGTGCATGCCGCTTTTGGCCGAAAATCCCTATGGAGTTCAATGAGGATTTTTGTATGAATACTGTCCGAACAGTTGCTTCGGAACATATAGAATTTACCTCAAACATTTATGATTCAATTCCACGGCAGTGGCAGGGCATTACATAAACATATGCATATAGCATAAGAAAGACCGTTTATGAAAAAAAAAACAAGAAGTACAATTAGCAGAGAAACCTGTAGAGCCATAGGATCTCTGCAGTATTTAGATGGTTTGTCTAAGGCCTCGGACATGTTTGGCGCTTGCTTGCGGAAGCGTGCAGACGCGCGCTCCCGCTCAGCACTGAGCCCCTACAGCCGCAATTAGAGCGGCTTTAGTAGGGGCTCACCTGCGCTTCCGCGCGCTTGCGGAAGAGCAGGTCTTAGGGGAATTTAAAATTCACCCGCTTGCCGGCGAGACAGGCCGGTCACGTGAGCGGTTCGCCCAATGAGGGCGAACCAGCTACGTGACGTCACTGGCCCGCCCCCGGCCAGTGACGCGCCCGCCCCCGGACCGCCCCCTGACGGCCTGCTGAGAGCGCGTGCGGTAAGCAACCGCAAGGCCAGGGAAAGCACCGCTTTCCCTGAGCCTCAGCGCGCCTCAGCACGCCACCGGTAAGCGTGTCCGAGGCCTTAGGCACCAGTGTGTTTGGGAATTAGGAATCCATTCACTCAAAATGTGCCCGCAAAATGAAGACAAAGTTCTGAATCTCACCTCATTAATATACTGTACTACATTTCTCTCTGGTCTCCTCAGAGGTGTAAACTGATGACTTTCAGGGTCACGGTCAAGTGGTCTGGAAAGGTATCGGACTAAGATTATCTATCGCCCCTGCCCCAGTCTAATGTATGTATCAAATCTTTTCCCAAGAAGTATTTTCACTCAAAGTAGAAGATAGTTATACTCCTCTACATCAACCAACAAATGAACCATCAAGAAATAAATCCCCCACTACAAGACATTATGGCGTTCTGCCAAAAATCCATCACAATTCACTTAGATTGTAAACTCGTTAGGGCAGTGTTTCCCTTTGTCTTGTCATTTACCTGCTGCGATTATCCCCATTGTTTTGTAACTTACTTTTTATTGTAATTTTGTAAAGCGCCGCATACACACTTGGCACTAAATAAATACAAAATACACATGCGATATGTCATATACTACACTAGCGGTACGCGAACTGGAGGGCGCGAGATTGTTTTGGGGGGCGCGAGATTGTTTTGGGGGGCGCAGGCAGTTGCAGAGGTCCCGCGCTCCCCTCCCAGGCATTTAAATTAAATGCCGGGGGACCGCGCGAAGCCTCTGCAACCTCTACTTACAGAGGTTCAGCCGGCTCCAGGACGCCTTACCATGGCAACGCGGCGTCAAATGACACAGCGGGGTCATGTGACGTCACGGTTGCCACGGTAACGGGACATTAAATGCCGCCGCGGGCCACGTGACGTCACACGACGCGCGAGGTAAGGAGAGGGGGCGCACCAAGGAGGAGAGCAGGCACGGGGGGGGCAGCAAAAAAAGTTTGCGCGCTCCTGTACTACACAACGCATAATTCATAATATATATATATATATTTAAAAAAATTAAAATACATTATAAAGTGTGGCATAATCCCCAAAGAAAAAGGCAAGTAAGCATCCTATTGTAAGGAATCGGGGAACACATCCTTTGCGAGTCATCTCTCAGACATCCACTTTGGCACCCGCGCGTGCACGCACCCCCGCTCTGCTTACAGAGTGCGTGCGTGCGCACGCGCAGCTCTTCTAGTGTGCCACGGAGCTTAGCTCCGCCCCCTTGGACACGTTGTGCTTCTCTCTCGCGCGGCGCGCACACGTGACGTTGTGCACTGCTCCCCAGCTGCGTGTTCAAGATTGTCTATGCCCACTTGTCTTCTAGAGCCTATCCTGGTCTCTGCAGAGGCTGCGCCTCCGCTCCGCCTCCTGCATGATTGGTTCCTGTTCCTGATATACAGTATACCCTGCTCTCACTTCCTAGCTTTGCTGAGCATAACTAGTTGTAGCCCTGCTCCTTGTCTTGTGCTTCTCTTCACAGTTAACCCTTCGTGTACCGACCCGGCTTGTTTTTGAATACTCCTGTGGATACTGACCCCGGCTTACCCCTGACTTCTCCAACCCCAACCACAGCTACACAGACTTCCACTATTCTGACCTCTCCAACCCCAGACCACGGCTATACGGACTTTGACCATTCTAATCTCTTCAACCCAAGACCTTGGCAAATATTTGGACTAACCCACTCTCTCCAACCCAGACCCGGCTACGTTGACAATCTGCCTGCCAGGCACGCTTCTGCTGCTCTGGGTGCGTGGTTCAATACTTCCCCACCTCAGTAACGGGGTCGGGTCTTGCTCATGGGCAGCGTAAGCGTTACACCTATACAGTCCACTGCACAGCCCTCTTCCATCCCATCCCGAGAACCTGCTGTTGACGGGGACTGCGAATCCTCTCACAAGTGCACGTTACACCACAACTCGATGTTGAAATTACAAAATTAATAGTGGGTGTCGCGGGAGACCAATTTAATTCACCAAGATCAAGGCACCAGACGCAGACGTCAAAAAAAGTATATTTATTCTGTCCGGATCCAGCATACACAGCACAAAACATAAAAAGCTTCCACTCATGAAACAGGGCACACGAGGGGAATTCTAGCTAGCTAGGTGCTGGACGCAACTTCTCACTGCTTACCCAGAACAGCTTCCACATCTGTTGGAGTTCGGAACCACCAGGCTTTGAGGGATGCTATTTTATAGCAATCAAGTTCAAAAGTCCCGCTCAGAAGTCTCGCTCTCCGCGTCTTTGGCAACCACACAAATCCCAGGGCACAAATCAGGTTTGAATCTCCAGCTCTGATTGGCCCGAGCCTCGTTCTGGGGTGTCTCTGGCAAAGCCTCAGAGCACACCACGTAGTGAGCTTACACACGGACTACAGGACTGGCTGTGAAATCCAAATTAACCGCGATTTACATACTTTCCCGCTTCCATAAAAAAGCATGGAAAATCACGGCATGGATGCTGTGCGTTGGCCAATTACAGAGCGAGGGCTCGCCTGTGATGGGCCAATCCTGGTTGGGAGTGTGACCATGCGGCAAGGACAGCCCATAGGGATGGGCTTCAGTGAGAGTGGGGATTTCAAACTAGTCAATGGGAACATGTGACGATGCGTGGAACACGTCCCCTGCGGCGTGTTCCCTCTTTACCTGTTGAACATCTGATCGCCGCCCTCTAGCGGCGAGTCAAGATTATCTGATGTGTGTTTGTGTCCTGAACTCTTCCCTGCTTCCGCAGAGGCCACGCCTCTGTTCTGCCCCTGCCTTGTCTTCTCTACAGGAAGTGACTTCAAGTATACTGAAGCAAGCAACGCCATCTTGCTTTCTGGCAAATCCTGCCCTCTTCCTACTGGCAGGAAGTAAGCCTCACTCGGACTCACATTGCTATCAGCTGCCGCTGCCCTTTAAATAGTCAGTTGCTACCTGCCCTGGTTGCTGCAAGTACTCTCATCACTTGCTCTTCCTGCCTGGACGGCCTTGGAACCTTTACTTACCTCCTTTGGATTCCCGGATGACTGGAACTTACTCTTGCTAGTACTGAGGTTAATTCACCGTGTGGGTAGTGTAGAACCTGCTGATTAGGGTTTACCTTGACGTGGTAGCAGGCTTACAATACTTTGGCCAAAGCATTCAACTAAAGAACCCTTACTTTGAATTTAGTATTGCTGCACTTTTCTGTTTCTGGCTCTATGCCTTTAAGGAGGCTGGACGTTCTCCAAGAAGCAATTCTATTGTGACCTTGTGCTCTGGACACTTTCCTCCCCTGCTCCTCACTAGTGGCAAAACCCTCACCCCACGGTGGTGCCTGAGAACGCGTGCATTCCTGCTCTGCTGCCAGAGCATGCGCGCACATGCAGCTGGGCCAGTCTCAGCTTGGCTCCACACTTCCGGACGCGTCGCACATTTTCCTGTACGCGGCGCGCTCATGTGACTACGTGCGCCGATCCCCAGCTGCACGGCAACTACTCCTATATCGTGTCTCCCACCTCGCTATCGGGTCCCTTCCTTTCCCTCGCTTGTGTGTACTCATACCCAGCAACTCCTTGGCTGACTGGATGGGTATCTCCTGCAGATATGCGCCTCAGTGTCTGGGATGGCCAATTTTCCGCTCTCTTCAGACCAATGTCTCCCAGACCTGAAAACCACCCATCCCCACTCTCCCACGGTCCCCAGCATTGCACCTCCTCCTCCTCGACCAACAAACCCCCCATCCTTTGCTATGTAGTCTGGGTAAGTGTATTACTGACCAAGCACACCAAGGGAACAAAGAAATACATTCTACAGTTTAAACACACAATATTACACTCAGTAAAGATATACATATGTTGTGTCCTGCGTCTGTCTGCGTGTACAGTATGCAGTGGTAAGTGGTGCTTTAAGGGATCGCTCCGTTTGGTGCACAGCTTTCTTGCTGCTTGCGGTCCGGCTACAGATCCTCACGAGGGGGAAACAAAAGTCCAAACTCTCCTCCTGCCTTCTTTGACTCTTTCTCCTTTGTAACAGAGGAGGATGTATCTGCTGTTGATCGTCTCCTCTCCCTCTACCACTTGCCCTCTTGACCTCATTCCCTCTGATCTCCTTCAACCTCTTGCTCCCACACAAATACTTATACTCACACATATTTTAAACTCATCCCTCAGCTCTAGTACCTTTCTCACCTCCTTCAAGCATGTAACAGTAATACCTTTACTCAAAAACAGCAAGCTTCAAATTCCTCTTCTGGCTTCCTATTAAATCCCGTATTACTTACAAAATTCACCTAATATCTCTTAAGGCTATACACTCCTCTGTCCCTCCTTATATCTCAGCACTAATTTTAATTTTTACACCTGCCCGCGACCCTTGCGTTCTGCTCAAGGATGTCTTCTCTCTACCCCTTTTGTAGCTAAAACCCTCTCCCGCCTTAAACCTTTTTCACTCACTGTCCCACACCTCTGGAATGCCCTTCCCCTCAATATCCGACGAGCACCCTCTCTATCCACCTTTAAGGCCCACCATTAGCCACACCTCTTTAATGAAGTATTTAGGTAGCTAGTGTAGCCCTCTTTCCCTCTAATGTGAAGGGTCTACTGGTGCTGTCGGTACCTGTCGGCTCACAGGGATCTGAGCCTCCACTACTGGGAGCCTGGGGTAACGAATATGCTGAGTGGCAGCACCTCCACATCCCAATTGGAGGGGGATAACCCTGAGCAGGAAATATTAATAACAGTCCACATGTTATAAGAATAACAATAATAACATTTACTGTGAGCAATAACCATAAACCATATACAGGCACTAGCAATACTAACTGTAACAGCTAAACCTCGCCGCGCAGGGCATTGTCCCACCACCATGAATCCCCACACCGTGCCTGCAGTACCAGAGGTGTCCTTTGGTCACTTCACCCAATAAGTGTCCCCAAAAGATGCCCACCCCTCTAGCCGTGATCAGCGCCTTATTATACCAGTGTTGGTGCACGTTTGGTGAATGGTACCTGCCGGGTGTGTCCACACCCGGGCGTGCTAACAACGAGAAGCAGGGGATCCGCCGATCCATAGATATCCTCCGCTGGATGGGATGTCTCCCTCTGGGGTGACTTCCACAATGATGCTCGCTCACTCTCTGGCAGTCTGGTCCCAGACTGCTGCAGCAATAGTTCAAATGAAACCACTGTGGCCCTAAGCTGGCTAACCACTAAAGGGGCAGGATCCCTAACTGAAGGGCCTTCCCTACAGCAGCCACAAGCTTAGGATGAGTTGGGGCCTATCTGGGGCCTAGGGGATCACTGGCCTAGTGCAAAGGGTCACAGACCCCTGCACCTGTACAACCTCCCCTAGCTGCGTCCCTGCTCCAACTGACAGCAACCCTCAGAGTTCCAAATGTATCAACTGCCTCACAGAAGAATCCTGTCACTTCATTGCCCTGGCCTGGCCACCTGACTCCCAGCCTTGTGGCCTTCTGGGGGCTGTAGTCCTCGTGGAAACCCCTTAACATTGGCGCCGCGTGCGCTATCTCAAATGGCCGCCGCACTGCTCCCTGCGCATGCGTGAACCTTGTAATGGCCGCCGCACCAGGGGAACATACTGCGCTGGCGCGCGCAAAGGCAAGATGGTGACGCCCTGATCCTATTCTCCCGTCGGAGCTCCGGCTATGCGCTCGCCACTCCGGCAGCCCCCCACAACAACCCCCCTTCTCACGAGCTGCAGCGGAGATAAGGGGCCAGTCGGAGAACCCAGGTCACATTAGGTATCTCCACTGGCTGATAAAATACATCTCATATATAGTGACCTTGGCCCCTTGCAGATGTACTTACCATAACACCCCTCCTACTGTCTCGGTAAGTTCTCCCTACTTACCACTTCGATTGTAAGCTCTTTGGGGCAGGGACTCCTTTACCTAAAGTTTACTTTTATGTATGAAGCACTTATTCCTATTAAGTGACGTGTGTTACTGCTGTAAAGTGCTATGTACATGGATGGCGTTATATAAATGAAGATATACATACATATATAAAAAGTTTCTGTTTGAACTATAGTTGGGAAAGCAACTCTCGGGTTGAAGACATATAGGGCAGTCAGGATGCAAAAAAGGCGACAGTGGCGCTCCTTATCAGTTGGTTAAAACAATGTTCGTGATCTATCTATAAGACCATAACACAAAACCAGTTAATAGAAGTAAAATACAATAAAACAACCAGATGATAATATTAGTTATACTGGCCCTTGATAAAAATTGCAGCTCAACCTGAAGAGGGTCATCCCTTTGTCCTCATATGGTATGGTAGTGGAAATGGTGGTCAGCGCATGTGGTGGATATATAAGGAATATATTAGAACACTCAACGGTGATGAACAAAAGAATACAAATCAGATAGTACACAGTACAGAGATCAATGGTCAGGGATAGGAATATAGAAAACTATACTCACACGGCCATGTGTGAACCCCTTCCCCTCAGTTGTTTTCTTTGTGCATGGAGTACTGTATGCCACCTCAAGGAAACTGTCTCTCATCAAGCCTATGGTGGGGGGCGTCCAGTTTCCCAAAAACGAAGGCACGAAGTTAAAAAATGAACAGTTTATTGATATATCAAAGTTAGTGTTAACTGGCATATAGAACAACACTCTCCAGCTCCTGTAGCTGCCTGGAGCGCTCCGTCACGGTTTCTTTCTACTTCCGTGTCTGACTGCAGGACCGCAATGAGGAAAACTCGGGGCTACGGCAGCCTTCGGTAACCACCCGGCATCCTTTGCCAAAGGACCTTGGAGCCAGTGGTACCGGCCAGTACCACATCGTGATGTGGACATAGAATGTATGCATTGTTGTTGTGTTTTTTACATATGTTCCACATATTCAGATATAGTGGTATCAACAGATACCAGATGGGGAGTGTCCTGGAACAGGATTACACATTTTCTGTCTCCCTTTGCAGTTTTGACTTTTCCTGTCTCCCTTGTTCAGCTGCCTGTAATTCTCCTGTTCCAGCAGCTAGCTGCATGTGTAAAGGCAACATTATTGCCACATATGTCCCTCACACAGCCTTAGTTGGTTGCCCTGGGAACCTTCCAATCTCATGCTCCTTGAGAAAGCGCCACTGACGGCGTGAAACACGTGGGAGGAGGAGCTTGGTTCTCCATGTGGATGTTTCAATTTTTTTATGTAGTCTAATAAAGTTTTTTTTATTCAATTTTTGGCTGGTGAGTTCCATCGTTTTGTTCAGGTCTTCTGGATGTCACACCGATCCCTTTTCACCCTGCTGCTATTCCAGGATTGGACAAGACGCCGACAGAAATGCAGTATTGCACTGCGACTACGTGGCCACGTGGATAAGGGACATGGCGATTGATCGTGAGTAAACAATACACTCCACGCCGTATACAAGCTTCCATCAGGATTTATGTGCTTATATTCAGTTGTTTATTTCGTTTGCGATTATTGCTGACGCTCTCCCTCCTGGAGGCTACCCCAATATCCCTCATGTAGTGCCTATTTCTGTCACCTGAGCAATATTATTATATTTTTTTCATTGAGTATCATATAGACAGCGCGGCTCCTTGAGCTAGCAACCGGCTTACTTTCTACATCAACCTTCCAATCTCCTTAGCTAGAAAGGTGGTTTAGTCCAGCATTTTCCCCTGCCTTTATAGCAATTACTTTGGTCCTTAGACCCTTCCTGCCAGCCACAGGAACATGTGCTTTTAGATCTAACTAGCTGGCTTAGTGAGTACATGCTTCCTCCATTACACCCATGCAAGGCCATCCTTTTTTACCGTCCCCCCATAACCAGAGCACCTTCACATAGAGAACCACTCTCTCACCACACATTACCATCTGCAAGTACCCTTTATATTTGTTTTTGACTTCCCCATTAAAGTTGAAGAAAATAAAAGGACTGTGTGTGCTCTCAAAAGGGGATGAGTTAAACCACTGGACTCACATCCCACATGTGATCCTGGTTCCAGAAGACGCACCCTCCCCGGCGCGCTCCCTACCTGCCTAGACCTGCGATCAGGATTCCTGTCTCACCATTGAGTGTTCTAATATATTCCTTATATATCCACCACAGGCGCTCACCACCATTTCCACTACCATCTAGGACAGTCGTCTTAAACATCACTAATCTTTTTCTCGGTCGCCGGGTAATTTCCGCCTTAATGTCTTCGATTAATGTGTTGATTTTTTTCCCCTAGACTTCTGTGGATAGCTGGTAGGCCCAGTCCTATGCGGTAAGAAGGCACCACCTACGGACAGCTAAAGGGGGGGAGAAAAATGAAGAGAGGGAAAAGTGGTAGTTAAAATGCAGAGTGATAATTAAATGGAGAATGTGGAGAATTGTCTTTCAAACACGTAATGTCGTCATCTTTCACCACACGGTCTCATCGTGATTTTGCTGGCAGACGGACAACATCTTCTTGTTTTATTGATAAGGAGCACGATTACTGAGCCTGCAATTGATTAATTAATAATATAAATCAACAAATGTTAGCAAATAATATTGTACGAAAAAAAGACAAAAAGAAGCGCCAGCTCCATGGCATAATATTGTATGTAAAATTGACAATTTATTCAAATTGAGAGTGGCCGCCAGGACATGCACTCACTTCAATGGGTAAAAAAACATGCTGATTAACTCTCTCACGACATGATAGGCTGCTACTTCTGTTTTTTCAGCTTTAACCAATCCTACTTGATTGCCTATAATGGTATATATTGCTACAGCAGATGGCAGCCTACCATTCCTTGAAAAAGTCACTCACGTGACGAAACGCGTTGGACGTCGTGACGCACTGACATCATCACGCTAGTTGGGAGCTACATCGAGGCTTGTCAGTTCAGACACCACACAAGGTTGAGCAGAGAGGATTTCCGGGCTTAAACAGAGTGCTACAAGCGGAGCAAGCACCGGATGGTGTACCAGTCGCCTGCCATCTGTGAATATCCTCTATTTCCCTGTGGACGCTCTGAATATTCTCCATTCAGCCACGGATAAGTATCTGCTGCTTACTACCTGTATACACTCACCTTACTATCTTGCTTCCACCTCCTGCAGTATCCCAATGAATGTTTTTTTACCCCCCTGCAGTATCCCAATGAATGTTTTTTTACCCATTGAAGTGAGTGCATGTCCTGGCGGCCACTCTCAATTTGAATAAATTGTCAATTTTACATTCAATATTATGCCATGGAGCTGGCGCTTCTTTCTGTCTTTTTTCCATAGATTCCCTTGATCTGGCTAGATCAATCAAGAAGCAGCCTGCTCCATACTGTGACTGACTATTATTCCTGCATCTGGACTCTTTTCTTTCATTTGTTTCCATCAATTGGACTGGTTTGTTCTTTAATTCACGTGAATGGTTTAAATATTAATTGTTTATTTATTTATTATTATATATTAATAATTTTATATTATTATATAAGCTTTATTTGTTTATTCACAATTCACTTTATTCACTATTATATTGAACTCACATATCACACTGATAGCGCTACTCTTTGTTTTTTGTTTAAATAATATTGTATGCATATCTTCCTCAACCCCTCATTACTGTGCGGTGGGGGTAAAAAGAAAAGGTAATTAAAATCTTCGTAGATTTTTTTTGTTGAGAGGCAAACGCTAAAAAAAGTAATCACTTTTTTTTAATATAAAAAAATGAGCGGCCTTATAGTTTTTGTCTCAGGGCAGCATATGACCTAGGGATGGGCTTGTAATGGCATCATCTCTTTTGCCACTGCTCAGGCAATTTCAGTGCATACATGGTCTTGTCTCGCTGGATTACTGAAGTCCCGATCTGGTCTTCTGGAGGGCCTACTCCTTCTGTGTCCACCCTCCTGGACAGGTCACGCCAGTATTTGCTTATCTCATGTCTTTGAGCTTTTGGTGCCATATTTGTCTTGCTTTTCAACAGCAATGTCTCCATAGAATTTGTGAAGCAAAGTTTGAAGCCCTTTGATTGGTAGGATTTGGGTATATTAAAGTACAAATGCTGGCAAGGCTGATAAAAATAAATAAATGGGGAGCTGTTGCAGGGTACATGCAACCACACACACAGGTTCTCTTGATAAGGCTTATTTATTGAGCCTTAAAAACATACAGCACACAAAAACAAATAGCTTCTCTTCAGCAGACAAAAACAAAATAGCTTCTCTTCAGCATAGAAAACAAGGCAGCTTCTCTTCAGCATGCAGGACACAGACAGTTATCACACATGTACTTTGAAAAACAGACCTTATAGCAGTAATCTCTTCAGTATCGGTCCTGTCTCCTGACCAGCTAGCTTGCATGTGTGTACAGCCTGGGGGTTTTAAAACACCTTGATTATGCAGCTGGGGTCAGACTAATTAAGCAGCCCTTCTCAACTGAAACTTAACCTCATCACTGCTGCACTGCAAGCCTAAACATAGGTTTGCCAGGTATATGGCTGGTGACATTCATTCACCCTGTCACAGGAGCTGACGCAGAGCTTCTGCATGTAGGACTCTGCTCTCTGGTGCCATTAACTTTTTTTTTAACTTAATAAATGTCAATATTAAATGTTGGAAATCCAAGCAAAATCGGTGACGCATTTATATGTACAGTATTCTTTCTCAGATATGGAAATCTCTATATGTTGTCGTTATTGTAATTATGCACATTAACTTCTTCATGTTGGTCCCCTAAAAGGTACCACAATTTACCTACTACAAATCTAAGAGGCCTAAGCATTCAACTTGCCTACTTTATTCCACAATGCAACTTTAGTTGAAGTAGAAGGCTTGGACCTCTTAGGTCTGTAGTAGCTAGGTTGTGGTAGCTTTTAGGGAAGCAACATGCGACTTCTTCATATTTCAAATTATAATGTACAGAGCTTTTGCAACCTCATTGGTCTCTTCTTCTACAACATATCTACTCTGCTACATGACCAATACCTACAGCCCGTAAAACTTTGAACTACTACAGACTGTTAATTAAAAGGACTTTTTCACATTTAGGAAACATTCAAAGTGTGATAGATTTTTGCAATGATCACTTGGAATTATTATTACAGGTATCCATGTTTGTTTAAAAACAGCAGAATATGTAAAAAAATAAATAAATAGGTATGAGCAGGGGGTCTCCGGAGCTGAGCCGTGCTAATTTCAGCTCCGGGGACCCCCTGCTTCCTGACATACTTACCTCGGAAGGGGTTGCTGGGATCTGTGCTCAGTTTAAATGTCACATGGGCCAATAGGAAACCGCAAGGGATGACGTCTTCATGGCTACCTATTGGTCTGCATGACGTGGCACATTTAAGCCGCCATTATGTTAGCCCCAACAATGTATCTGATCTCAGAAGCGCTATTAGAGAGGGTTTGCGTTCCTTACAATGCATCTGATCTCAGACGCGCTATTAGAGAGGGTTAGGGTTCCTTACAATGCATCTGATCTCAGACGCGCTATTAGAGAGGGTTGGTGTTCCTTACAATGCATCTGATCTCAGACACGCTATTAGAGAGGGTTGGGGTTCCTTACAATGCATCTGATCTTAGACGCATTATAAGAGAGGGTTGGGGTTCCTCAGAATTTCACAAAAAACTTAACCAAAAAAGGGTGAAAACCCCTTACAGACCCATTAATTCCATACTAGCTGACTAGGAGGAAGCCACATATATATTATAATTTGCACTCATTTGCTTCAAATAGTCTTAAAACGTACTGACCCAAGGAACAGTGTGAATTACCTAATATTTACTTTCTGTAATTTCATAAAAAGTATCTATGAGTGGCTCAGTGAGTTAAGACACTGACTGTCAACAATAACACTGCATTTGAATTAGGGGACCCTGGTTCAATCTCCTGGTGTCAGGACCTTGGGCCTTATCTCCCTGTGCCTCAGGCATCAACATCATAGAGTGTATGCTCATCTGGGCAGCGACCGTGTATGTAAAAAATGTGCTGCTTGCTGTGCATTGTACTGTAATTGTGAAGCACTTTGAGGAGATAAATTCTTTATGAAATACATGTATTATTATTATTTATTAATGTGGTCACTTTTTCCTGTCCATATTTAACTGGCCTAATAGGGGTACCACAGCCGAAGCCACTAAAGGGCATTATAATACTTTAGTGGCAGTGGAGTTACATAATTGCAAGTTCAGCACTGATGGGTTAATTTTACTTTATTTTGTAAGGAGATGTTTCACCAAATCCTCAAATTTTGTCTCGTTACAAATGTAGAAATACAACAAGCAAAAATGCTGCTGCCCTCTATTTGGCATGTAACCATTATTCACAGGTAAGAATGACAGCATTCTGTGGATTCTGTTTAGCTTCTGTGCAATATACCATCGCTCATGTTCTATAACGCCAACAAGCTATATGAATGTGCAATATCCACCACTAAACAAATAGTACAAAGTGTATAGTTTCCTTCCTGAACTACTTCCAATCAGTTAAGGGTCTTTCCTGTTTCTTTACTGTGAATAAAGACACCGAAATATGAACAACTCAGTATATTAAAAAAATAAACCACAAACCACGTTAAATATTTATAAACACAAGTAAAAAGTTCAGGACATTAAATAATTCTTAAGTATCAGGTATTTTCATATGGAAATACAAATAAATTATGACAAAAAGGTGTGGCAGACGTTCAACTCAGACAACAAAGTAATTAAAGCAGCAATACTATATTCCCCCTTTTTTCTAATTTGTACTGTATATGTAAAGCACGTGGCAATATATAATTCTACATTGTTACCTAAGCTGGCAATTGTGCTCGTGTTATAAATCTGTAAAAATCCTGATTGTGTGACTAATATAATTTCTGCTTCAGTCAGTGTAACTCAGCAGGAAAGTGTTGCAAAGATCTGGTACTGCTTGGGAGGTGGGCTACAGAAATCAAAGGATGCTTTAAAACTCATTATAAATGGCATTAAGGGTTGAATAATAAAATAATGAAAAAAATACCTAGACAAAAAAATGCTAATTCATGACAAAGGATATCTTCAGAAAGTAGCATAGCTCCACAACAGACTGTAATAAAAGTTTATATGTTGACGGCGTCATTTTATGTCGTCTCCAGGTTAACGGGTGTCATTTGACGCCGCGCTGCATGGAGACGTGTGGACAAGAAGCCGGTAAGTAAATTTACAGAGGCCTCACACTCTTAGCGTGTGGCTCTGTAACCGCCGCACGGCCTGCGGCCCCCAGTTTGCACACCGCTGATCTAGACCACAGCAGTGATACTAATAAAGGTATTGTCCCCAGCATACATGCACATTTATTACATAGAATGTTAATCACAGTGGTCATGAAGACATTCCCAATGAATGCTTTGGGGACAAACTGTAGGTTCCATGGGTGCTCTGTTAATACATAAAATATCTGAAAGTAATCATGCATCCAGTTTTTGCATTAATCTTGCTGTGTACGTAGGTTCTCTGTATACATGGAATTGTTAAACAACACACATTAATGTCCAGCTTCACTGATTTAATAGAACAACAAACGAAAAGTAAAAAATACAAATATATATATTATTTATTTGACATAGTAGATGAGGTTGAAAAAAAGACATATGCACATCAAGCTCAACCAATGCTACATTTTGAAGACAGATACTTATCCTATATTTGAATTTACGGAATATTGATCCAGAGGAAGGCAAACAAAAACCCCAGTGAAACATCATCCAATGCTGTTTCATAAGGGGAAAACTAAATTCCTTCCTGACTCCAAATAATGGCAATCAGATTTCTCCCTTGGTCAACACCTTTCCTTTCTAAAAAGATATCCAACCTTTTTTTGAAGATATCTATTGTATCTGCCATCACAGTCTCCATGGGTAATGAATTGCACATTGTAACTGCCCTTACTGTAAAGATCCCTTTCCTTTGTTGCTGGTGAAATCTCCTTTCCTCCAACCGTAAGGGATGATCCCGAGTCCTTTGTACTACCCTTGGGATGAATAGTTCTTTTGAAAGCTCCTTGTATTGTCCCCCAATATATTTGTATATAGTTATATCCCCTCCCCTTTTTAAAACTTTGTATTTTTATCACGCCAGGTATATACTTTCAAGGGTGCAGAAAGCAACATTTGGGGGAAAGTTTAGGGATTATAGGGGTGTAGGGAAAAAAATGTAGGGAGGGGGAGGGGTAGCGGGGTTACATCACTTTACCATTACCATAGATAATTGTAATTACTGTTAACATATAAACTTAGAGGCAAATGATCGGGTGCGCACTCACATCCAGGTAGGTGTATATATTGTGAAAGAAAAAAACACACAATAGTGCAATAGAGTATGCCTGCAAAATGTCTCTGTAAAGCACTGCGTAAAACTAGCAGCGCTATACAAGAACATGCTATTATTATATTATTATTAAATAGGGGGAAACTCCCAACCAGTACACAGATGTAATCCTACTCACAATTAATATGAGTAGTTAGAGCCTTGTGGTTTATGAGAGTAACCAACTCAGGTTGCAGATCACCAAGAAGATATGGAGGAGACATCCAATATATGGAAAAGAGGACACAAGATATAGTGCAGATTGCTGTATAAAAAGTAATTATTAAAAAATCAGAAGCACTCACAAACATAGATGGGTTTTGGGCATTGGGACCACCCTGGGTCACGCAAAAAAGGAAAGTTCAGCACGCCTTTCTCAGGAGAAGTCTCGTGGCAGCCGTCCACAACAGATCCCTGGATCACGGAGTCAATCCTGGGTGGGCAATCCCTCACAGAACACCTACGTCTGCAGAGCCGCCCTAACTGGTGGATTATGTCCAGTTGGTCTAGGTGAATCAAGTGGGGGAGAGAGTTGTTCAGTCTTGTGGCTAAAACTTTGGCTCTACATTTATATGAGAAATCAGCTTCTAGTTACGACAATCGGTCGCATCTTTTCCCATTTTGTGAATTAAGGAGATGGTGGCCTGAAGCATTTCCTCTGGTATTTTCTTGCTTTCTAAGAATGTATTAAATAGCTTAGTTAGATGAGTGACAAGTTGAGCATAATACTTTTTATAATAAAGTCCAGTAAACCTGTCTGGGCCTCCCGGAAGCATGAAAAGGATATGTTTCTTAATCCAGAGGAAGGTGTAAGGACTCCAACGGGAGCAGAAGTTCAAGTTCTGGACTTATTTACTAGCTATGTTTCTACCATCCGTATTTCGTGTAGCTCCTTTTTCTGTTACTCTAGGACCCAAAAAGTGGCCTTGAGTGCGTTGAATGGAGTCTTGGGATGTTCAGTCTGGGTTGCACTGTTGGCCATCTTTTTTGGGGAACCCTGTCTCTCCATTTATCTCCAGGATCTAAGTAGGAGGGCAGCAGTGCAAGTTTCTGTGTGTGGGGAGTGGTGCTAGGCCTAGACCTCAGAGCACGGCATCTCCCTCGGACAATGATCTCGCTGATCTCTGCTGGCCCCTGTGTGTGACAATGAGTCTGAAAGGGAAGCACCATTTATACCTTATGTTTTTCTTGATCAGCTTCTCCATGATCGGTTTCATTTCTCTGCGACGGGCGAGAGTGGTGGGTGACAAGTCCTGGAAAACCTGCAGTCTCCTCAAACTCTACCCTGGGTGTGTCTCTTGCAGTTTTCAGGACAGACTCCTTGGTTTTGAAATAATGGAACCTGAGGATAACATCTATCGGTTGTTCACCCTCTTTAGGCCTCTGTCTCAAGGAGCGATGGTCCCTATCCAGATGGAACATGTCTGGATCTGTGTCTGGGAGTAATTGTTTGAAGATGTGGTGTAGGAATGCGTTGATGTTATCGACTTGCTCTGGTATACCTTTTATACACGTTATTTCTGGGTGATCTGTAGTCTAGATCTTCCTCCTTCTGTAGATCTGCAATCATGTTTTTGGTGTCCTGCAAGCCGTGTACCACTGCATTCACAGAGTCTATCAGCTCACCTGGCTTATTTTCCCGGGAATCAGTACGACTCCCAATGGATGTAACGTCTCTATTTATTTCTTTAAGTGCAGCCTGTAGTTCAGATTGGAACAGGGCTTCAATGTTATTATGGAGGTCACTTATTTCTCATGGGCCCGGGGCACACTGAATACCTGATGCTTG